>NC_134707.1:25699344-26299344 GCF_043290135.1 Rhipicephalus microplus
TGTGAACAAATTTTGCAAGCATCTAAATAAAATAATAATTCCGAGCATGCTTAGACCTGGTGTGGACGCTCAGGCCCGGGGACGCAACCGGGCACCGAGGAGCGACTTTCTCAGATGATTTAGCATCTAAGGTCTTCGCCTTAAAAAAAAGGGTATTCTGGCATGTGCGTGACACTGTTTCTAGCCATAATAAAGCTTGCCGAGGGGTCGCTGCATTTCGTAGTGCCTTTTAATGAGAAGAAAGAAAAGAATGTCAACGTCAGCAGACACGAATTCTCGTATGACAGTGAATGGCGTTAAAAGTGTAAATAATAAAATAGGAGGCCGCTCTTTCCAGCGAAAAAAAAAACTGCATGCGGAAGTGTGTTCATGGCAATATCACCAATAATATTTGTCGAGAGTTGATTTAGAGTACTACACATACTCGACCGCGCGAGAACTGTGAGCCATTACGAAGAGAAGAATGAGCGTTCGCTTAGAAAACTCAACGTACACTCCACTGTGGGAGAGTTCTACTGACAAACGCCATGCCACTGAAAATAACGTAACAGCAACCTTCGGTCTGAGCAAAGTTTATTCAACTGGCGTACACAAAGGCTAGGTTGTAGTTAACGATTCAGAGTACCTAGAACTCCACTATAAGAGAGCATAAAGCTGTCCCGGGGCCTCACAGTTGACGAAAAAGTCAAACCAATACTGTGTGTTTAGGAAAAGTGGTTAACGATTTACAGTACTTGGTACTGAGCTATGGGAGAGCTGAAAGCCGTCCCTGTAATTCAAATTTTTGCGGCGTTGCTGTACTCGGAAACCTTCCAACCCCAATATTGTATCTGTCTGCACTGTTGCCTGATATTAGCACTCTAGGAGCAGAAACAGGCATTTGAAGATATTACTTATGCCATATCTCTGTATTTCAACCTTTAGAACAAATGTTGACTTATGTCATGGGCAAACTGCGGTCTTATCAGGCCCATTTATTCAATCATAGACATTACTTTGCTAACAGATACTGACCTTTTATCTAATCTTTTTGGGGGAAATATAATTAGCGCAGCAAAATTAATTTCTCTGCAGGAAAGACGTGATCAAATTTAACCTGGTCCTATTAGTCGCAACCAAACCTCCTTCGTCGCAGCGTGCCACTATAGTGGTTTCGCCACGCAGAAACACAAAGTGCAGAGTGTCCACTACTTCCTCGCGCCATTAATTTCTTTTCGCCGCATTAGACTGTGTGGTGAAAGCTGCATATAAACGTAGGTGCCAGTCACTGCACTCTAAGATGAAAGAATAACCCTGTATCTGCATGTTTCACTGCAAATGTCGCAAAACGATAGTCTTGCGTCTAGAGGGAGTGAATAAAACATTTATTTGATGGTGAGAATGGATGGAGAGAATCAGTGAACGGGATTCTGTAGGTGCTGCGCGAGACATGAGCGCCATTTGTCAGTAGTGTAAGTAAACGGAGGAATGGCCTCCGATATGGTGCGCGTGCGGCGTGTGCGCGCAATCTCTGAGGCTATAGTTTATAGAATGCAAGGCGACGGGTAGGTGCCACCTCCGTATCACCTTTGCAAAGCGCAGGCAACATTCGCCTTTCCGTGCATAGCGTCGAATTGTCGGCTCAGCGTAATAAACGCAACGTTCCTTAGAATTACTTATGTATGACTTTCATACTATAAAGAAACACGCCAGAGTATATTGATGTGTTGATGTTCTGCCCCAGATATGCGCAAAGTTTTGCCTTTTAATCGATACTACGCACAAGTATTAACGCAGAAACCAGTCCAATATTAATGGGCGCTGCGAATGAGGTGGGCACGGCAAATGGTGGTGGGAAACAGACACGTCAAGAGACTAAAATTTTCGCGTCGTACAATAACTCTTCTCGGACAATTTATCTCAGGTCTCGGGACGGCATTATGCTCTCCCATAGTAGAGTACTATGTACTCTAAATCGTTAAACACTTTTTCTAAACACAATGGATTTTCACCCACAGTAGAGTACCAAGTACTCTAAATCGTTACCCCTTATTTCTAAACACAACGGCTCCATGGACGGCACGTAAGAGGTGCACTTCACTCTCCCCAAGTACATGGATCGCAACGGGACGGCTTTATGCTCTCCCATAGTAGAGTACCTAGTACTCTAAATCGTTAGCCACTTTTTCTAAACACACAACGGTGGCTTTATGCTTTCCCATAGTACAATACTCAGTGCTCTAAATCGTTACCCACTTTTTCTAAACACACAATGGTGGCCGCAACCGGATGTAATCAAGGGGACATATATTAGCTGGACGGCTCAGTGCGCTCCCATAGTTGAGTACGAAGTACTCAAAATCGTCGAACATTTTTTTTCTAAACCAACCAATTTTCGGCGGTACACAAGAACTTGTGTAGGTAGAGCAGCGGGACGGCTTTATGTTCTCCCATAGTAGAGTACCTCGTACTCTAAATCTTTAACAACGTTTTCTAAACACAGGCTCTACCATAGTAGAGTACCAAGTGCTCTAAACCGTTGAAAACTTTTTCTAAACACACAGGCAGTTAGATAAGCTTTTAGTAAGGACGTACGGCAAACAGCTCTCCCATAGTTGAGTACAATGTACTCGAAATCGTTAAACACTTTTTCTAAACGCAGAGGCAGTTCTACTGCACGTTAAACATTTTTTTCTAAACAGTTCTACTGCACGTTGTGGGTGAGGCCCAGAGGACGGCTTTTTGCTCTCCCATAGTAGAGTACCAGGTACTCTAAATGGTTAACCACTTTTTCCAAACACATCGGTGGACAAAACCAAGTGTCTTCATCATAATGCTGACGGGACGGCTTCATGCTCTCCCTTAGTAGAGTATCAAGTGATCTAAATTGTTAAACGCTTTTTTAACCCCCCACCCTCGTCCCTAAACGACGGTCCTCTTTATTAAAGGAGTAACTTCACTCTTTTTGGGCTGTCTGACTCGCTACACGCATGAATCGCTTTCACGGTACACCGTTAACTTCCGCTATCGGTGTTCAGTGATTTTAAGTTTACTCTTGTGATTACTTCTAGCTTATTGCATTGCTTTTTTTCATATTATTTCAGACCTCGTTCGTTTGTCATTACCTGGTTTTAGCATTTCAGGCCTTGCTCTAGACCTGTATTGACCACTTGAGCATGGGCGTGACCACGTCACATGACATCTATGAATGAACGACAGTCCGGTGCCCTAAAGTAAACGTGTGCATGACTCAGCAACTACTAACTCAGCAAAAAGTAACTTCAGGAGCAGAAAAACCCCTAGCACAGGTATGTATACCACGGAAATTGGACAAACCACACCATTCCCAGCTGGTGTGCTCTAATAAAAAAGTTTCCAATACGGACCCCAAAACATTTTGCCTATGCACTACTTTTTTATTTTTATTTATTACATACTGCAGATCCTTAGGTCCAAGCAGGTGGGCAGTTACAAGGGGACATAGTCGAAACAATAAGTGGCATAAAGATTTTTTGGGGTGTGTCATACACTCATAGTGAACACAAGGAGCGACATAGCAAATTATTTCATAATAACGCATGTACCGGACAAAAGAGAAAAAGCAGGAGCGACTAGTTTTCGAGAGGGGTCTGCGACGCTTCAGACACTTCCTATATTCTAGGTCACTCTAGTCTTCGCATATAGAGGCGTCACTTCAGTGAGTACCATCGCGTTGGTCTACGCAAAGCTTTTAGGCCAGGCTTTGGGGGGCTCCCGTTAAATTCGAGAAATAGCGTCCGCAACGCGAAACGATACCCTGCTTGGGTCTCGTGCGTGATCAGTGGCCTCGACGCTATTTCTTTGGGGCCCCAAAACTTTTCGGGTTTCCTCGATTAAGATGAAGCCGGAGTAAAGAATTTTCTAAGGGGGTCTGCGACTTTATGAGAACTTCCCTATTCTAGGTCACTCTTATAGCCTTGGCCAAGCGCCGTCGCTTCAGTGAGTGTCGTCATGATTGCTTGAAGTAAATAAATATTCTAGGGCAGGCTTTCGGGCTTCCGCTAAGTTCGAGAAAGAGTGCCCAAGCGTAAGACTTAATCACTCTTTGGGTCACGCAAAGGCGCACTGGCGTCGGCGCTATTTCATTGGGGCTCCAAAGCATATGGGGCCCCGATTCAAAAACTTTCTAATGACGCAACACAGATAATGCTGCGCTGGGAATGGATGCATTTTTTTCAAACGCTTTCTCGACATAACGCACTAACCCCCGTATTCTAGAACGTCCCTTCACTTTGCGCTTCACCTTGACTTGAAAAAGTAGATGGGAGCGCCATCTCTAGGCAGAACAAGTCACAGCACATCATTGATAATCTGCAGCGATTCTCGAGAAGCGCAGCGTCATTTTCAGTCGAGCAGAGGCGCAGTGCTCAATGTTGTCAAGTGAAGGACGAAATTCGAGTCGAGGAGCGTTTGTGAATGCGGGGGTAGATGTTCATAGCGCGTGTAACAACGCAGGCAATATTGCCAATGTCGCTGCCAAAATACACATTATGCACAAATGAAAAACTCTAGACACGCATAACTAGAATATGTGCTTAGATGCAAGAAAAACAAGCCAGACTCAAAACAAAGATTTGAGAAGGAGGTAAACAGTCACTGGACTTATAACCACTTTATTGACGCATCCACGTACAATTAATCACCTTCGCCTTCGCACGCGCACACGCTATGACCCTAGGCCCATTTTCGTTCTTCTGAGCCACGCTAGTTTTCTTCCTTGTAAGCATGAACCAAGTGTCCCAGCTTTTCACGCTTATGAAATTTCGCGCGAATATATTGCGCACTTGTGCATACCGCCCAAGTTCTGTGTGACCTGAATGCCACGTAGTTAGTCACTCACCTGTATCTGTACACTTGCCCCCTGCAATTTGTACTTTTTTGTGTCGCACGATATCTCTGTGGCGCGTTGTACTGAATGGACGACGATGATGATGTTGATGATGACGAGCATTGTTACAATTAGAAAGGCCCCGAAACGCGGAGCAAATGAAATCGCTGGACAGGTGCTGCAATCTCGTTTTCAGCTCTCTGTAAGTACATACAAGAAACGGGAAATGCGTGCGCAAGCCACACGTGTTCCCTCTAAATGAGGCGGGCGCAATAATAACAACGCCGGGCTCGCTTAGATAAAAGCCAGCCGTGCGCGCTCTATTTAAACCTGCCCTTGATGACGCGGCCCTCAGGCGAGATGGATGCGACGAAGGCGCGGAGGTGGGCAGCGTGGAAACGGAAGAACGCGAGGCACCCGCCTCGAGAGAGTATTTACGGTAGTTCAGTTCAGTTCAGTTTATTACCTTAAATGCCCCCCTTTCTAGGAGCGGCATTTACGGTAGTTTACTAGTTTATTACTAGTTTGTTATCACTTAGTTTATTTACGGTAGTTGCTTTCCAACCGCTCACGCAGTGCTTGCGTGCTGCGAGTGCGCCGAGTAATGGAGCGTATACCTGGATGGCGCCTCCACGGCGCTGCCGACCACTAATACGTGCGTACATTAGCAAAGCAAGTTGGTCGGTGAGCCGGTGCGTTGTTTGCATGCATAGCTACCGCTGAAAACGTTCACATGTGTGTCGTATAATTCTTACAGAAGATATGTGGGTTCCGTGAGCAGTTCTGACGTGTATACGTAAACAATGCTGTACTTCACGAGGACACATAAAACCGTACTTTTTAAAAATAAATATATATCCACTCAGCTCGCCGCCTATAGTCTTTAGTTCTAATTTAATTCCGCGGCCTCACAGGCTAGCCCTCATCTGTTCATTTCATGATTTCATATACCTCCATAAACATCGCACATAATATACACGGAATGAAACGGAATGTGATCGTGCGACACCGTGGGGTAAAGTGGTTAGGGTTATCGCCTGCTGAACCGGAGTTCTGGGCTTCTATCCCTACCATGGTTGTCTCATTTCGATGTAGACTGTTTGCGAAAGGCCCTTGTACTGCGTTAAGTCAGGGCCACTAGAAAAGAAACAGGTGGCCGAGGTTGTCGAAGCCCTCCACTACACCGTGTCTCATAGTCAAATCACAGTTATGCCACGTAAAAAAAATAATATTACTCATGCAAGGCGATAGAGATTTTCTTAAGGGCAGAAGGAAATGGCGAGGGCGATATAGTTCAGGAGCTGCGTATAATATTTACAAAACACAAAAGAGCAGTAAAGAAACATCTTCAACGCCTGTATGGCGAGTGGCTAAGTTTGTGTGCCTGCAAATGTCAAGTAAAAAAATTGGGGGACCCGTAAGCTTCGCGCTGAGGAGTTGAACGCGACACTCTTGAACGCGACAGCGTTATTCTGTTCCTAGTGCTTACTTCAAACACTTAGCTTGTTAAATCTTTTCGAACTTGTTATGTATCGAGTGGCCTGAAAAGTGCAGTAGCTTGTGTTACTTAATTTAGTAGTATGCTACTGACTTTAAACTGTATACAGAACCGTGATAATTTCATGTTCTGACGCCCGATGGCAGTGTGTACGCTTGTCCTACGCATTATTACGGCAAGTATTTCATGTTGTATTGGGAAACGTGTGCTCAACACGCGTGTGCTCGTAAAACATGAAAGCTTTTTTCACTGTATTTCCAACCAGAAGAAGTCATTTTCAATGTGTTCACAAGCAGAGGCGTAGCTATGTGGTAGAACACCTTCTCATCATACAAGAGACCCGGGTTTGATTCCCTGTCAGATGCCGACGCCGTAATTTGTGCGAAACGAGCTCTTCGACGATATCGCACTAAAGAAAGAAGTACGTGCAATAGATTCATCGTTACGCTCTTTTCCTTATTTTGGTCCTGTGTCGCATTCCGTGTTTACAAATAAATATGTATGACATTGGCTTTGACTAGTCAATGAAAATGAGGAAGACTACTAAACTGGTACTGCTCTATTTCCGGGCAACACGGCATTTTTTAAATGCGAAGCATTTCTTTGCCTACTGCGAGAACTTCTGGCGTCTATCTGCGTATTTATCTATCAGGTGCTTACATTTTGGCGCTCTCGCGATCACTCCTTAACTTGGCGTGAACCAAACTTAGTATAGGAGAATAAGGTTTGACGAATATGATCAAGTGCTCGAGACATTAATAATTTTACAATCACATCGCGTACGTCGTCAAACACTTTGCGCCAGACAGTGGCACATACCCATGGGTGGGCATGTGCCGCAGGTGAAAAACACTTAGTATCTACCCAGAAACGGCGAAAAAACACATGGGTAATTTCAACGCGTGAGCTTTAAGAAAAAGGTGTCATCACTAACGTTGATTGAACAAATACCGAGAATATATGTCCCAGTCCAAGCAGGAATCGAACCCCAGAATTCTGCGTGGCAATCAAAATTTCTACCAGAGAGCCATACCAGGCTTCAGAACTAGTCTTCAAATAGACCCTAATGTTCGTAAAACATCAATTGAGGTTGCAGTGCTACACATACTTTTTCATAAACATTACATATGTATTCCTGTGATACAGCCGTCATGTGGGCTTAACGTCCAAAGTAGTTAAGTGTCATGCGTTAAAGTTGATTCATACAGCTGTGTCCAGGGCTACTATCCTCGCGGGCACCAGCGCTTCATATCAGCTCATGGCTTCTGGTTTCGCTAATACTCGCGTCCCCATTGGCATCGTTGCGAAAGCGCACAGCACTGGTTATTCCTTTCTGCAGTCCCAGCGTATTACTTTGCAGCGGTCCTGCTTGACTACCAGATCATGAATGCATTCAGGAAAATTTCTAAAAGTCCTTTATTGAATAAAATAGTTATTTATTGCCGATATTTATTTAAGGTTCTTGGCGTTCAACGACCCTCAGTGATTCAGGCTGTGGAGTCACCGTTGTGAAGGGTTCCGGATAAATTTGTGTTCAGATTTTTTAATGCACACCAACATCGCAGAACAAATGAATCAATCAATTAATCCGTCAATCAATCAATCAATTAATCCGTGAATATTGTGAACCTCGATCTTCATGTGCATTTTTTCTTTTATGGATTCATGTCTTTTTTTTTTTTGATCGGAAGAAGCAAGATCAATGTTGCTGGTGTTTCGACCACATAAATTTTTAATTATGTCAGCTTTCGGAGCGTCCCTCTTCTTACGAAGTCTATTGTTTTTTAATTGCAAGCTTCATATTGGCACGTATACACACACGCACACACAAAAAGCGAATTAGAAGGGGGGGGGGGAAATGAGGAGCTTACACCAACGTCATGAGGGGTTCTCGCCAGCTCTATTTTGTACCAACGAGTGCAACTTCGCTACAAGGCCAGGCTATTTCCAACTCGCGGTGAACGGCTCGCGGTGAGAACGTGAAAGGTCAAACAACTGTGCTTACTACCGCGCTGGCATCAGCACGTTCGAGGCTTGTAAGCTTGCGTGTAACCTCTCGCTCTATTGAGTTTCCACGCGTTTATTTTTCTTTCACGGACCACACGTCATCAGCTGCGTCCGCGCAGCACGGGAATTGGTGTATTTACTTGAAGAATCAGGGAACGTTTTTCTTCATGAGGGCTTCTTAGTACACTCAATGAAAACCTATCTTTACATGACAGAGCCAATGAAGGCATAGGTGGACAGTTGTATTGCTTTGAGGACACTAAAGAAAGGAGTGGAATATTTAAATTAGGTCTTGCTTTTTTTAACTAGACTCAATATTAATGAGAACTAACGGATAACCATGCAAAGTACATTATAAGGGAAGTTCAATATAATAATTTAATGTAAATTGTGAACAAGCAAAAGGGGACGGGAGGAATAAATATCCGCTGGCGGGGACTTAACTTGCGACCTTCGAATAACGCGTCCGATACTCTACCAATCGACCTTCAGCGGGGGTCATTTCCGTGTTCACCTGATGCGTCCTATTATCATTGTCATCATGATGATAAGACGATATCAAAAACAAGAAATGGTCATGTAGCAGGAAGACAAGACAACCACTGGTCATTAAGAATCGCAGACTAGATTCCAACAAAAGGCAAGCGGGTCAAGGGGAGAAAAAGTTAGGTGGCAAGATGAGATTAGGAAGTTTGCGGCTATGAAGTGGTGGCAGCAAGCACAGGAACAAATTTACTGGCTGAACATGGGAGAGTACCTCGTCCTGCAGGGGGCGTAGTCGGGCTGATGATGGGTCATATATCTGAATTTAAAACTGAGAACGCTCGTCTAATTATATCATGACAACGAGTAAAATATATGAGGCCGACAGGAAAACTCCCAACTCCCAACCACTGGTGAAGTAGAGTTCGGTCCTTTCTCCCGGGTTCTCGCAATTTTCGTCGCCAGTTATTCATAAAGATCGTGGGGGGCCGTACCTGGGCCACAGCAGAAAATAGCGAGCATCACGCCTTTTTTCTTTCGTTGCCTCCTCATTCTCTTCCTCTATCCGTCCTTCTGCGAAATAGACTTGGCAACTGTGATAGCCGTAGGGTGCTAACAAACAAGCTAACCTACCTCTGGCCTCCGCTGCGCAGAAAACAAGATTAATTAGTCATCCCCGGGAAGCGAAAGAGCTGGCGGGTGACCCGATAAAGACGGACGCAGAGACAACATGTTGTACCAACTCGTTCGAGCTTTCGCGTTATCAGCGTTAATAAGATAGAGCAGTGAGGAAGACGTTAAAGCAACTCGCCAACTAGTGTTTGTAACGAGGCACTTGACGCTTCATCCCGGACATCTGGGACCAGAAAAGTAGGAACGACGGACGACTGCGACAACTATCTAAAGGTCTATCTGCCTACAGTGGCGGAGGCGCAAGAAAGTATGGGCATCGAAAGTTGAGATTAAGGAGATAAAAAAAAAGGTGTGATGACTCTTACGGTGTAGGGGCTCCAGAAACGACACAAGTCACTATGAAAACTCGGCTTGATGACTCGAAACGCCTACAAGTGTCAACTACTTTTTTTCTACTTTACTTAGTTCATGCTTCCTGCTGAAAATGTTATATATTATGCAGCCCTAAAAGTTGACAGCCACTCCACATGTGCACTGCTCGCCAAAAGAAGGCTCCAAGTTTGTGTCTCCTGCAAGTAGCTGCCGGTTCTTGCCGCACATATAGTTATGCTTTTGGGTTTCCATGCTAACTCTGCAGAGCAGCTAACCAAACTTCCTTGGGTTAGCCTTTATCTGCATACATTTGTTCATATTTTCACAGCGAAAGCTGTATATGACTAGGAGAAAAAAAATGCCCCAAGCGGTTTCATGAGTGGTCTTCATTGGCTGTATTATCAGTTACGTCATTCACAGCGTCGTACCGAACAACCCATGCCACGTAGCCATGGCTCCGAGGACATGCATAAGTTTCTCCAGAAACCTTCCACATGTTCATGCCACGGACAAATAGAAGAGCGCCGACAGTGTAAGCGGGAGAGAGGTCGCATTCGCCGGACAGGCTTGGGAGGCCGATCGCCGGCAGCAACTGCGTACAGAGAAACCGGCAGCCTTCCAAGCCACGCTAACAGATTCCTGTCGCGGACGGGAATTAAAGCACCGGTGGCGGGTGGAGCCTGAAAACAATGCTGCCGAGTTAGCTTGCGATGTCGAACGCTTCTAACAACGCAGCGCCAAATAATGAACGCGTCTTTCTTGGAGAAGGCGAAATAGCACGTAATTTCGTTCCACCTATAGGCGACATGGCTTAGCGCCTACGCCGAACAAGTGGCGTTGAGGTGTTAACGTGATCATTACGTGAGCGCATTCACTGGGGCAAACACCCGCTTTCAGTGGCACTTTCTGCAGCGCCACTTTAGCTTCGGCTGTGACGTCTTTGACTGCCCGTGGTTCGAGAACAACCACTGTGTTCAACGCGATGGGAAACGCATTTAACCGCTCATTACACTCCTCTGGGAGCTTGATAATGCGAGGTACAATGTGCGGCATGTGAAATAACCTTTGCGGTAAAGCCAAACCCAGTGTGCGTCTAACCTCATTAATAAGGACGAATATGTAACCAACAATTGGGAAAGGTTTCAGCGCCACGTCCCGTTGAACCCACTGCTAAACACCGGTGCCGCACATTTCAGCTGTTGCTGCTCAACCATTTGTGTGGAATGCTTGGGTGGTGATTTTTTTTTTTTTTCAGTATTAGGGCCATTTTATTGCTTAGTTCTTCTTCAAGGAAGTCTCTCTATATTACGTTCCTAAGTTTGACAAACAGCATTTCAGCCGCTCGAGACTTCACCCAATTTTTTCTATACGTGACTGTTACGCTTGGCACTATACCACTCGCACTCCTTCTTTTTTGTTTTATATAAACGTTAATGCTCACATTTCGGGCCGACCAATCTTGCCAAGTATATTTAAACAGCGTTGTCATTTGCCGAAATTCTTTTGAACTTTTCAAAGCGTAACATCACCAGCCGACATATGACGAAGCTACCTGGCTCTGCAGATAAACAAGCCCAGCCAGTTCGCGACTCTGGACGCCGAAATAGGAGTGCGCACAGAGACACGATATATTGTGAAATTATAAGTAATGTTCTCTTATGATGCGCTGCCATTCTGCATTTTATTGTTCCATAGCGCCTTTATAGTCGGTTCCAATGTGGGAACAGATGCAAGCTGTCACTTGTAAAAAAAAAATGTTCGACGATTCAGAGTACAATGTGTTCAGAAAACATGTTTAACGATTTTGAGTACTTGGTTCTCCACTATGGAAGAGCGAAAAATCGTTCCAGTCGCAGCGACTCCTGACAGAAACCTTGACGCGTGTACCGAAAAAGGGTTGGTTGGTATGTGGGGTTTAACGTCCCAAAACTATCATATGACTATGAGAGACGCCGTAGTGGAGGGCTCCGGAAATTTCGACCAACTGGGGTTCTTTATTTTGCGCCCAAATCTGAGCACACGGGCCTACAACATTTCCGCCTCCATCGGAAATGCAGCCGCCGCAGCCGGGATTTGAACCCGCGACCGGAGGGTCAGCAGCCGAGTACCTTAGCCACTAGACCACCACGGCGGTGCTACCGAAAAGGGGTTAACAATTTAGAGTACTTGGTACTCTACTATGGGAGATCATAAAGCCGTACTGTGTTTACATAAAGGTATTCACACTATGTACAGAAAACAGAGGTATCATAACATTCCAGTAACAGGGCACATAAACTTGGGCACATCTATGTGCCACGACAAACATCACTACGTTTGCATTGAAGACATCATTGCTCTAATATACATGAAACTGTTGGCACACATGTACACAAGAACTCTATTACGTGTGTTTGGATAAAGTCTTAACGATTAAGAGTACTCGGTGCTCTACTATGGGAGAGCATAATGCCGTCCCGTCTGCCCTAAAAATTGCGAGTATTGAAACTGAGAAACGTCAGCATATTACATAAGTAACTTCGACCTATACACAAGAGTTATTTAGACCCGACCAGTTACGTTCGGGTTACGTAATTCAGGTAAGATGCGTGTCACTGGTTATCAGTACGAAATTCCAGCCTGCACGCTCATTTCATGGCAGACTCATGCATCGATGCTCGTGGAAACAAAACATTTTATGTTGGAAAGACGAACCTTTATATACCGCTATGCTAAGTGTTTGTAGCAAAAACGTACTTATTATTACAACAAAAGCAATACAGCACCGCTTTCTGGCACCGAAGAATATCTAGTGTACTGATCTTTTCAGGTTCAAGCTTCGACGTATTCTGAGTTTGTAAGCAGCTATAAAAAGCATTATTCTAATTTTAAAAAAAACTTACATCTCATTTAGAAAGCTTATTTCTAATAAATCTACAAGTGAGCTCAGTCTGAGTTTTATTATAATGTAGAAAGCACAGCTCCATATGGTTGTTCATTTTACAATTCTTTTCATTGGACACAACAGCCATGCATTTGACTCTCACTCTAGAACCGTTAAAGAAAACTGCCGCCCTTACCGCCTCTGCGGCTGTTTTCGTCGTGGCAGAGCAAAACAGAATGCGAAACATGGCGCGGAGTTCCAAAGTTCAAGGGTTATGAGCGAGAGCGTTGTCTTGCTTAGCACGACACAGGAAGTGGGGTAAGGGGAGAGAAGGGTGAGGGAAAGGGAGCTGAGAAAGGGTTGGGTGCCCGACTTCGGTCGTTTTAACGAGAGTGCCATTTCGCCTCGTATCCCCCCACTGAGCCAGCGCAAAAAGTTACTCAGCGCGGCAAAACTCGCGCGGTGGCACTTTAAAGCTGACGCCACGGGTCAGAAATAGCATGTCGGCCCCATTCAACACCGTACAACACGCCCTCCCCCCCACCTCCTCCCCTCTCGAAGCCAACTGCTTGATCCCAGATTCCGAGTATACCCGTAGAAAGGGAAACGCAATACGCGGGACAGTTTTGCGTGCTGTGAAAAGAAGGAAAGTAGAACCGAAAGCCTGATGATGCAGAAAGGTAAAGTTCAAGTGTATGTTGTCGTTGTCGCGAGGCAAGAAAGTACTAAAATGAGGCAAAAGTTGAACGAAAGACAAAACTTCACGTGACTAATGTGAAACTAAAGAAATAAAAAAGCATGAATAAACCCTTCGCCAACTTCGTGCGCTTGCGTGTGTGTGTGTGTGTGTGTGTGTGTGTGTGTGTGTGTGTGTGTGCGTGTGTGCGTGTGTGCGTGTGTGTGTGTGTGTGTGTGTGTGTGTGTGTGTGTGTGTGTGTGTGTGTGTGTGTGTGTGTGTGTGTGTGTGTGTGTGTGTGTGTGTGTGTGTGTGTGTGTGTGTGTGTGTGTGTGTGTGTTATAGAGAACCCGTGTGACGTGTGAGCATGCGACTTAGAGTGAGAAGTCCACGGTGACGCTGAATCAGCGAGTGAGTGAGTTAGTGAGTGTTCTCCGGGTTCACGCATACAATACAGTAAAACTCCACTTGAGCGAACTGTAAGGGAACCCAGAAAAAAAAAGTTCATCAAACACGAAGTTCCCTGAAGCTAAAAGCTACGTCACAACGTGTTATCGAAAAAAAATATCAATAGTCGAAATGAAATTCGAACCCTTTTATTTGCAATGCCACTTACTTTGATAGAAATTTCTGCTTCCTTAGCATGTTTTCAAACGTGCTGTAATCTTTTGCAGCACTTGCGCACAGTACTGTAGCGTTCGTGAGTGAAGTCACGGTGTCCGAAGTCTCATAAGCATTTCCCAGCATGACAGACACTCTGTTGGGTAGCGAAGGACTCCACTTTTTTCAAGCACATCAGTGTTTTTTATGGGTGCTTCTTGTACAAGGGCTTTTTCATCTCCCCTTCTTCTTCCTCAACTAGAACGCTTGTTACAATATCTGCTGTAAACAGAGGAGTCTATGCCTCAATGAGGGAGCGACAGGTGACATAGTTACCAAAACTCAAATCACTGTCTGTATCCGGTCTTTTAGCTGATTTCTTATCATTATGGCACAAGAGTCACGTGGTGGTGTCACATAGTATGTTCTTAAAACCACATTGCACACTGCACCAACTTTGTTATACGGAAATCCGTTATAATTGGGCCGGATGGAGCTTTTGGCAGGGGATAATTAAGAAAGTTCGTACAACAGAATAGCGAGTCTCACTGGCGTTAGTTCAAGTGATATCTTACTGCATAATGGCGTTCATGCTGGAGCCCTGCTTATCGCTTGTTTTAGAGTTTATTAGATGTGCTTGGCGGTATTTTAAGGTTTCATATTCTTTTGTTGAAGATGTAGCTCTTGTGGCTCTGTTTCATATTATTACGTCAACATGCATATTATTGTCAACATGCATGTAGCAATATTAACGTTTTTTCGGATAGCTGGTTATGCTGTCGAGGAACTACCATATTTTCTTAAAGACGTAGACACGCGCTTCCGCAAGCTACATCAAAACAATGCAGGATAGTGTCCATTCGCAATGATTTAGGTAATGCATTTGGCTTAGACACGTGTTCACTCTAGGAATCACTGCGACCAAACATTGATTTTAACAACAAATTATGTGTCAAAATAGCTAACGTTCAAGCGATTGAGCTCTTTTTTTATTTGCAGATACTGCAGGCCCTGCTCGGGCCAATGTAGGATTGAAAACAAAGAAATACATTGACAGAAATTCGACATACAACTTGACTAGGACCGCCGATCATGTATAGAATGTTACGCTTAGTTCTAAAAGTGAAACTCATTAGTTGGCCGGAGAAAAAACAGTGTAATGCAGACACGCTCGACCATTGGGGCTGGAAGTGCACACGCGTGAAAGAACTTTGCAGTGAAGAAGCAGTGGGAGCTGTGAGAGTGAGTGAATGGGAAAGGAGTACTTCTATATACCATCCAATAATTTTTGCCTCACACCGTTCTGTCAGCCCATCTTGGAAAGGTGGCAGGCATCGCGTCCTCAGAAGAGAAGGTTATGGCGTGTGGGCTGCTTTTAACCTTTCTCAGATGGCAGGCAGGAAGGGTCACTGGTTGGAAAGGAGGAGAATACGTTCCCGTGTACACCACTCTTACTGAATGAAAATAAGAGGAAGCAGCAAAGAGAAAAAAAAAACAGGGGCAAGGATAAACGGAGCTTCATTTACATCGTCTAGGTATTCTACCACTTCACTCGCACAACGTACAGTTGCAAGCTTGTTGCAATAGCCAGAGATCAACGAGTAACTTGAACCCAGGAAATGAAAGCAAATCACGCGAATGCTGTCAGGAAAAGGCCAGCACACTTTCTAAAAAGCGCGCTATAAGTCATCGTGCTTTTCTGTCTGTAGTAGCTCCTTCTTCCAACCTTCTTTTAAGGCAGGTATCATAAGTGGCTTAGTCGGAGATCCCACCTGCGAGACCTACACAAGACATTACGACACTTTAAGACCCTAGTATAATCTTGCAAAAGTCTCGCAAGGTCTTGTAAAATCTCTCCAAGTGTCAGTGAAGCTCAACGAGCGATGACGTCACTTGCCGACGTCACATATCGCCAAACTTTGAGACGCCATGATGAGTTCATTGTCACAGTGTTTGCATGCTGTCACATAGCGACGTCTTTAGTTGATAATTTTGCGTGGTCAAAGGTGAGCGCATCAGAGAGGCAGTGTTGAACAACGTTGTGGGTAGAATGCTTTCGAATTGGGAAGAAAAGAGGTGGGATGGGGATAATGGTCTGAGAAGAGGACGACATTCACCTTCGATGCATGTTAGGCTTATCTGTAGGGGACCATAGGCATTTCTTTTCGTGGGCGGTGACAGTCAATGCAGGGATGGCTAGTTGGGAAGGACTGCCGCACTGTCCAGGCAGCGTCTCTTGGGCTATGACCGCAGACAAGCGTAGCTACCGGTGACCCCAATAAAGCTACAGAAGAACTCATAGAGGACTTGAGCATTGACAGGTGCCTCCACCAGTTTGCAAGACAGCAGCAATATCGTAGCCTCGACGCTGTTTATTTAGAGGAGCCGCCTTAAAATTTCTTCGGACAAAGATGTTCACAGCGATGAAAGAGAGAGAGTGAGAATAAGGTTGAGTGAGAGGCAGAGAGGTTAACCAGAAGAAAAATTCTGGTTTGCTACCTACACTGGGGCAAGGGAAATGGACATGAGAAGGTAAAGGGGGAAAAAAGGAAAGAAGAACAGGTTAAACAAATAAAAATAGAAATCCCACACACAGTCAATCGCGGCAATGTCGCAGTCGTTTAGCGAGTCTGGTTGACCGCAGAAACTTCAGCAGCGCCTTTGTCGCCTTCAGGTTTGAAGGTTGAACATTCCGGCACTCCGAAAATTGACTGTGCCTATATAACTATATAGAAGACAAGAGGACGAAGGACAAACGCAGTGAATACTGAGCTCGCATCCTATTTATTCTTTGAGCGCGAGATTACAGTGCTCTTACACCGGGCCTTTGAGATTGGAGGAGAGTGAGCAAGTTGTGCGTAATCTGCTGCTCCAGCTTCGACCGCCAAGGAGTAGTCCGCCAAGGAGTTCGACTACCAGAACTAGTCCGTATGAGATTCGCACAGATCGCTATCGTACTCCTTGTATCGCCTCTACAGTGATACAGTGCATGCCTCACATTACCTGCGAAGAAGTTGCGAGGGCTACGACAAGAGCAATACACCTTGGACTAATCTGAAAGGAGGGGTGGGACGAAGAGATGAGGCGAAAATGACGGAGCTTATTTCGCAAGGAGCCTATAGGGACCGTGACGAGAATTTTATTGAACAGTCCTGCGGCAAATAATGGGAGATGACCTAACGCTCCCCACCAAGCCACCGAGCAATATATATTTATAGCGATGTACCCTTAGAGTAATTTAAACTTAAGTCCAAGCGTTAAGCAAGCACTTCTCAGTGACTCTGCTTGAAATTGTGTTTTTTTAAGCGTCATCGTATTTCGCAACCGCTCGCAACTCTTGATGTCGACAATTCGCGGTGTTACAAGGAATGCTACTAACCAGATTGCGTTGGATGGCGACGACGTCCGTGCGTTTGTGCTTTATTGAAGTTGTGTCGAGTAAACAGGGCCTTGCATTGCTGGCGTGCCTGTTGCTAGAAGGTTGCTGACAGGCAGGAATTCCAGGGACTAGCAGTTTATGAGGCATCCAAAATGAGGACGATTTTTTTTTACTACGAAGGAAAGACTCTGCGGTTGGGAAAGATTCGTGGTTATTCAGTTTTTATTCTCTTTACTGCTGCAATGTTTTTTTCGCAGCTTCCACCGGTTTCCTTTCAGTCACCTCCATCGTGACCGAAACCTTTAAAACAAAACACGAAAAAATTAAAATGACTAAACTTTCACTTACGTATTCAGTATATTTATTACTGGCACGTTGACTTTCGGGTGCCCTGGTGTATTGCTTAGGGTAAGACTGTATGTTGTCGTGCGGCCGAGATAGATCTCGCAAAAGAACGTACGTGATTGAGATAACTGCCGCCAGGTGCCATAACAATCTCCGCTGCTCACGAGAAAATCACACGATCACCGGACGAACACGTCAAAATATTTTTAAGCGAGGAGCATTTTAGGGGACCGGGCTGTTGTGTGTTCTCTTCGTCGCCTGGCGTAACCCAGGTAAAACTATACAGAGCGCAATCATAATATATAGCAAAGTTAGCGCTCAAATACAGCAAATCGAGCGCTCACATAAAGCAAAGCGACTGCGTGCTCGCGCCACAAAGGAAGTATTGTTCCTCTCTTTCTTCGAGCGCCTTGATGACGACATCAAGAGCGGAACACTTTAGCGATTCGGGCAGTCGTACGCTGTAGTATGCTCTCGTCATTTGTCGTAACGCACGTATAAAAATTGAAGACAAAAAAGAGGAAGCAGACGACAAATATAAATAGGGGGACAGAAAGGGAGAAAACTCGAGAAAGATAAAAATATAAATAAAGTAAAAAAGACAGAAAAAAAACAAAAAATCAAAAATAATAAAAAACAGCAAATATACATTTATGGTTGCCCCGTTCCGCCCTTCCTTCGGGCCTAGCAATACAAGTACGAAGCTGTATTACTTTTTATTAAACATTCCGGCACTTCAGTGATTTAAGTAAATTTATGCTCCAGTATCATATGTATTCATGACTCCAAACTTGAACCAAGACCATCGAACAACCATCAATCAGGTATCAGTTTCATTTATTTGCAGATTTATGTTCAGTATTTAGAAAAGGAAAAGAAAAGTGATCGACCAGATGTTCTAGGAAGAACAATGAAAGTGCACTATGGTGCTCGTGGCAAAAAAAAAAGGGGGGGGGGGAAGAAATCGGTGATCTTGAGCATGCTCTATTGTACAAGCGGAAAGAGGCGATTATACTTTGTTATATTGAAAGCTTGCCCTTATCATAGCAACGAAGCCGATTAAATTCACAGTAAAATCTAGGGCACCTACAGTGGGTTCATAAATGCTGACCCTGATTTTAGAGTTGGATTTCAGTAATACTGATTGTGGTAACGCATGTTTTCGTTACAGGCCTACTTTGGAACTCCTTAAAGTTTCTGGGCAGTTGTGTTGTGGGTTAATCTGTGATCGTTTGATTGACCTATTTCTTTTTCTTGGGAGCAATGCAAATGGTTATGTTTGACTCAAAATTTTGCTTGATCTTGCTGTTCTGATGTGTATAATATGCAAGACATCAATATCTTTGAACAAGATGTAGCTCCCTCCTCATTGGGGCCTAGAAACCTATGGTTTTCTTAGTACGTTTCCGACAGGCAGATCAGAAAAGGTAATTATAACAATAACCGTGGTTTAGCACTCTTAAAACGAACAAATTATAATGAGAGACGCTATATTGTAGGGCTTCGGAAATTTTACCAACTGGAGGTCTTTAACGTGTGTCGTAATCTATGTGCATGGGCGTCAAACATTTCCAGAAGAGACAACCGAATCCAATTGCCCTCGAGAGCCCCTGATATTGGTCCCTTATACAGTAATCTTTGGAGCTACGTGAAGCTATTGTTTGTAAAAAAAAATCTTTTCTGATATAGTGCTACTGCAGCAGCGAATGAGATATGACAGTGGCACAATCACGGCAACCATGTCGCAGAATGTGTGACAAGAGATCGAATACCGGCTGCAGGGACGTAGGATGAACGGTTTTTTGGTGCCCCATGTTTTTTGGCGCCCGAATACCTCAGAGAAACAAATTTGGGGGAGGGGGCCTGGGCCCGGTGTACCACTTTGTGGCTACGCCACTGACCGGATTCATACTATATTATGCTTTCCACGGGTGCGTTCAACAGACGTGATTTGATACGCTAAAGTGTATTTGCCTGTATTGCGTGTTTGCTTATGGTTCCTAATTATAAACACAAATATGGCGTGATGCATATGGCTAATCTTGTATATAATATCAAATCTTACCTCATTTTGTTCAGATGAGAGCGTATTTAGAAGAAAGCGTTTAACGAATTAAAGTGTGTGACATTCTACTAAGGGAGAGCAGAAGAGTTTAGAAAGAAGTGTTTGACGATTCAGAGCACTTGGTACTCTACTTTGGGAGAGCATAAAGCCTTCCCCTGTGTCTCCGTGTATACATTCTATCCTACAAAAACTATCAGCCGTACATTCAGACTAGAATCAATACATATTCAAATGTCCTGCCCCTCTATTGTTCCTGAGGTATATTTCTGTTCCCCGTGATGTTTAACAAAGTACTGTAATTGTTATTAAATGCTTTCAATATAGAAGGTATGCCCCTCCGGCTGGAGCGACATTCTTTTAATAAACAAGATGTAATTTTGTATACTGATCGCGCACTTGAGTAATAGGCTTTTTTTTTCTATGTACCACATTGAAACAGCTTCTTGGTGAACGTGGCCCTTCGAATGAAGCAAAACTGAACAACACTTTGTAGATTCACAAATGTGCTCCGTGAAAGCTTGTGGCCATTCGACTGAACATGCCATGTCCTCTCTGTTTTGAATGCGAAGTATCTTATTGTCGAACTCAGTCCGGTGTGTGGCGTGACCATCCTTACTCAGCGTGCGCGTCTTCCCCCTATCTTACTCCTCGCAATGCCAACGCAGGCAGCGTCTGCTAGCGAGTTTTGACTGCTCGCGCTATACAACCATTCACAGGACACCTCGTGTATGTAGGCACTGAATTTCGAACTCCGAGGAAGCGCCGGTAGGATATTTCTCCTGTGCGCTATTCAAAAATGAAAAGTCGCAGCATGCGGGTTCCCTGAATTGGTCTGCGGGATTCTGCGTCCAACTGGCGTCTTCTGTCTCTCACTACCCATTAGCAGCGATCGGTGTGTTACACTAGGAAACAGCGGTGCATCACTGCGTTCTTTGCGCCTCGCAAAGCTTTTCTCCTTCGCAACGCCGCGATTAGCGCCAGCGTCGAAGCCACCACCGGTGTAATTGATTTATATGTGGGGTTTAACGTCCCAAAACCACCATATGATTATGAGAGACGCCGTAGTGAAGGGCTCCGGAAATTTCGACCACCTGGGGTTCTTTAACGTGCGCCCAAATCTGAGCACACGGGCCTACAACATTTCCGCCACCATCGGAAATGCAGCCGCCGCAGTCGGGATTCGAACCCACGACCTGCGGGTCAGCAGCCGAGTACCTTAGCCACTAGACCACCGCGGCGGGGCCACCACCGGTGTAAGCGCCCACTGCTTCGCACGTAGACATGGTTCCCTTTAGCGGCAGATGGTGCGATTGTTTTGTCAGTGTCGCACTCAGTATTGGGGGAATATACGTTCAAATATCCGAAATGAAACCTGCGAAACTATTGTGGGTCTGTGCCATTGCAGAGATAGCTGGACACGGACAGAGGTAGGCACGGACGGAAGCATGAGACATTCAAGGCCGTCGCCTTAAACTCCACGCAGAATGTTTTTTTCGGGAAATTAGCTCAATGATGGTAGCTGCAGCCGTAGTGGTGGTTACCGCATGAAGGTTTACTGTAGGAACAGCGTCTGGGAACGAGCACAGCTGCAGCGTTCAATGGGACTTTGTTCTGTTTTTGGGTCACATTGGCATGACGTTTTCCACTCTCTTACAAGCATCCGTCTGCGTGTGGCAAGGGTCAAGGGGATTTCTTTATAAATCTTCTTGGCAAGACCCAACAAGAAGCCCAACCCATGGTAGCCTGAAGGCATGCTTCGCACCTAATTTGCTTAAATTCAGAATTTTTCTTATACACGCAATTGTAGATGTTGACTTCACTCGATGTTCTACAGAAGGCTTTCATTTGACTATCGCAAACTATGCCAAAAAAATCGATCACAGCGTTCTTACCTATTATTCGCGAGATATTACCAGGATTTTTGGACATGCGTGCATACGTCATCTCTCGTCAGCGACAGTGGTGGCCTGCCGTAACAGAAGGAAAAATGGGTGAAATATATTATACCTGACAAAAAGCTAGTTATCATAAACGATTCTCGCTTATATGCAGCACAGCCCCATCGGAATATTATGAAAAAAATTGCACTGCCTCAATAAGAACCGCTGGTTTTTAAGAGTGTTTAACATAGTACAATGGGGCTCTCATGTTTTTTTAGTGGGCGACGTTCAATTGTTCTTCTAAGCCTGACGCTTTGTAGTGTAATACTACAATTTTCCGGAACGTTACAGTGGGTATCAGCCGCATAGAACTGGGAACAGTTTTTGGTAACTATAGTGATGTCCTCAAATATGATTTTTTTCGATTTTTCATTCAGTTACGACAGGATGCCATTGCTGCCACCGATAGGTGGCGTCACTTACAGATGTTCTCAAATGCTGTAAAGTATAGGCTCCGTATGTCCAAACAACGCTTCCTTGCAGTTCCTATATATTGAAATTCTCCAAGCATGAGTATGTATGTAGTTAAGCTCAGTTGTTAAGAGACTTACCCTCAAAACGTGGCAGTTTGGTTTATGCGACGTGTCGACCTAATTTATTTTCTAATAACGTCATTTTGTTAATCGCTGCTTTTTCTTTTTGCTCCAGGTTTTCCCTGTTTCCTGCTGCGCTTCAAGAGCCAAAAAACTCCACGAAAGGCGCCCATGTTTGGTAGATCCATGGCAGAAAACGGTGACCTCGGCTTGACGGCTGATTCCGCGCCTGGAACTCCGCGTCTCTTGTTCTTCGTGACGGAACACAGTTTCTGAACACAGCGAGACCCACCTAAATAAGCGACATCACCAATAAGTGGAAGCAGTAAGATGACTTGAAACTGTGCAAACAGTGCTGGACTTCTTACTCTGATTATCAAGCGTTGAATGCTAAGTACCCAGCGTGGAATGCCTGTGGCGTTGAGTTCGAAGCTTTAGAACAAACGCTTGACAACGTTCTCTAACATAGAAAAACGCGTTGTATTTTCACAGTCTTCACATCAGGTGTACCAACACCTTTGAATGCTCAATGTGGACCACTGGTAGCGTTCGGCCGAACACATAGGCGATAACAAAGTGTTCAATGTTAACCGTAGCAGGTGCGACAGTTAAATTCACACAAAATTACTGAACCTTCTTCAAAGCATCGCCACTGATAGCTCAGGGTCTCTAGTTCACATTTTTGTCCGTGCTTAAGATATAAGGAGCTAGCTGTTCGTTGATTAGTGGAAAAAGGTGTAAACTAAACCTCTGATATCAACTGCTATTTTGAATGCGAAGCGCCGACTATCTGCAGCTTGTCAAATTTGTGGTATATTCTCTGTCTATCTCCCTCCTTATAGTGCCTACTAGCTGCTTATTCGGCTGATAGAGGCAGTCTGGTTTATTCGTTTTATGCAGAAAAACGACTGAGTGGTTTATTAAATTTGTGACCCTTGCGAGAACTTAAATGTGATCTGGGAATTAAAACAAGCGGTGCCTGACACAATGACACGGAAAAGCAATCACACTACCTTAAACTTTTCTCGCATTCCCCGCAAAGAACGTCAAAACCTTTCCACTGGTTGACCCATTTAGGAACTGCCAGAGTCGTCTGGCTTCTAAATTTTGTTCTTGTACCAAGAACTGCTGCGCGCTCTGTATTGTCGAAAGGACACAAGTTAGTCAATTTAGGAGACGTCAATTACCCGCTTCAAGCTGCATGTGTGTCCTTCCACAGGCGTTTCGAATTGAAAGAACGGAAATGTTTTTCTGTTGCAAACGTCACCGTGTAACCGCTCAAAGCGTTTCGGTCTAACAGGGTGTCACCATAAAGTGCATGGTGGACGGGCAGTTTCAAATACCGGTCATTGTGAACCGAGCATGAACGCTTCGAACTGAGCAGACACCATCACGAAGGCAACTGGTACAAGGTAGTTGATGTAAGCCTAATAGTGGCACCTCGCTTAGAAACTATCACTTAAGTGAAGGTTTCGCTTGAAGAATCTGTGAGTTATGTGACACTGTCGTCAGGGACGTCAAGCCAAAGAATGTTCTCACCATACTCTGTGATCACCTGTGTATGTCACTAAGAAGAAACTACCAAGAAATAGCTGCGCCTTCGCTGGACTATCTGCTGTGCCGACACTGTGAAAAGTGTCAGGTTGTGATGCGTAGGCTTGGTCACATCGTGAGTACGGTGCATCGAGAACACTGAAATAGGACAGATGATTATTCTTGTAGTGCTGTGAGTTCCGTGCATCTAGGACAGTGCACTGTGATGGAGAACGTAGCGGTGGCAGCTGTGAGTTCGTTGGAGGACAACGCCACCATACGGGAGTACTTGGAACTCAGGCTGGGACCCCAGCACATACTGCTGCCCATCGTGATCCCACTCACGGTTCTCTACGTGGTGGTGTTCGTGAGCGGCGTGGTGGGCAACGTCACGGTGTGCCTGGTGATTGCGCGCAACTCTCACTTCCAGACACCCACCAACTACTACCTCTTCTCGCTAGCCATCTCGGATCTGCTCATACTCGTCTTCGGTAAGTCTTATGTCGTTGTTATCGCTGTGGCGATCGTTGTTGTTGTTGTTTGTTGTTGTTGTTGTTGTTGTTGTTGTTGTTGTTGTTGTTGTTGTTGTTGATATCATTTGGTATACTGTGTCCGTTGTCTCGGGGAAATGGCTAAAATGCACAAATACCTAGTGTCTTAAGACAATTCCGCCCTATGCCCAACGGCAGCATAGTTCCGCACAATAAGACTGAAAAAGTAGTAGTAGTATACGCACTGCGAAAGCTTTCCTCCGCAAGTAACGCGTTGACACACCAGTTAAGGCAATTCAGGGTCATTCAATACTTAACATACACAAGAAAATCATGCCACCTTACGCTTAACAGCAGCGGAGTTCAGGCCGATAACACTTCAAAAGTAGCATTATACCCACCACAAAAGCTTTCCTCCACATCATGGAGGAAAAATGTTTATTCCTCAGCGCTCCACGTGTAACGAATTAACACAACATTTAACGAAATTCAGGGATATTTCGTAGTTCACACACACCCACACAAGAAAACTATAGAGAGAAACAACACAACTTCACACTCAGTAGCAGCTCTATGGTTCAGCACAACGATGCCACAAAAATAGCAGTACACACACTGCAAAATGCTTTCATCCACATCAGATGCGTGGACGCAACAGTTGACGGAATAAAATGTCATTTCCAAACTAGCATACACAAGAAAACAACAGTGGAATAGGAGAATATATAACATCTTAAAAAGAAACTTCTCCAAGCACATCACGTGCAGAACCCTACAGACACATTTTTTTTCCAAAACCCGTTACACTATATAAGCCACATATACCCTGGCGTCTTTGATATACCCTGCACGAGATGCCATGGATTCGCACACCTCGCAAACATCCTTTGGGTAATTAGGCCAGTCTAAGAAGCTACTGTGTACTGTACAAATACATTTCGGCATGACTCCATCTTGTCTATTCTTTCCCTTCACTTTCGCGTCAAAGGTCCAATGAGTAGTTAACTGACCGGGTTAAACGCTTCGGCGTGGCCCGCGCTTTAAGTGGCTTCCAGAAACAACCACGCGCCCTGCCGTGAGCTGAGGCTGTGTCAAGGACACATGTGTGAGCAAAGGGCACCTACTAATCCAACCGCAAAGAGGGCAGCCCTGATCTTCTGAGCAGCCATGCATCCAAAAATTGACGCAGTAGACTCCCAGAACAAGGCGGCAAGGGGTCGAAAATACCGTGTGTTAAGTTTGTTAAGTGTAACTGAACTGTTAAACTCAACAAGCACGCCGGAGCTATCCCAGAACAACAACAACAACAACAAACACAACAACAACAACAACAACAGCAGCAACAACAACAACAACAACAACAACAACAACAACAACAAAAAAAAAAAAACATGTCAGCACCCGTTCTGTCTACTCGACTCTTCTTTCTGTATTGGGAGCTTTGAGCGTGTTAAAATGCCTGTACATGTCTTGTTAAACAGCTTGCTTCAGCCAAACATTGCAATCAAATCGGTGCATTTTGTTCACCACATTTCCAGTGCCGAAGCTTTAACCTAGCTGTCCAGTGACTAGGTGCGTTCTGAAACGTTATCTTAATCGTCCTAATCCTCGACCAAGGCCTACTGTCGCCAACATTATTTTCTTCCACTTTCTTGTGGTTGTGTTCCTAGAGAGTCTCGGAATAAAAGCAAAAGCATAAACATTCACGTTCCTGTGCGCGTAACTTCAAAAAACACCACAGCTTCTGGTAGACGTCTTTTACCAGGTGTGATGCTGCTTGATAACAGAAAGAAAACAGTTAATTTATTTGAGCTCTTTTTTTTCTCTTTCGCAAAATGAACAAAGCGCCTCTCCTGTCCTTTCACTTACTTTTTTTTGTATATTCTAAGCGTTCTGCAACTTAGTGATCCTGTGCTCGGCGTCTATTTACGATTAAGCTCCCGCGACACGCTTAACCGTTGCCATGTTGTTTTTTCTATTTCCTTCTATTTTTTAAGGGAAACATTCTTAGCTGTCAGTCTTGTATATTGTTGCCGCAAAGATGCTGTTTGGGTCGACAGCACCCTGGACGACTGGCGTCAAGCCAAGTGGAGCGTTCAGGGCGTCCAAAGGTTTATTTGAAGCTGCAGTAATGAACGGTGTCGAGACGGAGGGAAAGAAACAGGGCAGGCAAGACGTAAAACGAGAGCAGCGGCGCAGTAGGTGGCACCCAGTTCCGTTGAGAGAAAACATCATATATATATATATATATATATATATATATATATATATATATATATATATATATATATATATATATATATATATAACTACCACTACATCTATTTTCCAGCATTTTAATTACTACTTCAAAACACCAACAAAATAGGATAGAGCTTTAAAGGCAGCGCCAGTCTATTCTTCAGCAGTTAGAAACTTTAGCAGTTAGAAAAAAGATATGGCGGAGAAATTGTGTCCGAAAAAATAGCCACCCTATATACGAAGTCTCTCTTGATAGAAAGGGCAGCAAAATCGTGGAATGCCAACATGATCTTAATCAATAAAAAAGGAGATGTCAAGAACTCAACAAATTACAGGCTGATCAGCTTACTATTCATCCTCTGGAAACTCTTTAAAAAGTAATAGCTAAAAGAATTAAGGTGACATTGGACTTCAGTCAAGCGAAGTACCAAGTAGAATTTCGTTCAGGCTACTCCGCAATATACTATGTTCATTCTATCAATCAGGTAATAGAGAAATGCACGTATTACAGATAACCCCAATACGTAGTCTTCTTAGCTTACGAGGAGGCCTTTGACTCAGTCGAGACATCAGCAGTAATGCAGGGACTACGAAATAAGCACATGGACGAACCCTACATAGGCATACTGAAAGAAATCTACAACGGATCCACAGCCCCCATATTCTTCATAAAGAGAGCCACAGAATCCCAATACAGTAGGGTGTAAAGCAGGGAGACACGATCTATCCAAAGCTATTCACCACGTGCTTACAGGAGGTGTTCAGGACCTTAGATTGGAAAGAGTTAGGAATAAGAGTTAATGAAGAGTAACTGGTTATTCACTGATGACATTACCTTAATGAGTAAATCAGGAAACAAAATATAGGTCATTATTACTGAACTGGACACGGAAAGCAGAAGAGTAAGTCGGAAAATGAATTTGCACAAAACTAAAGTAATGTAAAACAACCTCGGCAGAAAACAGCACTTCGCAATAGGTGGAGAGATGCTGGAAGTTTTAAACGAATATGTGTACTTAGGACAGGTAGTAACCGCGGGGCCGAACCATGAGAGTTAAATAACTAAAAAAACAGGGGTGAGGTGGATCACATTGGGCAAGTTTTCTTAAATCATGACTGATAATCTACCGATAAACCTCAAGAGGAAGGTACATAACAGCTGCATATTGCCAGTACTTGCCCACGGAGCTGAAACCTGGAGGCTTGCAAACAGGACTCATCTTAAATTGAGGACGACGCTGCAAGCGATGAAAAGGAAATTGATGGGTGTAACCTTAAGCGACAAGAAGATAGCAGAGTGGGTCAGGGAAGAAACCGGGAATAAGGAGGAGGAAAAGAAAGACAGGGGCGTTAGCCAGTGCTCCGACTAGCATGGCTATCCTGTTAGAGATATCATTTAGTTGAAATCAAGAAGAAAAAATGGACATGGGCTTGGCACTTCGCACGTGGGTAAGATAACCACTGGTCATTAAGGGTAATTGACTGGAATCCCAGAGAAGGCAAACGCACGAAGGGAACGCGGAAAGTTAGGTGGGCCGGTGAGAATAAAAAGGTCGTAGGTATAACGTTGTAGCAAAAAGCACAGGACTGGGTTGATTGCTGGACCATGGAAGAGCCATTTGCCCTGCCAGGCTGATGATTATATATATATATATATATATATATATATATATATATATATATATATATATATATATATATATATATATATATATATATATATATATATATATATATATATATATATATCAGCCTGCTCTTTTAGAATGTCGTAATAACACGTTCGCCAGCAAACAGTTAGGCACTGTCAAGTTTTCCCGATGACTTGAGGCAGAGAAAACTCGTGGAAGCGAGTTGACACTTCCATGATTGCAGCTGCGTTTCTATTTTTGTAACCGTTGTCCACACCGGAGCCGCATAAGGTGAAGCTTACGTAGGATCTAACACAGGCAGGCGTGTGTCCCAATTTCCGGCCCTGTCGCGTAAGAAATTGCTGCTGAACAAAGAAACTGGGATCGCGAAAAGAAGCTCTTTTTCGTCACTGTATTTAAGAACCGTATATTTCCTTAAAGAGACATGCTGTGACAGAAGCTTGTTTAACGGTATATATTGCGTATGCTGCGAAATTTCGTGTTCTTGTTGCTTAAACTTTGTCTACAAAGTTCAATCAAAAGATTGTTGGCTGTAAAGCGATGGAAAAAAATGTGCTCACGTCGTACCGTGATCAAATGTTGGTGATATTCTTTCTACAATCGCTTATATTTTAAACCCAAAAACTGAAGATACGTGCCATTTCAGAGATTAATGTTAAATATTTTTTTTTTGAATTTCAAGCTATGTGACGCTAAAGAAGCCTTTCATTATTCTACGTCTAAAACTGCTTAGCAGCAACCATAGACTTGTTTTTTTTTTGTTTTTTTGGTGATTGGATGATGCCACATAACATATATTCAACATCACACTTCGTTCGCCATGAATCGGGTCTTAAATCTGTGATCATGCTTCATAATGGCCAATTGTACGGTACAAGCTACGTCACATTTTCTCGTCACTAAGCATCCTCACGTGATACTAAGTGTCTTTTGGAACTTGAGTGCCTTCGCGAGGCGTTCTGTCTGCAACTCTGCTGGTGGCTAGTTATTTTTTTCGAATACTTTTCTTTCTTCCCATTTCATTATAAGTACATTTATTAGCGTCCCCTACATTATGTTTGGCATTATTGTATGTTACTTTTTTATTAATATGTCGCAAAGAAAATGCGTCACCAATTTACACTTTCCTACAATATTCTATTGTTATAGTTTTTTGACGCAAATTATTATGTAAGAGCTCAGGAACAGCAGTAGCCATTTGAAAACAATTATAAAAATAAAAATTTACACATAAAAAAGGTATACTACGTGCATTCAATACACTGCTACATAATTCACTAGGCCGTTTCATGCAGGTCAGTAAACTTAGGTCACCTACCCATTCTTTATGATTGCACCACCACATCGTTGAAGCAGATATGAACAGATTAGTTTAAACCTACGGCGTCATTTTTCAGCAGTTTAAGCTGATCACAGAGGCTAACGGGTCGCCGCATAGAAAAAAAGGTCAAACTTTCATCCATTTTTTTTCAGCGCCTGAATGCAACAAACAGCTTGCTTAATCCTTTTCAACGTCAGTAAGCTTGGAAAGTGAAACGCACTTATTCGACTGAGACAATAACCGATGTCGGTTTATGTAACCACTGGTAGAATAAAATTTCAACACCTCTTCCCTCTAAAAAAAATCACACTCGCAATGAAGAATAAACACTCCTAATCACTTTGCACGGAGGGTACTTATATATTTGCCTCTTTTTTACTTACTGGTTTATTCATTTAAAATACCATCACGATTAACTGGCATTACAAAGGAGGGACAAAAAACACGCAAAACAAGATTGTCTGTAGAAACAAGCAGTACGATGCTTCTGATTATGCAATCATAGCTCCTGGGGGAGTTCACGACTTATATATTTAATCTAGACATAGAGTTATGACGAGATTATTCGCTGTTTCTTTTTTTGGGGGGGGGGATATAACTACTTCATTACTCCATAAGTAGCTTATGGCAATTTTATAAAAAAATAAACGTTCAACTCGCACAGATATTCACATGAATGGTATCGCAAGCGCTTTTTTGTGATACAGAACTCATTTTTAGACATACCTCCGATTCAGTTGGAGGAGTGAACTTTCATTTATCCCTCTATACGTGTACGCAACAAAACAGCCTTGTTGTTACCTCCCGCACTTCTGTGAAGATGAAACGCTTAGTCCGAAATTGTGCCGCTACTACAAGCCTGCCCCTACCGTCCACTGATCACGATGATCATCGGCCTCTCGACACCCCGAGAAGGAAAAATACCTCCCCCTATGTCGCGCCCGACAATCGGGTCTTGTGTTTTCCGATGTCAAGTTATACCCTCAGGTTCCTCAGTCACGTCGCCGGCCCGCCTGCCTTTCGCAGTCGTCTTCTCTTGGAATCCAGTTTGCTACTCTTAATAACCAGAGGCTACCTTGACTACGCTCTATGTGCTTACACTGATGACCTCAAATGAATGGCGCTCGCCTACAGAGGGGGATGGGCCAAGAACCGGGCGGCAGGATACTTAAATGAAACTAAAATGAAATTAAGGCCAATCTGAAAAATTAGTTTAGAGATAAAACTGCCAATAAACAAAAAATGGTTGCTGAGCGAGCGGTGAAACCATCTCTTGTTCCTGACAGACATAGCTACGAATTATAAACTAAATATCTGAAAAGGTTAGGGTTCACTAGCGCGGTAATCTATTAGTTGCATTGATGTAGTCAAACACAGTGGAGCATATATCTCTGTGGCAGTAATCAAATGAAGTGCCACCATATGATAAAAGTACTGGAGCATTTACTTGTATTCCTAATTTCTGTAGTGGTGGCTACTATGTGTCCACGCCATGTCCATTTTCGGCGTGTTCACTTCTACTAAGCAGTCCTTACCCACTTGTTTCCATAGCCACTCTGCTCTCTTCGGTGAATAGCTGTCTCTTAAAATTACAAGTTGACAATGCTGTCGTTGCGTAAATCGTGCGTGGTAAAGCACGAAAGCCATTGCCTCATCGCGAAAAAATCTTAGTCATTCTTGACGTGACGCCAATGTTCGCAAAAACTATTTTTTTTCGAAAATTGAAAACGAGAAAAAGCTCCACAAGGACGATTCACGGTTGAAGATACACACACAGCCACAGAGTAGAAATGCAGGCTCATGGATCATGTACCACCCGTATTTCCCGCACAATCTAAGTTATCAAGTTTATCTTCCTAACTGTATCGTACGAATAATAACTAAAAAAACAACAAACTTTATGTGTGGTTTTTTCAAGGACGTCCAAGTGCGGGACCACATTAAACTTTCACCCACATGGAGTCGCCAATCCACGCTTGAACATAGCCAAAGAGCGCGTTTCTGTGGCATTCTTAGTAAGACGCGACCACAATAGCGGATATGAAACCCCTGGCCTTCAGCCCTGCAAATTATTACCAAGGTCACTCGACTCTGCCGCGGTGGTTCACCAGGCATAGTCCCCCTTTAAATGTTCATAGTTTAAATGTGACCGTGAAACCAGGGCATAAACGATATAAGAACGCCGAGACAAACGACTGCTGAGTCAAGTAGTGCGTCATTTCCGAAAGCTGGCAACGTAATAAACGCGAGAATAAAGACGGTGATATGATTGATAAGATCAGTGGTTATCGTGTAAGGACTCCTTCAAACTTTCGTCTCCACAAAAAAAAAATAGAGGGGGGGAGGGGATTTCAGCGCATTCTGTATATCTGTATTCCCTGTGACGTCGACGCTATAAATTGCGTGTTTCCGAAAGAAATGAGCTAGTTTGGAAGACGGCACCTGCATGCGTCTCTGCGTTTATGAGCTGTTATGCAGATCTTCTTTTCACAATGGAGTCTTCGCTACCTGTTAAGAAACAGTAAGAAGACATCTAATACCATCTTACCCCGTCTGTGAGTTGTCATTATTCTAAAGCAGGGCCATCAAGGTCGACGTTGGACGTGTGTTACAGATAGAAAAATATCATCACTTTGAACCAGCACGTGCCATCTTCGCCTTCACCACCGTATTCTTCTTTCTCTTCTGCTGGGCTACCAGAGACGTACGTGCGCCGATTCGTCCAGTGTGGGACGCAATAGCTTGGTCTGGAGAAGAACGAGTTTAGATAGAGAAATAGTGACAGAGAGAAAGCAAGGGAAATAATTTTTAATGAAAAAGAAATTTTCTTAGCCAAGATTCAAACTTCCGTAGCCACAGTTTCAAATGGATTGTGCTAACCGCTCGGCTATCCAGGTACGCTGAATGAGCAAAGCATAGCCTTGTACAGTGTAGTACATTAAGGGGAAAGGACACGAAAGTAAGCGTTAGGAGAGAGAGGAACACAAGAATGGGCACTTAGAGAGACACAAAAACTGAGATATAAAAAAAGAGAGCGAACAAACAAGAAAAAGATCGAATGTGAGCTACTCAGTACGCAGACAAGAAGAAAAAATAGGTACATTGAAATAAATGAAAAAAAGAAGGAAAGAAAGACGAGAAAGAAAGAGTTGAAACAAGAGGTAAACTGAGTAAACGATAGTACGTGAGAGGCCGACTAGAGAAAGAGAAAGATTCCTAAAATCATAGAAAGAAAGAGAGACAGAGAGAAGGAGTAATAATAGAAAAAAAGGCAAAAAGATACACAAAACAATAAGAAATATACAAAAAGAGTTTGGAAAAAAGTTGAAAGCGCATCCACGTGTACCATAACGTTTTCTCTAAGTACACTAGAGCTGGCGCTAGAGCTGTAGGAGTTGCAACGCAAGGTGCTCCAGTGAGCGTGGGAACGATGGGTGGTGCACGTATTTGCCTAATATTCGTGCATTCGGCTCCAGTCGGATTCGCGTGACTTGAAACTGCTTTGTCGCGAAACCAAAAAAAAGCAGCAAATGTTCAGCACTTGAACTTCACTACTTTACCCTTTCATGGCACACGATTTCAAGTGAGCTTGGGAAGTTCGCAATAGTTCGTCCTTTTCGGTCGAAGCAAAGAAAAAAAATGCGACAAACGAAGCCATAAGGGCGTTTTTGTCCCGCAAGCACGAAGACTATGTAGATCCATGTACTACCCATCATACCGTGGTCGCAGAAGAATCGCAGCGCCAGAGTCATTATTAGGTAAATTTAAGAAACTCTATCATGTGTAGCGCTGTATAGCAAGTATAGCTTGCCGTGTAGCGTAAAAGCTATCACCTTCACGAAGCGACCCTGATATACAGAGTTTAATCTAATTATGCTGCTCCCACCCCAAAATGCCTTCCCCACATAATCAAAATGTGCGGTCGAGAGCCCTTCACTTTTGTTGAATAAGGGCTTGATTGAAGAAAAACACGGTGATCATAATAACGTCTCCACTCTAGTGGCGTGCATCCACAAGGAGTATGGGGAAAAAGGTGGGCGGCGGCATCCAAGTTCATTCATTCATGAACCGCCACGTGCTCTCGTCGTAACATTTTTCATCTTCGTGCCAATCTGCTTCCAGTCTATCAGCTCTGCTGAGACTCGGCTTTGCACAACTTTGTGTAGTGGCGCAGATCTTTTTTATATAGATGGGAAATGATTTGGACGTTAATATACCATGCCAGAGTGATAAAGTCTACCTTAAGAGACACCTTACTGGTCTTTCAAAGCATCGTTAGTCTATAGAGGAACGAGTTCCCGTTTGCGCTTGTGCATGGCATGTCTGGGAGATAGTTCACAATAGGGATATCATATTGCTCCACACTAAAGTACACTTTTGCTTCGCATACATCCCACCATTACAGCACTGCATTTTGCATAGACTGATGAAAGCATACCAAAACAAAGAAAAAAAAGCTGGTCTTTGCGTATTGCGAACAACTGCCTGCTCATAGCATCGCCAGAACCACGGTCGTAAAAGTCGCAGTCTTCACCGCTATGACTTCCCTCAAAACCTGCTCGTACTGCCGAAGGGTGACGTAACGCCACCACCAGGCTTTTATGTGGAGTCAATACCCTGTTCTTCGTCGTTGTAGCATCGAGGGTCTTGGCGTTCTATAAATGAGGCATGCAGAACTCCCATTTTTTTGGCTACGATTATGTCTGAAGCGGTCCACTTCAGCATCGATCAAATGGCGCTTTGAGGTGCTCCGGACAGCCCTCTTTCATGGCATAGATCGTTTTCGATTATGTCGAGTAGCAAGAGCTGCTTTTTATACCTTTTATTTCAGTAAATTTGCTGCCACATGTTTCTTACAAGCTTCGTATTGCCACTGAAGTGCTCGAAACTTTTTTATAGATAGCGTCATCAAAGTTACTTCGCGAGTTCGCAGCTCACCGCTAGTCTTGCAACGCCTGCATTGCGTGCTTGAAAGTTTGGCATAAAGAAAATGAATTCCTTGCAGTACAGGTGCGACGTGGAAACCCCTGTGAAACTAGTAAAAGATAAACGAGTTAAAAGCGGACAAAATTGTGCCTCAAATTTTCGAAACTGTTAGTACTACTGCTAAAGCAGAAAATGTTTGTTCACGTTTCGAACAAGGCACGCTTCCATGGCAACTAAGAAGTTGGTCGAAGTGTTAATGATGGCGAAACAGTTCGTTCTATTTTTATTATTCAAAGCTTCAAGTGCCCGTAGATTCTGTCTTGGACGGCTCCTCTCAAAACGTTGCTGTCTAAAACATTTCTCGATTGAAGTTGCGTGACCAGTGCGCCATAATGTGGGGCGGAAACTCGATAAAAAAAAGGATTCTCTGGCGTCTCCTGGACGTTTTATGGCCCATAAACTGTGGTCAGAATTTCTTCATAAGAAGGCTTTCCAGTAATAAGAAAAAGTAAACCAACCATCGTCGCTAAATGTGCGTTGCTTAGGGGACCATCTGGTTAGGCCCTAATACTTGAACAAACTGACGGCAGCACTGAAAACTGGATATCGGCACATAGGGTTGGGCATGCTGCAGACAAGTTATGAGAGATTGGAGGTGTTTGTATTCAGATGTACATCGCAATCGTTCATATATATTTTCCTCGCTTCAACAGAAGTTTAATTGTGAGTATGCATTTTTCCTATACGTGCCTTGCCTTTGTACTGTTTCGTTGAGCTCAATTTTTTTGTATATTACCATGCCTATTTAGCAACTTCAACATCATTTAGCACCTTGTCACCATCTAGCGCTTTGGTTCGTATATTAAAATTATGAGCATTGCCAAATTCAAAAGATTTATGCAGGGATCCTTTATTTGAACGAACGTCGGTTAAACGAATAACTTAGAATAACAATTTTTTAGAAAATCCCCGAAGGTTTTTGCATGCATGCCATGCGAACATATATCACTTCAACGAGCTTCTGAATAGTGAATATTGTGGTTACATGAACCTTATCTGCGGACCTGAGCCCATTTTCAGATCAAATAAATGAATTTTCGTGTTCTTCAGCGCTGGCTTAGCAGATGCTTGCCGGCACCAAAGAGCCTATACAGCGGCAGTGGTGCTACATCGCTTCCGCGGGCAGCACCCGCAAAACCAAACGACCATTTCGAAGACAAAAACGAGCCACGAGCGCTCCAGTATCAGCGCAGAGTGGTCAGAATTGAAAATTGTTTCCAGTGTGTTTCGGCAAATGAAAGAACAGTGCAACAAAGAAGTTTTAAGGGCTGAGGTAGTTTTAAACCGACCATCTTAAGCCGAGGCTGTAGGGCATATTAAAAAGTTGCGGGACTTTGTGTCGCAGCAAACAATAATTTCTGGAGGCAGCTCACACGAACGTAGGCTATCTGGACAGGTCTGTCACTTCCTGCGCTTTAAGAAAACCATGTACAAATGATAATTGTTCAGCTATTTTCAAGATAAGTTGTATTTTACGCACTTGACTTGATTTCTGCTGTGTTTAGAAAAAATGCTTAACCATTCCGAGTACTTCGTACTCAACTATGGAAGAGCACTGAGCCGTACCGCTAAAACCTTCGCACCAAAAAGATTACCTACTAAAAAAAAACTAGTATCAGAAGGACGCACTTTTCCTGCTGTGGACAGCGCTGCTACTCTTTCCAGTGAATAGTCCCCTTGGTGAACTTTCAGTTATGTTTACTATTTTCTTGGGTCCTTTGAAGTTCCCTCAACTGAGAGTGCACTCTATAGATGATGTGCAATGTCACCAAGGTTGTGAAGCCACACTCAAGAGGATGATAAGCTAAACTCTTATACGTAACGTGGACCTTTATCTTGGGTGCTGATTACGCGCCACAAAGTTGGCTTGGATGTGCCGATATTGATGGGCTGATCTTGTGTGCTGATATTGATGTTCTCGTGCTGACTTTCTCATGTTGCTGTTCTGATGTTAATGTTCTGATGCTTATATTCTGATGATGTTTCGATGTTGATATTTTGATACTGATGCGTGGGTCCCGTTGTGCCGGTGTAGATTTTCTTCGCACCACCATACCGTAGTTTGCGCTGACCCAAGTGCAGATACAATTGTGGATAGCGTCCTTCGACCATCATGTTCTCAGCCATAACAACCTTGTTTAATGTTTACGGCAAACATCGAACTAGATTGCTGTCAAATATGCGCTACATTTACCCAGAAACCATGAAACACTCTAAAGTAACCCGAAGAACAAGCAACTTTCTCACGATCCTCACCACTACGCAAATGTAAAAAGACCACCACAGCGCGAATCAAGTACTTGTAAGGGATAATCAAGAACTGTGACGACGTGGCCTTGTTGGTTCTACAGTTGCCCAAATCTCTCTCTGTCATTTGCAAGCGGCTACCTTTTCTGTGTATATTTGCTGTATGACTGAGTCAAGTTACAAAAATGGTGGACACAAGTGCATTCCATATACCACAAGCCCATAAAACATTTTTTGGAAACTTCTCTCATCACGTGGCACTGACATATAGAAAAGTCCAAATTGCGCGCCACCGTTAAAAATTTGGGTGATGTACGCCACTAACCGTATGAAGCGCAATAAACATACGCACCATAAGAGGGGTTGTGTCTTATGGCTGTGAACCTCTTTTTACACTGGCATACCATTGATATGTGGGGTTTAACGTCCCGAAACCACCATACGATTATGAGAGACGCCGTAGTGGAGGGGCTCCGGAAATTTGGACCACCTGGGGTTCTTTAACGTGCACCAAAATCTGAGCGCACGGGCGTACAGCATTTTCACCTCCATTGAAAATGCAGCCGCCGCAGCCCGGATTCAATCCCGCGACCTGCGGGTCAGCAGCCGGGTACTTTAGCCACGAGACCAACGTGGCGGGGCTGCACGGGTGTACCGTTTGTAGAATTAGTGCCCTCTAGAGACTATAAAGGCACAAACTATATTTTCCTTAGCCTCATCCTGGGTCATCGTTCATTCTGTACACCAAGGATAGGAATTTGAAGCGTTAGCTCTTTTCTTGTTAAGCACAACATTATTTGCAACACACACACAATAAAGGCAGGAAAAGTATAGGCATACTATTTGTAGTTACTATGGTGTAGATGTGGGAAAAGTAAAGGGCACGAAACGAAAGCTTGCCGCAGGCAGGGATCGTACCTGCGACCTTTGAATAACGCGTCCGGTGCTCTACCAGCTGAGCTACATCGGCAGTCATCGCCTGTCATAAGAATTGTTTTTTTTCCACAAAATACTGCACGCACGTGTGACAAGGGTGAGAACAGCATCAACGTTACTTTTGTCTTGTTGGATACACCTTTGTCGGTAGTGTGCTCAGGTTTGGGTGCACGTTAAAGAACCCCCGGTGGTCGAAATTACCGGAGCCCTCCACTACGGCGTCTCTCATAATCATATGGTGGTTTTGGGACGTTAAACCCCACAAATCAATCAATCAATCAATCAATCAATCAATCAATCAATCAATCAATCAATCAATCACCTTTGTGGGTAGCTAGCAGCGCTCGTGCGCCGTGTCAGGTCTTCTTTGCGTCTTTGCTTTTGGCGTTACGTACCGTTTCCGAGGAATAAATTTGATACAGTGACACTTTCGCAAACATTGTGAATGACATGAAACAGGGCCACGACTGTCCCCGCATTACTTGTCGCTATTGCTGGCCGCTGACTCGGCGTTCTGTGTAAGGGCTTTATTGAGCTCTGGCAAATTGTCCCTCCAAAGTAGCGGAAGACGCCGGAATCAAGACAAATAGCCAAACTGATATTTACCCACGTGGTCGTGCCACACTTTATAGCTGTGGTGTGATTGGGGGTGTTTCTTTGTAAGCAGTAGTAGTCGGATGTGATTTTCAACCAAAAAAAAAGAAATTTCTTGCTGGGCTGTTCCTCGAGGAAGCGGAACTGTTGAAGAAGACCGGAAATAATTTACTTGAGACCGGCTTCGATAGGCGTTCTGTGCTCCACCAGCTGTCACTTTCTACTCCCTCCTCTCGCTACCTTCACAAGCAGGGCAAGTCGCCGTAGCAAGCAGAGTGCGTCGATAGCTTTTCTTTCAGAAAAACACAGACAAGAAAACAACGGCATTAAAAGATTAGGCAATATCGCTTAGTCCGCGCGAGATTTCTTATAGCTAACCTGTTTTTTGCGTGTGCTACTTTTTTTAATTTATGTGGCACAGTTCAGAAGCAGGAAGCGGAATTAAAAGATAATAACGGCCTCACGTGACGCTACTAATTTTTATTTCAGTGGGAGTCGGGCATAAGCTGACATGAGTGGAACTGGAAACAAACATTCTCGAAGTCTTTCTTATCGTCGCTAAGCTGCCAATGTACAATATAGTCTACTGTTAAAGGGAACACACGAATGGACATCATCAGTATTCCTGACCCTCTAAGAGCAAGTGGATTAAGAAACAATCTTCATGCAAGTTAATAGTCTGTCAAGAGGAAACGGTACTTTTAACCACCAGTAGTTTTATGCATATCTCAGCCGATATAATTCCGTAGGATAGCGAAATCTAAACGTGCTGCTCACGCAGGTGTTCCCTTCAACAGTGGACCTGTCTGTACGTCGCGTAGAAAACATAATAGTAGAAGCTTGCTTAAGACAACGTCTCCGATATCACACAAGGGTTCACATTGTAAAGAGTGCACTAGTTTCGTCGCATTGTACTCGTTACACTCTCTTACGGTCCCTTCATCTTTCTCAACATATCTTTAGCCTCACTGAATGGGTGCGAAAAGCTTAAAAATAAGAGAACTGAAAAATCTACTCGCTAAATTTGTTATTAAATTTTTTTCTGCGAAGGCTGACGTCTTAAGAAAGCTATACGCATCAATTACGACAGTATTATAAAATATTGAAATATTTCCCCTTTGTAGTCATTGGAAATGCCCGGTTGCGTTAAGGAGCGGAACGTAGGTCTTTACTGCGAAGAGACCACTGCCATTTCGGAATTTTGAAAGGGCAGGTTGTCACAATTACCAGAGGTAATAACTACGACTGGGTATAGTTACCCCAGGCAATAACTACCGGGTGGTAATAACTACCAGAGGTATTAACTATGAAATGTATGCTACCACAGGGTATAACCACCTAAAAATCTGTACATTGCGTGTAGGAGCAATACTAGTATAACATGATAATTATTGATCCAGCCCATACGGTCATAGGGCACCATATCCATGTTCTAACATTCTAGAACTTGTTTGCCTATGCCTGTGTTGGTTTAGGGTGTCATTTCTGGGGCAGTTCTTTACACTCGAAGACAGAATAGGGAAGAGACAGAGTGCGACGTGTTTGACGTCAAGTTTTCATGCCACCGCACAAGCTTGGAGGTCTACTTCGTCTGCCAACTTTAACCGCCGAAAAACTGTCAGTGGCGGGTGCTCCTTCGTCTATTCCCGATCCATTCTTCACGTTTCAAGCACTTCGAACCGGACAACCTATTCGGCAGACATGCTCTATTATGTCATGGTCGTCGCCACGCATAACTCGATGTCATGGACGTGACGGAACACGGGGCGCCGTTTGTATGACGACGATGATCAAAACTTTATTACTCCCAAAAACGTGGACTGGCCGAGAGGTCGATTACGCTGCTTAGAGGTGGTCAGCGGGGATCCCTTGAGACACCTCGGCCTTCAATGCGCGTCAGATTACCCGGCATTGCTTTCCGAGGCAGTGATGTGCAGAAGGGACTCCTATGTATCTTCTGTGCGATAAGCGTCAGCGTACTGTGGGCACGTCCATGCCATGTGTACGAGGGTGGCCAATTGTGAGCAGTATTTACAGTGTGGTGTCACGAGGTGTGGGTATCATTATCATCATCAGCCTGGCTATGTCCACTGCAGGACGAAGGCCTCTCCCATGTTCCGCCAGTTAACTCGGTCCTCTGCTTGCTGCTGCCAATTTATACCCGCAAACTTCTTAATCTCACCTGCCCACCTAACCTTCTGTCTCCCCCTAACCCGCTAGCCTTCTCCTGGAATCCAGTTAGTTACCCTTAACGACCAGCGGTTATCCTGTCTACGCGTTACATGCCCGGCCCATGTCCATTTCTTCTTCTTGATTTCTGCTATGATATCCTTAACCCCCGTTTGTTCCCTAATCTACTCTGCTCTCCTCTTGTTTCTTAAGGTTATACCTACCATTTTTCTTTCCATTGCTCGCTGATTCGTCCTCAATTTTAGCTGAACCCTCTTTGTAAGTCTCCAGGTTTCTGCTCCATAGCTAAGTACTGGCAAGATACAGCTGTTATATACCTTCCTCTTGAGGGATAGTGGCAATCTACCTGTCATAATTTGAGAGTGCTTGCCAAATGTGCTCCACCCCATTCTTATTCGTGTGGGTATATACGTATGAGTATACCTTGCTATAAAGCCAGGGGTTGGGGAAGACACATGTCTAAAGCTTGCACCACAGGACGGCATCCCGTCGAGGGGCGCCGTTTAGAGCAACTACTTTTCACACGACACGTGCGTGCTTGCCATCGGATACCTCGCACGCTGTAACACCGCTTTCACCAGTACGTACCAGAACGTATTGCGCAACGCTCTGTGTTCGCAGAACAAGTAAACACCGCAGCGCAGGTGCCGATATCCGACTGTCCGACACGCCACGTATGCCGCCCACTTCGAACGCTTTTCGCGCACTCGGTATCCCAGGCTTCGATCCAACCGCTCGCAAGTGCGTGCCGAGTTGAACTGCATAAATCGATTTCACAAAGCAACCCACTGCCCATTGTGCTGACGTAAGACGGCTTCATTTGCGGCAATATCACGGCATAATAAGGATTGGTGGGAGTGCGGTAAAATGGTTGTTGCAACGAAAATTCAGGAGTCCTTTCTGTATCGATTTAAAAAAAAAGAAAAGAAAAAGAGGGGTAGGGTGCAGTGAAGCTTGGCGTGGGTGGGCAGAACATACTGTTTTTCTTTCTTTCATTCTTTCTTTTTCTTCATTATTTTCTTTTCTTTGTTGTTTCTTTCTTTCCTTTTTGTTTTGTTCTTTTTTTCTCCTGCTATTCCTTGTTGTTATTTACTTCGCTTTTTGGTTTTCGTCTTCCTTCCGTCATTTTTTTGTTGCTTAGGTTTCTCTTTCCTTTTTTCAACTTTTTCTTTCTTCTTTCTTACCTTCTTTTTTCTGTTTTCCTTTCATTTTCTTTTCATTTCTTTGTTTCCGTTTTCTTTCTTTTCTCTTCTTTCCTTCTTTCTTAATTTCCTTCACCATTTCCTTCGTTGCTTCGCACTGTGCGATGCTCCCCCCAAAATCCACGCCGGGAACTGCCCCACTGCGGTGGTCTAGTGGCTAAGGTACTCGGCTGCTGACCCACAGGTCGCGGGTTCGAATTCGGGCTGCGGCGGCTGCATTTTCAATGGAGGCGGAAATGTCGTAGGCCCGTGTGCTCAGATTTGGGTGCACGTTAAAGAACCCCAGGTGGTCGAAATTTCCTGAGCCCTCCACTACGGCGTCTCTCATAATCATATGGTGGTTTTGGGACGTTAAACCCCACATATCAGTCAATCAATCAACGCCGGGAACCGGACTTTTATCTACGCGCTCAGCAGCGCAACATTTCAGTCGCTATACGCAACGACGATGGAAACGCGTGCATATCCAAATAGCGAGAAAATGCGGCAACGCCAAATGACATGTGGCATCGACGAAATATCAGACTGATGTATCAGCGATTGCTCATAGAGCCACCATGGCCTTGTTGAAGAGGTGGCGCAAATTTTGTTTGTAAAAAAAAAACAACGGCGCATGTATAAACGCATAGGTTACAGGCGCTTTACTGTACATTCACGCAACTGGTAACTTGACGGCGTGCAGTTCTTCGCGTGCGATGCCAACACCATGAAAATCAGCAATCAGTAGCAGCAGCTTTGCTTGAAATAAAATAAAGGGTGTGACAAAATCTCGCCTGGTTGACAATGCACATAGTCAAAGTTAAAATGGATGCGTCCACCAGATATGAAATGACCACTAGAAGGACGTTCCGGTTCTTATGCCGAGACCTTGTTCATTCTGAAGAAGGCCCCCGTTGCGGGGGCCGTAACGTCTTTCATTCTTTTTGATGTTCTTTTTGTGTTTGGTTAGCGTAATCCCCATACCGTTGACAAGGATCTTTGCCTGAAAAGAAACTTCCCAAACATTTATCGTCATTTTATCACCTATGCCCTTAAAGAAGAACACCGTATAGCAAAAAATGCAAAATAGAAATCCTTAGGCTATTTGAACAACGTGACAAATTGCTTTGCAGAGACTGTAACGAACTTTCGCGTGGAATCCGATTATCCTGGAACGCAAGAAAGAATAGGATGCAACCCTTGACAGCAAAGAACCAAGCTGTGACAAGCAGATGTAAAAAAAACAAAAGCTATTTACTTTGTCCTTACTAAGTACGAAACAATGCAGGGTATCAGACTGCGTTCCTTGAGGTTGCAGCCGAAGTCTTAGACGAGATTTTTCGGGAGCTCGCTTGCTAGCTACTCTCGTCTCCTCCTTCCCTGTTCAATCACTGATATCCCCTTGCGGGACTTTAGTTTCTTTGTTCTTGGATAGGTCTGGCGCACACAAGATTTTCTTGATCTTTCTCTGGAGGAATAGATCTTACAACGACGGTCCAGATACCTCGCGCGATTAGGAAGTGGAGAAAGATCAACCATTGGTGATTCGGGAAGCCGTCAGAGTTGGGACAACGCCGAATAGAAAACACGGTCTGTAGCGCTTTCCGGCTTCAGGAATGAGCCCCATCTCAGAAATAGTTTTCGCACTATCTGCCGGTTCAAGCTTTTATTGTTTTACTTGGTTATACAATGACTGTGCAGGGCATCATTCACATAACCCGATGGGCCACGAAACACGCATACGCTTCTCGCTTGGCGTGTGCCCGCTTGGTGTCTGTGCGTGTTATTACTCACGTGCATCACACCTGTTCCCTTAAAATAAGATGTTTCATAAGGCAGTCAAAACACTAGATGTACCTTGCAATTGCAGTAAAGTATATGACATCAACGTGCGTTCTTCAATTGGTGGTTTTGTGTTGTGTGGGTGCATTCTTATTGTAGCGAAAATGAAGCACAGCGACGATGTGCCCATGCAAAAAAAAGTATATGTACTCATTACTGCACATAATGTGTAAGTTAATGCTAGAGCATGCTTGAGCGGATTGAAATGATCTTAGTGAGAAGCAGGCGGAAATGGCAGACGCACTCGATAGAGTTTTGAAAACGGTGCATAACTTCGCAGCTGTCCGTATTACAGGTCGTAAGCTTGTCCATAATTTTGGTATGCGCAAAGATGTTCATGTAATACCGGCATATACGGGACCACGGTATCGACACATTGTGTCGTTTTGTGCTACCACAATTAAAGACGTGCTTGGTTGTTTTCTCCTAGTGCCCTTGAGGTAAGCAAGGTAAAGAAGGGCAACCCATTTTGTATAAGTCAACTGACAAGAGCTTACTCTAGCAGAGAACTATAATGTACTAGCCAAAACAACGCCTTGCTTTTCTGGTTCTTCTCTACCAACTAGATGGCACCACCTATCCGGCCTTTCACTTATACGCTCACGTTATCCGGTGTAAAGCTAACAAAAGGAAATTTACCTAAAAACTAAGACCCTATGAAGCTTATTGATTGGTGGTTGGGCGCCACCCCTTCTGCACCGTTATGCCCACCTAATGTCTAATTTTATTTATGTCATTTGTACGTTTTGAAGTGTCTTGTTGAACGTGCAATCCTCATTGCCATGTAGTCATGAATTTCTGTCCACAGAACAACCAATTCTCGCTAATTTGTCATTACCCTTCGAGATAATGTGCCAGATACGCCATTCGTATTCTTCACATGCTATCATGCACAGGTCTGCCCAACGACCTGAAGCTCTACTGGCAACAGTACCCATGGCGACTGGGCGAGGCTCTGTGTCGCTTCAGGGCCTTGGTGGCAGAAGCCACTTCGTACGCCTCAGTATTGACCATCGTGGCGTTCACTGCAGAACGTTACGTGGCCATCTATCATCCTCTCTTTCTACAGACCACATCAAGCCTGACTCGTGCCGTGCGCATCATCGCCATCATCTGGGTGAGTCACATAGTTGACTCATGTGAAACCTTGATCACGTGTCGTCCACGTACTACGTTTCATGCATCAGCTGTATTGCTTCAGAAGCTATGCAATAAGTTTTATTAGCGGAACGTGCAGGTTCGCCTGCCTCATGCTTCGATTTCACCTCCGCGATTGGTTCGACTGTACACTACCAGAACTAATCGCCGAAGTGTTGACACGGAAACAAAGATACTCGAAGCGACTCTGAACAACCTATTACTACCGTATAAGTGACAGGGTTGGCTTATTTCTAAGGCACAGATCAACTTCATTTGCTCTGTCTAAAAACAAAAAAAAACGTCGTTACAGCTTACAAAATTGTAGAACAAGTACCTGGATCGAACGTCTCACCATATTTCATAGCATTGCACCTGACATAGGAAAAGTCATTGTGCAAGTATTAGTGTATAGTAATGGCTTCCCATGTACGACCGATTAATCATTTTTGAAAGAGACATACTTTCTTAGTGCACAGGGAACGTTAATCAACAGTAAGACCATAATGACGTTCTGTGTTTTTTATTTTTATGAAATTTGTCCCTAGATACATGTAGAGAAAAAGATTCAAATCACCTGTCGTTTGAGACACAGCTATACCCGGCCGAAAATATTACAAACTACACAGTATCTATTTGCCATGATGAGGCGGCATCCTTTAACAGCTACTTGGGAACTCGTGTATCTAAGACGTAGCATCCCTAGTCACTTTCATCGAGATATCTAAAATGAGCAGAGGCGATCGCTCGCACTCACTCTAACTTGCCTTGAACAAAGATGGATGACGGCAGTAACTATACTGAAATGATCACCGAAGTCATCATGGATGACAGCAAGAAATGGGCTGGGAAAATTATTGAAGACAGCAGACTTGTAACGGGGGTTACTCACCAACAGCGACTTTGTGACAGTGAGGAGTATGACTGTGTGTGTGTATACTTCCCCTCTCTCTTTCTATTTCTCCTCCTTCTCACAACCTCTAACCTTCCAGTATTCTCATCCTTTTCTCTGGTGTAAGATAGCATACCCTTTATTCTGTACTGGTTAGCACACCCGCGTTAATTGCACTCTCTCTCCTCGGCATTCTTTCTTTCCTTCGTTTAGACAAGGTCAATCACATTCTGAACCTATGAAAGGGATTGGTGTAATTAAGAATGGTACCAAGCTAGGAAAAATCAACTGGGGAAAATCTCAATGGTGTTGAAAAGATTCGTCGCTGTACAGGGACAAAAATCAACGAACACCTTTCTTCAACTGTTTAGCTAAAGCGTCTTAGCAGCCACAAGCCAAATTATTGTGAATGTCGAAACGTAGCAGCCAAATGAGTCTGTGTGGAAAGTACCCTCTGATTCAAATGCAGCCACCTTTCTACCTCAAAACTACTTGATCACTCTTTCTCCAGAAGAACGGGTCTTGTTACACTGTCCAAGTCCATTCTCAGTACATACAGGGTTGAAAGCGTTGTTGTGCTTCTGAAGTAAAACTTGCCCTAGAGACTGCTGTCACACAATGCCGTAATCTCCTTTCCTTTTTTTTTGTTCATTTTTCGAGCGCCACTTTTCTGCACATTGACTCTCTTCATTTAAACTGCAGGCTGCCAGCAGGTCTAAGAACTATCTAACCTCACTGTTGTTTACCTGTTTCCTTCTTCTTTCTTCGTAAACATTGTGTGTAGTAGTGTACCATGCAGATAGGTGCCTGTCTGTAGCCTTCTTCAGGTCACCACTTGCTCAACAACAGAAACTGTCAATACTACCTTTACACTGCAAACACCCTGTACCGCAGGTGTGGGGCTGTCAAAACAAGCCGAGTATCCCGCCCATAGATAAACAGAGCGGACAAACAACGAACTCTAGAACACTAACGGGTGGCGTTGCCGACCTCTGGAAACCCTGAAAACCATCTCCGGCTGGTAGAAGGGATAAGGGAATCGGTGGCTAGCTATGGCATAGCTAATTGGAATGAGGAAGTCACCCACCTCTGGCTGAAGAGGCCGTGCTCCTGGTCACAAAATAAAGTTTAACTCTCTCTCTCTTTCTCTTCGTAAAGACATTGACCTGGATGCCATGTCCAGTTCCAGCAAGACCGACTGCTTAACGCTTGCATTGTCGTGCTTTTCCTTTCTCATGTGATCAGGTGGTGTCGCTGGTGAGCGCCATACCGTTCGCCATCTACACTCGGGTCAACTTCGTCGACTTCCCTGTTGGCTCGGGTCGCGTGGTGCCCGAGTCAGCTTTCTGTGCCCTACCGATGGACACGACTGCGGTCAGCCTTCCCCTGCTGCAGTGCTCGACGTTCGCCTTCTTCTGCCTTCCCATGACAGTCATAGCAGTGCTGTACCTCAAGATAGGAATGCGGTTAAGGAGCCAGCCAGGACCCGGGCAGCAGGGGAGGCACCAGCGCAGACCAGTGCACAGAATGCTAGGTAAGGTTCCGCCCCCCCCCCCTACCCCCTACTCTCGTCCTTGTGATATGTGCTCATACTTGTGACTCTCATGGGAGCTGACTTCCGGCTGGTTCATGTAACATCACATTAAAAATGAAACAACAGAACAATTATGGGTATCTTTCTCTCCGTCCAGGCTATGTCGTTATAGTTTTTTGTCTTGTATTTTCTTCGGCTTCATTTGATGTAAATAAACATATAATTTTTCTTTAGGCACTATTGAGTGTGAACTAACAGTAGCGTAAACGCATTGCTATTTCTAGGGATGTGTGCAAACGATATTAATGCATAATAGCCTATAACGTATAGCAGTGAATGTGAGGAAGTTTGACGACTCGGGATGAAGTACATAAAATTTCAAGCATGCATTTTTTCTGTTATGTTTTGCGACATGCTTGCTGGTGATGCTTGCCGTTCATGACAAACTAACTATCGCACGAGAAAGTCCTAGCTTCACAGATTAGCAATTCTATGCCTTTTTAAATTAGACCTATTATGTGAGAGGTATCAATATCCTCTCAATATCTTCATTCAAACCAGTTCATTTTGAGGATAACGACACCAATGTTCTAACCTTTGTTTCACACAGTGGCGGTGGTCATAGCGTTCTTCGTCTGCTGGGCTCCGTTCCACACCCAGCGCCTTCTGGTGGTGTACGTCAGCCCCACCCAATGGACTACGGGCCTACGCACTCTCAACGAAGTGCTCTACTACACAGCCGGTAGGTACTTCACTGCAACCATGTGACCAAGAGTATGCAGGGCATATCGTTGATGCATTGGATGCCTAAAAAATTAAAAAATAAAGAAGCAATGAATGCACGTGCATACATTGCACAAAAAGTGCGTAACGGCAAAATCGACAGGATTAACACAAGGAAACTTAAAAGAACGGCGATGCATCGAGGATCGTTTTACTTGTTTCTTGTACTTGTACTTGTACTTGTACTTGTTTTTTTACTTGTTTTACTCTGTTTCTCCCTCTGACTTGGACGTTGTCCATCGTGTGGCCACAAAGTCTAAGGAGAAGAACATTATCGCTCGCTTTTGTTGCCGCGAGAAGAAAGGCGAGTTTGTTCGTAGGGCTCGCAAAGCCCGTCTACGTACTGGCCAAATTGGCTTTTCTGGTTCCACTGATGCTGCTGTGTTCGTTAATGATCACCTTACTGTCGAGAACAAACGCTTGTTTTCTAAGGCACTAGCTCTTAAGAAGGAGAAGAGCTGGCAGTTTTTATGGACGGACAACTGCCAGATTAAGGCTCGTCAGACTAGCAGCAGCAAAGTGTTCATCTTAAAGTCTGAGAACGACCTTCGGGTTTTCAACTAAGTCGCGTGTTATCGATTCTAGGGACAATTCTCTCTCTCTCTCTCTTTTTCTAATTTTTTTTTTTGTCCTTGACGAGTACTTGTCAATCATGTCCTTTTCTGCTGAAGAATTTATTTCGTTTCTATCTGACAATCAACGCTCTCTAGTTCATTTCAATGCACGTAGCTTGCGAAGGAATCACGACAACATTAATAGTTTCATTCACTCTACCAGACACTCTTTTTCATTTATATGTATATCAGAAACCTGGCTTTCCGATGTGGATGCTAATCTATATGGTTTTACGTCGTACAAATCTGAATACTGTCATCGTGCATCTGACAACTATGGTGGCTCAGCCATTTTCATTTCTTCTGGCATTAATTATATTCGCAGATTGGACCTTCATATTACCATCCCCTATTGCGAATCAGTTTGGATAGAAATTGAACAGCCACAGGTTACTCATAATCAAAAAAATTTAATACTCGCTTGCATCTATCGCTCACCTTCCTCCTCATTTATCCAGTTCTTATCGGCTCTTGAGACTGTCCTGAACACTCTATCAATGGAGAACAAAAATGTATTGTTGGTAGGCGATATCAACATTAACCTATTAGATTCTCATTCAAGAACTACAAGTGCCTATAATGATTGCCTTCTAGGGTACGGGTTAACGTGCCTCATCGATTCGTACACTAGATCCAACCCACGTGGCTCTAACACTCTTTTGGATCATGCTTTTTGTAACTTTAATCCTAGAGTGTCCGGGGTGGTTGATGTCGATATTACCGATCATTATCCCATCTTCATCACATTTGATAGCCCTATAACTCAAATCAACACAATTTTTACTGCACTGCGATTTGACAAAGACAATTTCATCAGTGCAATTTCAAACTGTGACTGGTCTAAAGTTAGCTCGCAAGCTGATCCACAATCAGCGGTTGATACATTTTCTTCTTTATTCTCAGAAGCTGTTTCTTCTAGTACTCACACTATTGCTTATAACAAGAAATACCAAGAGCCTCAAAGCCCTTGGATGACATCTGCCTTATTAACCAGTCTCAGAAAGAAGGATAACCTCTATAGGAAAGTTAAGAGACAACCCTTTAATATCGCCTTGGCACTTCGCTATAAAAGTTACTGTAATACTCTTAACTCTTTGCTAAAACTTGCCAAGAAACGCTATTATAATGAGGAATTTATAAAGAACAAAAATAATCATAAAAAACAGTGGAAACTGCTCAATGAATTCTTGAATTCGCCTACAATTAACTCGCCCATAACGAAAATCATTCACCATAACGCTACTTATTGTCACTCTGACGACATTGCTAATGCGTTTTCTGAGTATTTTTGTTCGTCATCCAATTCCTCAAAAAATGTTCCTTCACCTAGTTTGCCGCGCTTACCTCACTCATTTTTTCTCTTTCCCTCTTCCTCTGACGAAATAGTATCAGCTATTCGTAATCTTAAAAATACTTCTCCCGGTCTGGATAACATTTGTGCACACCATTTAAAGATGGTGGCTCATATAATTTCTCAGCCCTTAACCCATATAATCAATCTCATTTTTTCTAAAGGTTCTTTTCCTGACTCATTAAAGCGTGCAAAAATTATACCAATTTTCAAGAAAGGCGATAAAGATGATATTAAAAATTATAGGCCTATCTCTATTCTTCCATCATTAAGTAAACTAATTGAACAACTGTTTGTAAAGCGTCTTAGTTCTTACCTTTCGAAATTTAATGTTATAAAACCTTCCCAGTTTGGTTTTCGTCATGGAAGCTCCACTAACCTTGCTCTGCTTTCTTTGACAGACTTCATCAAACATTCCATTGATACTGGTAACTTCTCGGGTTCAGTCTTTTTGGATTTAACTAAAGCCTTTGACACGCTCAATCACTCCATTCTTTTCAATAAGTTAGATTCTTATGGTATTACTGGACCAGCTTTAAATTTTCTGAAAAGTTACCTGTTTAACCGAAAAAATGTGGTCTTTACAGGTGGCTCTTACTCTAACATTAAGATTACCAATCAAGGTGTTCCGCAGGGGTCCATTCTTGGCCCCCTCCTATTCATTATTTATATTAATGATCTCCCTGACGTCATTTGCTCTGCACATTGTGTTTTGTACGCTGACGACACCACAGTATCATGTAAGGCCAAAACAGTTCCATCTTTAATATCAAAACTAAACTCTGTACTCAGCGATGTAGTTTTATGGTGCAACAACAATGATCTAACGATAAACCCCTCTAAAACTCAGTTCATGGTTTTCAGGTCTGCTCATAAACATTTGTTAACATCTGCTGCTATAACTATGGGTCCTAATACTATCCATGCTTGTGATACTGTTTCTTTTCTCGGTGTACGTTTAGACATAACCCTTAATTTTGGTCTACACTTATTAGACATAAAGAAAAAGACTGCTTTTGGTATTCGTGCATTGATTAAAGCTAGGCCATATTTTTCCACTAATGCATTACTATCGCTCTACTTCTCATTTATTCATAGTCATTTTAACTATGGCATAATTACCTGGGCCAACACCTATCACTCGTACATCTCATCTGTACAACATATACAGAACCAAGCAATCCGCATTATCACTTTCAGCCCTCGTCGTTCGAACGCTATTTCTTTGCTTAGACAACACAATATTCTGTGTATTAGTAGGTTATTTGAATTTCATTGTACTTGTTTGTTCTTTAATATAATTCACCGTCGGCTACCCTTCGACCTCATCAACTGTGACTTATTGATAAACACTAACCGCACTCGCTTCGCATTGGAGCGAAATTTATTACTACCCCGAGTTTGCACTAATTACGGCATAAAGTCTTTGTCATTCACAGCTATTTCATTATGGAACTCTATTCCACCAAATATAAAGTCTCTATCCAACTTGTATACATTCAAAAAAACTTTGAAATTATATCTTCTATCACTATAAATTATTCTATGTTGTCCTTTTTGCATTTTGACTTAGTGATTGTATTTGTTGAAGTTGTGATTATTACTATGTTTTATCGCTTCGTTATTTTTCTATAGTTGCTTTATAGCATTGTTTTGTTAATATTACATTGTCTTGCCATTTGCCTTTGCACTTGTTTACATGCTTTCTTCATCGTGGGTCCCCCTACAGTCTTCGGACTATGGGACCCTAGTCTGTAAAACGTCTTCTTCATTTTATGTATCGCCAGTCTGTTAATAATAATAAACTTCAAACTTCAACTTGTAAGACACAACCTTGCGAGACCAATGGATAAAGAATTCTAACAACGAATAGTTCACTTTAGGAGTAGTGCTCAAATTACGATCCTGTTGCAAACAAATTAAAATGGGCGAAAAGCAACTTGTGACTGGTAACGACCGCTCCTACAGCATTCGAGTAACGTGTTCGGTCAAGTAAGCTACAGCGGTAGTCATTCTTTCGTTCACTTCATTGTGTATTTTTGTGCGTGTAACCCAAGCAGTGTTAGCCAGCGCCACTCTCAGCAATCACGACGAGGGCGTATACTCTATTTTGCTAGCTGGTGTGACGTATCATCTGAAGCTGAGAATGTAGCTGAGTAGTAACTCAGCATACCAAAAAAGCAAATCAATTGCTTTCGTTAAATGTGTTCTCAGAAAATTTTAGGCCACTCAGCAACAATAAATCATTTTATTCAATTGTGTTGGCAGGGTGTAACAGCCTACAGCTGATTCGCGTTCTGTCGCCCGATGAAAATAAAGCTGAAAGGAGGCGTTTGCTCATGTGATCATTGTTCTTCTTCATTTACAGGGTGTCTCTACTACTTCAGTGCCACAATTAACCCGATACTCTACTCGCTGATGTCCGTCAAGTACCGAGAGGCATTTCGCGACGCCCTCTGCACCCTGTCCAAGAATAAGCAGCGGCTCTCAGCTGGAGATTTCGATGCCGGCGCCACCGTAGTTATCGTCGGTGCCGGCCACTCTATATTGGACAACACAAGGCTGAGCACGCTAAAGCCATACTCGATCGTCCAGCGCGTTGACACTGAGGAGGCAAACGTGGACACCGCCGCGGACATAGCGATGCGGGCCCTCATCATCCAGACGGTGCTCCGCGTTAGGCCTAACCAGGAACCGCCATTGACGCCAAGTATGAGCGAAGCTGACGATAAAGAGAAAATTGCCATCAAGGAGATCTCTTCCAGTGACAAGAGCCCCCTGCCTTCGGAGACGGTGGTGTGACTCTCTACCTTGGTGACTCTCGTAGGCATAAACGCCGTACCCTGTTCAAAAATGTTCGTACTTAAGCTCAGGGAAGAGTGTACGCTTCACCGCCGTCCATGACGACACAAATGTGTTTACGGCTGCGAAACTGAACTGCGCAGCTAGTCCCGGCGCAACGTAGCCAGTACTCAGTCACATGGAGTCGTCAAGTCATGCGGAGCATAGCCAGGGTTATGCCTGGTGATTTCTCTGCTGCTGTGTGGATTCAAAGTCTGTGCAGTGTTCTTTCACAGCAAGCCAATATGCTATGACGGCCTTGAACATTGCACCTAGTCACAAAAGGACATCCCCCAGGACCTCCATTTCTCAACTGTTGCTAACGTAAAGTCAAGCCTACGTACATTCTTAGGCTAAGAAACGAAAAGGTGGGAATGGTTTCCACCAGGTACAATAAGTAGGAAGAAGACCAGAAAGTAAACTGAAGTCCCACCTGACAAGTGTAAACTACTGTCCGGGTGATCTCCGATTCCTTGAGGGATACTTTGCGAGCATCAGTAACTTTAGGAAATGTCGTTGATTTCTCAAAGAGGACTGGAGCTTTACCAGAAATGTTCTACGGTGGTGCAACTAATACAAGCCATCTTAGCGGCTGCAGGCTTCAAGACGGTTGTGCCTCCTACCATAATTTTCGGGCTCATCTTGGTCTGTGAAGTTGTCAGGTTGCTTCGACGAGTGTAGCAGCCTCACTAGTGCGAAAAAGACCAACAGCGACCGCATGAAACGTCCAATAACGCTGTAGTGCTTATTTTTTACTTGCCGCATTTAAGAACCACAACCACAACGCTGCTATTGTGATGGCTGTATACCAGTGTGGAGTGAAGTACAGCTACTGACAAGAGAAGGAGAGAGAGATAAAGATTCAAGAAAAGGCAGGGGAAAAAACTTGAAAAGTCAGAACATGGGGCGCCTCTTATTGTTCGTTCAACAATAATGATACGGAACTTGGACGCCAGAGAATTCATCGTACTTAAGAAGGACGTCTCCATTGTGTTTATGCTTAGTTGGCAACGTCTGGCTCAGTTATTGAAGAAAGTTTGTTGTACGCTGTGTTTCTGGGCATCCTAAAGTTCATAAAGCTTGATCACTACCAAGCACCTACGAGAAATGACAAGTGGGGGATGTGGCGCGTCTCCAACTGCATTGTCGCCGAATGACGAGCGTAGTGCTTTGAAAGTTACATGAAAGTGAAAGTGCCAAAAAAAAAAAGCTCAGTGTGCGTGGTTGCGACAAAGCGAACAAGTGTAACCGCTGCGGAAGGTCTATGGACATCTACTGGACCATAGTGCGGCGACTCTACAATGAACCAAGCATTCGAGAAATTCGAGGAAACTTCCACAACCCGCCTATAGAAAGATCAAAGCTATGAAGGATGAAGTGGTCCTTCGCACGTGTGTGCTATCCAGTCACCGGTGGACCTCGAGTGAAAACCCGATGGCTGTGAAATTTTGTTACAGGAAGATATCTGTGGATGCTTTAGCGAGATATTTTTGTTGACATGGTGGTGTTAGTGCAGCTGGACAACTGCCCAAGCCTTTTAACAACTGGCGTGCCATGTGTTGATTGCTTCTCTTTGTTCATTGGTATATTGAGGGTGTTTGTCTACGCTTTAACAGAAGTGTAAACAACGTTGCTTATTGAACTGCAGCGAACTAGCATGCAGTATTAAGTCCACTGTGACTGGGCTTTAGTGATGGCAGTGGTTTCTCTGGCTGTAAGCCCTTGCACTGGGAACCATCACATGATCATTTACGTAATGTTCAGTCTGACGCATAAGCATTGACATAAGTGCAGATGGAGAAAGATTGCTACTTGTGGTAGCGACCCTTGTGGTCAAGTGTGCATGCTAAACTGGTTATATTCTGCACGCAACTGGCGTGAGCATTTAGGCCAGATACGTCTTGAGTGTTAATTATAGTCACATACAATCTAATTGCTAACCGTCAAAAAGATGCCGAGCTTATTTTTGTGTTCAGACCTGAAATATTTGTACCACAGTAGAAGTGGTGCTCGGTACGTGGACTATCGTGGACGTCACCTACGCGTCAGTTGTAAGTACGAGACCTGAACGAAAGTCTATATTCTTCGAAAGAAGTCAACAGCCTATAAAAACACTTTTGAATGTGTGCACTGCCAATTGTAGATACACCGGCGCGAAGTATTTCAAAAACTTCAGCACGAAAGAAATTCGTGGCCATCGTGTCTCATTGCTCACGAACACATTCCTTATGGACAGATCATATCTGCGGAATATCATTACAACCTACTGAATTTTTCGTACTTAGCATGTAGTAAATAGCTGCTGCAGTCCTTTCGGTGCCACGAAACATTGTCTACAGATAATGGCATGGCTGGGTCAATATCACCTTTTTCTGCTTTGTCATCAGTCACAATGGACACCATAAAACCTGCTTCTTCTTGTCACTTGGAATGTTTGCATTATATTGCTCACTTTTGGTGCACACAGTGCGAGGTAGGCTTTCATTCGGCTTCACCGAACGCTGCAGGTCGAAATGTTTGTTTTATACCATTTTAATTGGTTATTTTGTCTCATTGAAAGCCTGTATGAATGTTGTATCTTCGATGCCTCACGTTTGCGCAAATCACTAGGTCCACTTGCAGAATTAGTGTAACTGCTTTGACCTTGGGACTGACACTATTCGTATTGGAGTAATTCATTCTGATATAATACTAGTTTATCATCTGTTATTATTGTAACAAAAAAGCTATTTATCTGAAATCTCTTTCATTCACTGTAATGTAAGCAGTGTTAGCACTCGTCTACAAAAAAAAAAGACAGTTTCCTGACGGTAACGAATTGTTGCCCACTTTTAAGGTGCTTCAAAAGAACTGGTTTTACACATACAAATTAATTCGATGTACATATTGATGTTTTATACAGGATTAAAAGTGATTTGTAATCGCTTCCATTCGAATTTCTTCTAACTGCTTGCGGCATCCCAGATAGTCCAACATAGGCCAGTGTGTTATGCAGGGAACTAGCCTTGTGTAGCTCAAACAGCAGCCTAGTGTATGTATATAGTTGTTCTTCATTCAGACTTTTTCGTTTCGGTGCGATGAGATAAGCCAGAAAGAAGGTGCACTTAGCCAAGGTCACCCTAGCCTCTCTCTCGCACATACACGCTTACGCAACGTTGAGAGTATGTCGGGTGCCCTTCTGGTCGGGATGAAACGTACTAAAAGAAGAGCTCTGGAGACTGACTAAAATAATTTTTGAAAAGTTTTCTCACGTATTGCTTCCCGTGATGGATCCGGAAAGTGAACATATTTTCATAAAATTGAAAAAAAGTCACTGTTGAAGTATTCCGTGTGCATGGTTATCCCACGAAGCTGAAACGTGCTAGCCCTGCGTTTACCACTGAAATTTTTCGTAATTATTTGTGGTTATATCATTGTGAGCTCCGATGTACAGTTCCCACTGAGCCGTGTCACTGGAATCGAGAGCACTGCTTCGTCGTCTATAACCTCAACGTTAAAATCGAGAACACTTTAAGGCCTCGGCTAGTCGTCTCATCATGCATCTCATGCGTCGTGATCACGCTCAGAGTAAAGCGCTCAAAATGTCATAACAAGGCTAACAATCTTCAAAAGCAGGTTCAAATGAACGATCAATATCTGGAATAACATATTAACAGAAACAACGCAGAAGTAATCATTCTATTAATCCCAAAACAGGTAAAAACACTTCAGAAAACTGCATCTAACTCTCGTGCAACGCAAGAGAAGGCGCTACTGCTTCATCGCAAGCACGATTGCTCATTCAACCGGCCTTATCGGGTGCTTCCTAGCTACATTTTTATAGGGAAAACAGTCTGACCAAACTTACTGCAGATGACGCGTACCTCAAGTGTTGTAGCAAGCAGGAAGTCGTTAAACGCAAAAGCATCGGGCATGACACACACCGAGTAGGCGAATCTCCCAAACAAGATTCTGCTCGTCCGGGGCAATCCTGCGTGCTCACCTCAAACATCAACGATGTCAATGGTTTGGTCAACGGAACAGTGGGAACTCCATGAACGGGGAATTCTGGGTGTTCATGCTACGCACATCCTCACACTTCACAGTAGTGGAGCAGTGGCAAGTTTCTTTCTCTACCGTGACATGCCTACTAGGAAGAAGTGTGGTGGTTCGGAGGAGTCTCTGCACACTCACGGACATTTATCTTTCCCACTCCTCCTAGCTGCATACAACTTTGCTAAAAAATTATTCAGGCTGGTGTCCAGATTTCTTCTTTCAGAACACTCACTACACACATACACATCGTCGAAACATACTCGGCGCCAGAGCCCTAGACTACAAATGCTTGTTTCTCTGTTTTTCATCAGCCGTGTAAAATATGCGCTGCTGAAATCTTTCTCGTTTAATCTAGGGTCGTATGTAGGATAGAGAACTGAACAAATGGCTGGCAACCGAGAATATATGGTGACGCGCCAGCCCACTTCGTCCTCTTGCCTCCTCGTACGTTCCTCTTGCGAAAAGTTTGTGTCGTATTTCCAAACCTTCTGTTGGAAATCCGCTCAATTTCAGCTTGATATTTCTTTGGACAACTCGCAGCCCTGCAATCCAGTGACAGGCGTCATCCTATTTAAGGAGACGTCGTCAGTTTGTCTTTTTTATACATAATTTTGTAACTTAAACGCCGTGATCGCTTTTTCCCAAGGCGCAGTACTTCTCCTGTTAAATTTCCTATTATGAGAATTCAAAGTATTCCAAAATTGTTTTTTACGCTTCACACGAATTCATGTTTTAGTAAACGCCATTTTAGATGTCTAACTTTGCCACTTCTATCTTTCTGACCGTTGAATGCTTTGCGCTACGAGGAGACAGCTAAAATCAAGGTCGACGTTAACCCCTCCTGTTTTAGTGCTGATCAAGCAATCGTATATTCAGTTTTTATTTGTTGAAAAAAGATGGGAACCAACAATAATTTTAAAAGTTTGACCTCCATATGATAGTCACGCCTCCTTTCCTGTCTATTTGTAATGCCATACCCAACTGCACTCCCACTTTGGAGTAAGTAAAACTACTCGTTCCCCTCTATCATTGCTTTACTAACCCGCCCTATTCCTAATGATTATGCGATAGCCTGGAAGTTGCCGCCTGAGTGACCAATCGCGACCGACAACAAGTTCTATAATGGCTTAGCCGTTTGTACATAAGCTGTACCAATGTCATGTGCAGTGCGCGAGAGTGGGACATCTATTAAATGCATTTACGCTTCCGCGTCGTAACGCCAGTTGCCTTACGATATTTTTCCTTGCTATAGCCGACGACATCCGCTGCGTGTCACGCTTAGAGAGTCTATAAGCGTCATTTCAACATCGATGACACTTTATGATTACAAAGTCTGCAGGTTCTCCTCGTAAAATTTTGGTAATAAGCTAAACGACTTTCTGGTAACAAGCTATAAGACGACTACGTTTATCATGAAAGAGCTGTAACGTGGCAGGTAATTTACGTTGTGTAGATATCAGTAACACCATCTAAGCGTGACACCAGAGAGGTACGTACCCTCCCCTTTGTAATGGTTAAATTTGCTGTATTTATTGTTCGCTAATAAATTATTCTGCATTGTTGACGTCACTTATTATTGTATATTCTGGAAAGTGCGCGAGATCTTTATGATTGTCCCGCCTGAAAAAAGCCACAGAAATTTGAGTTATCGCGCAGTGTTTTTATTATGCTGTTTTTTGAACTATTGCGAAGTAATCACAAACGTAATACTACTTTATGGACTATATGTGGTGTGAAGTACCTGTTCTTCTATAATAATACACGTTTTGGCGATGGACTTCGTCTCGTGTGCCCCACACACCTTTATTTCCAAGTCATCAGGCCCGTGATGGTTCATTCAGTAAATCACGGTGCCACAACTACAATAACTGCATTTTTTTCATTTTGAAAAAAATATTAGTGATCATCACGAATTAACGACGTTCCACCATGCGATGCTGATGAATCATAGGTTTAGGCACTGAACTTTATTATCTCAACAGATCCACAGTTATATAATGAATATCTTCAAGTCAGTGAGCATAATATTTTGTCGGTGTTCTAAGGTCACGAACACGTTAAATGTGAATTGAAGGCCACTTGCTGACGAGCATTTTTTCTTCAGTTCCATATCACGCCTTCACCACATAATATTCTGTGCATATGTGGAAGCCTAAAATTTAGAGTCGCACTAAGAATTGAGGCATGAAACATGGAAATTAGACTTCTCCTCTTTGAGAGACAGTGTACCTTACTCAGTACGCAGTATACGTTGATGTCAATAATGGGTGCTCAAAATGCATGCTTCCTTTGTTTTCCGAGAGAAAAACCTTTGTTAGCAGCCGCTTACCTATATACAAATGATGGACAGCGTACATCGGTGCTTGTATGCAGGACTGCCTGGCAGTCAAACGCACTCATTATTCGTAGGTATTATATTGTGGCATTCAGCATAAGAGGCCGAAGACGCCCCACCTGAAGCACAGCATCTGATTGCCTCTGCAGCTAAAGAAGTAGTCTCGCTCATGAAATTGTGCAAGTTCTCCGACAATGGTATTACCGACTGTCCTGATCACGAAGTCACTCCATAGAGCATCAATTTTGTGCAAGCTTGGGTTTATATGGACCCAGTCAAAGTATATGGAATGACTCGTAATGTGGCAGGGTAGATCAGTACCGACGATGCAGATGTTGCAAGGTCAGAAACTCTTCAACTATTGCTGATAGCGGGCGTTGTTACATGCCAAACTTGTTCTGTTCTCAGTACCAAAGTTGATTTAACAGGTCATTCATCAGCAATCCTTCAGTAAATGTCATCCATGTGAAAGCGACGCAAAATGATGATGAAAAATGGCTTAAATGACATGCAATGGCAATTTTTTATGTGCCTGATCCCTCGCGTTATCTCTGACTCAATTGTCATTGCCATTTTGTTTTTGGTTTCTCAGTGCGCCAAGGTGCTTGTAAATACGTAAACAGACATGTAATAAAACTTGTTCACGTCTCAACTGCAGTGTATTTTTCATTACTCAGCTACCACCACCAAAAGCAGAATCGCTATAGTGATCCTCAGTTTCAACATGAAGAAAAGATGAAAAAGTGGAGAAGAGAATAGCAGTCAAAAAGGTCGTTCTCTTCTTCATCCGGTTGCCTCTCATTCCCTTTTTCGCTTTTGCCTTGTTTCTCAATCTCAAACACAGCTGCCCTTTAGCAATACGACAATATAATACACCAACTAGCCCCTGCTGTACACCTGCACAAAAACAAGGGTATCATTGCAGTGCTGTCACTAGTATAGTGAAAATTGGATTCATGTTCCCTCTGTGTGAAATTAGGCAGCAGTAAGCATTCAGATGTTTTGCAGTAATCATTTATATGCTTTTCATCAATAATACTGTCATTCTCACAGTATTCTCACAGTATTTAGTTCGGTAAGCACCATCGGTAGCTTACCGAACTAAATGGAGTGTAAAGTCAAGGTACTGTACGAGCACAAGTCTGCAGAGCACAAACTTAAAATACTCACACAGACACATTGGCTGCTTTGGGAGCTATTCATTGAAGCACCATATCGGTAACGTTAGGCGACAGGAACATGGCGATGAGTACTGGTCAACCGATGAGTAACATTTTAGTTAAGAATAATACGTGCGATATGAAGAGCGAGCAGGAAATCATATAACATGTGTCAAGGGAAGACAGGTGGTAAAAACACCGGGTTATTAGTGATATTACGATAATACAAGGCATCATTTGAAAGTCACGGGCTTGATCCCGGCCATGCCAGACGCATTCTGATGGAGGTTAAATGTTAGAGGTCCGTGTTCCGTACGATGTGCGCGCACGTTAAAGAACACCAGATGGGCCAAATTTGTGGAGCCCCCCACTATGACGTCTCTGACAATCACATAATGGTTTTAGGACGTAAAACCCTCGATACTGTTGATTTTACAAAACGTACACATACCAGGTCAGCTGATTCAAGGTTCATTCATGATGATTGATGATTATTGATTTATATGTGAGAATTAATGTCCCAAAACCACCATATGATTATGAGAGACGCCGTAGCGGAGAGCTCCAGAAATTGTGACCACCTGGCGTTCTTTAACGTGGGCTCAAATCTGGGCACACTGGCCTACAGCATTGCCGCCTCCACCTAAAATTCAGCCGCCGCAGCTGGGATTCAATCCTACGAACTGCGGGTGAGTAGTCGAGTACCTTAGCAGCTAGATCACCGCAGCCGATGGAAAGTGAAGTTCACCCTGATGTCCCAGATCATATAAAGATAAGCCGCTTAATAAGGTTTAGAGACCATGCTGTGCAATTTATTTTTGGGGAGATCCACAAGGTAGTGGAGGGGTTAAAACTGAAAACTATGCGTTTGTGGCACAAAGCCACTAGGAAATCTGTCCAAATTTGTCAGAAAAAAAGTCTCTTAGTTGCTGACAAATTCGTCCTAATCCGGGGATCGAACACGGGACCAACGGCTATCCGAGGCGTTCGCTCTACCGTTTGAGCTAAACAGGAAACCAGCAATTGGTGGCGCGGGGGCGAATTCATCGACAACTCGAAGTACATAGGCGCCAGCAATGCAAATGAGACCAACAAGGTAGTGGAAGTGATAAGAAAGGGAAAATAGACAACCGCCCACTTGTGGCACGAAGACACAAGGAAATCCAGACGTGTTCGTTTTATTTCCTTCTTGTTCCTGGGCGATAACTGAATCCTACCTCTCGGTCGATCTGTGATGAATGTTTTGGTCATAACATGACGTTTCTGTTCCTTTTGGCGTCATTCATAAGCTCTATTGAGCACCGCTCGAAGTTCTCGCTTGCACCCCAATGGACATATTTGCAGCCTGCGCGTGGTGTTTTACACACAACACCAGAAAACCTTACCGTTTTAGTTTGTCCTTATGAGAGGTTTGCAAAGTGGCTTGTGGCTCAGAGACCCTATTAAATTTCTCTGCGCTGTTCTTGCGCCAGTTGGGGAAGCTGTTGAAGAAGCATTAGACAGATCAGCGGCCTTGTATGAGAGAATTTTCTTGAGAATAGTCTGTCTTGAAGTTATCTTGTGTGGAGTTCCCTTTCTATTGATTTAGGCGTAAATCCTTAAATCCCCTTTTTTAGCGGCTACCTACTAAGTGTATGACTTTCTGTGTCTTACTTTGCACTCAATCGCTGTTTCGTACCATCTTTTTGACCTCAATTTTATCACTCCTGTACGGGGTAGCGAACGAGTTCTTCTTCTAGGTTAATTTCCCTGTCCCTTTCTTATATTTATTTCTCTCTCTCTTTTTTCGAGTCAGACTTATCGGTTATAGTATGAAAGACCCAATAGTACACGGCATCATATAAGCTATTCCACTAAATCATAGAGCCTGGTCGTACAAAGCTTTGCGCAGTAGCAAATTCAATCGATTACATCAAAATGTCATGTATCATGTTGGGACAACCATCCGCAACCAATAACACCGCAGGTCTACATAAGTTAATACCCGTGGTCAAACTGACATTATATTTTTAGACTTCGCAAAGGCTTTCAATAAGGTGTTGCACAATAAGCTCTTACTTAAGATCAATAGTACCTTTAAAAATTCTGCCCTCCCCCGGTGGTTCAGTTCCTATCTTGCACGCCGAGAACAATATGTTCAACTAGGGCACCACCAATCTGGTTTATCGCCTGTGGTATCTGGTGTGCCCCAGGGTAGTGTCTTGGGGCCCCTCTTGTTCCTGGTGTTTATAAACGATCTGCCAAAAATATTACTACCCAAATAAGAATGTTTGCTGACGATTGCATACTATACAAAAATTTACAGTAACCGAGCGACCAGGCTGAACCTAATCTTGACTCAGAGAGAAATACAAACTTCTGCGATCAGTGGCAAATGAGCTTAACCCAACAAAAACTGTTTTTATGTCCATTTCTAGAAAAAAGAACATTCTTAGTTATCCGTACAGTATTAACGGTGACGAACTTGCTCAGGCTAAGCAATATAAATACCTATGTCTTATATTTACACCCGACTTGCGTAGGAATCTTCATGTTGAGGAACTTTGTTCCAAAGCTAAAAAGGTGTTATGGGGCCTGAGACGTAACCTCCACAGTGTCTATCCCGAAGTTGAAACTTTAGCTTATACAACTTTGCTAAGACCCATAATCGAATATGCTAAAGTAGTGTGGGATCCCTATACCCAAACTAACTGTTTGAAACTCGACAAAATACAGCGACTCAGTTCTAGGTTTATATTTATTAAATACCGTCGTTTCCATTCACCTACCGAATTATGCAAACTTTCTACAAAAACGCACCGAATATGAAAGGCTGAAATTCCTTTTTTTTAATAATTCATAAGCACGTCAAAATAAGCTACGACAGGTACTTTGAAATCAAAACACAAGAAACGTCAAGACACAGACACAGTATGTACATACCGCCCACCAAAGTTCATAATGACTGTTTCAGGTACAGCTTCTTCCCCAGGGCGATTAAGCAGTGGAATTCATTACCAGATTTGGTTGTGAAAATCAAATCGCTTACTGACTTTTTAGAAGCAATAAAACATACAGTGCACTCTGATACCATGCGCTAAGATTTCGAATATGTGTGAATTACGTGATTTGTAACTAGGCCATGAAATTTATTATGTGTTTTAATATGCGCAAAATATGATGTGTATTTCGGCAGTGATGCTCTCTCTTCTTATTTTTCACTAACTTTTCTGTTTAAACTATATGCTTAGCCATTAAGATATATTTGTTGTATGTGCTCCTAAATCCCGTGTTCCACTTGTGAAGGTTCTTTTTCTTACGTTTCTCTTATGCACATTTCTGTTTTATACGAGTCAACTCCGCTCCTGTAATAGCACGCAAAGGGCTGACAGTAACAATAAACGAAACGAAATGAATAACTTGCGCCAGCAAAAGGGCGTGTTCTAGATAAGCCGAACAGGAGTTGCAACAAGTGCGCCCGAGCTGCGTGAACGGCTCCCACTTGGAATGTGCGGCATCAGGCAAGGTTGCGGTCCAGCACCTCCACCAGTGTCGTGGTCCAACGTGATCGAAAGATAAGAACAACTTCCCATAACATCGGTGTATCAATATACAAAGATAGATTGTACCATAAAGTTTGTTCAGGAATAAGTAACCTTCCTTCTACACCTAAAGTTGCAGAAAAATAAAACAAAACTTTGTGGTAAATTCTGGATTTTGCGTGTTTTTGTTATGCGGAAAGCCGTAGTGATGGGCTCTGAACTCTTTGGCCATTTGTATTTATTTCACATACGTTAAAATACCGTTTAACTGACCTGTAACCTTTTGACAAAAAGCGCTTGTCATTGCCTAAACTCAGTGGCTGTTGCAACCTTGTCAGTGCCAGCTGCTTCCTTCCAGGAGACAAAATCACCTGTCGAAGCGTTATCTCCGTCGAACGACATCGCATGCCCACGAGTATTTCATCTTTGAAAGCCTCAAACTCATACTGAACTTCTGGCCTCTCTGGATAACCTTCACTCAAAACATGGCGGCAACACGGCAACACAATCTCCATTAAAATCCGGTCACCGTGAACGAGTATCGAACTCGCAATCTGGGGCTCCGGAAAACATTGTCAAATCGAATGATCCGCCACGGTCGGTTAGGCCGCAGCCGCTGAACCGGCTTGATTTCCACTAAGGACCCTGTCGAGGGTGATTTGTGAAGCGGGATTCCAAGAGCCGACAAATTTCTCTCCAGAAACAAGGAACGGCAAAATGTCACCATGAAAGTGTGTACTTTGCTGCGCGCAAGAAAACATATCGAGCGGATTTCGTCGAGGAGCGTCTTAAGATATCCGGAGACAGCGAAGAGGTCGTTAAACTTCTGGGACGAGGTTCTCGGTTTCTGCTATCATGTGCGAGGCAAAAGAAAGCTTTCGCAGTGCCACTAGGCGTAGGAGAGCGCCACTTGGAAGGCTACACTGGAAACGTGGAGGAATAACAAATGCTTTGTCTGCACGCCTGGAAACATACATTACGAGCTGCTGGGGTTCTGAAAAGTAACAAAAAAATCTCAAAAATGTTACAGCGCGCACAGATGGTATAGAAAGTGAATGCTTCAACGCACTACCAAATATACCACAAAGGTTTTCTCATGGAGGAAAAAAATCATACAAGCCCAAATAATCTAGCCAACAAAGATAAAGAAGAAAGCAGAAGTACTTGACAAGAAAACAAGCTTCCGAGTATCGCCCTTGGAATGTTTCTAAATCGTTTTGGCTGGTGTGATTTGGACGACGTGCTCTGAAGCATGCACGAGGCTGATGTGTTCAAAGCATTCCTAATACTTGCTTCGCTTATATCTTGGGGTAGAGTCAAAGACATGTACGTTTGAATGTTGTTGTTCGTTTCCTCAAACAGCACCGAATAACAAAACCCTTTTACACTCTGGGGCGTACTTAAGAAAAAAAAAACATCCCACGCTTGCGGCCGTATTTGCGTGGGTAAGAAGCTTTTGGACGATGTGTTTTTTTTACGATGTGCGTGTTTTGGGCATTGTGTTTTAGACATTGTGTTTTGGACAAAGTGTCGACGTAAACGTGGCTCAAGTATTGAATGCATTCTGAAAGTTTGTTCTTTGTTATCTTGCTTTAGTTGCGAAGTCGACGACGCCTACGCTTCAATTACATTGTGTCTTCCAGAGGAAATAGCGACGAAAAATTGCAGCACTTAACGCGTCAACAGTACTTACACACACACACACACACACAAAGCAAACGCATCCACGCATTCCGTACAGATGGTTAACCAGCGAAGCTGAAACGTACAGTTCCGAAGCTCGTCACTAAGTTAATCTAAATAGTTACCGAAAATCTTTCTAAATTATTGGTTACGTCAGTCCAGATGCATGAATTCAAGTTTTTCACCATATGCTGCCTTCTTATTGTGCTTAGAAGACGAGCGGTCAGTAGTGGTGTATGCACGATTCGCGTGGACGACTTCAGTTTTCGTAGGCTAGCAGTGATTCGTAGAGCTTGCCTGATTTCCGACCCATTCTGTGACATTTCAAGCACATTTCTAGCATTCCTGGCATTTAGCACATGCACTCTGTTGTTACGTGCACGTGATGGACAGATTTTCATTTGGCTTAGCCGCATATAGATTCGCTCTAAAGGAACTTCTGCTCGACATCTCTGAATGCGTGTTTTTCGCATGAGTGCCTTGGTCCTGGTATATTCACAGAGAAGAATAAACAAAGTAAGCTCCTGCTAATGGGGACAACAACAGCGTCCACATCTACACGCTACACCGCTTTCGAGAAGTATGATTCCTTTTCTACGCTACAGGAGAATCGACAAAGTGGGTACACTAATTCGTGTTTTCAACGCGACGTCTGCTGCATAGCGAGTGCGACGCACTTGCTGTGGCATCGTGAAGGCATGCCCGACCGCAACTTAAGCAGAACGTCAAATCCACGACACGCTCTGCTGTCGCTACAGCAAAGTGACCTCGACATGGCAAAAAAAGCTGGTCACATTTCCTTCTAATGAAGTCTCACTTTGCTACTGTAACGAGGATCTCCTGTATTCACAGCAACAACGCGTTTTCCGTACATTACTTTTTTTCTCTTCATTCTGTCGCCTTCTTTCTTGCTACACTTACACCGGTGTTGTTCTGTGCAGTACTACAAAGTACCCATTATGCTATTGTTTCTGAGAACAGTGTTCCCGAATACGAGGCGCTTACCCCGGACTCTTTTGATAATTTTTGCATTAAAACATTTTGCATTTTGTATTCAACTCGGGTGAACGCGTGCAAATGGTCTCATCTCTCTAGCGAAGTTTTCACCTAAAAAAAAAGGAGAAACGTGCTTTTAAAACCCTCTGCGGCCGTCTTTTGTCCCACCGAGACTTTATGGCATCATAAGAAGCAACGTCGGCTCTTTATTGCCGCATTGGGACACTGCAACTACAGGGGCAGTCTCATGTGAGAGCAGAGATCAGCGCGCCAAGGAAACAAAACAGACACACAATGTAAAAGCCCAGCGTAATGGAAGGAGTTACTCTTTTGTAACGGCACTGCTTCGCTAAATCACCTCCAGCGTTCAAGCCCTGGGTCCACCGCTAACGCATACATTCTTTCGCGGTTACAAACTGCCTGATTTGCAAGCCGCAATTTCTGAGCGGCATGCAGTCGTAATACGATGGCGATAACACGCGCTTGGCTTCACGCTACATTACTGATGGTGAAGCGTGAGAAATTGTGGTGTGTTCAGATTTTGATAAGCATTACACTTCAGTTATGCAACACCAATACATGGTCCTCATCCCCACCGGCTTGCCCCATCGTCGTTTCGGGCTTGTAGAACGAAAACAGAACAGAGAGCAGAACTTTTCCTTAACCATACCGCTGTGCTTTTCTCGTGGGCCACTTCACAGCTACATCGAAGCGGACTGTCAGAAAAATAGAAGGATCAGTAAGCTTAATCTGAAATTCAAAATTAATCAGCAATAAATTTGAGGAATTCAGTGAAAGTAAAACATGCGAAATAAACAAATGGATGAATGAGTTTAAGAATGTCGCAACTGAACAACTCTAAAGGCATGAATGAATGAAGGAATGAACTAATTACATATTATATTAATTATTAATTAATTATTTATTTATTAGAGCGACGTGTGGAATTAGTAGATATTGAAGAAAAGCACCAAGCAAGCACTGTGCAAAAGACGCACTCAAGAACGAAACGAAAGTTTTACTATGAAACTAGAGAAAACAGAAGTCAAGAAGTGATGAATTATGAGCTGAAACAAAAAATTAAAAAATAAACCAAAAGTGCGTGGAAATTTGACCTAAGGTCGCGTAGGTTTATTAAACAACACAAGTGATGGCATCAGTTTTCGTTGGCCATTGGCAAAGATTATAGAACCAAGGCAAGGCTGTTCGCTTATTCAAAATTGCTTTCAAACGGTCCTCTTTTTCCCGCCTATGCTTCCCTCCCACCATGAGCTGTTGCATTTGCTAACATCCTTTCTAGATCGCTTCACCTCCTCCACGTCGCTATTCCTTTTTTCTACCAGGCTGAGCCCGGCAGTTCATACCGGAAATCTCTGGCCCGTGTCCGAGTTGTCACGTGCTAACCAACCCCTGTCACGTTGTGGCGTCGTGTCCCGTCGCTCCGTGCCCTTCATCATCTCCGTTCGCCATCCCAACTAGAGAAGCTTGGGAGGAGTACCGGCTCAGCTGCTCCACCTTAAATGAGGCACTCTGCTCTGGTGGCGTGACCGCCCATAAGCGGCCATGCCCGATGGCGTCCCGTACTAAAGACTGTCACCTCAGGAGCACAGTAGTTCTCTGGCGAATTTCTGAAATTAAACGTCTCCCACCACCACCAACAACTCGCTACACTATGCTTCCCTTTTCGACACTTAGCTCTACCGTTGCTCTTTTTCTCTTAAGGCTTTACTTTACTCTCGCATTTCGGCTTGAAAGTGCGGATAACGAATCCCCAGTGATATTTTTTGACCATGGGCAGCTGCGCGAATAATTAGGTGAGGATTACGAAAAGAACTAAGCCAAGGTAAAAAAAAAGAGTGTTTTAAAAGCAAGCTTTGAAACGAAAAGAATGTCTAGGAGTCTAAACTTGGCTCACCAGTGCAAGCAAGAAATAATGAAGTCATATGAAATGGGTCAAGAAAAAAGTAGAGGGAGAAAGGACTCAATAAATAGGTAACTGAAGAGGGTTATAAAAGGCTAACAACCATATCTAAAATTCTAACGCCTCCAAACTCGGTGGTGGGGGGCTTTGGAAGCGTAGACCAACCATCTTCTTTTACCATGCACTGGCACCGCACAGTATACAACCTTCTAGCACTTCGCCTCCATCGAATTGCGACCGCCACGACTGGAATCGAACCCACGACCGTTGCTTCAGCAACAGTGCGCCGTTACCACCACACTGCCGCTGCTCACCATAGCAATAAAGGAAAGGGAACGGGATACAACTTCATTTGAAGAAAAAAATGAGAGTAAATGTGCTTGGGCCCCTGGAAGTCTGAGAGCCCATTGGCCAACATCTCCAGACCCCGTCCACCAGCCACAACTGGTTGTCAAGCGAGGGGCCCGGAGAGTGGCCTTCCACGAAAAAAGTGAAGGATTATGGATACGGTCTACCGCCATGGGCTTGGGCAGCTCCACAAGCATTTGAAAAGATCAGCCCGCGGTGCCCCGCAGGTGGTACAATGTGGTTAGCGGAGAGTGGTGTAAATTACGTGTGCCAGATAGGGGAGACTCAATGCTTTTGTCTGGAGCTGGCGTCAAACTGAAGACTCATTAGGGGTGAGGGAGTGGTGTGGGGCAGCAAAATCTCGTCGGCCGTTACGGTAATACGACGTAATCTCATGATAGGGGCGGATTCACCCTTCTGGTTTTATCGCGGGTTTGGGTGAGTGAGCCTCCGGAGGGAAGGAGGATACCATAGCGTAAGCGAAGTGAGAACTACGTAAGGAAGGCGTGCAAGAAGGGCAGAGAAGACAGAATTTCTGCAAACGAAGAATTAGGTAAATGTAGGTTGGCATAAAATCTGCCGAGTGAAAAGAATCAGCTGGTCATGATGACCTTTAGGGTAATGTATTGCACCGAAAATATTAGCTGTCAAGAAATGTGCAGCAATTACGTAAATTAGGCGTTGAGTAGAAGGAAAGAACTTTATTTGAAGTCCGGTGGGTTGGTGGGGTGGGCCAACGGCCCCACCTTAGTTACGGCCAGGAGTCCTTGAATCTTCGCGGCTTCCTCCCCCCGGACGGCCCACAGCTGATCTTCGACGGCGGGGCTTTGAGATATGTTTGAATTAAAAGCCATGATTTTAGAGGCATTAGAAACGTATTGCGGATTCGAATAATTAATTCGTTCGAGAGACGCCACAATAAATTGTGCTGTCTCTCGCTAAAATGCGGCCATCTCATCACGCTGACCGCTGCCCTTGATGCAGAGACACACCAATATTTACTCACAACATTTGGACTTGCCGACGAAGAGCAGCAGAGGGAAGCTCACCCCTCACCACACGCAATGATCTCGAAAGGTCGCGGAAGGTGCGACCCACCAATAAGAACTGGGAAGCCAGAGGGCCACCTTGGACCAAACGAAGCGATCACTCGTGCCGGTGGGGCCCTGGATTACGCGCTTCGATCACGGAAACCTCCGTATGCCTTTAAATTACAATGTTTATTCCTGCTCTGGCACTGTTGGTACTTTCTTTACAGCAACGTGTACAATCTGGCGCATGTTTTCATTCTGACATTCAGCAATATGCGGGAAAACACTAAGTGAAAGAGGAGAAATTCATGAAACGAGTAAACGACTGGAAACGAGATAGTGCTACGACGAAAAGCTCGTTAGATTTTTTTTTAAATAAAAAATGCGCATGGCGTGTGCGCAAAAAAAAAGGATTCAATGATGATCGCGTGGTCCGCTGCCACTGTCGATTTCGTGTCGCTAACTTCCGCTAAACAGCGATCCATTAGCGCGCGCAGTAAACAAACATAGGGAACGATATTACGGTGAACGAAAACGCAGGAAACGGGAGCGGGGCGTAGATAGAACGGGACGCGATATCTGAGCCGTGTTGTTCTCCGTATGCGCCTGAGTTTTTTATCTGATTGAATAAACGAAAAAAAGATCAAAATGTTGTCGGGCGACATCTCTGCTCAGATGTGGACATGCTCGCAGATATTTATGGCCATTACCACGACGGTACTTTCGAATTGTTCAACTGCTTGCTTGCCGGTTTGCACTTGCTGCTGCGGTCGTTAGGCGCAAGAATTGTAAAAATGAGTGGCTGTAGCGCCATTACCGATAAATGCGCACCGGAAACAAGTATTGCTGTCCTCGTGTTTACGAAAGCTGAATTTTTCTTCATCGCTGTCGATTCAAATAATTGTTAGATGCGGAGAAGCATACCTAGTGAAGAAGCCATCACACGTTAGAATCAACATACGCTGTTTCGCATTGTGCCTGAGAAACCATAAATTCATCGCACCACATACTTTACAAGAAAAAACGAGATTAAACCTTATGATAATATGATCGGGCCTTACTAGCAAAGTGCTGTTGCCGCCGTTCCTCGCAGGCTGCTAAAAAAAAAGAACTTTTGGAAACTGTGATTGTTGCAGACTGTGCTGTGAATGTTGCAGGTACGACATGAGTCACCAAGTGTATTACAGAGTCTACGCCTGCACCAGGGATAATGCTGGAACCATAGGCGAGCGCAAGATTCCCCTTTAGGGGAAGGGGGGCACAGGACAGATCACAAGCGGGGCGCGAAGTTTCTATTTTCTCAGGCGCCTTGTCACACGGTGGCTCTCCTCACTCTCTTGTGGGGGTAGGGCCTGCAAGACGTGGAACGGCAGATACCATGCCATTGGCTGATATCAGGCAGAAAGCAAGAACGGCGTTTGGATCCGACACGCTTCTTACCGAGGGGTGCCGCCACGTGCTTGTGCTGCTCTTCATAGTGTGTTAAAGCTACACAGTACCCACACTAGCACACTCAAGAATGGCAATGGGAAGGAGCGATCGCGTATCATCGCGCACGCTCAAGGTCAAGACGTGCACTGCCGTAATATCTTTCCACCATCTTATGTCTCTCTGCATAGTTTCCAGCATTCCCGTCTGGACGATAGAACGGAGACATAACCCTTTCACAGGCTACGTACACCACTGTGTGCGCCACTTGCTTCTCCTATTTATGTTAACGGGAGGCTCAGCAAAGGCGAAACATATTCAGCTTTGCATAAGTTGAATCACTTGCATAATAAATATATTTTCTTTATGATTCAGTGTACTGTTGCATATCATACCTCTACTTAAGGCACTACCGCGTTAAGCTGGCGAATTTTTAGTGCATTTGGTCGAGCACTTGACTTATAATCAAAAACATTTATGAACATGCGAGTATCCTGTCAGTCGCGTAACACTGGAGCAAGCCGTGACGTAAGAAGGAGCAGGTGATGCGAGCCTATGAATTCTGGCAAACGATGTTGTTTGGTGGTAAGCTGCGCGAGAAATCAAGACAATTTGGCTTTCTTCAGCTTGGTACTGAAACAACGATTTGCAGAGGGCGAAACTCCGTTGTAAGGCTACGGCTCCGCTCTTTTCAGTCAATGTTCCGGCGCATAACTTCACACGCACCATGGGAAAATGGCGGTCCAGTGTTCCTGCACTTTAGTTCACACGAATTATAACACAATGGTGGCCGCGGGTGGTGGGTGGGACTGTTAGCCCACAACTTCTAGGCTGACTTCGCCATGAAATATTTTTTTTACAGCCCACTATTCATATCTTTGTTGGCACTATCGATCATTTATTTTAAATTTCGTAAAGAAATGATATTGTTAACTGACTTTGTCATGGCCCCCAATTCGCACACGCACATATTTTTATATTTGCTGCGTAATACTGGCGTTCGTAACACGTGTGCAGGCAAATTGGCTAAATAAGACCTGAGTAGTTCATAAATGTTCAATACGAGCCCTAGTGACTCCGAGACAATTAGCCGTAATTATGAATGTACCGATCAAGAATGGTGCCAGCGTACACCTCACCCACGTCCTGAAGCTCGCAATTCGAGTCGATACCGTTGCTAACAATTAAGCGTTGGTTTATGAATATCGATTGCCCCTAATGAGTTCATATCCTGTTATACACAATATTAATGATTATTGGAGGCGTTGAAGACATTCTAACCTTTGCTGATATCTATGCATTACGGTATTTATGCGAAGCGTCCAAGGGGAAACAGAATGGGATAAACCTATTTTTCTAGGTCATTCCAAGCCAGACGTCTCGGACATTGTGGCGACAATCTCAAATGTATTAAAAAAACGTGCCAATTCAGTGCATTGAAAACAGAAAGTTGATAGAATATTCTGGTCTCAAGTTTTTTTTTTTTGAGGTTACGTGGGAGCCTTCAGAATTCTGCGAAATTTAGTACGAGTGTAGTTTGTCAGATAGTTGCTTTTACTTGGATGTCCTTTTTGAGGGTATTTCCTTATTGTTTACTGTCTTGTTCCTTTTTGTGATGGTTATATAGCTGATTACAAAATTAGTTGATTGTGTTTATTCTGAAAATGCTGTTTGCTCTTTGCGCCTAAGTTGTATGTAGGTCTTTGAGCCAGACTGTATCACATAAAGTGGGCTCTGTAGCATTTTTACATTTGCTTTGTTTTTATGCTAACGTAAGACAAAAAGAAAACCAAAATAAAAGCAATCTTAGTTGACTTATTAGACCAAAGAGATTTATGTAAGGCATATAAAAGTTTTAAAAATGTGTGCAGTATTTAGAGCACAGTTCTTTTAAGATTGGAGCTCTTTATGATGTAGCTCAGTCCCTCTCTTACGGAAAGGCCATATATGGCACTTACAAAAGGTATATGTTGCCATATATAACCATATATCTCAGCATATGTGGCTTCTGTTTACCATATATGGATGTATATCTGGTGCGGTCGATTCAAATACGGGGTTGTATACAGCAATACATGGCACGGTTGGTTCATATAAGCAGTCCAATCCTGCCTTATAAGGCACGGCGACACCATATATCATATCGAGTAGATCCTTATATGTGGAAGTGCTCTCTTATATGGTACAAACCGCGTATATATATATATATATCACCACGATCACAAACTTTTATGCGGATTGTCATATATAACAAGCCGTACACATTGGTGATCTTATTTTCTACAACAACAAGAACATCAAGCATATATATTGTTTTTTGCGGTGCAATAAACGAAACAGAAAATTTGGTCAACTTTAGGTACGTGATAGTTTCCACAATGCATGCATTCGTGTAATTATCTTGTACAAGTTTTCCATGGAGTTTAGATTTGCAACAATAAGTAGCAATTATTACGATGAAAATAATAAAGTAGACATGTTTCAAGGAAGAAATCGTGTCAAATCACAAAACCTATCGAAGTCCTGAACCTCGCTATTATGATCAAGCAATCCTATATAGTAATATGCAAAAACGACATGCATGTAACTTATATTGTTCACATTATTTCAAAGCTTGTAGTGGCAGCAGAAATGATGTACTTTTTAGCTTGCATATCACTGGACAATATTGCTGAGTATTCGATGGTTTTGATGGCTATATGCTCCCTTCATTGAACAAGATTTCAGTTAATCTTCTTTACCCCCATCTGCGGTTGCGTTCAGTGGCCATTTACCATAGTAGCATTGGTTGATATGTGGGGTTTAACGTCCCAAAATCACCATATGATCCTGAGAGACGCCGTAGCGGAGGGCCCCGGAGATTTCGACCACCTTGGGTTCTTTAACGTGCACCCAAATCTGAACCGACGGGCCTACAACATTTCCGTCTCCATCGGAAATGCAGCCGCTGCAGCCGGGATTTGAACCCGCGACCTGCGGGTCAGCAGCTGAGTACCTTCACCACTAAACCACCACGGCGGGGCACCACAATAGCATGCGCAGTGCGATGTTTAAGGGAGTATCTTCGAAAACAAAAAAAAGAACTTAAGTAAAGGCAACTTGCAGGGATTTATATGCTTAAATTTAAGATGGAAGTTGTACTAATTTATTGCAAAAATGCATCTTGCGTTTCCTTTGGCTACGTGTAACATTTTTGGCTGTGCAGATAGTAAAATTCTGGAAAATTTTATGAGTGCACTAGAGAACAATTTATTTACTGTAGTGTTTGCAAGCGTCAAATATATTTCACGTCACACACACTTAACGGGCATACCTTGATAAGAGTGCAACTGACTCACACAGGGCACATATTTATTGAACCATGCATTGAAATGCTGGAGCTTTATAGCAACATTTAACGTAGGCTTCCGAATTCACACAACTTCTGTGTGGGTGTGTCATTATTTGGTCGAGGTCACTAATGCGCACGTGCCTCGTCCGGATTAGCTTAAACATTACATTGCGAATACAATTAGTATGTTACAATTTTGCGGATGAGGGCAGGCAGTATGACTAAGCCAAACTCTACATTATGTAAACAGCCATCCGCAGTGCAGCCGCGTATTAATTAAAACTGCTTGCGAACATATCCTTTAAACACTAACACTGTGGTGCACTTACTTATAAAATATGTATGCCGGTAAATACCCCCCAAAACGCGCAATCACACATTCGCGCAAAGCGATTGATGGACACTCGTACACTAGCATTTGCTTCAATGTGGCCAGATATTTTCGGCCGTGTGAAAATGATATGAGTGTAATAATAATAATAATAATAATAATAATAATAATAATAATAATAATAATAATAATAATAATAATAATAATAATAATAATAATAATAATAATAATAATAATAATAATAATGATAATAATAATAATTAATAATAATAATAATAACATTATTATTGTTATTATTATTATTATTATTATTATTATTATTATTATTATTATCATTATTATTATTATTATTATTATTATTATTATTATTATTATTATTATTATTATTATTATTATTATTATTATTATTATTATTATTGTTGTTGTTGTTGTTGTTGTTGTTGTTATTGTTGTTTTTGTATCTCGCAAAACGTCCAACGTGTCAATTCAATACTGTGTCAATACTGGGTCGTTATGTAAGGTTTGTGAGATCAGTCACCTTGGTGTTCTTCTTGATAACATGCTAAATTTTTTCTACTCGAAGTAAATGTGCTGCCATGCGAGGCCTCCGTTCTCTCTCTGTTGGCAGAATATCTTTCGAGAATAAAGTTCTCCTATAGCCTTTTACAAACTGTACACCACGATGTGGCTTTCTGAACTTGAGTATATATTCATATCTGATCTGGGATGGCTTTGATACGTCCAGCAGTAACGCCACTGAGCAAGTACAGAAACGAATCATAAGCATTTACACTCATCGTTTCACTAGACTCTTCTCAAGACTGCTAGAATATTGTCTTTGCCATCGCTTAACGGCCGACAAAATCGCGCTGAGCTGTTATTTCTTAACAAGACGGTTCAGGGTAAGATATTCTGATCTTCTCGGTTGTAATAATTTTCGAATTGCGCTTAAGTTATCCAGAGAGAATCAACCGTTGCATGTACCTGCCAGTTTCTTCCAACACTCTATGCTCCACAGAATACCGGGTATCTCTAACGTCAACCTTCTTGATTCGTTATGTTTTTCATGATTCACAGTCATTTTTATCGAAAGAGGTTTTCCCTGCCCCAACATAGACTTGCACATGTACAGATTCTTCACTATTCCGCCTTTCAGGAGGCCTTTCGCACAGTTGTGTATATTCCACATTATTTTTCTGTCCCATTCCACGACTATATTTTCTTTTATTTATTGTTTCCATTGAACATTGATTTCTTTTTGTCTGCGCGTTTTTGGTCTTTTTGTTCATTTGCTTTTCTGTAGACAGTCTGTAATGTAATGTTTCTTATTATTGTTTTATTTTTGGGTGCGCTAGCATGCAAGACCCTATAGTTGTTTCTAATTACGTCAAATAAATGATTGATTGATGATTGGTTGATTGAATAATAGTATTAATATTCTAAATGCTTTAGAAATAGGATGAAATTCTTGCTTCGACGCGTTTGGTAGCCAGCGTACACGAAGAAGTTACTGGCGCTTCACTGAATGCCTGTCTCAAAGGTCATGCACCTGCAGCTTTCTGGGCCCACGGGGAGAAGTTGAGCTCCATTGTTACAAAAAACACGTCTGACCGCACTGCAGGCGTTAAGAGTTTGCAAAGGGTGCGCGCGGTAAGTAATGTGAAAGGGCGTCAGTCGGAGAGGTGAAAAATTTGGTAACGCTTTCTGCATACAGCTGTTAATCGACACAGCAGACAAGAAAGTGTCGCGGCCCATTTCCGGCAACGACGAAGAAAATAGTTTGCGAAAACATTCAGTCGTATGGTAATATTTTTAATAATAAATTTTTATAAGTTTTTTTCATGCTATTTCTCATTTTCAAGTAAGAATCGATAAAGCGAAATATTCACTTGCCCCGTACTGCCTCAAATGACGTTGTCCATAGGTTCAAGATAAGAGAAATAGCGTGCACAACTGAAGCATTTCAAAATAATGTTTTACCGAAACATTCAGAGCATTGAGCCAACTGCCTTCTAGCATTGGCTCTACCATCTCAAATGATTTGTTTTTTTTTATGTTAGGATGAGTGTGTTGCATTTTTAGCGCGTTGCGTGTTTATTATTATATGTATTTCTGTTGCAGATTGTGATCGAGGCAATTTTGATTATTTGTTTGGCTGACTATGTATGTTTTTGTATCCTACTTTTTGTAAACGCTCCCCCACAGTAATGCCAAATGGCGCTGTGGGTAATGAAATAAACAAATAAAGTGTCGACAGATAACAGCAAATTTAAACACAACAATGTACCTCTTCAGGAAAAGTGGATTAACAGTGACATGCGTGCACCACAAACTTCAAATAAGTTGCCAAGTTACATTTTAGCAATAGTTTTTGACAGTAACTCTAGATATATTTACGATAATTTGAACAAGAATGTTGAGAGGGCGCGTACAACTTTTGTTTTGGAGACGAATGTGACTGCTTGCAGACCTTTCAACAAACAGCAGTGATTCTAGATGTGGAATAATTTTTGGGCCTATAGCTTATGCCAGCGACACAACCTGAATTCATGTAGATGAATTCTCCGAATATCTATATACAAAGATATCTATATACGGCCATGTTAAATCTTATATGGATGCTTCTTTATATAGTCATATATAAATAATTGCCACTTATGCCCATATACAGCAACGTCCATATATGGGTATATAAGAAATTAGGTATATCAGGTTGTATCTGGCCCATATAAGGCTACATCAGGAATTGGACATGTAAGTTTATATAAGGCGCATATTTAGGGATTACATATAAAGCCTGATATGCTCCATTCCTGATATAGCCTTATATGGAGATTTTTATATAGATCATTATATGGGATTTTCATAAAGGCTCCTTCACAGCAACCACCCCTTACTTTTAACAATGCTCACTGGGTGGTGCTACGTTGTTGCAGAAGTTATCACTAGATGGCAAGGACGGGTGTTGCGTGTGGTTTAATTTGTTAGGCAGGAGTTTGATAGGTTGACAGAGAGACAGACAGAGAGACGTACACACAGGCATACGCATTGCCCCACTCATTATCATTCACTCTGTGGCTATGCTATTAATTTTTTGACAATATTTTTGCCGAGAAACCCTTTGGCACATTACAAAAACAATTTACTTCCCATGCTTGCCGCCGGAAAGCCAAGAAGCAATGGCAAGTCATTGTGAGAAACATATTTTCATTTCTGCATATATTGGGACGCTTCTTTTGTTTTGGTCTTAACTAACGGCGAGGGCGATGCCCTCACAGCCCTTCCCACTACTCCGGTGAAGAATCCTGCACGCACCTATGGTTATGCTCAACATTAAACATCATGCACATAGGCACGCAGTAACTACCATTATTACAACAGCAGATCGCTGACCAATTTTAAGGCAAACCAAATTGTCGTTCCTGGGTGCGTACATTGACAACAATATTCAATTTCGAATTGTCACCAATTCTAACAAGTAACACCATAAATAGATGTGGCACATAAACGACGTGTACTGCCAAACTTTGCGTCATACGCTCAGCGCTACTTCATAAATTGACGCAACATGTGGAGTGAAAAGGGTGTTTTTTTACTTTTTCCTGCAAGAAATGATCAAACCTAAGTACCACGCCAAACCTATTTCAACTGCTTCCGCACTCTGTGTGGTTGGTCTGCAGCCACACTTAGCCTTTTGACAGGCGTGTTTGGTTTTCTCGCGAAGAAATACAGCGGAAAACTAAAACAAAAGCTTCACAGCCGTCACATGGAGAAGGGACAAGCATATTGTCAGCTCCACCGCAACGCAAAGCTGTAAAGGTGCAAAAGTCCGAATTCACCAATGTCGCGGCACTGAGTGTGTCTCCGAAAAACGCGTTCTGATTTTTTTTTTCGGGTGTGTTTCGCGTATCTCGTTTGAGAACCACTGGTATAGAGTGTTTTGGACTTCGAGTAATCATTCCATAGTCCACGGTCGAATATGTCGGGCGACCACTTCCTGAGAAGAGCACAAGTTTTCAAGGCCGCGCTAACTCGACGCGCTGTAGTTGTACGGAAGCCGGCCTTTCACTCGAACTATAATTTGGCTTCTCTATATACGCAACAGACCCACTCAAGCTGTCTCCGGCTCACGCAATGCGGAGTCTTCAACGGCGTACGCAGTAACGTAAAGGTCAGGGTTAGCGGGCGCAGACATGCGATCGTTTATCGTCTTGAAGTTCTCGGTCTCAAGTCGACATGACGTGTTGCGTTCCCACTACTCCTGTGGCCCGTTTCGGAAAGATCGATTCCATTTCTTTTAGTTTATCATTCTCTCTTTTTTTTCTACATCTAGTTCAAGCATCGGCCCCGGCTCTTGGAATTCCCCGTCTTGGCTCGGGTAATTTATCTCGAAGCTAAAGATACAGAAGACAAAAGAACTTACTACAGAAGAAGAAAAGTGGTAGCGAAAGGAATTCAGGCTCGACACGAGAGGCTAGCCATTTCGGCATGAGTCTGCGCTTAGGTTCTTATCCGGATACGAACTACTCGGCACTTGAAACGGTTCTAGGATGGTATGTGTTACACACGTGGGCCAAAAAAAAGTGAGTCGGATGACTGACGCGCAAGAACGGAGTTAACGAAATCTGGCATCGGTGCCCTGCGGGGAAGCAATACGTGTTTCTTTGGATATACTCACTGCCGTAATTGATAGGGGGGAAGAAGAGGATGATGAAATATATATTGAGAAGTGCTCTTCCCTACTCCCGTAAAAATGAAGAAAATGAGCCCCAAAAACGAAAAAAAAATAATGTGCTCTCCCAATATGTGCGCTTTTTTTCATCAGAAGGTTTGAGATAAATATGGAGTGACGAGTTCTCTTGTTTCATGTGAGGTAAGAACACTGATGAAGAAATAAAATAAAGCAGCTCAATGGAAGGAGTGACAGTATTAAGTAAGATCGCACAGACAAAAAGAAGAAAGAAGTGGCTACGGGCATTGGTGCATTTGGATCCTCTGATGATGGTTCGCGCTTGCTGAAAATATATACCCAGTCACTATTCTGTCTTTATTGTTGAGTCCAACTTGTGTTGCGTCTGTCGACTGCACTGCACATTTGGTGCTCTCGTAGAAAAGAAAAACCATGAAACCATGACCCAGAAGGATCAGGGACGAGATGAAAATACAGGACTGGCGATAATATGATGTACTTTTTGTTTTTTTTTTCGTTTTTACTCTAAGGTTTTCGTGATTGGGCCGTGAACCAAACAAAAACGTTTCACTCAGCCGCATTTTTCTTCCCTCACCTGCTTTCTGGCAGATGTTCTGAAGCATTTTAATTTCATTGATGTAAACTTCGAGTCTGCGGTTGCTTCCTAGTCCAGCATAGTCTTTCTTAAGTAAAGTAACAAATTGCACTAGTTAGAGCCTACTCATCACAAGCAGTACAAAAAAGAACAAGGAAACAGAAAGAAGTCAATTAGACAAACTTTTGTGTCCTGCCCTTCAATATGTTTTCGAGTTCTTTTCTTTCCGCTGAGGGTGATGAGATAGCCTTACTTTAAATGAATAAAGGGTTTTGCGTACTATAACACGAGCATATCACGTCAGCACTATCCCAAGCCTTTCGCTTGCGTAATGATCTTACATACAATATAAACTCGGATGATAAACCCTGACACGGGTCAACACGAGCATGCGGTTCATTTTCTGAAGATATCGTCATGAGATTGTTACAGCAGTGATATATCAAGTTCGGCAAAGCTTTACGAAGTGTTGTGTTTTCTCTTCCCTAACGTGCAGTAATGTGCTGTTGTTAGTTGTGCTTAATTTCGCTAACACAGCATATTATACATTACGTTGAGTCGTATTAATTTGGTTGTTCTTATTCAATCCCAATGTGATCATTTTAGTGAATACTTTACTTGTGACTAATGCTTTTGCAACGCCTCTTTTTTACTACCTTTGGAACTACAACTCCGGCCTCCACCCGGCCTACATTGAAGTGCAGCTTCGCTTCTCTATCGCCTTTGGCTGGGAGTTGCTTACACGAAAGCTTATACCATGTTAATCGGAATTACTGACAGTGCGGCATGCGACGTTTGCGGCACCGACGAAAATATCGAACACCTGCTGTGTTATTGTCCTTGATTTGCCTCAGATAGACAAGTACTTGCCAATGCAACGCGACGACTGGATGATCGGCCTCTTTCTGTGCAAGTGCTGTTACAGCAACGTCCACATGCCTCGACAGCCCACAAGGCAGTGAAAGCCCTGCTGTGTTTCTTGAGAAAGACAGGCTTGCGTGAATGCCTCTGACATGCGGCAGAGTTCTACAAGCTGCAGTGAAATTACTGTCAGTCTCCCTCCTTTTTTTTTCTCCCTCTCTGCTCTCTTTCTCATCTTTCTTGTCCCCTTCTCTAATCCCCCATTGTAGGGTAGCCAACCGGATGTATTTCTGGTTAACCTCCCTTCCTTCTACTTTTGTTAATTCCTCCTCCTTGGACATGCATGGCCACTTTAAATAAATAAACAGATAAAAATAAATGAATATGCTTTCTTTTACTGCAAAGCCAGCTGTATTGCGAGAACTTCAGGGCAGCACCAACGATCTGGTCTATATCGACAATGCACATTTCACAGCTACCTGTTAGCCTCCAGGGCGCGGTAATATTACCCGTTCAGTTACTCATCTGTGTGATGTCATTCGATTTCTGGCAAGCATTCCTATATTGCCAATCAGCCCACTTCAGTGCTGCTCTGTGGGTGCGCACTTCTTCATAGATCTGTCACAGGCACCTTTTGTTCGTTATTGTAGTCACACGTTTTCTTCCCTTTCCTAGTCTATTCTTGGGAAGACTGCAACAGCGCAAGATAAAGAGAAAACATACAAAAAATGCTGGCATATCCTCGAAGTGAATGAATGTGAGTGGGCGATGCAGTAGAATCATGCTGTGTTACCGCGAATAACCCGTGATATTGACCACTCATGCACGTAAATGAGCGCCAAGCGGTGTACACCTATACACAACGTTTCTTGGCCATAACTGGTAGTGCTGTGTTGAAATATGAATTTTCTTTTGCCTGAATTCTTTATTACTCCATTGTGGTATCAGATCTCTAGCCTGAAGTAGGCAGAGAAGAGGTCTGGGCACGTTCCCCTGGTGGATGGTGGTTGCCTCCAGTCATACGAAATGCATCCTGGAGCGTATGTGGACGTCCTATAACACAAGTCATTCGAAGTCTGTGGTCATCATCGCCTAGATGTCATGACGTATAATCATGATGTGTAATGGGTGCCTTCTATGCGCTGCTTCATAATGGCAGAAGTAGAGTATGTGGTCTGGAACGCGCTTCTTCTTCATCGCCATCAGCATCATCGTGATCATCATCGTAAGCGGCGGCTACGAGACGCCAACGCCAGCGGAGAAGCCTCGGCCATGAGGAGCTTCACTTATAAAGCGCACAGGTTTCACATTGTGCGGATGGCTTGAACGGAACGAAAAAAGAGCTCCAGAGTGGCTGGTCGATATTTTGGTAGGAGGACCTGACTTTACCAAAGACGTCTTTTTTCGTGTGTTAGCTTTAGGATATCAGTATTGATGTCGATTAGTGTTGGTGTCTCGTGACGTCTTTTGCACATTTTATATCCGCACTTTATGTTTTTTGTCTTTCGGCATCCATCTTGGCTTGAGTCTACAAGCAGAAATACGCGCAGAAAAAATGGCTGCTTGCTGGGTTAGCTGGTTCATTTAAACACATGTAGCAGTGCGCATAACCTGAATAGAGGACAGAGACAGGGTGTGTAGAGAGTGCTGACTACTAAGTATTTATTTCACTGACGACACCAGGTATGAATACACACGAAAGACCAGCGGGTAAAGCTAAGAACCAAAGCGAAAGGACAGAACAATGACCATGGAATACACTGGGCGATATTGACATTATCTTAATCACCAAGATTCTAAAAACCCTAGCTCATACTTGATCCACCTTAGTTCATTCACAGAGCTCATTACACTCTGTCCAGAGGTCATTACACTCTGTCTAGAGACATAGTGTAATGAGCTCTGTGCAATGAGCCCGTCTTTTCAAATTTCGTTTGCTGTTACATGTACCTGTGCTTCTTTATATGGTTTCTTCTCGCGCTGTTTTATGTGGCCCATGTAGGAACAAACTCCCGCAAACACCACTTTAGCTATATTTCTGTAAGCTGACCACGCACAGGCTGCCTCGCATTAGGAGTTTTGGCAGCCCGCCTCCGAAGGTTACGTCACTGGCAGTAGACGGCGGCAACTGTCACTGGACAGATGAGCCATTCTCACGTCATCTCTAGGGAACGAAGAGAAGCGGCGCTGAAGCACGCACTTTCGAGCGCAATCTGCACGCCAGCATACATTCGCACCAGCGTGCTGTCCGGGGCGATGAAAATTTAAGTTGCAGGGTTTGGGAGTGTCCAGAGTGAGCAGTGAGTTATGGGGGACGCTGTACCAGCGGGATTTTCGGATTAAGTTATGACCCTCCGCGTTTTCTTCGAAGTGCAGCAAAGGCTCAGAATGGTACGACTACTTCACAGTGGAGTTGTTTATCACGACGTTTCCATACAAGTCGAGTGATTTCGGCTACATTTAAATTATTCACGAACAAACATGAGCGTAGTGCGGGCACTAACCACTGACGTTTTATTAAAAGCCTCCACCGAATCTAAAGGTTCGGCAATCTACAGTTGAAAACATGTTAGTAAAGATCACGTAGAATAAACAAGATAGAAGAGAGCGGGTCACTTGTCATTTAGGTAGTCAATTTCTGCCGAGACAACACAACTGACAAAGCGCTGAGACAATTTGTGCCTTTCATTTTTTTATTTCTTGATTGATTTATGAGTTGATTGATTGATTGACATGTGGGGCATAACTTCCCAATATGACCATTTGATTATGAGAGACGCCGTAGTGGAGAACTCCGGAAATTTCGGCCACCTGGAGTATTTTGACGTGTACCCCAATAGGAGCACATGGACATACAGCCTTTGCGCCTCCATCGAAAACGCAGCTGGCGGAGCCGAGATTCAATTCCTCGACCTATGGATCAGCAACTGAGTACCTTAGCCACTACAGCACCGCTTTGGGGCTGACGTTCGAGCTTCCAACGAGAAAGCGATGAAGGCTCTGCTAAAGTTTATGCGGTTGTTCTTTTTTTTGTCCCTACTCATCAGGTTTTTTTCTACCCTTTCTATGTCCTTTACCCCTTCCCAGTGCAGGGTAGTGAACCAGTATGTTTATTTTTGGTTAACCTCTGTGCCAATATAATTAACCTTTCTCTTTCTCAGTTTCCTTATTTTTATTTAGTGTAAGAGTGGTGAATGATGGCATGTGCCCTATTTTGGTGGCATATATGTCTTTAAACGCCAACATTCGTGGATTAAGCAAACAAATAGAATCTGATGTTTCCATGTGCCCTGACTCTTGGACACAGCGACGGGAATATATGCGAAAACGTTCAAGATTTCATAGCACAATGAGATTTACCGAATAACCATGGATCCGAAACTTGATATTCAAAGGTAGACGTCTTGTATTTGCTTCTGTATAATACATTTTTATTCACTCTTAATATAACCTAATTCTGTTCTAGAATAATAATTCTGATCGAAGACATTCTTAATAGACAAAAGGACAAATTATGCCCTTTTCTGGGCTTTAAATACTTTGCGATAGTTACCCGACTCTCGGCGCATCCACCGAGATGGGGGCGAGCCAGAATTTCAGGGGTTGCATGCACAAAAGGATTCGCCCAAGCCATATAAAGCTTCGGTGTAATAATGATATCATCATTCTTCATGTCTTGAGTTATGTCTTGCATCACGGCCGCTGAGCGTTGTCACTCATGAACCATCTCTGTAGCAGCTACCATACATCTATATAACAAGTCTGTACCATTTAAAAAACACCTTATATAACTTGCGAGTTGCTCAAACTTCACTCATCCTATAGCCATGAGTCATGCAATATCGCATTTCTAGCAGGCATCATCCGTCTCTCGTATACGGGTAAGAAGGACTTTTTTTCCGAAGATATAAAGAACCGTTCATCTAAAAGGACAAGAAAAGCAGTATGGTCGACATAAGGCTTTCGTGTTATGGATAGGTTTCATTTATTTTACCATACGCAGCGCAGCTTTAAGACTCCGCTGTTCTGGCGACAATGATATCCCGAAAGCCGGCTTACGTAAGAAAAAGAAACTCCCAGTGCCAAGGCGATTCCTTAATCGCATTTGGGAAAGTCTCTTTCACGCTGTAAATTGGAGTCGCTCAGTTGCAGTAGATTATATACGCACATATACGTCATTTCGATCTGTTTTTGCGAAAAATGTGTCCCGTATATCTTTATTCCGTAAAGTCATGTTCTTGCATCGGTTTAGCGCAAACCTGGGCATGAAGGAGTAGTGACATAAGCAAGGAACGGGAAAATAGATAGGCGAGAACGCTGTAGCCGTGGGGTATCTCCGTCAAGCGTTAAATTTCTGCGTGTGGGCAAAGCGAGACATTGTAAGAATAATCACGCTATGCGAGAGCTAAAATCTTTTAAAGAATTACGTTCCCGATTATGCTGTCAGCGATGTATGTTCGACTATGAAATAGGACCAAACACGTATCTTTTTCCTCGCAAGCCAGCGATGCATGGGTTAACGTAAGCCCGTGGATGAATTTACCTGAGCACAAGGGAGCGAGAAATATCGAACTGCCCGTTTTTCTAGCTTGGAAGGAAAAGGTCATCGTTAAAAAGCGGCACAGCCTATTGAATACGAAGGTTGGTAGTCCCAAGCATCTTCGCAGAGCATGCTTGCCAGTGGAGAATTGCATATGTTTTTAGCTATGTTTGTACAACGACTGAACGGAAAACTAGTGGTAAAAAAACACTGTTCAATAGAGATAGGTGTCTCGCTTTAAAATTCCAGTGAAAAACACATCCACAACTCTGGACAAGGGCTTCCGTCACTGTTAAGGTTAAAGCAGGAGTGAGAAGTCGAGGTAATGTGGTGTGGGATAAAGTTAGATTCAGACGACACTATATCACCTCAAGCGCACATAGCTTGGACTTAGTGGCATCTGCTTTGTGAGAGATTTGTGTACGCTTCATTGTCAAGGACAGCAATTAGAAAAAATGGAAATGATAATTTCCAATGCCACCACAGAAAACAGTGCCACAAACATCCGACATGAACACTGGAGGAGACAAATCGCGATAAATTCGTAAACCTTCATTTACGACCTGAGGAAATCACCTGATGCCTTTGTGCAATTGCACAGGAGAGAATGGTCCAAGCATGTGTTCATGCAATCTGTTCAAGCAAACACCTATTCGGAGTAGTGTGGAATCACCTCGTCATTATAACTGCCTTAGGAGGCTGTTAACGTTGACTTCGTAGGTATGAACTGACTTATGCGTAGGTGTTTTCAAAGCCTGCCTTGCAGTAAACTTAACATGTGAAGTAACGTTTAGATGGCTTGTGGATAGGCACCTCCAGCAGATGTTGCACCTAAAAATTACAAACCAATGGCAACTTACTGAGTACTGATACTGATACTGCCTAAAAGAATTTTGATGAGGACGTTTATCAGGGGAATTCGGATGTGCGCTGCATAATGATTGGCTTCCAATTACATGTCGGCTCTCACAAAAGCTTTCTTATGCAAAGAAATAAATGCAACGCGCTGCAAAGAAATATATTGTTATCGTGCGAAATGCTCCCAAAAATGGAACAGAAACAGAACGATGAAGTCCGTATTTTACAATCATACGCGTGCATATTTTTGTCAACGTACGAGCCCTGAAAATTTTATTAGTTAATGGTTTTCAAATGTTTCTCTCATGATGTGAAGGCAATTTAGCTTCTTGGCTTGTACACTTTGCGCACCGAGCTGTATATGGCTAGGAGAAGCAAGAACGGTCCATCAGTAGTATCGCGAGTGGGGCCTCCATTGGATGTGTTATCCGTTATGTCGATCACAGCGTCGTACCCAGGCAGGCGTCATTCAATGCGTTGGGAGTGACATCGTTCACGCGAAGCAGTCAATGCCTTAAGCAAGTGCGCATTAGTTTCTCCTGAAAGCTTCCACATGAGTATGCCAAGCCAGGGACAGCTCTGGAAGGGTGTCGACCGTGGAAACAAGAGGGCGCTCGCATTCGCCTAGCTCATGGCGACGTCCCGGCACACTAACAGGCCCGGAAGGACGAGTGCCGGCAGCAGCTTCATAACAATGATCTGGCAGTCTTCCAAGCCGCACCAAACAGTGTACGAAAATGAAAGCGCCGGTGGCCGGCGGATCCTGCAAACCACGCCTACAAGTTAGCTCGCGGATGTGAAATGCCTACAACAACACGGCGTTCTGCGTCCATGTGATGATAGTCAAAGCAGGAGCGCGTTCGCCGGGGCGAACATCCGCTTCACCGGGAGTTTGTGGCACATTCGCTTCAACGGCAACATCTGTGTCAGCCTGTGTTTAGAGAACAACCACTGAGATTAACGCATTGCGAAACACATTTAACCGCTCATTACGCTCCTCTATGAGCGGGATAATGTGAGGCACAATGTGGGGCACGCGAAATAAAGACAGTGCTAAATCCAAGCCAAACGTGTGCCCGACTTCATTCAGAAGCATGAACATGTAACCAATAATTGTGAAAGACTTCAGGGCCAAGGCTCGTTGAAACCACTGCTAAACACCGGGACCGCACGTTTCAGCTTTCTCTGGTTAACTATATGAACGGAGTGCATGGGTGCAGATTTTTTTTTTATGCTTCACTGCAAGAACTATAGCTAATGCACTGCTCTGTAGAAGCTTCACCTCCTGGAGATACTGTGCCGCGGTGAAGGTATCATCATCATCATCATCATCATCATCATTATCATCATCGTCGTCGTCGTCGTCGTCGTCGTCATCATCAGCCTGACTACGTCCACTGCAGGACAAAGACCTCTCCCATGTTCCGCCAGTTAACTCGGTCCTGTGCTTGCTGCAGCCAATTTATACCCGCAAACTTCTTAATCTCATCTGCCGACCTGACCTTCTGTTTTCCCCTAACCCGCTTGCCTCCTCTGGGAATCCAGTTAGTTACCCTTGATGACCAGCGGTTATCCTGTCTACGCGCTACATTCCCGGCCCATGCCGATTTCCTCTTCTTTATTTGTACTATGATATACTTAACCCCCGTCTGTTCCCTAATCCAATCTGCTCCCTTCTTGTCTCTTAAGGTTACACCTACTATCTTTCTATCCATTGCTCGCTGCGTCGTCCTCAATTTAAGCTGAACCCTCTTTGTAAGTCTCTAGGTTTCAGCTGCGTAGCTAAGTACTGGCAAGATACAGCTGTTATATACCTTCCTCTTGAGGGATAGTGGCAATCTACCTGTCATAATTTAAAATGATGACAGGTGAAGGTATCAAAAAAGGGGCCATCGTGACGCGGGAAATTCGCTTATCAAGTCTTGCCTGAGTCATCTTACGTCTATTAACTCGATGCTTATGGTATTTTACACATGCACGAACACACACACACACACGCACACACACACACACACACACACACACACACACACACACACACACACACACAAAACCTGGTATTAAAAAGACTCGTACATTAGGTACTTACCCAAGTAGCCAACGATGCACCCAAGTTTTCAGCACCCCATGACTATATTTTTACATAAATCTTTCTTTGTTGATGCCACTATAGTTCTTGTATGGCAACTCTGTGCTATAGGAATCGAACAAAAGTTATTCCTGCTTTGAAATGATGATTGATATGTGAGGTTTAACGTCCCAAAACAACCGATATGATTATGAGAGACGCCGTAGTGGAGGGCTCCAGAAATTTCGACCACCTGGGGTTCTTTAACGTGCGCCCAAATCTGAGCACACAGGGCTACGACATTTACGCCTCCATCGAAAATGCAGCCGCCGCAGCCGGGATTCTATCCCGCGACCTGCGGGTCAGCAGCCTAGTATCTTAGCTACTAGACCACCGCTGCAGGGCATTCCTGCTTTCAAGCTAATGTAATTCTGTCACTAAAAACCTGCACATGCTGATTTTAAAGGAGAGCCGTCCGCGCAACATACACATGCAAAAAAAGCTGGAAGCGTAGTAACAGTACTCCGCTTGATGAGGCGATCCTTGGCACTTCATCAAGCCAGCGGAGGGGATCGGCTGTAGGAATGGAGGGGGTAATGCACTCGGGACAACGTGTGCGAAGTCAGTGATGAAACTGGCCTGAATGATGAGCGAACGCCGCTTTTTGTGCTCCATCGCCGTCTTATCACTCGACTTCTTTACGCATAAGAGTTCGCAAGGATCATTCAACTCCGGCCTGTCGCTGCTTTGGTGGTGGTTCCAAGAAGAGCTGAGCCTCGGTCATTGAGCGATGGCCGAAACACTGCGAAGCAGCGACTCCCTGCTTTAGTCGGTGTGGGTAAACGACCACGAGCTCCATCATTCATACCTCATATATATATATATATATATATATATATATATATATATATATATATATATATATATATATATATATATATATATATATATATATATATATATATATATATATATATATATATATATATCGGTGGCATCGACAGATATAGAGCACGTAAGGATGGCAGAGTAGGTGTCTTGTTTCAGTATATGTGGGAAGCGTAAGGCGTTCTGACAACCACGGGCAACAATGAGAGCCCACACGCGGAGCCCTACGTGTGTGTTCAGTCTTTTGGTTCGTTTTCATCGTAACGCCTTACACTCCTCATATAGAGCACAGGGCACGCGAGAGGGAAAAAAAATGCCTGATTGGTGTACCTACTATGCTCAGAGCTGTCTTTGTTAGGGAGAGCGCAGTTTGCCGGCGTGGAGGTGGGTCAACCAATTAGACAAGACAACACAAGACAAGGCGAAGCGCTGTTTAGTACGTGCAACTGAATGCGGCATTATTTTGGAAGCAGTTGGTATGGAAAGAGGCCTGTCGTTACTTCACCTTTCTCTCTCTCTCTCTCTAGATTCCGTGTATCCACTTGTTGCCTCCGCTGCTGTTCCCACCTCGTATTTGCGCGCATAATGGGCATAGCGACGGCAACTATTTGAAAAAAAAACGCATATATTCATCAGGATAGTTTCTGCGAAAGTGCATGTAAACTAACGGAACCAAAGAATACACGACTATAAAGCAGGGCCAGATCCCAAGATGTGTTCGAGATGGTTTGAAATACGAGCGCGATGCCTAGATAGGGACCGCTAAGACGCGGACAAGCGCATTCCTCGGCCTCTTCTGTGCACACGGACGAGCACCTGCCTGCGTATCGCGCTTGTATTTCAGACCATCCTGAATCACCAACTTGTCAAGCCGACCATCTCGACACGTGAACAATCGAGGACGAAGATAGTAAAATGAAAGAAACACGTTAACATTTCGCCCCCTGTGCATCGCCCATCCTCACACCGTGATACGAGGAAGCTGTCACAGCTTACGTCACAGCTTACGTGCTAAAACTTTTAACGACACTAATTTGAGCTACTATGTGAATAAATGGCAAGAGAAGCTAAGTGTTTAGATGCAGACACAATGGAAGATGTCGGGATGGCACAAACGCCAACGTTTCTATTTTTATAATGTCGTCTTTTTCGTTCCCGTCTGCACGCCTGCCCTCTCTTTACCGTAAGATAAAAACAGCCAGTGGGCGTCTAGATATCAAGAAAATTACTTGCTCTGTCTGTGCTTCTAAACTCCTTGTGGCACTACGCCCACCCATTGTAATGGAGTCGCACACACTAACACACACATACGAAAAAGAAAAAAAAGAAAAACGATGCCCACAGTTCTTTGTGGTGAATAATCTCGCCTTGTCGAGAAGGTTCGACGCCGAGAACCAGGACACTGGTGCTTACGAAAAGCTCGCGCTGAATGGAGTTGACATATGCAGATGTGGTTCTCGGATCCGATGGAATAACGAGAACGGTGCGACGGCGTTCCTGCTTCCCGCTGTAAAGACGTGCGCGTGATTCCGTTCATTCCCACCCACGCTGTATCCCGTCGCCTTCGCAGCTGGAACCAAAGTGCGACCAGAAAAGGAGGTTCTAGAAACGTGAGTCTGACGTCACAACCGGGTGTCACTTTCAGGGATGTGTTATTACTAACAAGCAAGCGTCCAGCCACCTAACAAGCTCCACAAAGGGAGTATTTATTAAGGCCTCGTTTTCTTTCGTTGTACATAGCGCAATAAAATCAACAGACAAGGAAGAAAGGAAGCAGACAAAGGGAGAATGCAGGGAGGCTAACCAGAAAGACTTCCAATTGGCTACCGTACACTGGGGTAGCCAGTGTAGGGTGACCAACCATAGAGTAGCCCGTGTAGGGTATACCCCCAGTGTAGGAAAGGGTATCCCCTTCTCTACACTCGGAGATTAGGGAAAGGGACAAGCAAATGAGAAATAGCGAGAATGGGAAGACCAGGGAAAGACAAAAGGGGAAGAGAGGCAGCAAGCTCACTACAGCGTGTAGGACGCCACCGCAAGAAAACAGAGAAACGAAAGGTATAGGGAACATTTGTTGTGCGTTTATGCGTAGTAACAGTCCGCCAAACACGTGATTCGTAGCGCAATGCTTGAAACATGGAATGACAGAGAAAGCGCTCATTTGTGTGATCCCTCCCCTTTCTTCCTGTTTGAAGCATTCAGCCCGGAAGATGTTTTTCGGCGGACTGTGCTGCAGTTATGCATACAAGTAATGTCCACTGTAACCTCCTTAGCTTCATCGTTCGTTTGTTTGTTTCATTAGATTATGCAATAAAGGTAGCTATATCCTAAGTGTGTCCATGAAGGAGACAAGACTTCAAAGCGCTAAGTCCCTTTCTGGGATGTCATTCCTAGCAAACAATGTTCAAGTAACGCAGCAGTGCCACAGAAAGCAGACTTATCAGACACTCGTTTCCTTTTGTTTGAGAAAACCCAACTAGAAAAACAGGAAATGACGCCAGCGAAGGTATAGGAGACATTACCTATATGTTTCGTTGTTTTACTGTCTACAAAACGAGTTATTTGTGGCGTAATGTTTGAAACATGACAGAGTAGGTGCTCCTCTGTCTTCTCCGCGGACCTTTATAACATATTTAGCAGATTATCTTACAGCCAGGCATATAAGGGATGTCCCTAATATCTGCTTTAGCTTCGTTGTATGTTGGCTTCATGAGGTTGTGCAACAGAGCCAGGTTCATTGCATTTCCGCACCATGGTGGGAAGACAGGGTGAACTCTTATGATTGTGACCCGTATTCACACAAAGGCTTTTATGCCAGAACTCTTCGTGGGAACGAGTGCCATTGTTAACCCTGACGTTGGGACATATCTTTTATTTAGGAACTGGTTGTCGAGCAACAGTTTGAGACAGGAAGCATCGTGAAGTAAATAGACTGGCTTCTAATGCATAAAATTTACCCGGTCTTCAGCGATAGTCTGAGCCCTCGCATATAGATCAAGTACAAGCGTTAAACACACATAGTGTAAATCAAGTACAAGTTGTAAATAATACATAATGCAACAGACAGTAGTTCTATTTTTAACGTAAATAATTATGTACTAGTGATTCCACAGTCAGTCATGACATATTCGCTTATAAACCAGGTTCAGCGGCTAACTGAAATTATGCGTGTGAATTATGGGATGACCGCGAGAATGTCTGATAGGATAGTGAAAGTATTCGGAAATACCTCCCCAAACACGTCATATCCATAGTCTTTACGAACACGGCACCACCATCAAGAAAGTGACCCTGTGTTTTGAAATATTCAAGTCAGAAGTGGTACGAAAACGGTTTCAAGGAACAATAATGTTTAAACTACCACGAGCTCAGAGCTTATGGCCTCTTTCTTGACAATAACGCACAAATAGAATCAAAGCCACGTCTCTAAATATGAAAGCCGTGTCGTGAAACGTTAGGTCTTCACTCTAAGAAAAAACACAAGTCAATTGACTTCTTTTGGGGACTCCTGACTTGCTACGTATAAAACTCTCCTTAAATAGCCACTGTGACTCTTTTTGGAGGGTCACTGTACTCTCTTCACAGAGTCTTAGACCCCCAAAATAGCCTGCTTCGTTTAAAAGAGACGTAGACGTGGCGCGATCCGGTTGTGTAACTGGCACTGCGTTCAGGCGTCATGTATTTCAAAGCATTTTTGTTTATTTCGGCCTCACTGGCTCAACAAAAGTTGCTGAAACTTGGCATGACAAGTCTCTGGCTTCATAGTAATGCAGTGTATTTGACCTTTTTGTGTGTGATCACAAACCAAGTAGACCCTAGCGGACACCTTCAAAATCTATGACGTCACAGTGACTGGTGCAGGAATTTGAAGGAAAGAGTCACTACCAGAATTTTTTTTTTGCGTGTTTTCTCGCTTAGCGAACATCTTCCAGCAGCAAGCGTGGTGTCTGTGGTACCGGCGTCTGTGGTACCGTGAAACCGGCGTCTGTGGTACCGGATCAGGCGTCTGTGGTACCGTGAAAGAGTAAATTACCAATACGAGAAAAAAAATACGTTCGCTGTTGAGTGTCCCTGGAAATGCTGTTTACTGTCCAAGTTCTTGTTTACGCAGACTTGCCGGCTGTCTTGTGCAGCTGACAAAGTGCACGACTCAAGTAACGATAGGTGTGAAGAAACAAAATAGACAAGTAATCTACAACCACATTACACTTAAACGCGGCGCCAGCGGCCCATTTGCGCAACCAGGATGTGCGAAACTAAAGCGTTAGCGACCTCACAAGCCTTGTGTCCACACACCAAGGTAAAACTAGTGAACTGCTCTTTGGGGAAGGTATTTTTTTCAGTTGCTACAGTATGAAGAAGGGAAGTAATTGTTTACTTTTTTGACATTCTCTTAAAAAACAAAACAGTGGTCCACATCCCAACATCAAGTTCTTCCAACTTACCTAAAAAAATAAAAAAATAACAAAAAAAGAAAGAAAGAAAAAAGGAAAGAAACAAAGAAGTATGTACCTTTACCTGTATTCACTTACAAAGAAAAACACACTTTTTTCATTTTTACTTGTAAACCATGGTAAAGTTGGCTGCATATCCGGCTGCTATCCAATCAACACGATATTATTTTGAAAAAAAATACTCGAAAGTGAGAAAAATAAGGAAAGACAAATGAATAAGAAACAAAAAACATGGCTGATCTCTCCATTGTAGAAATCAATACAGCACAAAATTGAATTTTGTCTTCACAGAATAATTTTATTGTATATTGATGTATGTGAGATTGAAAAAATGTTTATTTGTTTTCCGAAGCCTATCGTAGCTGTCCGAGAGGTGGTGGGTAAGACGCGCAGGTAATGCGAGGCTATTTATGACGTTTGCTTGTGTGCGTTTAGCGACGTCACTTCCGTAACGGAAATGACATCATTGAAGTCTTGGTCGATCCCGGCATGCCATTTTCGTAATAAAGAACGATCACAAGGACTGTGTAAACATACCATCTCTCGCGTATAAGGTCTATACTTTTAAGCGCAAAGTGGCACAGAGTGTGTTCGCTCTGGATACGTCGCGCCGGTAGTTCTTTTACCTTCACTTGCGTGTGATATGACAAAGAGATACGCTCCCTAACACAAGCAAAAGTTTAAAAACAGCAAGTGGGGACTGGAGCGAACGTATCGAGAAACGGACTTGTCTCTTTCAAAGCTTCAACTTGAAGAAGACAAGTCCGTTTGTCCAAGCGTCGGCTACAGCACCCACCCCTGTTTTCGAGTTTCTCATCGCAAGCACTAATCTTCCTCTTCTCGCCACTCATTCAGACAGTATGATAACGTGATACCGAAGAAATTCAGAGAACAGGTATATTTAGGCTGCCATGAGATCAGTGCGAAAAAAAAAACCGTTTCAGATCTGCACAAAAGAAAACCCAAATATGGTTCGCATCTCTTCTAACACTACACAGGAAGTATTAAGTAGGAGGAAAACGTTCTTGACATGCTCTTCGGAAAGACCACCCAATGGACAACCTTAAAGCACTCCAGCTTAGTAAATAAACATGGTGTCGGCGCTGGCTCAAGGGGATACTGGGATTCGTCGTGTTTAGTGTAATAGATGGAGCGTGCGTGACGAAGAGAGAGGATAAGAAGGAGAAGATAACAGAGCTTTTACAGTTCTCGGAAGCATGGACGGAGAGATAAGCGACTCCATTGTAAACCGCTTGTTTGTACTGGCCGAAGTTTTCTTTTCGTGCATCTTGTTGTTCTTTGGCGATCAAACCCGTTGATGTTACGCTTTTTTTTCTTTTTCATGACTTTTTTTTGCTTGCCAGCCTTGTTTTCCCGCTGTCAGACGCGTTCTATTCTGGGCACGCGGGAGAACTTCTTATTGAAGATGTGTAGTAAACGTCACGGAACGGGGGATAAACGGACAGAAATGTAATCGGTAAGCTCATACTGATAACCGAGTTAAAAAATGTCACGAGCAACGACGTCTTTCTTGACCGCTGATACACAAGGCCGGTCCACGTTTTCATGTGTATAAAAGAAATTTCTTGCTTTTAGGCTTGAATATTAACTCGGGAGTGATTGTGCAACGTAATCTTCCTCTATGTAAGGCCTTACGCTTGGGCATTGGAATGGTAGTTGCATGCATTATTGCTTTCAGCCTGCGCATAAAACTTACGCAAGTTTCGTTTGCACCTGCACCGCAGCAAAATGGCCAAACGCGCCCGCGAAGTGTATTCTGTATACCGCAAGTGAACAGGGATGCCTGGGACACAGTTTCGGCAGGAGAGCAGATTCGAATATCAACATGCGTGACTGGCACTGCATTGAAGATCCGCATGCTTGCTAGCCAAAGCACGACGTTGTAATGAAATGAGCTGCACTTCAAGCATGCCGTACTATGTTATATGAACAAAACTCTAAACTTTCGAAATCCTCCGGTACATCGCCGAAGTTACGTTGCCCTTCAGGGTAGGTTGTGCTTTGGGGTCACTTTTACATATGTGAACGCTCTCCTTATAGGAATGATCGACACCATAACCTGTCACCCCTGTGACCAATGTGAAACAACTAAACATATTTAGGCGAATGCCCACTCTACAGTTTACCAGGACAGTCACATCGAAACGCTGGATAAATTTGATGATCCAACTTTTTGGGGACAAAGACTCGTGTACCACTACTGCACTTAACGTCAAACAATATGGCTGTGTGAGAGCTACTGTGTTTTCTCCGTTTGACGAGTCTGCCACAACGGCTCTGATTGGAACGTCCTTCGTGTGTGGGCGTGCGTCACATTTCTTTTTTTTTTCATCGTGTCTCCCCCACTCTGTCTGTCCTCTTTTCGACCCCTATGCAGGGTAGCAAACTGGTTATTAGTGCCAAATAAATCTCACAGCCTTAGTTTTCATTTCTCTCTTTTTGTCTTACCTCCATGTTTGAGACAATGAGCGCCCTGTTTGCGAAAGGGGATCTGATAATGCAGCAACGTTCTTCAATTAACCGGGTGACACCCTTTTACCATCAGCTCTAGTATTTAAACTAAAAGTATATTTTTGATATCAACGTCCCAGTTGGTGATGAGGGCTGACTAAGACTTCTTTTATTAACCACCTTCGTTTTCACTGCAGCACCACATACTTTGTCATATTGCTGCCGTTCAAACTTTTAGCCGACGACTCGCCTCACCCAAAATAGTCGGGTAAGAACCCCGACTTCCATTTTTATCTCCAAGATACTTCTACCTACTTCAGTCGCAAGCCAGGTTCTTTAACAAGCTTAGCAAGCTTAGACGTCTAAGAAATTGACTTATTTGCTCTAAGCTCGACTACTGCATGCTTGTGCTGAGTCAGCAGCTGGTTGGGGTTGATGAGGTTATACGTTAAGTTTATCCTACTTACTAACTTAAGAGTACACTTTTGTGAAGCTTCGCATGAATCACATTAGCTTGACCCAACGAGCATTTCTTATCGGCTATTCGTGGAAGATGAATCTAAATGAAAGCTCGAGTCGCCTATCATATGACAGGATAATTGAAGCTAGCGGAGTGAGGCGTCTGAAATACGTCTTCAGCATAACAGCTCATTGGTCTGAAAAAGATGACGTCATAGAGACGTCTCAAAATGTCATTACTGACGTCAGTTTATTGATCCGAGCTGGCAGTACCATTATTTCATTTAAAATCGTCACTGAAATAAAGCTTTAGACTGTCGTTGATACGTTTATATGGTCTTTGACATCTTTGCTATTTTCACAGTTAAACCCCGCGCATAGCCATCGCATACTGGTTTCTTTATTTTTTGATTCGTTGACTAGCATGCTTCGTTAAGATTTCACAAGATTCGTGCGAGAAGGGACTGCCGATATCGAATTTTGTTAAACAGGTCTTATTTCATAACCCTTAGAAAGGCTCCAGGGAGACCTGTTGAATTAAATAGGTGGACGAAGTCGGGAAGAACGTAATGTTTCAAACTCGGAAATGAATTATCATGCCTTCATTAGAGCTTCCGCGTTGCAGCGATTTTCTCTTGTTCCTATGACGACAGATTACCTCGCAATAGTTCCGAGGTATAAAGAAACAAATAATTTCAGCACGTTCACTGCTCCATTGCTTCTCAAGAGAGCGCCCGCAAATTATGACATGCTGCGATGTTAAGCTCTGTGCGCTTTTATAAGTAAGACATCTGATATCTCTAAATAGTTAATTATTTCCTAAGATGGAGAGCCCGGGGCGTTCTTTCGAGGTGCAGTCAGAAAACGTAGGATAAATTGAAGTGTTGTATCAGCGGAGCCAGGTTTCTTGATGAAACTGAAACAAACGAGCACAGATCTTGATGCGCCTTCGTTCAGTGACTGATGGCCTTATGTACGCGCTGCTGTGGAGATGCAGTTCTCAGCTGCGGGTCCGGGTTCGTTGCCTGCAGCCGCGCTCCGATAGAGATGGGGTGGGAGGGTCGGGGTAGTTCACATTGCATATCAGTGCCATCTCATCACTGTCATCCCGGGATAGGAAACTGCTTAATGAATCCTTACTACCAGTGAACGCACACTCCAGACAACACAAAACAATACAGGACGCCATCCAGTACACTCTAGTTCGCCTAAACGCATTACGGATAATATATGTCACCAGCACTTTGCCGCCGTCGTTATTTTAGCTTGTTTCCACTACCGTAATCATCGCGTGGGCGTAATCATCATCATTATCATCATCATGGCATTGTCCAGCTTGTCCTGATTCCTTGTCTATATTTCTGGTGGCACGGCAGTATAGCTGCGCTTGGCAGATGGTAGAAGCTGCGGCCTTGTGCAATATTCTTTTACTGGAAGGTTTAACACGATAGCGTTAAAGAGCTCGTGTCGCAGAAAACTCGCCACCGGCGTCGGCCCCGTTGGTTGTGAGCGAAAAATTGTCTGTGCGTCTGTGACCGAAAAATCAAGTTACCGAAATTGCCGCGAGAGGCCGTTGCTTGTACACGCGTGCGCGCGCGATCACACTGAAAAAGCCACCCATTCGAAGAAAAAAAAAAGTGCTCAAGGTCACAAGGCATGGTGGTTCCTTCGCTCCTGCCACCCCTTAATTCCTGCCTAGCTTCCCGTGCTTCCGTCGGGTCGAGAGAAGAGATAATGCAATAGCAGCATGCTACAAACCTTTGTAAATTCGCTCGCACTGAACGCAATCTAGAAATTTATTCGGCGTTAAAGTTGTGAGGCAATTTACTCTTCTAGTGAGTTCATTCCATGGTTACTTGAAAAAAAGTGGTTCAGGGCCCCTTTAACTCCTTCTGTCCAACAGGTGTCACGACAAAAACGAGTCCATTCGGCGATAGTACAATCTACTGTGTGCGTTTTTGTGTGCGTGTGTCTGTATGTAAGAAAACATAATAATAAGCATGCATTTAGCGGTTGAAGAGCGCACTAGGGGTCGGATTTTGCTATCAAGTTCAACTCTTCAAGGCGAAGCTTAAAGGTCCCCCATTTTTTTGTCTCTCTTTTCTCACAGTCTTTTCATGCACCCATTCAAAGGCCGGCAATAGATAGGCAAATAGTCAATGAACGTCCTTAATTCAGAAGATTAAGTAGAGGCGATCTCAGTCTCGGACACCTTGAGCTTGGGCAGCCTCCTACTAAGCCCTCGCGACAAACAAGCTTAACTGATTGTACAAGTTCGAGCTGGCCAAGCCTCCCAAATCTCGTCGGGATGAGGGTCGAAATGTTTTAACGACAATTTTAAGCAACCTCCTGCTGCATGCCGAAGGGACCTGAGTCATCCACATTAATCAGTACAAATTTGACACTGATCACCTAGAATCCGTGTAAGATTGATATCAGTACTAACTGATATCAAAAGGAAAGGCAGGGAGATGCATCACACGTGCGTGCGGTTTGCTGTAAGATGCTAGGGAAAGGATTAGGGAACGAGGGAATTATAGGAAATGATGAAGTTATTCTAGCAATGTTTGGATTAAGTATGAAGAGAAAAAAAAGAAGAAATAGGGAAGGTCTATCAGAGTGGAAGACAAATGACTGTCCATCACACGCCTATGTACGATCAATAAAAGCACAGCCATAAAAGCACTGTATTTCTTGGCTCGCATTAATGGGCTTGTCCGATAAAATTGGACAAGCGGCTGGGAAGTTTTGAAAGCGACTCGATGGAAAAAATAGGCGAAAATATTTCGAATTGAATTAAAATTTAGCCCCTTCCCCTCCACCCAGGTACAACGCAGGTAGCGGGATAAAAACTGCCTAATGACTGATTTAATTGCCCCGCCTTCCCGTAATTTCCAACTGGTAATATGGCAAGAATGTTCAGTACGCACATTTGTATCAACATTGAGAACTGAAGTAACTACAGTGAAACAAAGCGCTATATAGGGATATCGTACATTTAGCCGTTAGAAAAACAATTATCAAGGGGAACGTAATAAATCTGTTTAATAAAAGTGCAACAGCCTACTCTGCCTCCGTCTGATCCTACAACCCCACGTGACCGACTGTTCGTCTCGAAATACGCACAATAATATAATAAAACAAGTATACTTCACCATCTACGTTGCTCGTAGACATGGAAATTCATAGGGACAAACAGTAGCGAGAATAGAAATCTGGGTCAGTTGATGTCCGCGCGTCTGGATCATGGGGGCCATATATCTCGCGTGCACCGTAAACAACACGTGGTCCGTGTGGGCGAATCTTCATCCCCCTTTCCCCTCCCCCAACGAGCACACTTCGACACGCAATTTTTCTCATATCCTGGGTGTTTCCTTATACGAAGCCTCTAAACGACCTCGAATATATTGTGGATTCTAATAGCCTTTCGTATATCGACGTGCATAAATTATGGAGTATTACTTAAAGAAAATGTATCATGATGGCGAGCCACACCCCAGTTGAAGACTGCGGATTACGCTTGAAGTTGAAGACGAAATTTCTTTCAGCAAAAATAAATTTAATACAAATGGCGAAGGGGACCGGCGAAAAGGCATAAAAACCTGAAAAAGGCACCTGAGCCCTTCAAATTCATAGTCCCACCAAATTGTCAGTGTAAAATAAACAGTGAAGAAAAGAATACACATGACAAATTGCTACATGCATGCATAATGAACTAGATAAAGGTGCACTTGGTGCTCGTGCTAAAATACTCGGCAACCACTTTTTTTGACAATGCTGTGTACGCTACCGATCGGATACGCAACGCATGACTGCTGCTGCGGCAGAAACATAGTACTAAATTGTACTGATAATTTCCTCCCTCGTCTTGCCGGAATAAATGCTGCTTTATCTATGATGACAATGAGGCAGTTGCGGGAAAGCATAGCTTAAGCAGCGTTATCGATCACTATCCAAGAATGCCTCCCCTTTCGTTTTTTTTTTGCCTTTTTTAAACGGCTACACCTTCTCAGCATGCCCGTTTCCTAATGTAAACATGGCGTACATGACCTAATAGGTCAGTGTACCACCGTGAGCGCGCTGTTTAGTTCCTAACATAACGCTAAAATATACACTAAATGTCGAAATGTTTCTCCCTTTGATTTCGTTTGTGTATGTTTTTGCTAAATGCGTTAACGGTGCGAGCGAGCAACACAAAAAAACAGCTGCAATCTGCCATACTACTTGCAGGGCACCACGAACATGTGCCAGCTCCCTCCACTTCCACGTTATACGTTGCCGCCAAGTATAATACAACATACGTGTAGTTAACTCTCAGTCGACTTCCATTGCACGCTTCGCACACTACACCATCTACCCAGTAGAGGTTTTCGCAGTCGATAAGTTGAGCTGCTTGTGCACCTTGACGTGTGCCCAAATCTCATTGCCCTAGTTTGTTTTTTGCCACTTCACCCTGACCCAAACATTTCCGAAGTGCATGAGGTCGCACCCTCTGCCTCATTATACTCAGCAGCGTAAATGTGAAACGGCCACTGAGCTAACGCTGCGAATATCGATAAGAAGTCTAAGGACAACTGGGCCGCGTTCGTGTGGCATCTCTGGCACCTGATGTCACGGCGTGCTGGCTTTGCCACTCGCGAAGAGAAAAGTTCGGTCGATTCGGCGTCCTCCACGCCCTCGAGTCTGTCTGTGCAAGCAACCATGACGTGAACGTGACTGTGCGGAGGTGGACTCGCGTCACGGCTAGCGAAGCAAGAGTTGGCGCCAGGATCGACTGGCCGTTTATTTTTCGGTACGCCGCCTCAGTTCTCGGAAGCGAGCGCCGTTTCCCGAAGACTAATTTGCCGCGACGTTCTCGATCGGGCCGAATTAGCCACATACGTTAGAGATCCGCAGTCGCGAAACTATCTGCGTCCTCCCATCTCGAAACAGAAGTCACGAGCCGTGGATCACGCCTTCTGAATGCATCGCGGTAAAGGTTATGGTCGACGCGTCTCTCATTATCAAATGGTGGTTTTCGGACGTTAAACCCCACAAATCAATCAAAGGTTATGGTCAGTGTTGCCAGTTTTTTTGTTTTTTTTACTTTGAGCACGTTTGGCTTCTGTTTTAGGCCGATGACGGCATAAAAAACGTCTCAGCGACTTGGCCATCTTGTGGCTATGTCTAGTTCTCTCTATATCTACCGAATCCTAATTACCTCCGGACGCACAGTCGCTGGCTTTCGAGTGCTCGTTGTCAAAACACGGCGACCACAGCGTGTTTTAAGCTTGTAAAACTCAACTTTCGTCTTGCATAACGCAAGAAACTCCCCGAAATCACGGCTAGCAGTCCGGTAGAATATTGTGAGTAACTTCAATTTGCACACCATCGTTCTTGAACGTAATTCGTAAATGTATTTTGGAACTAAACTGGAAATGAGATATTCGAAGGTGCTCCACAATCTGCAGTGAAGGTTCTCCGTGCTGAATAACCTTAGCAATCAAATTTTCTGTGGAAGCGTCTTTGTGGATTACGGTGTTGAGCTCCCACTGCCACTAAGGAATAGTAACTAATCGTGATTCATCGTCCCAAAAGAAGTGGGTTTTAAAGCACGCGGGAACCAAGCCCGCCGGCTGTCAATAGATAGCGCCACGTGTTGCGCAGTAGTGGTACGCTTGGTCCACTGGCGCTCTTCAAAAGTGGGAGTCTGCGAACTGCCCGGGAGAGAAGTTCTGGGGTTACTCCGAAGGATGAATGCCATAAGGCAAGCTAGCTGATTGCTGCTGCCCGGTGATTAGGGTCCCCACGCCACTGTCTCGTCTCTGGGCGACACTATCGTACAATGCGTATAAGTAATCGAATTATTGTCATATGTTTTGATGTGAAGCCTCCATTGTCCTTAGTTTAACAACGATGGGACGCAGCAAGACCGAGCCCCAAGCATAAATACTGCATCTTATGTTTTGATTCACGATTTCGGGCCTATTCATATTGTATTCACATTTCTTCTTTCCAAAAATCTCGCTACATTTGTTAATTTAAAGAAAAATAACAAAACACACCTGAAGAACACTACTATTACAGCTGTACAAGACACTTCATTATTACACACGACAGTATTGATAAAGCCAACGACAGATGCTTCGATTCAAGTAGTTCCTAAATTAACGTGTTCACACTTTAAAATGTTACGATTTTTTTGTATGACCAGCACTGTTGGTTTTCTTTTTTTAAATAGCATTGTTGTGGCAAAAACATGACCACTTTTCGCTGTTTTTCAGCCGCAGTCGCGTAGTGAATACGGTGCTTAGCGGCTGACTCGATGGCCACGGGTCCAATCCCAGTCACGGCGACCTCATTTAAATGGAGGTGAAATGCTAAAAGCCCGAGTACGGTCAATGTCACTGCACGCTAAAAAACGCCAAATGGTCGAAATTACCCTAGGCTCTCTCTCTGTGGCGTGTTTATCTGCGAATCATGTTGTGATTTGGGATCGCGAAACCCCAGATATTAGGGGCGAAGCTCCTTAGGGCGTAGGCTAGTCTCTTGTCGTTGTCGTAGCCAGGCGTTAGTAATTGGAGTGCTCACTAGATGGCGCTGCGGTGTTCGCTCCCATCACCAGCTTGTTCACGCGGCAGCAACTCGAGAGGGGTGGGCGCGAGTTTACGGACGAAGGGCTCCCACCGAGACCTGGCATTCATGCGGGACGTACCCAACATGGTGCAATACTGGCAAAAATGCCACAAAGAAATCGGCCATGACTCACTAGCTGGGCAAACCCCACGCGTTCGTCACGCTTTTTGCCGCGCCAGTGCACTGGTTAAGCGTCCTCTGAACTCTAGAATGAATGAGAATGGTAGTCATGGTTTACCGATGTACCTCCGGTGCTTCGGCCACTCGTCATCAATCACTCCGTGGATGTGCTGTGTTTTTTTATTGTTGATTTGCGTGACTCTTGCTGCTCGTACCTCACGTTGGCTACTTTTGGCTAATGTTTTCAATTTTTCAGCCACATTTTACATTTACGACTTGAAAAGAAAGCTCAAGTCCCTGACGGTGGCGACATTACGGACACTTTTTGTGTACGAGTTTCACAAGTCTGCTTTTCCGTACGCCGTAAATCATTGCTAACTTTTTCAACTTTCATTAAAGCCTTAAGCACTCCATCTTCTAGTATAGCGGTCACTTCTGAATGGACGTCACTTGTTTGAAAAACTTAAAAGAAAGCCATAAAGGTGTTCCTTTTAAAGGGAAGCTGAGAGTCACTCTGCATGAATGCTTGAGAGAGAGAAATGTGATGAATAGGATAAGAGATACCTATTACGCAAAAACCTGCCACGAAGAGAAATATAAAGGGGCACCGCTTTTCGGAATCGTGGCTACCACTTTAAAGTTCAGATCTTGTGTCAGCGTTCACGTTTCTGTTCTGTTTGTTCTTGAACTCCTAGCTTTCGGCGGAACCGGATGCGCTGTAACGATGTCACCATCCGGGACATCATGTCGCTTTCGCGAATTTGTAGCATGTTTGGATGGAAAGGACAGCCTGCAGCAGGAAAAGAACACAGCACACCACACAAGCTCCTTCATTGAAAAGACTTCAAGATATTCTCACTACTGTTGTATTTGCCCCTCTGGGAAAGAAGACGACGACAAGCTTGTGATGAGCTCGCTCTGCCAGGAATCGGATAAGCCTTACGTTCTGCGGTAGCGCTAGTTATTACATCCAGGTAATAATGCTTTGGAACGACCTCGGAAGTTCTGTCGACTTGGCTGTGAAGTCAACGTCTACACGTGAAAACCGAGAAGTCTTAATCATTGCTTTAATCGCACTACTTTCACTGGAATTGTGGGATTGGTGCTTTAGGAAAGTTCAACGTCCCCGCAAGCCGAGAAGTTATCCATAGGTACAGATATCAGAAAGCTGTCCATTATTCGAGTACCGCATAAACCCTTAATTAAGCGGAACCATGGCTGGCCGACTCCGTTGGCATGTACTACAAGAAGTCAACATGGACAAAAGAAATTACAACCAGACAAGTGTTTGTGTTGCCCAGTTATCTTCTCCTTTGTGCATGTTTGCACACCTTAACATCTTTCATAATGAAACCCGGCCAAGTATCCTCGCCATCTGCCGGCCCAAGCTTCTTTTCTGTTTATGCTGCTTGGGTATCCCCAGGTGTAGCCCGCTAGCCAAAGGAGTACTCTAGATGCGTAACCGATTTGCTGCGAAATAAAGGCCAGCGGTGGCCATAGTTACAATTCCACATACTGCATTATATAGAATATTTTATGGAATGTTTTCGCTGCCGCCGTACTAGGCAACTTGTTACTTTCACGTCTCGACACACACAAAAAAAACAGACAAAACTGGAGAGGAGGCATGCAAGCATGGAATGGTGTGTCAGCCTCCACTGACGTGAAACCTGGCGAGGGGCGAAGCATGCAATCTTTTTATCTTTCTGCTGTCCTGCATGCCCGGATTTAGTTCCCAACGGCAAGTAAGAAAAGTTACTTCAGCTCCACCAAGGTCATCGACTATGTGTTGGGCTAACTCCTGCATTCCTTATGTTTAAGGCATCGGTTGTGAGTAGTGGTAGTGGATTGTTGTGGATGGGCGCATGCCCATTGTTATGGTGAACCATGACTATGACGCCCCGCCACGACAATAAACGCCGACAAGCCGAAACTGTATGGTACGTCACCACGTCATGGTTGAGTCGCATGTTTTCTCGACCTCGTTTTGTGTGATGCTATGATAGGATGACGTCATCACGTGAAGATAACGTTATGATGAACCATGATTACAAAAAACACCTTCATCACTGCTAAAGCTGGCAAACCGAGCGCCTAAGATAACTCGGACCTAATAAGAAAACATTCGTTTAACAGCCAAAGGTAGCGGTGCCTGCGTATCTAAGGTAAGGTCGTCTACCGCAAAACGACCCATTGTTGCATGGCTCATTATGCACATGTACTCCGAGGCCTGATAAATTTAGCAGCTTGGTCGTTACAGTTAAACGACTTTCCAATACTTACACGCGATACATTCCTCACGTTTTTACGAACGCTTTTATGCGGCTCTGGTGTATGTGGCAATGTTCTTTCATCGTGAATTGTGAGTGCCCTACGCCGCACGTATACAAAACCGTGCTCTTCATCTGAATCGCGGGCTCGCCGTAGACGGCCATTGACTGCGCAACAAATAGCATGCACCGCCAGGTGGCGACGGTTCGCTGAACACTTAACCACCGTGGCACAACGCGGTTGCCGGAGCAATGAAAAAAAAACAAAAAAAAACAGCACACACAACGTGCGGCTTCCAAAATGCCGTGAAAAGGCTGGACCTACTTCACCTTCCGTGTCCTTCATCGCTGTATGAGTTGCTTGTTTTGCTTCGATCTTATCTTGAAAGCCGCTCAATACAGACTACCACGGGAGGGTTCTACTCTAAGCGCTGGAGCAATAAATGATGCTTGGGTGCGAAGCATACTTGCGGTGTAAACTGATAGAACAGTTCTTTGAACCAATTGAAGCACATCTTGGGAGAGTTGGGGAACAGTAAACTTTTGAATAGCAAAGTGGAATTTTAAAGGAAGAGATAACCAGGAAGAAAAGAAGAGGAGAACCATTCACTATCCAAGGCAAGTTCGTTGGGAACGTGAGGTGCTTGTTTATGAAAAGTGACAGCTTCATGGGCCAAAGGGTCTCCGCGGGAGGGTTCTACTCTAAGCGTTGGAGCAATAAATGATACTTGGGTGCGAAGCATACTTGCTGTGTAAACAGATAGAACAGTTCTTTGAACCAATTGAAGCACATTTGGGTGGAGTTGGGGAACAGGAAACTTATATAGCAAAGTGGAATGTTAAACGAAGAGATAACGAGGAAGAAAAGAAGAGGACAACCATTCACTATCCAAGGCAAGTTCGTTGGAAACGTGAGGTGCTTGTTTATGAAAAGTGATAGATTCATGGGCAAAAGTATCCTACGCACGTGAAAACAGCTTACAACTGTTGTTGCCCGTTTACGATCGCGTACCCAGAACAACCAAAATAATCAGAGGCAAGAGTTACGTAAGTATGTAGTTATGTATTGGGAGTTATCAAGATGCACATGCTCACATGAAGATAACTGAAGCTTCACTAATGCGTTCTTATCCCAAGTGGATTAGATTGTTGTAAAAGCCAAAAGCTTACAGCGCCGAAACGACAAGAACGAAGGAAAGTACAACATTAAGGGTGAAAAAAAAAGGAGTTACTTGACTTTTTTCGGTGAGTTCCAACTACCCACGTTCACGGCCGCTCAGTATGAGTGTCCTTAAAAAAAAGACGCGAACTCTCATAGGGGATTATCATACTCTCGTCAGAGTGGGGACCCAAAAGAGAGTGACTTCTGTTGACTACAGAAACCACTGAACACGTCAGATACGGCGTTTGTGACCATACATAATATCTCGTTTCAATAGGACATTCTGATAAAGATCTCTATCGCCATTGAGTATACACCCGCCTCCGCAAAGTAAGAGTTGAGCTAAACTCGTGCATTACCCAGGTAAAAATATCGCAAGGCCGTAAGCCGACGTGCTCGGACAATCTGTGCAGTCCAAACAAAAACATGCGTGCAATAATGCCCATTTACTTCGTAGCTGATAAGCCCAGGTCATGAAAACAACAGCTTATTTTCTAGCTAGATGCGTTATCCTTTGACCTCGGCGATCCGATCTCGCAAATATTCGGCCGTTCTGCAGACGTTAGTGTCAAAGGAACAGGGAAAGAAGGAGACTATACATTGTTCGCCTTATCCTAAGGAAGGAAGCACGTAATATCCTGTCCATAATAAGTGAGTGGGCTTCCTTCAAAAGAGGAGAATAGTGACGTTTCCCTATGCTGGCATCATCAGGAATTGTGTTCTGCGAGTACAGCAAGTCAGACTTCCGACATGAACGTAAAAACGCTTGACCTTAAAGACCGACTCTTCGAAGATATATCGCGAAAGGAGTCATAGTGTTTTGTTTTTCGTCTTTCTCGAAAGACGATAGCAAATACGAATGAAGTCGAAGTTCTTTCCGGCTTCTTGAGCTGATCATTCCTGGATATAGGAGTCCCGTACATTGGGCCCCGGAAAGAAGACTATCCGGTCCCAAGTAATGTTTTAGCAGCGGCTGTGACAATGATAACGCGTTCCATACCAGAGTGATGGAAGCTGACTACCTGCATGTTTGAGTGCGTTGTGGGATGGGCTATATTTATTTTTATTCTATTTCATCTCCTTCTTTCAATCTCCCCATCCACTTCCCACACGACGAACAGCCAACTGATTATCCTAGACTGGTAACCTCCCCCCCCCCCCAGTTCCTTCTCCACCATACTTTTTTCAGCTACAAGTTTGTCCTTGACAACCAATGGACACTCTCAACAGTTCTTACAAAAAGATTTCACGGCGTTTTGAGATCACCACTGGTCTCTTTGCATAAACGCCTAAAACAGTGCTGCTGAGTGTTGCATACGTTGTAAAGGTTCTTTTACGTTGCAGCGCCTACCTTTTTGTGTTGTCATCTTGCACTGTAAACATGGAAACTAAAACGCCCAACATTGCTTTGTATAGCCCGAGAGAGGCCGGCCGACGTTTCGATAGGTGGGCTTATCGTTGTCAATAGTGCCTTGCAGTCCTTAGCGTGTTACTTTAACAAAAGTATGAGGTCCGATGGAGTTAACGCATGGTACAGACTTGGCATCACTTTTGCAGGACCAGCGGGAGGGTGTCACCATTCCCCGTTTATGTGCACACGTCCATGTCATTATTGCATTGGCTTTTTCAACGGGTGAAAATGGGGATATTGTTACGGTTCCCCACAAAATGTATCGTAAATTCCCCTTAATCATTTCACGTAAATTTAAGCTCGCATTACCAGTGTAGACGGTCATTTTCCCGTTGGTTAACTCGTACAGGGAACAACTGCCAGATATATGCAAAGGAATACCTTCTTTTTTGTCAATATTTCTCGCTAATATTTTGCTTTCAAACAAGGCGTGCGCGACAGGCGAAGCAACATGCGGTCAAGGGGTCTCATGAACGAACGTGCAGCATTCAGTTACTTTGGTGATGGACGCCACTACCGGTTACAGACACAGCCGAACGAACGTGAAACGGCTAGAAGATACGTCTAACAACTGATTTCCTATATTTTGCTGTAGGCTCTACAGCTTGTCGCTTCACTATAGTTGGCCGACAACACGAAATGCAATAAAGCAACAAGAGAAAAGATAATGAGACTACACACAATAAGAGAACTTTCCTGCTTCTTGAATATGACAGACCTAATGCCGGACCGTCACCCAGTTTTAGAGTGGTCCATTAGTTTGAGAGGGGTGGAACCTCAAACGCGTCAGTGAATTAATTAAATGCGCACTTCTATCCTTCGCTCCTAACATCTTTGCATTTTATTTTTCCCTTCCATCGGTGTAGGCTAGTAAACCAGCCGCTGTCCTGGCTAACCTCGTCTCGTGCATTTCTTTTATTCCTTCCTTCCTCCCGCTAAAGTGATGCCCGAGCTTGGAACATAAAGTGAACAACAGCAATATTAGACGTAATCTTTCCGTGACGTTGGAACAGGAAGAACGGAAATGTATGCCCCGTCGTCCTGCGGAGTTACCGTCGTGCATCTTTCAACGGTGAAGCGTCGTTTATGGAAGCCGATACGCAGGGATAACGGCTACCATCTGTGGACAGGCGTTTCCCTAAACGGTAACATAGGGCTCATCTACAATTCAATGAGCGCATACACCTAGACTCACGCTTCATGAATGCTGATCGCCGTTCTACTACGCCCGTAGCTTTTTTTTTTTCAGCTACAGGCTTTACCCACGTGGATAGCGTATGCAGGAAGGACAACTCGGAGGACGCGTCTACAATGAAGTGAGCTAGGTAAAATAAAAAAGTACTTAAATACAGATGTTTTCCGGGAGAACCTGCCCTAATGCGTCACACCTAGCGTAACTTTGATGAAAAAGCACCCCACTTTTTCGCGTGTTCCAAGCGTAACATTCGTGAGAAAAACGTCTTTTTTACGCAGTAGGGACCATGTGGAGTACTTTCGGCTTGCTTTCTTTCATAAATTCTATATCCAAGATTCCTATCCGCGTGATTTGTTCACGTCCGTGTTGCAACGGCTATGGCGTTCAGCTCCTGTACCAAACGTCGCAGCCTCGATCTAAACCATGAAGGTCGCGTTTTGGTGGACGCCAAATGATGGAAGCACATGTATACTGCTCAACGTCAATGACCGTTAGAACACTACATGCTCAAAAAGAACACTCTTGAGACCTTTTCAAAAAGGCCTTCCTGGGTGCCCCCATAGTCCTCTTTGGGCTGCGTAAATTGGCGTGACCCCTGAAAAATGCACTGACAAGGCTGCGCCTCTAGCCTTTGTACTCCCGCGCGCAGCCCATCATGACGGTGTTCTTTTTCATCCTGTGAAAAGGTGTAGACACGTCGTGGTGATACATGTTAAGGCTCTTAATATGGCGACGCTGGTGTTCACGGTTAAGCGTGCGCTGGCGTTCCAATCGTGCAGTCTGCTCAGCGTCCATGACGGCAAAGGGAACCTTCGTTACTAGTGAGAAATATACTAGCAGCTCTTTTAAGGTATCAAAGCTGGCACACCGCTCAACGCGCGTTTCACTGCAGCAAGTGCTCACCGGGTATTACGGGGTCGTTGGTCGAGAGACCTGGCAGAAAGAAATTAACGCGTCTCTACACAGAACCTATCGAATACGGTTGCATGAGGATTCGCGTGAGACGCCAAGCTATGTCTTCCTTCTGTCTAAATGCCAGAACGTGCCGCTTGATTGTAGCTTATGTGGCATGGAAACATGGTCTTTCAATGTGTAGGACACACGACTATCATCATGTTCGATTGTTGCAATCTGCATCAAACACCATTGTAACCACCATGCACTCTCGTGTGTTCGAGGTCTCGCGAGAACGCAACGTAGGGAGCGTTGCGTTACGTACGCGAAAACGTGTTACGGGCGTACGAACGCATCCCAAGAAGAGATCAGTTACGTATGACCCGTGCGCACTTTTCACCCACACCCGTGCTGCGTATACTTAGGCTCGTTGCGTGCGCCCAGGTGGAAGTTTGTTATCTGGACGCGCCATTGGACGGAGTGTCCGCAACAAAACTATTTTTCTTACTCATTTCTGACGCGTCTTCGTCAAACAATATGTTCTAACATCTCCCTCTGCCTACGAGTATATGACCGAGAGTTTCCATAATTCCATGCAGCTCTCTGAATACATACATAACGCACACGTACCCAGCCTTCTTGTATGAGCAACTTACATACAGGAAGTCAACACGGCTTCAAAGTGTGGGTTGCAAATGTACTTTCTGCGAGAACAAAACACAAAAATACCTCACGCCTAGAACACCGAGGCCTTTAATAAAATAGGACCGCCCCTCGTAGCATCCGGCATAACTTGCTTTCTTGCAGCTCTGGAATGTAACCAAAAGATGCTATGTTCCCACAACACACAAAATTTTTTTTTTTGCTCAATCAAAAGGCGATCTTCCAAGACCTGCTCAGCTGGTAAACATGGATGAAGGCCATTGACCCAGTTACCTCTACGGAGCCTCAGCATATGCGGGAAAAAGCAGTGCGACAATCAGGAAGAATATATAAAACAACAGAGAACGGAGAATGGAACGAAAGGAGGGGGAGCACTAAAAACAAATAGGACCAGTGTTGCTCTCACTGGAACAAAAAAAAAGTGTGAGGACACTCATGACGTCACATAAACGATACTGAATGTGCAGAAGGAGGGGGAGGTAGGAGAGTTCCGTGGGCAAAAGGGCCATGGCGAAAACAATGAACGTGGATGATGTACACAAGCCTGGGAGAACGAGGCTTCGGTGATAAAGAGAGTATATGAAATCATTGGTGAGATAACACACAAGTCGTAAGGATAGAGATATGAGTGTAGCGGGAATATATATGGTCGAGATTGAAACCGGATGCAGGGCCATGGGGAAAAAAGGAGTGGGCACAAAAAAAGGATGATAGTCGATACCGCACAGATCCCGGGCTTCGTAAGGAAGAGCTGGCTACGAAACTGCGGGTCATGCGAGACTTTCGCGCAAGAATGAAGAGGACAGAAGCACGCGAACGATGGGGAACGCAGGGAACAGAGGGAAAAGGGATAAAGGCTGCGTGAAAAACTGGATACGACCGGACGCGGAAGAGACATTGTTTATGGGTTAGGAAGGCAGCGGGACAACAATGGCAAATGTTACACCAGAACTCAATATAAGGCTGAGGACTCGAGCGGAGAAGAAAAGCCAGTGTTTCCCCAAATAGAAGGTGGAAACAGGGTTAAAAAGGGAGGCAATATGAAACTGGCTAGCAAAATATTTGTCCTTGTGTTTCTCGCTACTTATGACACGTGCCAAATCATCGTTGTGGATTATGAAGTTCTCTCTCTTTCTCAGTCTCTCTCTCTCCTTAGTTGTCTCTTGCTTTAACTCTCCATTAGCGCTCTTTACCTCGTGTGTAGCGTTTGGAACACGCTGTCATCACACGATAGAAATTTCTGGCTGGTTTATCGGTGTGCTCAACACAATAGTACCATACACAGTTTTAAAGAAGACATTCTGGAAATAGTATCCATGGCAACTCCTGAAATATCAATAACGATATATATGGAGTTTTACCTGCATGAGATGCGATTATGAAGCATGCTTTAGTTGAGCGCTCTGTAAATTTTGACCACCTGGTTTTGTTTACCGAGCACTGACGTCCCACCACACCCGGGCTCCTTAAATTTCGCCTCCATTGAAATTCCACTGCAGAGGCCAGAATGTTTCGGGTCAGCAGATGAGCCCCATAACCGGTTGACTACCGCGACGAACGACTACTTCTAAAACATTTTCTTGTGCGGCTCACATGGTATCTTTTCAAGTGACAAGCATGGCCCCTACCTTTGAATAACAAGATTAGCGTCCTTTAAGAAAGTGAAATTAAAGTTTGAAAAAACTATCGAAATGCTAGCGAGAAACATAAACGTGTCAAGAGGGCAGTAATTGATTCAGTTACTACTTTTTCACCGTCGTTTTCATTGGGAGCGTAAGCGGGAAAGCTTGTTACACAATGCTTAAAAGGTAGCCCTGTTCTATATCGACGGTGGGGGGCTTGGACGGCAGCTTGGGCAGAATATACAGGCACTATATAGGCATTGACCTAGCGATAATATGAGGAGCAACCCATCTAAGTTTTATTTTGCGCTGGTGTTTGTTGAGTCTTCTCTCGATCCGCACCGTAACATCGTATCACAGCGAGCTCTTCTATTCAGTTTAGGTAAGTGTAAGGGTCGGTTCAACGTTTCGAGAAAGTGTGGAGAAAGAGAACCTCGAGAAAACTCGAGACGTGGGCATTCTTTTCTCTCGTTTCTCGAACATTGTTTCCCGTCTTTCTCGCGCCGCACATATTGACTCTTCGACAGCGTCAGCAATTGCTCGCTGGTACGGCCCGCATCAAGTGCCCTGTCGACCCAGATCAACACGTCAATCACTGCTCCTCCCTGAAATTACGTGGCTCGACACGGCTAGGCAGGAAACCGGGTCAGATGCAAGGGTTCCCGTATTCCCGATTGTTTTCCCACTGTCGGGCATCTGGGAAGACCTTATCCTCCGAAACCAACTAGGTCATAGCAAGCAATTATTGGCATGTCAACGACCAGGTCAAGCGTCCGAAAGCGTTCATTGCTAGCTTCTGGGCAACTGCTGGTTTGCCTTTTCTTTCACGCGTAAGCAGAATTCCAGCATGAAGAGGAAATCGAGTGGCGGTGTGGTGGTTAGGCGTCATCTTGTGTGTACAACAAACAGTGTAACCATTTTACTATCTCAGGCCGGTGATAGTCCCACCAACTTATGTTATATAAGAAAAAAAAAACTGGAGAGATGCGAAACGTGTAAAACGGGTGTTTCAGTTCTACAAACGTGAAAGCCGGGGAGGGGGCGAAGTGCGCAGTGTTTTGACAGAGATTTCTTTAGCGAGCCACTAGTGGGTGTGCCAATCCTGAAACCGGGAATATAGGGAAGGGCGTTCCCGCTCCACGAACATTGTCAGAAAACTGCGTCGGATTGTAGCTTAACGTAATGTGGTGCTTCTTGCATGCTATCCCGGTTTTAGTTCACTATGCCATGTACGAAAGGGTGTTTCGGCTTCCCTAACACCGTCGACTACTTGGTGGCCTAACTGTTAAATTCTTAATTTTCAGTGAACCGTCTTTGGTAAAACATTGGATGTGAACACGGCGGCACCAAATTTTATGATGGACCGTGATTACATGACACACTGTGACGACATTAAACGCAAACAGTCCTAGCAACTCAGGTGCTTCGCACCTAAACAGCAACAAAGCAGAAAACCTTGCAGTTCAGATTGTTATATGATTGCAAAATTTCTTATTTCTGATCTCTGTGAAAACAAAGAACAATGGGTGTTTTTTTTTTTTCGTGTGTGTGAGTCCTGGTTGACCCCACCGATGACTCTCCTTCAAGAGGCACGGAAACACTCTTTTTTGAGATCCTTACACTCTCGTCGGGGTGTCGTGGCACCCAAAACAGACTTACCGCACCTCTTTCATGAGAGCCACGGATACTTGGCGAGTCAATACTCACAGATAAGTCTTCCATTTATATTTTACCATTCGTGTTCACCGGCACCTATATGTATTTATCGGTAACGCTCGTAGCTCAAAAGGTAACATAAGACAAGTATTCCGAGCATGCATTGAACGAAGGAAATCAGAGTATACATTCTTTAGCCTGAGTTGCCCTTGCGCCACTAAAATTTGTCATCATCGTCATAGTATACGAAAAGCTGTGTTTCCCCGATTCAACTGAGAAATGCCACCTTAAGTACTTTCGGCATTATTCAAATTATGAAAGCGCTAGATAAGCTAGACATTAGCTAAGGTCAGTTGCTACAAGAACAGCTGTGCAACAACAACGACGGGCATTACGAAGTACCTTAAGGGGCAGAATAACAATAATACTTGGGCTCTAACGTGACGAAACCTTGGAATGCAAGGTAAGATGAATTCTAGCATTGTACACTGCTAGGTGGGCAGATGAGATTAGGAAGTTCGCGGGTTTAAAGTGGCAGCAGCAAGCACAGGACCGAGTTGACTGGCGGAACATGGGAGAGGCCTTTGTCCTGCAGTGGGCGTAGTCATGCTGATGATGATTATCAGGATGAGTCTTCCCCGAGCAAGCACCAACAAGAAGTCGTGCTTGTATTATTAGTTTATTTAGCATAAGTCTGGGCAAGTACCCGAAAAGAATATAATTGAACAAACATTAAGGACACACGTAAGTTTACTTCATCTTAATACTTTTTCTAGCATAATGTTTTCCTTAATGATAGTACAACCGAACGCTTCGTAGCGGGAACGTTTTGCAAGGGTCGGAAACCCTATAAAACGGCGACCGAGTTTCAGACACGATTTACGAGGAGTTGAGCTGTCGTACTTCTACGTGCACTGCGGCAATCCCTGCACGTGACGGGATCTTTGACGTCACAAGAAAGTTCGTGACCCGAAAGGTCAGGGTGGTAAATTGATGGCACTCATTTTCAGGAAGGAAGCGAATAAGGCCTTTCTTTTGGATTTTTCTAGATGAAAGCCTCCAGAAAATGCCATGGCTGGTTGGCAACGAACGAATCCCTGACACATCTTGCCGAAAAAAAAATTGCGTGGTTCGTTTTATGGCTGACACCCCAATGTCTTTAAGCCTACGTGCCAGGCAATGTTATTTCATCCACTTAATGCAATCGCCTTCCGTCTCAAAAAAAAAAAAAAGGCGCGGTTTCTTTCTGGCTTGTCTTACTGTCTCTCTTGGTAGAACTTTTTTGCATACAAATGTGTACGCTTATGTTTTGTTTTTTCATATGAACACCTTATCTGTCTTCAATATCGGTAAAACAGAACCTTTTAGCAAAGATTAATAGATTAACTGTGTTCTTAAGGTGATCCCTTATATCGCGTTCAAACGTATTAGCGGAAAGCCGTAACTTACTAATAGTTATAGAAGCAGTAACGCATACAATTAAGATAATCTGGGGGTTACTTATAATATGTGCGTCTAATCTTTTAAACGTTTCAATGAAGCTTTGATAAGCAAATAAGACATCTTGCTTATCAACGCCAAGTTGCAGATCTGGTCTTTGATACCTGCAATCAAACGGCGACATGGAGCCGTATGTGAAAATTCACGACGGGAAGAGATAGGCCCTCAGACCCCCTTTTTTTATATTCCAGCAGTTTAATTACATCTCTCGTTCTGCGTTGCTCCAGACGTGAGAAATCACTTCATAGATAAACCCCCATTTTTCGGGCAAAATGAAACATTTAAAAAGGCGCGAAACTTTGGGAAAAGGCAGGGACATCACTCGAACCAGGAAAATGTGTCCTTTTTTTTTTGTCTCACGCACATTGACGGGGAACGGAGCATTTGAAAGGAATGAAAACAAGCCGCAAAGAAAGAAAGAAAGAGAGAGAGAGAGAGAGAAAGAAAAAGAAAGAAGGAAGGAAGGAAGGAAAGAAAGAAAGAAAGAAAAAAAGAAAGAACGAAATAAAGAAAGAAAAAACAAAGACAGAAAGAACGAAAGAAAGAAAGAAAGAAAGAAAGAAAGAAAGAAAGAAAGAAAGAAAGAAAGAAAGAAAGAAAGAAAGAAAGAAATAATTGATTGATTTGTGGGGTTTAACGTCCCAAAACCACCATATGATTATGAGAGACACCGTAGTGGAGGGCTCAGGAAATTTCGACCACCTGGGGTTCTTTAACGTGCACCCAAATCTGAGCACACGGGCCTACAACATTTCGCCTCCATCGGAAATGAAGAAAGAAAGAAAGAAAGAAAGAAAGAAAGAAAGAAAGAAAGAAAGAAAGAAAGAAAGAAAGAAAGAAAGAAAGAAAGAAAGAAAGAAAGAAAGAATTGATTGATTTGTGGGGTTTAACGTCCCAAAACCACCATATGATTATGAGAGACACCGTAGTGGAGGGCTCAGGAAATTTCGACCACCTGGGGTTCTTTAACGTGCACCCAAATCTGAGCACACGGGCCTACAACATTTCCGCCTCCATCGGAAATGAAGAAAGAAAGAAAGAAAGAAAGAAAGAAAGAAAGAAAGAAAGAAAGAAAGAAAGAAAGAAAGAAAGAAAGAAAGAAAGAAAGAAAGAAAGAAAGAAAGAAAGAAAGAAAGAAAGAAAGAAAGAAAGAAAGAAAGAAAGAATGCGGAGGGGCGAAGCCTGTATGGATGGGTGTCCTTGTTTGTCTTCCCCTAGTGCCATGTTTCAATTCCCCGTGGTCTGTACAGTAGGGTGCTCCTGCTCCACTAACGTCCTCGGCTACCCATTGTGGCGCATGCCTGGCTTTTATGATGGAACATGACTGCACGACACACCACGACAACAGGAGGCGCCAACGAGCCTAGCACCTAAAATGAATATGCTCGTAAGACATATGTATGAAATAAGAGATAACTGCCTTCACCGCATGCATTCAATGCACACGATCACAGTAAGCAAGCACGCATTCGATCCACACGATTGCAGTTAGTGATAAAGGATATCACCACAACGTTTTTACTACTACTAGTTGTAATAACAGCTTTTCCAGATTCCGCAGTGAAGGTCGGTGTGGTCGGTATTCGAAAGATAGTTCCCTCAAGGGCCAAACTGGCTGAAGGGTAATAACGCTTGCAGCCATACAATAAAACCTGCTGCTGGTCGAGTTGGTTCATACTTGAAAAAAAGCAGTGCTGTGTGGAACAATAAGATTGTGCACAACAACATGTACAATACTCTGCTCCTTTTCAGTGTTGGTTCATACTTCAAACTAAACGGTAATCGCAAATCGCACGCAAGTACATTGTGGGATCCACACAAGGACACGGTGGTATTTAGCTGAAGGGCACAGTGCGCTTGCCTTTTTTTTTTTGGTTGGTTGGTGTTTTAGGGTAAATGCTATGCGCAGATCGTACACTAATTGATTGATTGATATGTGGCGTTTAACGTCTCGAAACCACAATATGATTATGGGAGATGCCATAGTGAAGGACTGCAGAAATTTCGACAACCAGGTGTTCTTTAACGTGCACCCAAATCTGAGAACACGGGCCTACAACATTTTCGTCCCCATCGAAAATAGAGCTACCGTAGCCGGGACTCGATCCCGCGACCTACGCATCAGCAGCCGAGTACCTCAGCCACTGGACCACTGCGGTGAGGCGTCCTTGTGTACATGAAACTTACCATTCATATTTCATGTTATACAATATCCATAAGTACTCGCCTTCATTGCATTCTTTTGAGTCCGTTTTCAAATGTGGCATCTCTTATCACTATCGTCTATTTACAGCACACGCCTTCCATCTCGGGTATTTCCTGTCACCTTACAGCACAAAAACGTGTCCCAGTTTGGTACGGCTACTATTATGCGTTTGGGTCGCTGAAATATTGGATCTATTCCTTTCGCGGACTTTTTCATTCATGCGAAGGAATAAGAGGGCCAATGTTGCTAGTAAGCAATGTCGCGTATATCCTTTGCTTCGCGCTGTGTGTTCTTTTCTTTTGTTTATCTCTCAGAAACCTCTTTTGTTTTGATCTTGCGGCGAAATTCGTCTTCTAGCTCGCCCTCCGTTTGCGATTATGCGTGAGAACACGCCCCAGTTCCGCCAGCAAACTCTAAACCTCGGTAACATATGGCTTATAGCCCGCACACACATTACCCATTTCACGCCCGTCGAGGGGAAATTCCTCGACTCGAGAAATTGCTATCTGCGACCTGCGTGACAACTCTTCCGAAGAAACGCGGACGACGAGAGAAGCGACAGTTCAGAAACTGGGTGCGGTGCGTTTGACGTGATGCTTAGTGCAACTAATGACCGACGTCGTGTTAGTTCGGAAACCTGCTACGCAGCTGCGCTTCTAGGGGCGGTGGGGAAGGCATTCAGAATAACTCACCCCTTTTCCTGGGAACGTATCTGAAAGGAACAAGGCAGTTGGAAGGTGAGGTGACCGAAGATGTGGACATTTCTTCTAAATCTCCCCAACACCCGTGCTGCCTAAACCTTAATTTATTGTCTTTCTGAGTGCCTACTTTAATTGACGAGAATTTCTAACCACAAAAAAAAAAACACCCGCCACATGAAAAAGATACACTAAGGAAAAGCACTTGTCTCTTGGGCGTCTTTGTCATGTGCTCTGTTTTATTTTATTAAATTGTTCATATATTTACTTATTTGTCGGCACATCGAGTTTTCATAGTGAAAGACTTAACAAATCTTGAAGTTCCTATCAGCGCACTTGAAAGTTATACAATTTTTTGCAAAAGTCTCATTGTTTTGTCACGTGCTAACTCATAGTTTTAAATTACCATTATCAGTAAAACTACCGTGATGATCGTTCTACGACTGCGTGAATTCGGCGTCCAGCTCTTAACTTGCAAAATTTATTGAATAATTGCTTTCGTGGCCAATGTGGGGGTCGAAGTTCTGAAGCAATAAGTGTTCTCCAAAATATTGAGTTAATCCTTTTTTTTATTTTCTATTATTAACAGGATGTAAGGAGATGTTCGCACACAAATAAGCCACCGCCTACCCCTTAGCTCTTACAGGTGTCTAAAAAGACAGCACATGGGGTTGAAAATTTCTTAACATAACAAATCCGCAGCAACATTGTGATGAAAACCACGGCAGTGCGAAGTCTCAAATGTATGAATAGTATCCATTTACGTAAAGTGCTGAAGTCACACACTATGCAGATTAGTTATCACTAAATACAGATCAGGGGAGACAACATAGACATCAATCACATATACTCATATAAAAGGTGATGTTTCATTGTTCTTTATAGCTACCCTAAACCACCCATCATATGACGATGTGGAAGGTCATCCGTACAAGATTTGAAAAAAGAGGGATTCGTCCCACTTGGAAATATTGAAAACGAGGCCCCCTCCAACAAGTCCTCAATCAACAATACTAAGAACTCAAGAATAAAAAAAGGCTAGTTTAAATGAGAAGCTTGTGGGTGTCACCAATGCCCACTTTTTTGTTTAGTTTTTATTTTGATAATCGGTCGTGAGACCTATTCGTCTCTTCATTTCATCTTCAAAACTTACGCGAACGTTTCAAGCGAAAAACTTGAAGCAAATCTCATGAGGGGTCAGTGCAACAGCTCAATGGATGACGTTAGCTGGACTTAGTTGTCATAGTTTTTGTATGCTACGGAATGGAAGAGCTGCTTTTCTCTCGCTTGGCGCGTTCCGCTTCCCTTCATGGAGGAGCCTTTCCCGGCGCTGACCCAAATTCCGCGCACACATTTTAAAAACAGATTCGGAGAAACTAAGAAACCCGGGTTCATATGTAAAACGACAAGAAGCAAAGAAAAAAAATTGTGTCCTAGACAGGCTGAAATTTCAGCGACTAATTCCGGCCCGAAAGAGCCGCCCCATTATACGATCCTTCACGTACTGTCGTAAAAAGAAAAAAGCCCTTCAAGTTTATGGCCCACATTGAACTCTTTCAGAGTACCCTCCTGTCAACAACCGCCTCAGTCGCGAGGCAGAGATCATTGTGCATATAATATTTATATTTGAAATATTTTTAGTCCTATTTATGTAAAGCGGATAGGGGGTAAGAACAGCTCGTCGTTGACATCTCATTTGTGAAGCTTTGTTGCTGGCTTGGAATCCCAGAAAAAAACGTCCCTAAGAAGCTCAATGCACCAAGGGGACGAAGTTTCCGGCCTTAAGCAATTCATTTAGAGCCCTCATTGCAATCACGCAAAAAAGAAAGAACACAAAAACACAAGGAGGTGCACGACACGAATGCTAAAGTCGTGCACTTTTTGTTTTGTGCTCCTCTTTTGTGTGATTATCGGGATGAATATGTTCCAACTAGCTCAATTAGCTACTTAACTTTATTCACAGTACACCACGCTTCTTCGCGATCCTAATCCTTGGTTCAACTCAACTTGTCTTGCTTCTTTGTTTACTCTTTCTCTTGTGTACTGTCATGCGTTGTTGCTCAACTTTTAAAGAGAGTGTCATATACTAATCATTAAACTTTTTCCCGGTTTTGTAATGTGTAGTACGCACAGTTCCAGCTGTGTGCACTACACATTGCGAAATCGGGGGAAATTCTAGGGGTAATATGCGGCGCTTTGAAGTGCACACAGTTACAATGTGTAGAGCACGCTGATTTCATCATTCATTTATAATATTGTCTCCTTCATGCCCTTTCTTTTTACTTCAAAGTCACTGTTGCCTAAGAATTACTAGAAGATTAGAAGTAAGTCAAAGTACAATGCATAAGATTTCCGAGGGAGGAGGGCTGCATTTTCGATGGAGACGGAAATGTTGTAGGCCCGTGTGCTCAGATTTGGGTGCCCGTTAAAAAACTCCGGGTGGTTGATATTTCTGGAGCCCTCCACTACGGTGTCTGTCATATTCATATGGTAATTTCGGGACGTTAAACTCCACAAATCAATCAAATCAAGGCTTGGGGGGGGGGGGAATTGCTGGCTATTGCTTAAGAAGAATAGATAGCTCAGGACCAACAGCGGGCAAGAAAACGACAGAACGAGCACTACAGGATGGACGAGCACATACATACATACATACATACATACATACATACATACATACATACATACATACATACATACATACGTACGTACGTACGTACGTACGTACGTACGTACGTACGTACGTACGTACGTACGTGCGTGCGTGCGTGCGTGCGTGCGTGCGTGCGTGCGTACGTACGTACGTACATACATACATACATACATACATACATACATACATACATACATACATACATACATACATACATACATACATACATACATACATACATACATACATACATACATACATACATACATACATACATACATACATACATACATACATACATACATACATACATACATACATGCATGCATGCATGCATGCATGCATGCATCGTTCCTTATCAGATTTTCAGTGAAGCTTCATGAATCCAAGCTGTGGGTGTCTTTCACCGACGTAAAGATTAGATATCGAAATTTGTTTATCTGGCGAACATTGCATAACCACTCAATGCAACATGGAGTTGAAATATAAATAGTATCAAACTGTTACTTCAATACGTTCATTGAAAAACAAGCAACACCAAACGTAGGTTTCTACGTCAAGCACTTCTTGAGCAAGAAAACAAGTTTTTTGCCCTCTTTTCACAGTTTGGCTGTATAACTTGAACCGTGACACAGAGCGCGTTAACATGATGAGCCTTAGTTTCAATCTCAACGTCAAAGTATCTACTCGTGTTTTCGAGGAAACTTTCGGTTTAAAATCGACGACAGCTCTTGTTCAATCACTTCCGCGTTCTTTTTTAACTCTACTTGAATAACCGCAACCAACTCAAGCTTTACTATAGCCTCGATAGAGCTTACCCACGCAAGATTGCCTTTCTAAAAATAACTGAAAGAAAAAAATTGTTATTTTTTTCGTGAAAACTAGGCTGTCATTCGAAAGCTGAACGTGGACTTTCGTTCCAAACATTAGTAGGGTTAGCCCCTGGCGTCCAAAGAACCGGAAGCTATGCCTTAGTTTATTTTCGCCCACACGCGTATTCGGGTATTTTGCACCATCCAATTACATTGTGTGTATCACTTAATCTTACTCGCTACAAACAAGCTTGTTTAATACAACGACTGAAAAGACTACGCCGATACCAAGGTTTCGGGGAATGGGATTTTCACACGGCCACTTTTCAAAGTCTTCTACTTTGTCAATCGAGTTTTTAAGGGGAGTGTGTAAGCACTTCGCTTTTTTTTTTTCGGAAAACATTGAGGAACGTTAGCGTATTGAATGAGATCGGACGAGTTTGAGTGCGAGGATGTTCGTCTTCTAGGTTTTCAATTTGAAACCCTGAGGCCAAGCATACATGCGAAAAGTTGAGCTTCGGGGTGGTTTTATCAAATAACCTTGATGAGAATCCGGACGCTCGCTTGCGTTCCTTTAGGAATAGTGTTTAGAATATAGCGCGGGAAGGAGACAAACTGAACATGTTTGTGAAAGACTGCTGCGTTTAAACTTCCGGCCCATAATTTTTATACTAGATTCCCTGTCACGAAACTCGTTTTGTATGCCGTACCTACATGAACATCCTATTTCTCTAGTAAATCTGGTCACACAGTTTCTATACCAATACTAGCTAAACAGGAGCAACGATTCCGGGAGGTTTCTGAATAACGCAGGCAGATAAAGAAGCCCTTGAGATGCGTGGCTTTTTTTCCCCTCTCTTTCTAATGCCAAATACTAAAACATGGTTCATCAATGCACGCGATTCTGTGGCGGTGTAGCGTGCACACGGGGAGTAATATATTTGAAAAGAAAAGAAAATACGAAGCATGGTGCAGTGTTATCGATTTAGGCGCTACACGGAACACGATGGCGATGACGAAAGCCCGTCGAAAGCGTCCACATAATTGCTGTCAAAATAAAAATAAAAGCAAGTTGTGCAGAAAAACTGAGACTGCAGCGCGGAACCCGATAAATCAAAATGAAAATTCAATGTTTACCGTACTTCGTGGGCACGTGGCAAGGTCAAGCCATATTTGATCGTAAAATCGATAGAAAAAAAGGTGAAGGTATTGACAGTTTACGCACAGGTGCACGTCAAGTTCAAATCCTTCAGAGCCCACCTTGAAAGCGGGCAAGAGGATGCGAGCTGTTGTATGGTAATTTGTTCTGTGTGTCCCCGTATGGCAATGAGTGTGACATATTCAAGGTTCCATACAACACGCTTACTTTTTCCACGATGCTCAGTACAAAGACAGTGATCCACTTGTTTTGGATTGGTGGACTTTTGTGGCGTTAGTTTCAAATTTTGTTTTTCTAATGCATATATATACATTGCCCACTTTGCATGACACATGCCTGTGCGAGTGCGTCCACCTTTCACGTCCTTTAAATCAAGCGTGTGTTTACTTTCTGCATACGTTGAACAAACTGGCATGTGCACTCACGCAGTCACCAGTGAAAACAGCTAAAGCGTTGGTAAAGTCTATGCAACAGTTATATTCTAATGTAACCCATACGCGTGCGCGCAGAAGGTTGCTCAGGGTTCTCCAATAAAGTAGGAGGTAGTGCCACAGCACCCCCTCTTCACATTGGTCGTGTTCGACAGAACACAGTCTATCAATTGGATAAAAGAACGAGGAGGAGGAAGAAGACGAATGAAGGAAAGGCGTGCAACTCTACGAAACGCAGGTTGAGTTTGGTATTCTTCAACGGGAGAAGGGCAATAAAAGATGAATGATGAGGAAGCGAGAAAAAGTCAATATACAAAAAAAATTGCCCGCAGCTTCCCTCGGGGGAACACTGAGGAGGATGCGGACCATATAATTGGTTAACGGGATGTTAAAGTGCGACTTACTTGGGTCGATGGCTAAATTGGTTAACGTGGTTGTGAAATGGGGTGTTAAATTGCGACTTACTTGGGTCGATGGCTAAATTGCTTAACGTGGTTGTAGGAGGGGGTGTTAAATGAGTGAACACGTACACACGTATGCGAAAGGGCGGCGCTGGTCGAAGGGACGTCGATCATTGTGTTTGTGGATTCGTTGGAATTCATTTCACCGCGACCTTGGACGTCGACGCGCCGTACAAACCAACCGACGAGCGGCAACTGAGCGAGCGAGCGCCGACCTTGAGTATATATATACAGCACGACGGCGCATGCACTGTCAGCTGTTGAATGTTCTCGAAGCGCGACGCCACATGCGCGTCCACTGGAGAATCAGGAGAATTGTAGATGTCGAACGCGGTGTGTAGAGGAGGAAGGGTGCACAGATGGTGGAGGAGTGAAGCGCGCGCGGTGTGTAGAGGAGGATGGGATGCACAGATGGTGGAAGAGTGGGCGACGGCGCGACGGCGCATGCGCGCGCGTCAGCTGTCGAATGTTCGAGAAGCGGTGTGGACGGCGCCGACGACGCGGACGGCGCACTACAAGGCGCGAGTATAAGATGCTCCGCATCTAATATTCAAGTGAGCTAAATTAGCACTGCTGCTTAGAAGTGTGGCAGCTTGGGCAGTTGGTATGGCATGACGATAGTTATAGCGCGAGAACAAAACGACGAAACAGAGACAAAAAGACGCGGAAGACACGAGCACTCGTGTCTTTTCGTGTCCTTCTTGTCTCCGTGTCGTCGTTTTGTTCTCGCGCTATAACTATAGTCAAGCACTGTTGCGTTCCATAGCGCTCGACGCAGGATTTCAGACGTATCACATTGCACTGTGGGTAGACGAGTAATGGTGCCTAATAAAGGCGTGTGATTACTGGACATAGCACATCCAATACCTGTTGTACAGACTGAGCGTACGGGGCCCGAAGGTTACAAACCAATCATACTGCTTAAATCGCGGTTGGACACAAGTGAAAAGGAAGATAAAAGTAGGAAGATTGACCGGAAGACTTCGCGAGTTTCTCAGCGGGCTGAATCAATGGATGCGAAAATTTAAAAAAAAAATGAAAAGACGTTTTTTGCACGACAACCGAAATTTGGTCCCCGGTATTCAAGGGGTTAAAAGGAGAACGTAAGTTGTTCTTTGAATACATCGTGATGGGTCCACGGCTGGCATTGTCAAAGACCGCACATGTTCATAATCCATGCTTTTAGAAGAAGAACGTGTTTAATGAGAAGAGAGAAGGGAGGTCGGCCTTGAAAGCGGGTTTGTGGCCTTGAACTCCTCACTGGGATAAGGGGAAAATGGAAAGAAAGAGGAGGGTATGATGAAGGTGAGTGTGGTATAGCACAATGAGTCACTGCACACAATGTCTCGTTCGGTGTAGTACACGCACAAAAGTCTCTACCATAGCAGATGCTCTAAAGACGGGAATCTAAACCTGTCTTGCTTATAAATGCGAGCAGGCCATTTAAACTGCGTTGGGCTTGATCCACAGGTACCCAAGCACTCAAAAGTTTATCTTCTGGAAAGGGTCGGCAGTCTAGGTCATCTGTGAGGTGCTTAAGAGATTGTCGTTCAATTGCGCATAAAGGGCACACACACACAGATTTTTAAGTATACATTACGGTCCGTATGAGTAATGCTGTATGAGCAAACTTGGCTTCTTTTCTTGATTATTCGGGAGAGGGGACTACATGCCACACCCCTTCGCACACCCTATGCGTGCTCATAGCATGTGTGGCCTAAGAAACATGCGAATGTAGTTTGCACGAATGATACGATGAATAGTGCCTTTGTTATAAGCCGCATAACCACCGACGAATAGGCCCCATAACCACCGCAGAGTGTCTCTCCCCGCAGAGCAGAGCCAGCTGCTTGCGCGCTCCGCAAACACGTGGGCAAGACTGTACAATGGCCAACTCTCACGTCCAGAACGATAGAGCGCCGCGTTCGGAACTGCTTGAGCGACATCTGCAGTCACAAATACACCAACTCTGAACGTGCGCGACGCCAACGACGCACCTCCTTTGCGTTTTCGATGCTCGTTTGTCACCGCAGGTGAAACAACCGCCTTGGCTCTTGTAAGATCTCTGAACAATAGAGCGGAAAGAACAAAAAAAGTAATAATAAACGAGAAGCGAACCGTTGTCATCAGGACAATACCATAAACAGAGCATAAGTTGCATATATAAATGATGCTGATTTGTGTTATTACTGTTTTTTTTTGTCGGCGCTAAACAGTTGGCAGTGCTTCTGACAGTCAAAGCAATTACCGTGGATGCGACTATAAACACAGACGGTGAGTACGAGGCAGGTGCCATGCATGTTCGGATAGGGACACTTCTCTGATGGAGTGCGCTAGCATTCACTTTTACGAACTTGGCAAAAATTCGCGAGCTGCGTTTAACTTCACAAGTACCTGTACAGATGCTCTCTAAATAATTCGGAACACCCAACACACAGACGCTCACTGGGGAAGCGCACCAGCGGATAAATATAGGCAAGGTCAGCGCATGCGCAGCACACTTGACGAGCAAGTTTTTCTCTCTGGTTCATCTGGATTGGCGTTGTCTTCCTCCAAAAAAAAAAAAGGGCGCTCAGCGATCTTCAGCGATACGACAACGAGGGCCGGACAGATAGGGACCTGTAGCATGCACGCTCCGTATTTCATAAATAAGAAAACTGGTCGATTCCTTGCGGCGTGTTCTCGTGATAATCTGCATCCATTCTGTGAGACTGCGTGGCTCGACTACAAAGGCATTCTCATCTACTTTACACCACGTTAGTCTGTTTTGCGAAGTATTAGTTTTTGCTTCAATTATCTTGCGATCCATGTTTCTACTAGCGTGGTTATACGATAACAAATCGTATTATCACATGCACTCCCATTACAAGTGTGGCTGTGACAGTGCTGTAAATTATTTTAGAAAGTGGAATAATACGGCGTATTAGTCAAAGCAAGTTTCAATGAGAGACCGATTTTGTACTTACTGTAATTAGGATACACACGACTCCAGAGTTTCTTATTGGCACTGCAGATGTCACGTTGTGCATATGTTTGGGTACAAACCAATTACAGAATCTGGGCGCTTGATGACGAGAGTTTTTTGTCTAACCATGTCCTGCGCCAGGCGTTACGAGTAGCGTCCCCCAAGCAGTATGATAGATGGCACTGTTTAATCCCCATTTCTCGTATCATTCCCTAGATGGCGTTGGTCCAATAGAAGTGTGTGCGATAGGATGGACGGAGGCATTGGCGTACGCATGAACGGACGGATGCACAAACTCATGGACGCAAGCAAGGACGAATGGGTGCATGAACGAACGCACAAACGAACGCACGGACAGACGCTTCACCCCACTCATCATAGTTAGCTCCGTAGATATGCTGTACTTCTTTACATTTCAATCACGCGTCATCATTGTTTGTCAGACATTTATTGTCGTTTGCTCTCAAGTAGTATACAATGCTGGTAGTTGCTAGCCTGTCTCAGGTAAACGCATAATAAATAGCATCATAGTAAATATATATTTATAGCAAGAAGAACACGTTTTCTTTTCGTACAAAACAAATAACTGAACCATTACTGCGTTTGGTCGACGTGCTCATGGCCGAATCAGACAAACACGCCGCCCTTTGCCAGCACTAGCGACAACCACCTCCCGTAAATATTCTGATAAAACGATAAGTATGGCCCCAACGTAACAAAAAAGAAAAACAACAACCACCGAAGTACTCGAACATGCATGCACGCACGGATGCTTAGACTGCAACGCCATGCATTCTCACACAGCTTTTTACAGACACTAACCACCCATTCCCCTTACCAAAGCCCCAAGGGCTACCGTTTTGCAGCAACGCAATGCAACTCTACGTGCACTGGAAAGCGATGCTTACTTTCTGTAGGGAGACCGCGCAGACAATCGTACTACTTTTTTTGTGGGCACGCTCTGCAGGCGAGCGGCTCCTGGTCCGGCGTTACGTGGTGGCCACCATACTGGCGTCCCGAATTATTCTGAGAGCACCTGTTAATGCGTATGAACACGTGACCCAATGAATTATTTGGCTGCCGTGCGGAGGTTTTCGCGCGCATGAGCCAGAGATACAATACGGCCATGAACCATGTAGTGATGAATGGTTCAATTCCGACCGCCTAGACTGCTTTTATGTGCACTCGAATCTGGCCATATTCTTTTCGCCTCCCTTGATATCAGACTACCAACAATCGAAACCAGCTACCCCTGAGATTAGCAGCTGGACATCGAACGTGATAAGCTGCAACTGCAGGTGGCATGGTTAGGCGTAAGTCTTGAGGCAGTAATAGAGGGCTTGCACTGAAGTCACTGAAACCGCCAAGATAGAGCGCAACATGGTGAGGAGCGATAATAGTGATATATGGGGCTTGATGTCCCAAAACTTCAATGAGATTATGAAGGACACTTTGTTCGGTTTAGGGACATGGACGTGACTGGTCGCATGCATTTTTTTCTCTTTTTTTTGTGAGGCTCCCCCAGTGGTCTCCTTTCGCTGAAAAATGACCGAAAACTAAACATTTTGTTTTCCAGGATCAGTGTCGAGATTTTAACTATTCTGTAAATCGGTGTCGGTGCGTTCTTAATTTCTAATGTCAGATTTTATTCAGGATATGGCTCATACACTAGATAACGTAAATACCGTCTCTGAATTGGCATATTTAGCTTGCATATTGTATATGCTACTTCGAACCCCCGCCTCCCTTGCTTCCAGCTGGTTCGCTGTGCCAGCCCTTCGTGGAACTAACATCCATGGCTGCGGCGCCGCCATTGATACCAGTTTAGCCTGAGCTATACCAACAAGCCCAATCTTCAACCTCGAGAAGAGACGATGTCGAGTTTCGATTTGTGTCTACCTCTGCTAGTGCTCCCGATAAAAAAAAAAAGCAGCAGTGGTCTCACCAAGCCGAACACCACCAAGGCAGCCGTCGATGAGCGTTCCTTTCTGCCCGACAGCGCTGTCACCCGTGCTGTAGTGTGAAGACCGACAACTGTCCAGGGATGGACGACCCTCATTGAGCACCCGAGCACAAGTGTACGTACTTTCGTGAGCAACACGAGCTCGAACACGCGAGCGCGTGGCAAAAGGCCTCACAACCGAGATAACGCGACGCGTGGATGGCGCTGCCGAAACAGTAGTGGGAGAGGAGGGCCCTCTTCCACTGACTGCTCGCACTCTTGCATGATTGTTGCTCTGAAACGGCAGCTGCCCCGCCGCGGTGGTCTAGTGGCTAAGGTACTCGGCTGCTGACCCGCAGGTCGCGGGTTCAAATCCCGGCTGCGGCGGCTGCATTTCCGATGGAGGCGGAAATGTTGTAGGCCCGTGTGCTCAGATTTGGGTGCACGTTAAAGAACCCCAGGTGGTCGAAATCTCCGGAGCCCTCCACTACGGCGTCTCTCATAATCATATGGTGGTTTTGGGACGTTAAACCCCACATATCAATCAAACTGAAACGGCAGCTGATCGTGTGCTAATGGGCCGCTAAACATGATAACACTAAAAGAAAATGCCTCAAAAACAAAAGTGAGAGATGAGCATCAAAATGTTCAGCGAAGCATGCCCTGTGCATCACGGCAGGCTACGTGACAGCCGGTATCTTTGTAGCTGCACAGCCTGTTTGGTTGTGGCTGTGCGCGTCGATGTGAGGTCATGTCTACACTAGCAACCACAGACGTGCTATAAGCTGCATTTTGCGGCAACAATATCGATTAGGACTTCTTCTTTTTTATATCGAGGCGCGAGTGTCAACAGCAAGCGGAAGTGCGCCACCCTTTCCACTTGGGTTCTGAGAGCGGCCACTGCGATTCGGCAGATGTAGGGTTCGAGGCTATTCGCCACGTGCTCGTGTGTTCAGGCTCATATTGGTCACGATAGTACATCGCTTAAAGGGGTCGTGAAGCGCTCGCTTTAAAGCGACAATGCGAAGCCACCGGCGTACACACGCACTAACTAGGCGACGTCATCATAAGTAATTCTTCGCTTATCGCGGAACGCGGAACTTTTTGATACTTGCGTGCGTGCATCTGGGACACTCGTCAGCGTCTTTGTCATACACAATCAGCGCTAGCTTGAACTCGGGCGTCATATTAAACAGCGTCCTTGTGGGACGTGGATCGCGTATGGCAGACGCCGGTGAGCGCCTCTTGCGCGTGCCCAATATGCCATAGAGTTCCGTGTTCCACGATAGGTAACTGAGCGTCTATGCAGGTCCACTCGGGCTGATGATACAGTTAGTGCATGTGGCTGCCGACGGTGCCGCATTGTCGTTGTAAAGCAACCGTTTCACGACTCCTTTAATAGCGATGTACTATCGTGAGCAATGTGAGCCTGCTTAATGCGACCGAGGGTGCCCGTGCCGTACATGGCCACATGCTGCTATCAGCGATGCCTACCCACGCCTACGCAAAGCTCGCCAGACGCGCTCTGCATTAGCGACTAGGTTATTCCTCCTTCGCGCCCACTACATATTCTGATTGTCCCTTTGCGCAAGGCACTCGCCTATGAAGCGATGGGTGCGATAGAAAAGTAGCCACGCTGCTAACATAGCGCATGTGCCGAGCCTCGTGTCGGTGTAGGTATAGGCGTCGATGACAGTGCTATGTGTCGAGCACTCCCGTGTTGGCGGTAAGTGTACTCACGACTGTAGTAGTAGTACTCGTTCAACGCAGTCTTCAAGCTCGTTTTATGACCGATCGCAGATGAGCTCGAAAAAAAAAACTGGCCCCCGTATCTGCATGTTAATCTGCAAATGTCGTCGAAAGACGATAGTCTTGCGTGTGGAGAGAGTGAACAAAACAATTATTTGATGTTCTGTGCGAGAAATCGGTGGGTTGTATTCTGGAGGCGCTGCGTTAGAGGGCTTCGAAGATGTAGTGGAGGCGAACGAGCGCATCGAGTGACGTCACACGTGAGATATGAGCGCCATCTGGCAGCTTTCTTGGAAAACGAAGCGCGTGGCGTGCGCGCCCGTCTCAGAGGTGATAAAGTGTAGAACGCAAGGCGACCGGTAGGAGCCACCACCTTGTCGTCTTAGCAAAGCGTTGGAAACACTCGCCTTTTCGTGCAAGCGTCGCATGGTCAGCGAAGCGTGATGAACTCTGCGGTATCTGGAATTACTTATGTATGTCTTTTCTAGTAAAAGACGCACATGCAGAATATTGACGTGTCGTTATGGTGCCTCAGATATGCGCAATAATTGCTTTTCAATTGCACAAGTATGAACGCTGAACCTTGAGCAACATTGTTGGGCGCTGCGGATGGGGTCGGCCGTTTCAAGTATCGTTTGGTGCCGTTCAGAGTACCCGATACCGTTAAGAGTGGACAAACAGACAAGTGTACATGCAGACAGACCAAAATTGTTTGCGCCGAAGGTCCTCAAGAAAGACTACCGTCTTTAAAAAAGAGCAATGACAATCGTAGTGAGTGCGAAAACCTTATCAGAAAGCCTGAATTATACACGGAATGGCACCACGCGTTGTAGGAAGGGACACTTCATGTTATCTCTGGCGATCAGTGATACATTGTTACAATGTCCCAATGCATACCGTCCGATGTGATATGTAGGGGTACGGGACATAATAACTAACACCACAGCCAATTCGGCAATATGCTTTGTACAGGATGTGTTCTTTGGTGGATTTTTGTTTTTCTTTTTATGGTCCGTTCGTGTTTGCAAGCAATACCGGCCATTTGCTAAAATGCCCCTAAACTGTCTAAACCTCTCCTATTTCAATATGACAGAGTGTCTTCTTTCCAGCCTTCACTATTTTTCCTATTGGCCCTGTCTTCTCCTCGACAATTCTTTATTCATAAAGCACATGTACAATGTGACCACTAAGTGTTGACTCTATATGTACGATGTCACCACTGAACGTTAAGCCTATGTGCGCATTTTGCGCTCGTCTGCCGTACTCTGCTATCTTCGATTGCGCAGCTGGAAACACACAAAAGGAAGCGATATCAGTTGAACACACACGGTAGTCATGCGAGACAAGCAAGAAAGAGAGAGCGATATATGCTGGGTAATATGGCCCAAAGGATATAGGGTGTGTATGACAGCAGCTCCCTTCCCCCTCCGTTTTTATTCGGAAATCAAGTTTTATTGTAGATGCAAAATGAAAAAAAAAATGGGGTCGTGGCGTACTTCTGACTACTGGTTGGCGTTGGTCTCTGGCTTTCGGTGTGAGGGGAGTGATGGTGGGCAGCAAGCAGTTCATGGAACGCAACATCGAGAGACGTAAACAACCTTTGTAGTAAGAAAGCATGCACTGTCCCAACCCAGTAGCTTAAAAATTACGGGGCTGGTATGGCTCAGTAAAGACAGGGGACAGACTTTACATCCTCCCAGATGATTAAGTGGTCTGGCCATGCCCCCTAAATTCACCCTCCCCCCCCCCCCCTCCATGTGCAATCCTATGATGTCGAGCTCAGACCAAGTCTTCGATATTCAAAGGTTTTAGTCGGCTCACAGAAAGGGATTAGGACTCTGCTTTGCAAAATTCAGAGCTGCTACAACAACTATTTACGGGCTGTCCAGAGAGCCTACGATGCGGCGGTGAGGCTAGGCCTCCCCGTCCCTACGATGGAGTGACCCACAACGTCGCTCTGAATTGATTGATTGATTTGTGGGGTTTAACGTCCCAAAACCACCATATGATTATGAGAGACGCCGTAGTCGAGGGCTCCGGAAATTTCGACCACCTGGGGTTTTTTAACGTGCACCCAAATCTGAGCACACGGGCCTACAACATTTCCGCCTCCATCGGAAATGCAGCCGCCGCAGCCGGGAATCGAACCCGCGACCTGCGGGTCAGCAGCCGGGTACCTTAGCCACTAGACCACCACGGTGGGGCCATCGCTCTGAATGAGAAGCGTTTCTAAGGACTTAATAAAGTTCGTTGTCTGTCCGTATCCAAGTCTCTCACGGAAACCAGGCGGCGCACGGTGCTGGCTCGTGATCATGCGTGCTGAGTCACCTACGACACGTAAAGAACACGCAGACACGCAGAGTCAAGACGAAGATTAGCGAAAACCGAAGAAGTATTCATACATTTTGCCACATTGCAGGATGCAGAAGAAGCGGTGCCCGCCTGCATTCGAGCAAGTTGGGAGAAAGCGGTGACCGGGAGAAGACTTTCGAGCCGGAACTTATCCGCGCGGAACATAGATGTACGCAATGTATCCAGAAACCTGCGGGCCGGGCTGCAAGTTTTGCCCACCGGACACGCCCGACAAATTGCGCCACCTGGTGGTAGAGCGCAAGAACCATCCCGACTTGCCCCCACCAACACACCTAAGCAAAAACGAAGGTACAGGAGTAGATCCAGTGAAAAAATTCCAACTGAGAGGCTGTGCTGGAAACGCAAGACCCTCACAACCAGCTACGTTTGTTTAACGGAGCTCTGGCGGTGGCAATGAGCCATGGCTACCTGGACTATGGGCGCCATCCACTATATAGATGAAGCACAAAGAGCATGGTAAAAAATGAAGTTCATTTCTCTCTGTCTGCCCTTGGCTCTAAAGGTTACCTCAGCGAATGTGCCCAGGCAGACATACACTACCTACGCTGGCCTTTTGGAGGAAGGTAGCTTCTTCGAAATTTCATCATCTCGTTTATGACGACCTTGCCAAGTCAACCAAGTCTGACTACTTGGGGCCACCCGAACGTCATTTTAGTAGAACTAACCATGTTGAATGTATTAGGCCAATGTTTTTGTTCCGCAACACACTAAAATGTTCTTTCTTTTAATTCAACAGTAAAGGTATGGAATTCCCTTCCATGTGATATGGTTTGCTCAGACTCTCTGGCCTACTTTGTATCAGCTCTGTAGTCGAACCTAGGGTCATTGACAGAAACATGAATACATTGTTGTTTAGTAAGCCACCAAACTTTCCACACGTACCATAGCTGTGAGTACCTTTTTTTTGTTTTCCTGTACCTGCCATTTTTTTCTTGTACCTTCATTTGCATGCACATGCTATGAATTGTTGACAATGACATATTATTGCGCGTATACGTGTGTGACAGTGTGGCTCACCGGGTTGTTTAATTGTCAATTTTGTTTTAGTGGCTCTTCATGAGGTGCCCAACGTGAATCTTTGCTTCCTTACATTTTGTGCCTTGCTTTACGCAGATGGCGTATTTTTTGTACTTTGTGATTTGTCTTTTGCGATGAATCTTTTTGTTGTATTGGTTGTATGCCTACTTCAGTATGAGCCTATGTCTTACAGTAATACTGAACAAATAAATAAATAAATAAATAAACAACACGCGGACTTTCTTAATCATCAATGACAGGCACACACTGGCTCCTAGACGTCCTCGCAGTGACAGGTGCGGAACTAATTTGCTCGCTAGCTTGCGCCACTATGGAACTGCGGGTTGTTCTGTTGCCCGCCGGCGCGGAAATAATTATTTTCGCGTCAAGCAACATATTTCCCGGGGCATACTACGTTTCCTCGACGCAGCTGAGCGGCTGCTTGCCCTTGGAAATTGGGCCTGCGCCGAAAATATCTCTGAATATGGCTGTGCTCTTTTTGTTTTTGCGTGGGCGCTTCATGGCGTTCACGCAAAAGGGTTGACTTATTGCACTATAATAGATACATGCACAAGGAAATATATATATATATATATATATATATATATATATATATATATATATATATATATATATATATATATATATATATAGTGGGAGTAATAATTCAATGGGCCAGTTAGTCTTTGTGAAAATATGGGATATGGCACAACGGGAGCGTTGTCAACAAGGATAAATATATTTATTTCCCAAGAGTTTCGGGAGGGGTCCTCCCTTCATCAGGGATTATACTCATCCCCTGATGAAGGGAGGACCCCTCCCGAAACTGTTGGGAAATAAATATATTTATCCTTGTTGACAACGCTCCCGTTGTGCCATATCCCATACCTTCATATATATATCTATATATATATATATATATATATATATATATATATATAGAGAGAGAGAGAGAGAGAGAGAGAGAGAGAGAGAGAGATTGCTTGATTGATTGAAATGTGGGGTTTAACATCCCAAAATCACCATATGATTATGAGGGACGCCGAAATGGAGAGCTCCAGAAATTTCGAACGTGCACCCAAATCTGAGCACACGGGCCTACAACATTTCCGCCTCCATCGAAAATGCAGCCGCCACAGCCGGGAATCGAACCCGTGACCTGCGGGTCAGCAGCCGAGTATACCTTAGCCACTATACCACCGTGGTGGGGCAGAGAGAGAGAGCGAGAAGGGAAAAGCAAAACGACCTAAGTTGTATACAACTTTGAGTCTGGAGAGGACCCACCCACGATTGAAGAAATAGTCCCACTTTGGCGCTTGGCTACGTTTTCGAAGCCGGAGTCACCGGTCATCCGACTCATGAGGTCATTTTGGAGTGCACGCCCGTAAGTGCACATTTGTGTCCATTCGCCTTTAGGGAGGTTGATGCCGAAGACCTGTAAGGCCCTATCTGATCATAGGAGCACTGTATGCTCTGTAGGGCAGAGATAGGCACCACCTTCACAAAATTGAACAATATTGTGTGGAAGCTTTCTTTCTTTCGCCAGTCTACTTGACATCTACATTTGTTCAAGGCAAAGGTACTCGTCCAAGTTTAAAAGAAAGCGTTTTCATGGTGAAACCTGTTCCATTTATGTTTGTAACCCGGTGTTATGCAAGCATGTACCGAACTTAAGCGTGTACTTAAGTTTCGAACAGACTAAAGCTATCCATTCGTCTCCTAATAAGCGCATAATTAAGTGCAGAGTTTCCGTTTATGTAATCCAAGAACCGCTGCTATTTTTCGGGCAACTCGAAACAGAGCTCGCCACGCGCGGTCCTCACTCGGCACTCCGTTTCCTTTCGCAGTGCACGCGATTGTGTGAACACGCTACTGTTTGCGTATTTGCATACGATTTACATACATACGAACCTATATGGGCACAATGTAAATATGCGTTGAGATCGTTCGACAGCTACGCTGAATCTGGCGATTCGAATCGTCTCGCGCGTCTACTTAGCAACGTCACGAATACGAAATGCGTTGTTTGGTACATCGCAGAGGGTAGAATGTCGCGGAGTGCTCTATGCAGAGTGTCTGGATGGCGCGCGTGTGCGCATGTCTAAGGCTTGGTTATTTAGTGTCCCTCTGGCCCGAGGTGCAATCAAGGGAAGGGGTTGAAACCCGCCTCCGCGATATGTTAAAGTTTGCTCGAGTTTATTGTCATGTGGTCATGACGTGGACAAAGAGGGCAGACGCGGACTGTAGAAAGAAGATGAAACTGTTCAATTGAGCCGAAATTGTGGCCGACAACGAAAAGTAAGACTACAGCGACACACGCTGGAACCCATAACGGCATATGAGCGTCGGCCGTCGATCAACTGACAAGCGGTGAAGCGCGTAGGCATTGATACATGCGCCGTCGAATATTTTAGCGTTATTGCGTGCAGCCACGTGGGTTTCAGATTAGTCTGTAGTGATCCCGAAGTGGAAGTAATCATAACAAAACGATCGACTACAGTCTGAAGCTTCTCGAACGCTTTCAGCGCAGTTTGCGCTGAGAAATACTGTCGGTGCAACCGGATGGTACACACAACTTAGGAAGGAATCGGGCATTATACAGGGTGTCCCACATAACTTTAGCCAAGAATTTTAAAAGGACCGACGCTTCAGAGGCGAATTAAATCAAACGCGTACTATTCGCACTAGCTTGTAGGTACTCAGGCTATTTTTTATTTCTTCCCATACCACTCAAATAAGTATTCATTCTTAATTACGTATTTTTATTTATGGGCTTGAAACCCAAATTATGAACACTGAGATGTAAAGCACTTTCAGAAACCACCGACTAAATTGTTTCCTGTACGATATGTCTAGCTCTGTTATTTTTTCCGCGTTGTAAAGAAAGCCTATAGCAGCACTAAAACAGTGCGCTCGGGGTCCGCCACACGGCTTCTTTTCACATTTCACGGGCTTTCTTTACAACAGCGCGAGGTTTTCACAATAATGAAACACAGAAACTTTGCCTGTATTTGCCCTTTTCGAACGCAGGAAACAACGCAATTTAGATGGAACGGGTGCATCCATAGAAAGAATCGTAAGAATATGAACTGTATTTTAATGACCAGTAGGCATGGATATATTGTGCAAAATAAATGGGAATCTCAGGTCAAGAGTTATTGACAAATATTTGTAATAGACCTCACAATGTAAAGTTCTCCTGAGAACAAAACGAAAAAAAAAGAAAGATGTTATATATCAAGCATGCATGAATGCACGTTGACCAGACAAAAAACAATGCCGTTTCTATAAGGGTGTAAACTTTTAGAAAATGTTATATATCTGGATATAGATTAACGCAAATAGATTCCAAATGCCAGAAAAGTGCGGCGAATGAAGTGACATATCCTAAGCTGATAATGATAGTATACGAGTTTATTGTTGGATGAATTTTTTCTAGTGTGCTTTCTTCCTGGTGATATACGCAAGAGGAATCATGTGCATCTTTATCTTATATTGACGCAACATGTACATTACGATTTTGTAGTTGTTGTTGTTGTTGTTGTTGTTGTTGTTGTTGTTGTTGTTGTTGTTATTGTTGTTGTTGTTGTTGTGAGAGCGGAAAATGTTCTTTAAAAAACGCAAGCAAGAAGAAACGCGTGCATTCTATAAAACGCCCTTTCTGAAGATTTGCGACCACGCAGCCGAAAGGATTTCGCCCTGATTTACCGGCATCGGCGCAAGGAAAACAACAGGGTTTAAGTTTCAGATTGCCTGAGCACTTGGTGGCTCCGACATGTGTCTCAAAAATGTCGTCATAAGCAGAACGTTCAGGGCACAAAGGAAGAAACAGGATAGCATTTTGCATATGACACTGATGTCACAAGCACGAAAGAAGACAAAAGGTATGAGAGGCTCTCTGACCTCAAGTTGCCAGCCATCGCAAACGATATTTCCGAGAGTCACTTTCTTTGTTGTTTTTGCCTCTCGTAGTATCGCCGCAAGATGGTGACTTTCACCGAGACAAGGCTTCAGTTCGACCTTCTCGACACTGCACTCCAAAATGGCGTACACCCATTTCAGCGCGCATGTCATCATCATCAGCAGAAGCAGACTGTCATTGCGTCATGACGTAATCGTAGTTTGCCATCGTGGCATCGAAAAGTCACTAAACTTACAACGTAATTACGACGTCAAACATCAGACGCGTGATAAGTTCGGCTGGTTGGTTCATGTTTAAATGCGAGAAAGCTAGCTAGGCTCAAAACAAGGACAAAATAAGAAGGCACATTCAAGCACACACTATCGCCAGACAAGTCACATGACGACACCATCACGTGACGTCATCCTTTGCTCAAAGGGGGGCCAATCACTCTAACGCTAGAAAGCCATGTAAGACGCAAGAGGCTTTCGGGAGGAAGGGGGGTTGTGTGGAATCAGTGTTTTCAAGTGAGAATAAAATTAAGAATAAAAGCGTTTCCGCCTTCAAGTTGCACTAGATGATTTTACAATGGACCCTGTGGCTTTTTTCGATAGCAATGGTTTGCGCGCTCCTCGCACATTTTTATCGTTGCCATCGCCATGAGGTCCCACATAATGTGTAATTGCGACAAGATTGCCCCGTTCGTCATCTCTTCTACGTGGAACAAAAGCTTGCGAGGACTGCTGACAGTCTCGGCTCAGACGGAAAGGAAACGCATCGGCCATCTATAATTGTGGGATAGGCCCATTGTAGAACCAGAAGGAGTGACTGCGTAGCTTCGGCGGCAACTGTGTACTTTCATTGGCCGGTCGCGGCCACCCTATCTTGACAGCTAAAGGGGTCGGCAGATGGCTAATGACGTTGGGCACGCCGTTTTCTCATCATTAAGTTTCGGTTAAACCGATATACAGAGTGAATCGTCGCTACCCTCTCTACGGCGGCTTTGTTTTGTTTTCTCACGCCAGTTCTTTGACGAGCTCTTCCAGGTTGGAGATCTATTAATTCAACTTCTATCATTACTTTGCACACCAATTCAATACGGTTGCTATCCCATTCATTCATTTGCCCGATCGGTGAAACTGGGACATTCTTAACGTACTCAACCATACGAAGAAGCTTCAGGGAGCGTTAAGATTATTGCAGCTGTATGCGTGACATAACATGTAAAGTCAAGTGATGTTATGCTGAGAACGTTAACCAAACTGCAACGTTTAAGGCCCCCCCGTAAGAAAGCTCCAAGCATACAGCTTGACGAGGGCAAGGTACAACAAGCAGACAACAACAGCAAGGCACACATGCGCAATACAAATAATGTTTTCCGTTGCGATTGTGGGGATCCAATATCTCGAAATCACAAGATGATTATGAGAGATGTCAAGGAAGAGGGCTCCAGAAAGTTTGACCATCTGTCACAAACGACCGTTCACTAAAGCGCGCGCCTCCGATTTCTAACGGCTGTGTGAAAACCAGGTGCCAAGCAGATGCACAGAAGCAGCGGCGTAACGAAGAAACAAGCATCAAAAGACACCACGCGCGCTTCCTCTTCCCTTCGAAATTGCCGCCATACGCCGACCAACCTCCTCGGTCCAACACCGAGCGAACTCTAGAATCATATAGAAGGAAAGGGGCTTGGTGCTGCAGAGTTGCATTTCGAAACGCGGAGCCTGCGAGAGAGAGGTGTCACAATTCCTTTTAGCTTTGGCTGTGCGGCGTGCCGACGAAAGCCGAAACTTCAAGAAACCATGGGGAGCGTATATAAGCGAGCAGCAGAACGTGGTGATGACGAGATAAAGTGAGTTTCCCACCGGCGGGTGAAGGCTTGTTTTAGATGCAAGAGATGAAGTGTGTTTTCCCCCAGCGGATGAAGGCTTGTCTTATAAGGAAAAAATGCAGTGGGTTTTCCGCCAGCGGGTGGAGGGTTGTCTTACAAGATGGAGATGAATACTGTTTTCCGCTAGCAGGCGAAGGCTTGTTTTACAAGCAGGTGATGCAGTGTGTGTTTTCCGCTCGCTGGCAAAGCCTTGTACTAGGGATATAGGAGGTGATGCAGTGAGATTGTATATTCCACAAGTTGCCGAAGACGTGTCCCGAAGTAGCGGTGCGTGAGTGCCCGGTGTTTTTTCAGCAAAGAAGTTTGGTTATTTAAGTGTGGACAGTTGACAACGCGAGAGTTTCCTGGAAGAGAAACCTCGGGCGTAGCGGCATGACAACTGGCGCTGCATTGTGAGTGTTTCCTGGAAGAGGAGCGAGCATTCAAGTTTTAACTTTAGACTGGCTACGTTTGACGGACAGTCTAGAATAAACGCGTCTTGTTTAGTTAAAGAATGAGATTGCATTATAGCGCGTGTTGTCTGTGCCAGTTGTTTTGAGTGTATTCAAGTATCTCGTGCGTGGGGCCAAATTTGATAGTTGCCGAGTGTGCATATCATCGTGTCACTTGTTCTGCATTATCTGAAAATGTATTTTTGTAGTGCAATCAACTCTCGACTCTGCCTCGTTCTTTGGATCACAGCTGGCGTATGCTGACACACCAAAAGGCCTAACACAGTATTGCCCACGTTTTCGTGATGCAGTTCACGGGTTCTATATGTCAGCCATCGAAATAAGCCCGATGATTGCCCCCCTTTTTTTTTTGACGGGAATAGTGACCCCATGCGGGCTTCTTTAAAGTACACCTAAAGCTAAAACATGGACATAATATTTGATAATATTTGGTTAATGCAACACGTAGTTACCTATGCGTAAATACGCCTGAATTAAATATGTATGCATATATATATATATATATATATATATATATATATATATATATATATATATATATATATATATATATATATATATATATATATATATATATATATATATATATATGTATGTATATATTGTGAGCATTATTCATACGCGTCATCTTAAATGTACATACTCATCATCATCAGTCTGACCTGTGTTGTAGGGCAGAGGCTCGGCAAGTAAAAGAAGTGTCTTGCAGCCAATAATATTATAGCCACAGATGCTTCAGTATTGGATGAAAAGACAGGTTTAGGTATATACTCACATTCGCTTGACTGGTCTTTTTCATTAAAATTACCGGATTTCACCCCAGTTTTTGAAGCTGAGCTGTTGGCAATAGTTCTAGCGCTGCGAAAGCTACCTTTGAATGCCGCTAATGCGATCATAATAACGGATTCTCTGTAAGTATGTACGTCGATTACGGCGTCAACAAAATCGATGGCCTTAAAGACGCTCCTTATGCTAGTTCCTCCTCAGCTGCAGCTACTGAAATTAGTATGGGTACCCGGTCATTGCGGCTTAGAAGTAAATGAAATCGCACACTCTCTAGCACGAGCAGCATTGGAAGGGCCAGTACTATCAGTCCTTCCCGAAGTGGCCACTATAACGGCGACAAGATACAGAAAGCTTGCGCTCAGTGCAGACGCAACGGAAGAAATATTGTCAACACCCGAATTTGCTTCCTTAAGATTTCCATGGAAAAGTCATTGGTGTCCTACAAAACAGTTGGAAACCATAATAACCAGATTTCGATGTCGTGTCCCCCCGTTAAATTTCTATTCACATAGGGCTGGTCTGGCGATATCACCACTATGCAACTTTTGTTCAGAATAGGAAACTATAGAGCACTATTTTTTATCATGTCGCCGATACAAATTGCTCAGGAAAACATTCTTAGCCCTCCCATTCGCTAGCCCGGGGTTGAATTTCACTATAGAAAACATACTTTCCTTCGGTGCTTACGATCTGGGCTTCCGCCACGAGAACGTTTTCTACGCAGTTTGCAAGTACCTGAATGAAAGTAAAAGAATTAAGCTTTTAATTGCGTGATTATTATTCATGCAAAAAAATAATTCCAACGAACACAAGAGCATTGTTTAACCACGCTGATTTTTATTCAAGGTAATGAATAATTGTCATATCTGCACGAGTGACAAGCAACTATTGCACTCCTTTGTTGTTGTTGTTGTTGTTGTTTCCCTGTAGAAATGGCTCGTACCCAAAGAAGGGGATTGGCCGATTTTAAGGTGAATATGCCCTAAACTTTCAGCATTGTGTCATTCCTACAATTTTTTTTGTAACTTAATTTTGATTTGAAATACCGATATCAAGTTTGCAGAAAAAAAATAAGAAAAATTTTGAGACAGCAATTTAGCAAGAAAATCGTTTAGTCGCAGTGATGTATTCTTGAACGGCGAATAAAACATCCCTGTGGCTGAAACCCAGTGTAGAGGCTCCAAATGAAAGAAGATCAGGCTGTGATAGTTGCAAGCCCAGTCTTTGAAGAGGTGGTGCTAGTATGCTTTGCCTGAATAAATCGAAACGGCGACAATGTAATAAAAAATGACTGATCGTTTCCTCTTGATTACAGTAAATGCAAATAGGGGAATTCAATATGCCTGATCTATGCAAGTAAAAATTGAGGGAGGTAACGCGGCAACGAAATTTCGTGATGACAACTTCCATCATCCTTGATTTAGTCAGTTCACTGCGCCAGGGAAATAACAAGTGTTTGTACTCTGGAGAAGCCGTCAGTGCAGGGTCAGATAAATTTTGCCTGATTTTAAGTGTGCGAAATCGCGCCACCGTAATGTATACTGTATGAGGGAAAATAGGAATAATTGGTGTCGAAAGGGATGCCTTCGCAAGAGAATCAGCTATTTCGTTTAACAACAAACCTTTGTGCCCTGGTGTCCAGATTAAATGAATACTTCGGAGATGACAGGGGATCAACGATTTAAAAAGTTTCACTATAGGTGAGTGACCAGATGCGGACAGAGAAGAGCACACTGATAATGAGTCAGTTATGACTGCTACAACTGGAATGGAAATATTTACCTTTCGCAAAGCTAACATTATTGCCATGAATTCAGCCAGAAAGACAGGAAGAAAGTCCGGTAAGCGAAGTGAAAATGACCAATCAAGTACGGGGCAATATATTCCAACGCCTGATTTTTCATGTGATTGAGATGCGTCCGTTGCTATAATGACATTTGTTGGCAGAGTACTTAAATGGTCCTGCAATAAACCATTTAAAATGCCTGTAGGTAATAGCTTTGCGTGAGTTGGGAAGATATCATGGTAAACAATTTCTGCAGAATTTTGTTGCTCAGTTAAAGGAATCAGATCACGAACGTGTACATTTAGGGGCTCAAGTAACGATTGAACAAATACTATTTGTGGTTTGGTAAATCTGGGCCAATACACGGAGAAGAATATGTCAGGATTGGAAATAAAAATAATTTGTTCAGGGTTAAACGGTGCTTCATATAGTCGTAAAAAGGTCTGCACAGTAAGAATGTTAAAGCGACATAATAAGGTTGGTATTCGTGCTTCAAGGTATAACACTGCATTTGCAGTATACTTTGGAAGTCCTAAGCAGAGCCGTAAAGCCTCTCTTTCCAACAGAACGAGCGGCCGAAGTTTGTAGGCTGGCGCACCAGAAAAAAGAATGCAGCCAAACTCCAACACAGGTCGGACATACATTTTATATATAATCAAAAGTGCCTTTCTTCTCATACCTGATCTGCAATTGCTCAACCTCCGCAATACCCCCATCGCGCGTACTGCTTTTGTCGCGATGTATTCAATGTGAGGGCGCCAATTTAGATGCTCATTATACATAACTCCAAGATATTTCAATGATTGTACTTGGGGGATATCTTGAAGCTTGTAATTAATAGATATGTGCACGGGATCTTTGATTGGAAAAACAAGAATAGCACATTTACCGGTATTGAGGTTCAACATCAATCCATCCAACCAATGTTCTATTTTATTAAGATATGTTTGCAAAATAGTGTAGAGACAGTGGAAGTCATGTGCCATAGCAAAGAAAGCAATGTCATCGGCATAAACATAGGTTTTCACTTCTGGATGAACGGGGATGGTACTAAGCAATAAGTTGAATAAAACCGGGGAAAGTACTGACCCCTGAGGTACACCTCGGGTTTGCTTGTGCTTACAGGAAGAGAAACCGCCTTGATAACAATAGAATTCTCTTCTACTTAAAAATTCCGTCACCCATGCTACTATATAAGGTGGAAGTCCATGACTCCATAACTGATTAGTCAAGATAGAATACTCTACACTATCATATGCTTTACATATGTCTAACGTTACTAAAGCCGCAAAGTGCTTTTTGTGACGGGCAATATGAATACGACTTTCCAGATCTACATGTGCATGCCATATGGAATATCCAGATCTAAAGCCAATTTGGGAAGAACTCAACAGTTGTTTCTCGTTAATAAACCTAATTATACGACCATGAAGTACCCTTTCAATAAGTTTTACTACATTAGATGTTAAGGCTATCGGTCGTATGTTGTCTAAATTATAGCCTGCCCCCTGTTTCTTAAGCAATGGTATAATTTTCGCAATCTTCCATTCAGAAGGGATCCATGCTCTTCTAAGGGAATAATTGACGAGACCTAACAGATCATTCGGATATTCCCTGTGAAGTATTTTTAGCATTGTATTTGTTATTCCATCGGGGCCTGGTGCTGCATTTGGCAATCTTTCCATAGCCTGATTTAATTCGGAAGTCGATATTTCTGTGTAGTCATAGATGGTTGTTGTGTAAGCCGAATTAGGAAGATGCGTTGAGAACCTGTTTTCTAATTCTTTAGCCAACTGATTCAATGATTCCTGTAGTTCCTGTGAGGTGTAAACTACTGAGTCAACGTTTCCTGGTATAGGGGTCTTCTTCCTACCACGAAGGAAGTTGAATAAAGCACGTTTGTTATTTGATTTAGACAGGTACTCGAAATGTTCTTGGTCATATTGCTCTTTCGCTCGCGATACAGTGCGTTTAAATGTTGCCGCAATGAACTGATAATCCTTCCAATTTTTCGGACTCTGATTACATATAAGTCTTTTCCATGCGGCTTTTCTTCTTCTATAATCTCGTGTGCACTCATCATTCCACCATCTACTAGGTTGGGCACTTTTGGATGACGACGAAGCAATTACAAATTCTGAAGTGTTCTTGGAGATTTTTAAAGCAGAACAGAGATTTCTGCCGAGGTCTTCATTTTGACCACTGGACACTGCCCTAATGTTGGAACGCAAGCAGTCTTTAAATTTTTTGTAATTGATCAATGTTTTCTTTGTCCTTTCAATAGATTTCACAGCACATGAGATTTCAAAGTATACAGGAAGATGGTCACTGTTTGAAGAGAAATCAATTGTTTTCCAAGACTTTATTGAAACACTTGGGCTGCAAAACGTGAGATCTAATACCGATCGTGTCCGTCCGCGAATAAAAGTAGGCTGTCTATCATTTAGGCAGGTAAGATTTTTATTAATCATCCAATCCCACAGAAGAGTACCAGAATGGTCTGTTCGAAATCCCCATGAAACATGATGTGAGTTGAAATCACCAGTTAGAAGGAAATCATTCTTGCAATTAGCTAAGGCAGTATCTAATTGTTGAGTATTATGCAGACCCGTTGGAAAATATGCGTTTATAAGTGAAAAAGGGTGGTGCCCGGGCAGACAGAGGTCTATTGCCAAAATTTCACAGTCTGTGGACATAAGCTGAAAAGCTATGCTCGCTGTGCGGCAAAATTTATTCGAGACTAGTATAATTAGACCACCTCCTAGTGATGGACGGTCTAACCGAAATGCTCTAAAATTGTTTAAATGATAATTCTTAACAGGGTTAAGCCAGGTTTCTTGTAATAAGATTATATCCGGATATAACTGATTAATTAAGCAAAGTAAATCAGTAGAAGCAGAAATCAAAGACCTACAATTCCACTGTAGTACTTTCAAGGTATCTATGTTGACGAGCAAAACACTTCAGCAACGGCGGCTTCTAAAATACTCTCCTTAAAAAGTGCACGGGCACTTTCGCTGCCCTTTTTGGGTTTTGTGTTTGGGCAAGGAGATTTTAATGGAGATCCAGTGCGCTTCTGACGCCTGAAATCTTGGCATACGTCCATTTCATTCTGATCCTCCACGTGGGTCGACGTAGAAGGTACGGACGAAATCGGGGTTTTCTCCTCGCGGGATTGTCGCTGTGGGGCTAAATTCGGTATAACTTCCACTGCACAAGGTGCCGACTTGGCCATCGGTACTGCTATCGCAGAAGCCAGCTGTGTCATCTGTGAGCAAAACACTTGAGAGATGCACTCACTTACGCTCGTAACTATGTGTTCCAGCGCTTTCGACATCGCCTTTTCTACTGCAGCCTCAATAAGATTAAGAATCTTCGTCTCACTTAGTTGTTCGTGCCTCGACGCGACTCCGGCATATCCAAAGGCTCTATCCTTCACAACTGTTATTGCTTCTCGCCGCGAGCAACGACGTCTGTCCATGATTTCTAGAAGTTGCGTTTCATTAGACCTTGCGGTGCAGTTCAGATAATCGGCCGCGTGATTTCCTGCACAGAGGCAGCACTTTTCGATTTCGGCGATGCACTCCTTCGATGGGTGGGTATCGCCACAGATGCGGCAACGTGAATTTGATTTACAGCCCCCTGCACTGTGACCAAAACGCCAACAGTTTTGACATTGGAGAGGACGAGAAGCGAGACGTTCGACTCTGAAAATGAGCGGCCATATTTTCAACTCGGATGGACAGGAAGTGCCGGCAAAGGTAGCAATAACCGACTCAGTGGGGACTTTCTCACCGTTAACTAATCGGTTGCATCGGTACACAGCTATGACCCCAGCATCAGACAGCTTTTCCAGAGTCTCAGCGGGCGTTAATGTAGAGTCGACTCCTCGTACAATTCCCTTAGTGCACGCTAAATGAGGCGGGATAAATGCACTTACCGGGACCGAAGCAAATGTCTTGCATTTTAGGATGTCAGAAACGCACGAAGGATCTGACGATCTGCATACCAAACCACCTCTTCCGAACTGACGAACATCACTTATCAGCTGAAAGTGCGGTGTCATGGCCTGCAACCCCACCTGGATCGCCTTCGGGTTGTTGAGCCTAATAAATCCACCACTCGAGGGCACCAGCGCAACAGGGATGCTTCCAACACCACTGCGGAAAAAATATTCCAATGGCAATTCATCATTAGGCAAGGAGGCTGACCAAGGGCTATGCCCTTGGCCAGGAGATGAATTAGACATTAGCACTAATTCGATTGCTTAAAGAAGTAATATGCCACGTCAGCTAGTTTCAACAGGTCAAATTCACCCAAAACTCAGCCAAACCACCGTCCGAAAGAGTCCGAAGGGACGAGCCCGGTTCAGAACGAAGCCCGGTTCAGCGGAAGATCAGCGGTGATGGCGTCCGAACAGTAGGTCCAAAAGTAGGTCCAAAAGCGGGTGATGCGTTCGCGTGGGCACCGAGTTTCTACGTACGTCAGTACGTACTCCTTTCATTCAGACTAGGGTGTCTTTTCTTTTTTCTTTCTTTTTTCTGGTGGGTGGTTTCGATATTATAAAAAAAACTTACTTAATTAAGTCATCGATTCTTGGCCAATCCCCCTGAGTGGGTATGAGCAATATCTGTGGATTCATCATCATCATCATCACCAAAAACGTTGTTTTGCAAGCGGTGGAGAGTGTTTACCGGTCCCCTGGTCCTCTCCCTGCAACGCTTTTTTGTTATCTTCGACTACGAACCATCCCTGGAGCTCCGGTTGGGTCGCCGTCTGCGCAGTCAGCCTGCGGTCATGTCCCAAGACGAGCACAACAACACGGCGCCATCCACCCCACCTGCACCCCTGGGAATGCCTTCTTGGACTGTCACCGCCCCTCAAAAAGATCCACCGATGTTCGCCGGCCTTCGCGGTGAAGACGTTGAAGACTGGTTGGACGAGTACGGCTGTGTGAGTGCGGTTAACTATTGGCATGATTCTGAACAACTGTCCCGCGTACCGTTCTATCTGACGGGTGTCGCTAAGACATGGTTTCTCAACCATCAGCTGGATTTCCCAGACTGGCCTACCTTTAAGCAGCAGCTCCGTCAGATATTTGCCAACCCTTCTGTACGTGCAGACATCGCCAAACGGAAGCTTGCTGAACGTGTCCAGCACTTTGGCGAGTCTTATACTTCATACATTGAAGTTGTTCTTGCCCTATGCCGTCGCGTCGACAGCTCGATGGCGAAGCATGACCGCGTTCGCCACTTGCTCAAGGGTATAAGAGCCGTCGCATTTAACGCTCTGGCGGCAAAGAACCCGACCACGGTCGCCGATATCATCAGTACGTGTCAGCGACTCCATTCCCTTCAACTGATACGTTTACAACCTGAAACAGCAGATATCAGGCCAACGCATGACGGTGAGCTCCGTGCGCTGATACGGTCCATGATCCGCGAAGAGCTGCAGCTCCAGGCCACCTCGTCATCTGGTGAGCTCCGCATGACGCCTTTTGCAGGCAGCCTTCGCAACATTGTGAGGGAGGAACTAGCGTCCATGACGTGTGAGCAAGTTCCGAGCTCGCATACCACTCCAAAACCGACGTACGCTCAGGTGGTTACAGGGTCACCTCCTCAGCAATCACCACAGTATGAATCAACTATGCAGCCTTCACTAAATGTCCTCACCCGAGAGCAACGCCTAATTCTTTTCAAGCCTGGTGTCCATCTAGACCAATTTGCTATTATTGCGGAATACGCGGCCACATCTCACGGTTCTGTCGTCGACGTCAACAAGACGAAAGGCGTGGCTATGGTGACTTCGAGAGGGAGGATTTTGCCCCTGCTCCAGAACATCGTCACCCATACCAACTGTACCAACGCCACTCACCCTCTCCACAACATTTCAATGCAGCCAGTACCTTCCGCTCCTCGCGCTGTCGCTCCCCGTCACCTATGCGCCGTTCCTCGTCACCACTTCGTCCAGCTCCCACGGTGTCTGATCATCGCCCGGAAAACTAAACACTGCAGCTTCAGGAGGGAAAGCTGCATTTTGCGGACTGCAGCAAACTCCTCCGGAACGCCCCTCAAATGTACTTTCAGTGTGTGTTGAGGGTATATGGACTGAAGCCTTGGTGGACACAGGTGCATCGCTCTCAGTTATTAGTGTGGACTTGTGCTCCTGTTTGCGCGAAGTGAAGACACCGTATGATGGCCCTCCCCTTCGCTGTGCTAATGCGGTTTTTGTTCAGCCTTCTGGTGTTTGCACAGCACGAGTTTTTATTGAGGGCATCCTTCACCATTTACAGTTCGTCGTTCTGTCATCCTGTACCAATGCGCTCATTTTAGGATGGGACTTTCTCTCGCCAGCTTCAGCCGGGATATCTTGCCGTCAGAGGGTCATTCGCATGTCAGATACTGCGCTTTCGTCTGATAACTATACCCATAGCCAGCGTTTTGTCACAGCTGATGACTGTTTTATTCCTCCAGGTAATGAGCATATTCTGACCCTGACATCAGATAAGATCGGTACTGGTGATGTGTTCATAGCACCGTGTGGAAGCTACATCTCTGGTGGACTTACCATCGCTCCTAGCCTGGTGCGCTTTCGTGATGGCAGAGCATTAGCCAGTTAACCCGACTTCACTGCCTGTTGCACTGCCCCAGGGCACCAGTGTGGTTTGCTTCACAGATACCGAACCACTTTCTCTGGTGCCCCTTCACGCAGACTCGCCATCTTTCTCTACGAGTACTGATGACGATGCTAAGACGGCTGCTTTAACAGCCACAATAAATCCCGATCTCACGTCAGCGCAAAAGCAAAAAAATTTGGGTATGCTTGAAAAACACAGCGCTTCATTTGATGTATCTTCCAAGCTTCTGGTTCGCACTTCTGTCGCCGTGCATCGAATTGAAACGGAAGGCATTACAATCGTACGCCGCCGCCCATATCGAGTGTCATCCGCAGAGCGGAAAATGATCGAGGACAACGTTGCTGATATGCTCAAACGAGATGTTATCCGGCCTTCGTCCAGCTCGTGGTCATCACCTGTAGTGCTAGTCCGAAAGAAGGATGGTTCGGTGCGATTCTGCGTCGATTATCGAGCACTCAATAGGATCACGCGTAAAGACGTCTACCCGATGCCACGAGTCGACGACGCACTTGATTCTCTGCAAGGCGCTGAATTTTTCTCCAGCCTCGATTTACGGTCTGGTTATTAGCAAATACCTATGCACGAAGTGGACAAAGAAAAACTGCCTTTGCAACACCAGATGGGCTGTACTAATTCAACGTCATGCCATTCGGTTTATGTAACGCTCCTGCCACGTTTGAACGCATGATGGACACAGTTCTACGCGGCCTAAAATGGAAAACATGTCTCTGTTATCTAGACGACATTGTCATTTTCTCATCTTCTTTTCGTCAGCATCTTGATCGTTTGGACGAAGTTTTGACGTGTATTTCTAGTGCTGGACTTAAGCTTAACACAAAAAAATGCCATTTCGCCAACAAAAACATAAAGGTGTTGGGCCACCTTGTCAGCAAAGATGGCATTTGTCCGGATACTGACAAGCTTGCTGCCGTGATACGCTTCCCTCGACCAGAAAATCAGAAACACCTACGAAGTTTTCTGGGCCTGGCATCTTACTTCCGCCACTTCATTAGTCATTTTGCTGCCATCGCGTCGCCACTACTCAAGCTGCTCACATTCGTATCAACTTTCGCTTGGAACGACGACTGCGAGCGTGCCTTTCAAGCCCTCAAGAATGCTTTAACGTTCGACCCTGTTCTGTGGTATTTTGACGAGAACGCACCTACATGTCTGCACACCGACGCGAGCGGTCATGGCATTGGTGCAGTTCTTCTACAGCGGGCTGCCACTTCATGGGAAAGAGTTATAGCATATGCTAGTCGTGCTCTTACGGCTGCTGAACAGAAATATTCCATAACTGATTAGGAGTGCCTTGCTGTCGTTCGGGCCATACCAAAATTTCAACCGTATCTTTACGGACGCTACTTCACGGTTATTGCAGACCACCACGCCTTGCGCTGGCTCTCGACACTGAGAAACTTGTCTGGTCGCCTCGGTCGTTGGGTGCTCCGCCTACAAGAGTACGACTTTGACGTCATCTATAAGTCTGGAAAAAGACACCAAGATGCAGATGCTCTCTCTCGCTGCCCCCTTCCGCTTTCATCAAGTACGTCAGCTTATTGCTCGTCTGGTGGGCAAGGCACTGCGTCCCCCCTCACAATTTCACACCTTGCGGTTATCGACACGCCGGCTTCAAATCGCTACACCGAGTTCACCACACGCCAGCGTGATGATCCATATTGCAATCGCATTATCCAACGCCTAAATGGCGTATCACCTACTTCTAATGCTAGATTGCGTCGACAACTACGGCAATTTAAGCTCGATAACAATGTGCTCCATCGTTATGTTTACACTACTGATGGACACCGCTGGGTTCCAGTACTTCCGCGTTCTCTACGTTATCAAGTCCTCGAAGCCTTTCACGACGCCCCATGTGCAGGCCACTTGGGATTTCACAAAACACAAACCCGCATCAGAAACCGTTTCTTCTGGCCAGGCATCTCTAAATTTGTGGCCAAGTACGTTGCATCTTGCCATCTGTGTCAACGGCGGAAGCGAACAACTTCGTCTCCCGCTGGCCTTCTGCAACCTATCCCGTGCCCCGAGACTCCATTTGCCATCGTTGGCATAGACCTACTCGGACGTTTCCCCATCACGCAAGCAGGTAATCGTTGGATTGTGACTGCTGTCTACCACCTGACACGGTACGCAGATAGTGCTGCACTACGCACAAGTTCTGCTTCAGACGTCGCAGACTCCTTTCTCAACGCCATTGTATTGCGTCACGGTGCACCTCGCGTCCTCCTGAGTGATCATGGCAAGACGTTCCTGTCCACCATAATCGAAGCCCTGCTCAAAACCTGTGGCACAGTACATAAGACGACGTCAAGCCTACCATCCCCAAACTAATGGGCTGACAGAGAGATTTCATCGGACACTAACAGACATGCTGTCGATGTACATCGCAACAAACCACAACAACAGGGATACAATATTGCCTTTTGTAACGTTTCGCCATAAAACCGCTGTTCAAAGAACTACTGGCTACATGCCTTTCTTGCGATCTACAGCCGGAATACAGCCGGTATTCTTGCGATCTTTTACCTCGTGTACGGCCGTTCACCGACATTCACCATCGACGTCTCTTTCCTAAATGCGCCAACCAACGCCTCGGCAACCGTATCAGAGCAGTTCATCACAAGACTCGAAGAATGCCGGCAACGGGCTCGCCTTAATACAGAAGCCAACCAGCAAGATCACAAGCAACGCTACGACAGCTCTCATCGCGACGTCTCCTTCAGTCCGGGGGATGAAGTATTGCTTTGGACGCCCATTCGTACTCCAGGATTGTGTGACAAGTTTCAGTCACGCTTCATTGGACCATATACAATCAATGAACAAACGTCCCCAGTGAACTATCGTGTCACTCCCAGCGACCTTTCTTCGGATCGTCGCTGTCGTGGGTCGGAGATTGTCCACGTATCGCGTCTGAAGCCTTTCGTTCGGCGTTCCGTTTCCATCTAAGACGCGTCCGGGATGGCCGCTTACGCGTGGGGGGAATATATATAATATATATATATATATATATATATATATATATGTATATATATATATATATATATATATATATATATATATATATATATATATATATATATATATATATGATGAATGTATGTTTATTCTGTTCTCACTTCTTCCTCCTCTGCCTCTACTACTAACTCCTAACCATCGCTATCTTCTTACGTTACAGGATTCCCCCTCCCCCCGAAAGAAGTCGCGTCAGACGAACATAAATGAAAACTGAACATGCACGGCTTAGAACTGAACACTGTCAAAAAGAGAAGATCATTCCAAGTCCGAAGAAGTTTCCGTTAACACACTATAGCTTCGCAGGCGAGGACAGCAATCCGGGGTATCAAGTACAGCTCTGGAGGGCGAGGATGGCTGTTGCGCTCTGGACAACATGAGCATGCTTTGAGCGTGAAATCAGATGGAAACACAGCCGGTATTCTTGCGATGAATGAACGAGGTGTGATTGCCTCGAAGCATTGGCTGGATGATTTGCGCAGGTGTCGTGCTATTTGTCTTGATTGGAACCCATGCGTCGCCACCCGTTCGCGTGCTTGTTTACCGAGGCTAGTGCGGTGATTTCTGCGTCCTTGCGGAATACAGGGTAAGGTCTGGCGCCTTTCTCGACGTTGTATGTCATGTTGCCTGAGTCTTAATCTCGACTGGAGAAAGCTTACTCGACGTCCCTTGGGAAAATATCCTGGATTCGATGCTTTCTTTGTTTCGAGCGAGAAATCTTGAATATGTCGTTGGCTTGGCTGACACGTTTGTAAACGGCTTTCCATAAACCGCGTGTGTTCTTCCGAAGAAGATTCCATTCGTCGTCGTGCTTGTTCGTATAGCCCTTGGAATCTCTGTTGTTCTTGGACTTGCTGGCATTGATGATGTTGCTGCGAAAAGACCTGAGGTGGTAGCCCTTTTTCACCATGACACTGACTTTCTGGGCAATTGAATGTGGTGTCGAGTGGGCAGGTAGTAGTCTCTAGGCTGTTGTGCTGCATTTCGGGTAATGAAGGTAATACTTCAGAGTTGATAGATACATCATCAGTGGCTTCTTCGCTGTTCGCTGCGAGTGGTTCTTGCGCCTGAATCTGGATGGTACGTTCAGGGCTTGGCTGAGTATTCTCCGAGCTCCGCAGCTCTATCCCGACCATTGTGAGCGTGCTAGTTGTGAGGTGGGCGTTGTGAGCGACGAAAGAGCCAAGTGACGGAAAACCAGGAGGTAGCCCAATCGTGCTAGATGGAAAATAAGCTGATCCAATGTGTGGAGACTGATTTTCACTCTTTCAGTCGTCATGGCGTTGTTTGGCATTTTCCTCATCTGTCAACTAGTCTACCATGAACAAGGCGTTCTTATGTCACGAATAGTGACCGTTAGAAGCCTTTGAAGAGCTGCGTCGTAGAAAACCAGGTCGTGGATTATGTATGCGAGACGAAGCATGAAAGGCATCAGTATGGTGAGCGACGTCTCGTGTCGTATGTTGAAGCGATGACTTCGGAAATGCTGACTTTCGCGCAGAAGGGATGCGCGCTTGACGGTTAGGTTTTTCCCAATATACGCATGGCCTTCTGTAAGTAAACTCATGTGCCACTTCGTCTTGAGGCAGTTGTCGACTCGCGTTGGGCTTTCGAATGCTTGAGGACTGCTTAGGGAATTGACTATAGTGTGCGGGTTTCTCCAGATGGTCGGCAATTGGTCGGCAATAAGTACGTCTTGTTCATAGTCGTTAAAACGAGTGAACATCGCTTCTTTGATCTTTTGCCATGACTCGTCATTTTCAAAGACGTGGGTGAGGTAAAACTTAAATGCCTCACCGGAGATGTAGTCAGTGAAGTTGATGATCATCTCCCGTTCCGACCAAGATGCAGCGGTAGCGTGGAGCTCGAACAGGTCGAACCAGTCCTGTACGGGTCCATCGTCCGCTGCTCCGGTGTACTTGGGGATGGGAAGGTCAGTCGGTGATTCCGTCATGATGGTGGCAACGGTGTCCAGTGACAATGCACTTCTCTGGTCCGCGTTCGGTCACTGCGTCTCGCTGAGGTCTTCGATAATGATGGCCGGTTGATGAAGTGGCTGCCAGGTCTTCATCCTGTCGACTTGTGTGATGCTATGATGAATGGGAGACGCGGCCTGGCTCATACGCCATGTTTATTCTGTTCTGACTTCTTCCTCCTCTGCCTCTGCTACTAACTCCTAACCATCGCTATCTTCTTACGTTACACACACACACACACACACACACACACACACACACATATATATTGTAACGGATATAACAACCTCACAACCGGGACGTCCTATTTACAAGGTTTAATAAGGGCGAACTTGTGCCCAAAGCCAAAAGAACTACACAGTAGCTGGGAGAAAGCAGCGAACGCTCGTCGTCCTCTTCTTCTCTTCTTTTCCGCTGCTCGGTAGCAGCTCGTGCACAGGCTGGGCCGGCTCGTGCCTTCCGGCGGGCTTCATGAGTCGTAGCGATGCCGTCAGCGTTCCTCTTTTAACAACGTCTGCGTTGTACTGCGCCTTAACAATTCCTCGTGGCATTATCCCCCCTCTCAAGCGGCATCGCCCCGATGCTTGCGATGAGGCTGTTTTTTTTTTTTTTTTTTGTGTGTGCAAGTTTGTAAAAATGAGGTTGCAGTACGTCAAGGTATTGGGGTGGCTAGGTTTGGAATCGGTCGTAGTACGGTTTCATCCGTACAATGTGTACACGCTCCGTGGGATTGCGTCGCCTCGAATGCAGGTGGCCTGCAGGCTTGACTTCGTAGACGAGGTCATTGTGTCGCTGTACGATCTCGTAGGGGCCAAAATACCGTGAAATGAGTTTTTCGGAGAGGCCTCGTCGTCGTACTGGAGTCCATATCCACACTTTGTCGCCAACGTCATATCGCGTGTCAAGTCTTCCTCGGTTGTAGCGGTCGGCATCGATGCGGTGTTGGTGGCGTATTCGGTATCTTGCTAACTGGCGGGCTTCTTCCGCTCTTTGTAGAAAGTCGTCAAGATCGGGGGGGTAGTCATCTTGGTCTATTGGTAACATAGCATCCAGTGTTGTGGTAACAGCACGACCGTAAACTAGTTCAAATGGGGTGATTTTGGTGGTCTCTTGCACAGCCGTATTGTAGGCGAAAGTGACGTATGGTAAAATTTCGTCCCACTTTTTGTGCTCGACATCCACATACATGGATATCATGTCCGCTAAAGTTCTGTTAAGGCGTTCGGTCAGGCCATTGCATTGAGGATGATATGCAGTGGTTTTCCTATGAACAGTGTGAGTCATGTTGAGCAGGCACTTCAAAAGTTGCGCCGTGAAAGCCGTTCCGCGATCGGTGATTACAACCGTTGGAGCGCCATGTCGCAGGACTATTTTGTGTACGAAGAATTGGGCCACTTCTGCTGCCGTTCCTCGTTCCAAAGAGTCTGTTTCGGCGTATCTAGTTAAATAATCAGTGGCCACAACGATCCATTTCTTGCCGAGTAAAGATGTCGGGAAGGGTCCAAGGAGGTCCATTCCAACTTGGCGGAAAGGCGCTTTCGGTGGATCTATAGGTTGTAGAAGGCCCGCTGGTTTAGAACGTGGTGTTTTTCGTCTTTGGCACTCGCGGCATGTTTTGACGTAGTGTTGCACTGAAGCTAGTAGCTTGGGCCAATAATAATGGAGACTGATCCTTGCAAGCGTTCGCGTCACACCCAAATGTCCAGATGTGGGCTCATCGTGACACGCTCGAAGTATTTCTTGTCGCATAGTTGCTGGAACGACAAGCAGGAACTTTTCGCGGTTGGGCTTGAAGTTTCTCTTGTAGAGAACGTTTCCTCGGAGGCAGAACAATGCGAGGCTTCGAGAAAATATACGGGGTACTTGTACGTCAATTCCTTGCAGGTGTTCGATAAGCGGGAGTAATTCTTTGTCTGTACGTTGGAGTTCGGCTATTTGAGTGGTCTCGACAATTCCTACGAACGGAAAGTCGTCTTCTTCTGATAGTGGTGTGTCTGTAGGAGCCCGTGACAAACAGTCGGCATCGGTATGTTTTTTGCCAGATCGGTATACGACGGTTATATCGTATTCTTGCAGTCTGAGGCTCCACCTTGCTAGTCGTCCAGATGGTTCCTTTATGTTCGCCAGCCAGCAAAGCGCATGGTGATCGCTGACTGCCTTGAATGGTCTACCATATAGGTACGGCCGAAATTTACTGATGGCCCAGACGACGGCAAGGCATTCTTTTTCCGTGGCCGAATAGTTTGTCTCTGCTTTTGTTAGAGTCCGACTGGCATAAGCTATCACTTTTTCTTCACCTTTCTGCCACTGTATTAGAACGCATCCAAGGCCGATGTTACTGGCATCTGTGTGTATTTCCGTGTCGGCTGTCTCATCAAAGTGAGAAAGAATCGGGGGGTTTTCTAACCTCTTTCTCAATTCGTTGAAGGCGCTTTGTTGCTCGTTTTGCCACTGGAAAGGCACATCTTCTCTCGTAAGTCTCGTTAAGGGTTCTGCGATCTTTGAAAAATTTCTCACAAATCGTCTATAGTACGCACATAGACCTAGAAATCTCCGTACTGACTTTTTGTCTGTTGGCACCGGAAACCTTGCGACGGCGGCCGTCTTATCAGGATCAGGGCGAACACCTTGGGCGCTGACGACATGCCCAAGAAAACGAAGCTCTTCGAAAGCTAATCGGCACTTCTCTGGCTTGATTGTCAAATCTGCCGAACGGATTGCCTCTAACACTGACCGAAGGCGCTTGATGTGCTCCTCAAATGTAGCCGCGAAGATGACCACGTCGTCTAGGTACACTAGGCAACACTGCCACTTCAATCCGGAAAGCACAGTGTCCATCATGCGTTGGAACGTTGCCGGCGCACAACAGAGACCAAACGGGAGAGCCTTAAATTCGTAAAGTCCGTCCGGGGTAACAAAAGCAGTCTTTTCGCGATCACGTTCATCAACCTCGATCTGCCAGTATCCACTTTTCAGATCTAGTGATGAGAAGAACTTGGCACACCGAAGTCGATCTAACGTGTCGTCGATGCGTGGAAGGGGATATACATCCCGTTTAGTCACAGCATTCAGTTTCCTGTAGTCGACACAAAACCGTAGCGTGTTATCCTTCTTCTTGACAAGCACCACGGGAGATGACCACGGGCTGTTAGAAGGCTGGATAACATCATCTTCAAGCATTTCTCGTACCTGCTTCTTGATGACTTCCCTTTCCTTAGGGGAAACACGATACGGGTGCTGGCATACCGGCCTGGTTGTCTCGTCCGTTATGATCCTGTGTTTTGTAATGCTCGTGCGCCGTACCTTTGAACTGTTGGAGAAACAGCTGCCAAATTCCCGCACGAGGTCGTATAGCTGTTGACGTTGAATCTCTGAAAGATTAGGATTTACGTATATTGTGTCGCAGGCATCAGATGGAAGTTTCACATTCGGTGACGTCGTTTCAAGACTGCATATTTCTGTCACTTCACAGAACTCATGAAGAAACGCTATTGCCGTCCCTTTTGCGATGTGCTGGAATTCGTTACCGAAATTCGTCAAGAGGATGTCTGTGCACCCGTTTCGCAGCTGGATAATCCCTCGTGCCACACAAACGCCTCTTTTCAAGAAAACATCCACGTTGCTCTCCGCCACACCCTCGTAGTCGCTGAATGCATCATTATGCACGAGAACCATTATACTGCTCCGTGGCGGTACAGTCACATCATCGTCGACGACGCGCAGTGGAGTGGTACATCGTTCATCTGATCGTGCTACCTTTAAAGCTTGCTCCGTCGAAAAGGACACGCTCGACCTCTGTAAATTGATAATCGCACCATTAGCTTGTAGGAAATCCATTCCCAGTATCACTTCCCTCGAGCACACAGGCAGGACGACAAAGTCACCGACGTAAGTGAAGCCCCGTATCATGACCCTTGCGGTACATCGGCCGGAAGGGGTTATGAGGTGACCACCTGCAGTACGTACTTGAGGTCCACCCCATTCGGTCAGAACTTTCTTGAGTCGCTTCGCTAATTCGTAACTTATCACAGAATAATCCGCACCAGTATCGATCAAAGCATTGAGCTCTAGTCCGTCAATCACCAACGGCAAGTCTGAAGTAATTTTCTCTGTACTGCACTCCTTTACCTGGAAACAGTCGTCGTTATCAGGCTCGTACCGCAGTGGAGGATCTTCACATCCCAAGTCGCCAGCGGCCTCGCCTCCACAGGTCGCCCTCTTCAGTTTCCCGGATTTGGGCTAGGCGAACGCTGCCTAGACGTGCTTGGGAAGGGACGTGGGCTAGACGAGCGGTAGCGCATAGGGGATGGTGAGCGTGGTTGATGACGACGAGGCGGGTCAAATTCCCGACGTGAGCATAGGTATTCTTCAATCTCGGAAGGTCTTTCGCCGTTTCGCGGACACGGTGCATTGATGGCGAATCCCCTAAGACCAGCTTGACGATATCGGCAGAATCGGTACAGGTGGCCAGCCTCTCCACAGTGGAAACACAAGGGCCTACGTGTGGCATCTCGCCACACATCGCTCTTCCGTGGCATCATCTCTCTCGCACGAGGTGGAGTGCGTGTTGCCTCTACGATTTCAGGCGGGCTGCGCATTGTCTGCACATAAGTACTTGGTGTCTCGATCGGCGAACAGTGCAGAGTAGGTCGCCTGAGCACCTCGGAGTACGTTACCGCCCGTCGTGTCGCCGGCACATCACTCCGCGGCTCCCGCATGGCCTGTCGAATTTCGTCTCGGACAACTTCAGCAAGAGACAGCTCGGGGGTGACATCAGGTGACTGCAGTTTCCTTAATTCTTCCCTGACAACAGACCGGACGAGCTCGCGCAATGTGTCAAGATTATCCACGACGCCTGCTGAGTAGACTCCTGCGGATGCACCGGCTACGTCGCGGTTGTACTGTCGGGCTCTCTGCTGAAGCGTCGTTTCGATGGTTGTTGCTTCCGAGCGAAACTCAGCAACAGTACGGGGCGGATTGCGGATGAGTCCCGCGAACAATTCTTGCTTTACCCCGTGCATGAGGTGGCGCACTTTCTTGTCTTCCGTCATGCCAGGATCAGCTCGCTTGAAAAGGCGGGACATGTCTTCGATGTACATCGCGACAGTTTCGTTCGTTCGTTGAATCCGTGTGCGGAGAGCTGCTTCCGCCTTTTCCCGGCGATCACTGTTGGCGAACGTACTCAGTAGCTGCCGCCGAAACTCTTGCCACGACGTCAGAGATGCCTCGTGGTTTTCGTACCACACTCGTGCAGAGTCTTCCAACGCAATGTAGACGTTACGCAGCTTGCCTTCCTCGTTCCACTGATTTAGATTTCCCACTCTCTCGAAATGCTCTAACCAGTCTTCGGCGTCCTCGTATGGGTCACCATGAAACACCTTTGGGATGACCGGTTGGCTTACGATGAGTTGTGCCGGCGTAACTTGGCTCGTCATGGTGGTGGCGGCGCTTGTCTCCGTCACCGATGCCCTTGATACAGAAGGGAGTGGCCCAAATTCTGGCAACTCTCCTCGGATACGGCGGCTGACTCGTTGGTGCACCGGTGTAAGCTCCACTGGTTGCGGCTGGTCAGTGCTTGGACTTCGCTCTTGCGTGGGGCTCGGAATCATGTACCCAGCGCCTCCACCAGAAAATGTAACGGATATAACAACCTCACAACCGGGACGTCCTATTTACAAGGTTTAATAAGGGCGAACTTGTGCCCAAAGCCAAAAGAACTACACAGTAGCTGGGAGAAAGCAGCGAACGCTCGTCGTCCTCTTCTTCTCTTCTTTTCCGCTGCTCGGTAGCAGCTCGTGCACAGGCTGGGCCGGCTCGTGCCTTCCGGCGGGCTTCATGAGTCGTAGCGATGCCGTCAGCGTTCCTCTTTTAACAACGTCTGCGTTGTACTGCGCCTTAACAATTCCTCGTGGCAATATATATATATATATATAGTGTGTGTGTGTGTCTGTCTGTGTGTGTGTGTGTGTGTGTGTGTGTGTCTGTCTGTCTGTGTGTGAGTGTGTGTGTGTGTGTGTGTGTGTATGTGTGTGTGTGTGTGTGTGTGTGTGTTCAACGACGCTGATAATTTCTGTGTTTCCCGTAATGCAGTGGCGGCTGCTGGCGTGTCGTCCGTCTGCTTTCGATGGAACCCAAACCATGGGTAGCCATTATGAATGTAGATAGATAGATAGATAGATAGATAGATAGATAGATAGATAGATAGATAGATAGATAGATAGATAGATAGATAGATAGATAGATAGATAGATAGATAGATAGATAGATAGATAGATAGATATGAATAAAGAAGGAGAAGGAAGAAAAAACAGGAAAAAAGGAAAAAGAAAGAAAGAAAGAAAGAAAGAAAGAAAGAAAGAAAGAAAGAAAGAAAGAAAGAAAGAAAGAAAGAAAGAAAGAAAGAAAGAAGTCCTGCTCGGTTAATATATCTCACGTTTTTCTCTGCCTTGTTCCCCCCCCTATTCGATGGTTTCCTCTGACGCTATATACCTAATGGTGCCTGAGCGTAATGACCGTCCCTATAATCATGGTATAGCCTTGCTGTGACGTGTTTCTCTACTGACTGCTCAGATTTTACGCAGACCACGCTAAAGGTCACCTGTTTTCTCGATTACACCTTTTTTATAATGTCTTTTTTATTTTTGTATTTTTTGTTTGCGACTCCAACATCTTCATGAGTGCGTAACCGTTTGCGTGCCCCCGTACACCTTCTGTGACGGACAGTAATTACCCGGCAACCATATCTGCGCCACCAATGGTGAACAACGACGAAAGACACTTCTGTGCAGCCTTTAACCAGGATACTTACCAGCTTTCCTTCATAGTTATACGTAGGAGCTGGAAGAGAAAGACGAGGAGGATTTAGTTGGGCACTATTATTTCAGTTAGACCACCGGCAAGGAATTGTGAGTAAGATGAAGAAATCCACCGCCTATAGCGAGACCTATACTCACCCGCCAGGAAGACATTAAAAAGAAGGAAGTAGACAAACGGAGAAAGCAGAGAAGTTGACCAGAAAGTCATCCGGTTGCCATTAGAGACCCGTTTGTCTGTTGCGACTGTTCCACTCTGGTCCTCGTGCCTTTGCTCACCGTAAACAAAATGTCAACAACGCGATGGCCATGCTGGACTGCCTTGGAAATAAACATAGACATTAATGCAAGCTCATTTTAGTACTAATCGAAGACGTGTATATATCACACACCTTGCCAATTCACACAAACAAAACAGAGAAACAGCTAGTGCACAGCATTGTATAAATAGATCCTTATCTTTCGAAATTATGAAAACTGGCAAGACATGCACACGTATTTGACAGCGAAGCAAATGACGACACCCTGGTTTGTACAGTCGGCTAGTGAAACGGTGTTGCGAAATGAAATTTCTATGATTAGTGGACTGGGAAATGCAATTATTAAGAGAACTACTGAAAGAACTTGAAGAAGAGTTCTGTTGCACTTTTGTGGCTTATAAACAAAGGGCGAATAAGCATTTTATAAGGCGCAAAAAACGTTATCGAAGTAACCTCGCTAACGAAGAGTTAGTTCGAGTCATAAATAACTCCGCTCGCTGCCTCCACAACAAGCTCAAAAACATCATCCCCACTATTCGACTTCGATTTCATCGCTGGATCTAGATGCAATAATGGTCGTGGTATAGGTGAATGCGTGGCTTTCGAAAAGAAACTGTGCTATTGTTATCATTGACAAAGCCCATGTTGAAAAATACGGATGCACCACAATTTTCCGAACAAAGGACACGATTTCTCAGAGAGCGAGAAAACGGAAACGCGGTTATACGGCATTCCGGTAGTATTGTAAACCTTCGCACCCGTACGATCTGATGCGTAGTGCGCACGTTTGGCGTGTCTATCAGACAACAAACACAGCTCACCCAAAGCTCCAAAAGATCAGAAGCTTCTGCCGCAATGAGTTCCTCGTCGTTCACGAATGGTATTCTTTACGATTTCTTGACGGAGAACTAATCCGGCGAGAAGCACTTGCCGAGGCAGCAGTAATGAGATGGTGGATGCATGCAGTTTGCGGTGTGTGTAATTGCTATGTATATAGATTATATTAGATTAGGTAGATAGATAGATAGATAGATAGATAGATAGATAGATAGATAGATAGATAGATAGATAGATAGATAGATAGATAGATAGATAGATAGATAGATAGATAGATAGATAGATAGATAGATAGATAGATAGATAGATAGATAGATAGATAGATAGATAGATAGATAGATAGATAGATAGATAGATAGATAGATAGATAGATAGATAGATAGATAGATAGATAGATAGACAGACAGACAGCCAGACAGACAGACAGACAGACAGACAGACAGATAGATAGATAGATATATAGATAGATAGATAGATAGATAGATAGATAGATAGATAGATAGATAGATAGATAGATAGATAGATAGATAGATAGATAGATAGATAGATAGATAGATAGATAGATAGATAGATAGATAGATAGATAGATAGATAGATAGATAGATAGATAGATAGATAGATAGATAGATAGATAGATAGATAGATAGATAGATAGATAGATAGATAGATAGATAGATAGATAGATAGATAGACAGACAGACAGACAGACAGACAGACAGACAGACAGACAGACAGACAGACAGACAGACAGACAGACAGACAGACAGACAGACAGACAGATAGATAGATAGATAGATAGATAGATAGATAGATAGATAGATAGATAGATAGATAGATAGATAGATAGATAGATAGATAGATAGATAGATAGATAGATAGATAGATAGATAGTAATAAGAAAAATGAAAATGATATAGCAGATGCGTCGTGATTATCAGTCCGTAAAAACACAAGCAAACGATTTGGCACAAATACGGTTTTTCATACGGAATGCTCACTCCAAAAGAGCTACCCTAAGATTTATTCGATTGGCTTGAACTGTCTTCAGCTGCGACAAAATCAGAGGATATATTTTCTGTAAGAGCACTCTATTGAGGAGTCTGTCCAGTAGGATTTTGAGCAACTTTCTTTGAACGCCAACGTTCAGAAAAATCTCGCGGAATGGCACTGTAGCTCTGCACGTCGCGGTCACGATACGTCACTGTCCCTGGAGTTGAGAAAGCTGCGCCATGATACGACCGGAGCAAACTAGATCTAAGAGGAGCTGGGCCTCGTTGTGAGGCTGTTATTTGGATGGTAGCTTTGTCTCTGATCGCGGGGTCTTTAACCGTACTTCCTTCAAAACACACTCTATTGAGAAGGCCTTGGCTACAGTGAGAATCATATCTAGAAATTATCCGACGTTTCTGAGCACAGCGAGGTCGTGGATGTAAACGCGGGTCATAGGTGATGTGGTATCGGCAGTCACCCTAACTAGGTCACACCAGGCTCAGTATAGAGAGCTGACCCCGCATTACTGAGGGCCTGCTTCTACAACCATCTATACAGTTTAAACAACGAAAAGCTAGACTTTTAAGTTACCATATTTTCCAATGTTCCCCTGGACTTGCACAAGGAAATGTATAGGCTACGCCTGGACAAGACGGCCGTATTTCACAAAGGGAATTGAGATTCAGTTATACTGTTTACCCAAAGTTACTGTTTGCGGATATTTTCTTCTTTTCGACTACCATTACTTCGCACTAAGCTAAAGCTTGTTTTACCAATGCAGTCTGCTGGGTCAAACATCGTCTTTTTTTTTCTGGTAGAAATGACAGGCATGCGCGGTATCTCCCTGCTGCCCCGTTCATCAAGCTTCTTATACTCCAGTAAGAACAACGGAGCGCAAGGACGCTGGAGCTATAAATAGCCTCGATTCTGGCAGTGGTGATCGCGTGGGCGATGGAAATGTGACTCCATGTGGGCCAACACTGAAACGCCGTATAAGGTCATAATAACAAAAATAAATAAAGCACGACCATACTCTTGACGCTACGAGATGCACCCACGCATGTCATGGTGTGAACGATGGCGCGAACTAGCATTCGTCGTTTTAATCCAACTTCCCCGCCTCTCACTTTAGGGATTATGCACTCCCGTTTTACGCGTCATTCATTTTTTAAATGTTTTCTCTGATTCCTTATTTCAATCTGCTTTCCCCAAAACAAGTGCCCGTATTAACATCAAATTTTGTTTCTTTTTCAGCTGCTGATTTTTTTTTTTGGTTCCGACATTCGCCTCAAGCATTCCACACATTCACACCCTTATTCCCCTATCTCTACTCATCATGTTGGCGTCAGTATAACCTTCTATTCTCGTTTCTTTCTTCAGGCATGAAAATATGGCTCCGACTTCTATTTTTCCCGTGAGATTCTTCCCATCACATCTCTTCCCTATATCCGCTATACGCTCCATAATCGTCCCTAATGTTGTTCGACGTTCCCTCCATTCTCAATTGTTCGTGTTGTGTTTTTTTCTTTCAAAGTCGCGTCCTGGCATTTCTCGGGGATTCACTGACGTAGTAAACTAATTTCCCTTTTTTTCTCTTTCACTGTGCTTTCTTTTTCCAGATGTTCATAGTATAGCTGCTGAGATATTAGGTACTTTTCTCCCTGTGTCCATCTCTGCTTTAACACGAGATGATGGGAGATGTTCGAGCCGGATTCCCTCCAGAAGCTTTCCACACTATGGCTTACTTCTCGGACCTTTCCTTTTTTTTTTTTTTTTGCAGTTCTCGCATCATAGCGATACACCGATGGCGGTAACCGGATGTGGCTGAGTGTTACCCAGCATTTCCTGCTTTCCACCTATTCTCCAATGTTGCTCGCATACCAATTTGTCTTATCGCATAAAACTTTATGCCCCTTAAGCTCCGAGACAAGCTACACACAGGAAACTGGTTCATTCATTTCGTTCAGTAATACAAAAGCAAAGTGCCTTCTCCACATTCGGCGGACTTACATGCTTATAAGTTTCGTTAAGCTTTAAGGTGTCACCCGTTACGTGATTCTTCAACGCAACGTTGCTGAGCATTTTTGGCAATGCTCATTGCTTCCTCTACCGAGAAAGAGAATAAAGAAAAAATTGTGAAGATAAGGCAAATATGTTGACCAGAGGCTACCTGAAACTGTCGGCCCTGTACTTGGGCTGCGAAGTTTGGCTTTTACCGTTATTGTGCCTTAAACAGCAATATATAACCAAGCTCCTAGCTACTAAATTTTTTTTCGGATCATGCAGCCATCTTTAGGCTTTTGAAACCTCACTCTGTTTTCAGAAATAGTCGCCGCTGGGGCCGTGTATCTTCCATGGTGTTCGTTCGGCTTTAAATGTTCGAATCCTTCGTTTTAGAGATTGATGCGTCCTCTCCACGTCGACGGTATTCTGCTGCTGAGTGCGAGGCCGTGGGTTCGAGTCATGGGAATCGCGTTTAGTATAAATTGAAATCAATCAGTTCTTTAATTTATCCCTTTCTGTCCGAGCATTCTCTTTTGCCAGTTTCGTGAAAAACATAGCGTGTAACGTTTTAGCTATTTTTCTTCGGGCAAGTGCAGTGACGCTTAAGTAAAAGAAAACTTGACAAGATGTCAAACTAATAGATGCTGCATATTTGATCCAAGTACTACAGCCCTTTTTATTGCATTTTCTTTTTCTATAAACTAACAATTTATAGATCACCCCCCCCCCCCATGTTCAGTCTTTCCCTGCAAAGAGTTGTGCAAGAAACGCTTTGTGCGTTAACGAATCTCCCTCTGTTTACACAAGTAATCAGAAGACGATACAGACTCAATCATGAATACACGAGTTTTACTGAGACGCAGATAACGCAGGAGCATCGGAGGTGGTTTGAAGTACGGTTTCGCACTGGAAAATAAAAGTAACAACTTGGCGATTCTTCAGCACTACTATTAAGAGTTCCACTCGATAGCGGTATCCTTTCCGTAGTGCGTACTTTAACCACTTAGTGAGTACTTGCCTCGCTGATGGCCACAGTTTGGTGTTCACTGGTCTCGGAAGTTTTTATGATGTATTTTATTAGCATATTTCTCAATTTTTGGGGGCACGCGCAAGATCATGATTTTAAGCTCACGACCAACGAACGACGCCCACGCTGACAGCGATGCCAACGCCAACGCCGGAATTTTCGCGAAACGAGCCCGCCAACGCTTTCGCGTTAATAACAGACCCCTTCGAACTGAACCCGAAAAAAAAACACGTATACAATGATGTTGCGCAAAAGAAAGATGGTGACCCCCCCCCCACCTTAAAAAAAAGCGTAAGAGGTTCTCTTTCAGACTTTCTACTGGCATGCTCTCGTCCTCCAAATATCCAGTTCAATATCAACAGCTTCCCGGCACTTTTGTCTGATATAGGAAGAGCCAACCTAAGCCCTTTACGAGGCCGCTAATATTCCGCCATCCTCAACAACAGATGGGCTCCCTCACGAAGCTTTTTTGTAAGCTCCTTAACCTGGCGTTCTGCAGTAGCTTGAGCGTGATTCTTTGTTTCCTTCGAAGAGATTATAGAGCACGGCAATATTCAGGTGCCCACCTGCTTCGGGATTCAATAACGCCAAGACGGGCTTCAGAAAAAGCGCAGTTAAATTTAGCGTATCTGCCGGGCTAAGCGGAATACTTGACAGGGCGTTGCATAATCTATAGACCTATATAAAAGCCGTACGATGCGTGAAAAGGACGTAAGCGTCTTTTCTCATAAGAACTGAAGTTATTAGTGTGTAGTTATATCTCAGTTTTGTGAACACTATCTGCTTTCAAATAAGGGCAATGTTGAAGCCGCGTCAGAGCTACAGCTCAACGAATACGCTTGACTCGAGGGACTCCCTCCCCTCGCAGACCACTGTTAGGCTGTATTAGATTTTAGTCCCTTCTCCTCTATTCCAACTGGAAAACTATAACATGATTGATTGATTGATTGATTAATTGATTGATTGATTGATTGATTGATTGATTGATTGATTGATTGATTGATTGATTTCATGAATAAACCTGGTGTGAAACATTGGGGGGGAGGAGTGACGGATGCTTTTTCTGTCATTTCTCACTGCCCCCTACAGCAAGCATACTCGAAGCAATGGTCAAATTTCTTCCTTCGCTGCATCTGCCTTCCGTCGCCGCAGTGGATGCCAAGAAATCGCTGGCGTAGGTACCTTCATCCCTCCATTAAGATAAATCATTCCATTCCAATTCGTTATACACTAAGTAATGTAAATATGTCAAACAACAAATAGAGGAATAAAATTTCACACTATACCATAGGTCCGTGAACTCACTGATGAGTGAACTGACTTGACTGACTCAGACTGTGAGCCTGAGTTATTCCGGGTGAGTAATATTCTCGAGCGTTTGAGTCCGAGTGAGTTCAGTTAAAGAAAACATTCGTGAGTGTAAGCAGGAGTAAGTTCCAAGCGCAAAATACTTTTGATGAGCGAGTCCGAATGAGCGCCCCAAGTATTGCCTACCTATGAACCCCACCTTTGGAAATAAGATGAAGGAACGTTCAACATAATACGGGGGGGGGGGGGGGGAATGTCTTCAACTTCAGGCAAAAATTATATGATTCGTTGGTGCTAAACGCAGCAATACTGATCGATATATATATTTTTTTTCACTTTCGCACGCCAGAACCATAGCATGATATTGAGGCACGCGTTATAAAAGTGCTTCGGATTGATTCCGACCCCGCACGTCGCGCACCACACGAGCAATCTAAGTTAACAAACGCAACACTTGAGAAACCTTGCCCACGTAATGTCACCACTGAAAGCAGCATTGACTATATAATGCCGAGGAACAGTTCTCTATAGATTATGAGGTATATCATGAATAAACACAAAATACATATCGTTGGGCATCTGCTGAATATTTTCTCAGCATGCTTAGGCTTTATCGGTGTTCCTTCCTCATCAAACAGGATTCGCGTTGCGACCCTGCAGCACTTCCCACGTTACAGATCTCCTATGCAAGACTACAAACTATTTATTTTGATTATACTCTTTAACAATATACACCGATAAGCCTAATCTGAGTCTATTAGTATACGCAGTGCTGCACTCGAAGAATCGCAGAAAAACAAACCATCACCACTGTTCGTAACCACGGCTGCCTCGTCTATCTAGTCGATACCATCTTCGGCAATACGCAGAACAAGATGAAAGAGTGGCATGGCCATAGGCCTAGCTCATTAACAGGCTATTTCTCAAACCCCGCATGCGTTACAGCGCAGAGTTCCGTGCAAGGCCTTGTGCAACGCTATATCTTCCTATCCTTACTCATTAGTGTATAGATTCATAAATTCTGTAAACCAAGCCTGTAAGCAAATAAAAAAAGAACATGCTATGACAATAGCCGTAATGATGGATGACGTCAGGCCTGAAGGTCACGTGGTATATTCTCGATGTCTCGACCACACGCGCATGCAGTGCTCTTCAGTAGGTAGGTGTGCGAACGCTTCTATGAGTGACGTGAATAGTGACGCCGTAAAGCTGGTATACCGTATCTTGTATGCGGTGGACTCGGGACCGGCCAAGAACATGGCTTCGTTTATAGTCCATAGCTATACTTCCTCATAAGCTCGTGATGTTACGCTTCTTGTTACAGTGACAAGGGCATAGCGTTGGGCGGGTTGTTAAGGTTCCGTCGCTCGTACTGCGTTCATATAGTTCCTTTTAAGTACGGAACTTTTCTGGGAGGCCCGGCTGTCGCATGCTGTTGTGCGCTGCTATAAGCTGTAGTAAGCTGGTGTGTGCTGTTGTGTGCTGCGACAGGCTGTTGTATGCTGTCGCGTGCTTTAGTATGCTGTCGTGTGATGTTTGCTGCATTAGGCTGTCGTAAGCTGTCGTCGCCGCATCTCGTAACGCTCCATGTGTAGCAATAGTAAGCATGCGCTTGGTCAATGGAGAAGTCATCTTCCTTTTGTTATTAGAGCACCCTAATTAGTGGTGATTGCTTAGCATTATAAGCGAAAAAAACTATTAGTGTCTATACGCACTGGGAGTCTGCGTTGCTCAGATTAGACTTGAAACACCAACTCTGGGGCGTTCTTTGAGTCGCGGAAGCCGCCAAGGGCCAGCAACTTTTGACCGAAGCCTAGGCAGGATCCAGGAGCCATCCGTAAAATTCGCAAGGTGCTCAATGAAGTCATTCGTTTTAAATGCGACTACATTTCTTAGTCGGGCTATATCAGGCATCCGGCGTTGACCGCGGCGTCCGCGCGCCAGCAGGTGTTAGCTCTTCGCTCTTACTCCCTCTCGCATAGCAACAGTTGTGGGTGCGCGCTTACACTCACCCCAGCAGCTGGAGCATGTGTTTCGAGAGAGTGAAGGAGAGGGTAGATGCAGTTCTTCGCAGCTCCTTCTCTCGCAGTTCGCTTTCTCTCCTTCCTTCGCCCCACTCTCCTGCCCGCTCGCGCCTCACTTTCGCTGGCTGGGTGCCTCTCAAGAACATCCGGAAATGTGTGCTTGAGACGCGGCTGTGAAACGCCAACGCCGAGTCGAGAACTCTGGCGCCCCACTCCCCCATCCGCTCGCTCCTCACTCTCGGCCATTCGCTGGCTGGGCGCCTCTCGAAGCGATGGCAGAAGTCGGCAAAGGCGAATGTCTGACGGCAATGGTGCCCTCTCTCGGCGCAAGAAATGCATTCGTATTTCCTCACTATTTCCTTCGGAGAGGTGTTGGATCTCAGTATGAGCGAGTTAGGGTGAGCAAAATTTTTGTGAGCCTTAGTGCGAGAGTGTGCGATTGAGATAAGTTTCAGTACGTGTGTGTCCGAGTGAGTCCGGTTGGATAAAACACTGGGCAGTGCGAGTCCAAGTGAGGGTGGTGTATCTTTCATGAGGTAGTACGAGTGTTTCGTAAGAGAGTCTGGGGAAAAAGCAGTCGTAATGAGCGTCTCGAGAGTTGATGTTCTGGCTGTTAAGATGGAGCCTGGTGCAAATGACGAACGATTTCACTGTAAGCGTTTCTCTCTTTCCCTTTCTTGATGTACACCGGCAAGTCATGGGATGGAATAGAAAGACAATAAAGGAAAAACACACATAAACTTTCACTTCGTGACGACCCCAACTGCCCAGCGTCATCCTAATAGATTGAAGATGTTCATGTCGATTTCTTAACATGTTCGTATTCTCTTAACTTACGATAAACTGTTTACTACGTTCTGTTCGGCGAACATTTTCCGCGTAAATGTGTCTCTCCTCTCCGTACACTTGCCGGTCCTTTCACGGTTCCGGGTCACGGCAAAAGAGCCACACAAAGTGGCACTGCATCGAGTCCGACACGCCGTTCGCATCGTAAGAAAATTGTCAGCGTTAGTTTAATGAAATATCTAAAGATCTCCACATCAATTTCGTAAAATTCGCATATCACTTAAATCTACCGTAAAGTTGCTTATTACAACGTTTTCGTTGAGCAGTTTCGAATCACGGCAGGCTAATCACATGAAATTGCATTCCTTCAAGTGCCACATGTCGTTCGCCTCCGTGCAGCCGAACGCGCTGTGGAACTGGGGCATGGTGCCGGCCGCGTACAGGCAGGCGGCGTGAGCTGACAGCCCGCGGAGTCCGTTGGGGTCCAGGGGTGCATCACGCGTCGCACACAGGGCCTGACAGGCGAGCTTGAAGAACACGGTGTCAGAGGCCACCACGTACTCGGCGTCGCGCGACACGGCCCGCGAGTCGGTTGACGATTTCGCGCTGTAAGCCACGCGAAAAGCCTGCACAATAGGCAGTAGACAAGCTTTGTTTAGCGTTAGCGTATCACAGCGGGTTTAAGTCAATAGCGTTGCTACCATTCCCCAAAACGTTTCCTGCGGGCAGCGTGTTTTAGCAAAATAACGCTCATGGATGCCGAGACTTTCAAAGTGGCGTCACCTGGTGAGTGCATTCAAAACACGCGAAAAGAACAAACTGCAAAATGCTCGCCTGTATCGCCATCGGCTGCAATAATATTACATTGTGTAAAAATGAAAGTGAATAATTGTGTTATCTACTAAAACAGAAACTTGTACGTTGCAAATTTATTTATATTGTTGTTGGCCCAGGGAAGTTCGAAGTGGTAAGCGTCTTCAAAAACTCCTACAATCTTCTGTCGTCTTTTTTTTTCATTGTGTTGATCTTGTTATCCTCGTAAACCTGCAGGATCATAACCCTGCCCTGTAATGACTGGGCTTGTCCAATTGAGAAAGGTAAAACGACAGGACAGACTTCACGTCCCTTGTATGCATTTTACCGCTACCCCCATACATAGCAAGAGCGTGGACGCTTACAAACAAGGCCAAATTTAGACTGCGGTCGACTTCTTTACCCTTTCATCCATCCGTCCACTCGTTCGTCCTATTAAACTTTACAGGTGGAACAGGATCGCTTGCTATGCATTTTACCGTAGTTCTGTTTACCTCGGCCGTGCTCAAGACGTCGTGGAAGTCTCCGTCCTTGAGCGAGTCGTGGAAGCGCGAAGACATCCCGAGGTAGCACTGGCGACCGTTTAGCATCTTCTCCATCGTGTACCGGGTCCACGTCCCGTTGAGCACGACGTGGAAGAACTTTCGGGCCAGCAGAGTACCTCCGATGGCGTAGTTCACGTACTCCTCCTTGATGTTGTAGTGCAGGGGAGGCAAGCCGAACATGTGCGGAAGTACGACGGCTTCAAAGGCGGAGCTCACCACCAGTTCGGTACCCTGCGCGATAGTATATTCCCTTCAGACACAAAGTTACTGTTTAAGTCAATCAATGAAAAATGTTTTACTGGTAGCATAGTTATAAACACAGTGGCGGTAGAATCTACAGAAGGAGGTTTCATAGCACAAGACTGAAAGGAGACAGGCTAGGGAAGCCCCTGTCAAAGCATTACATCCTTATAAGTACAATGGCCTCTAAACAGCAATAAGTAATTATTTATAGTTATATAAACAATGCAAGCGCACAATAAAAATGCAACGAAATAACGTTAAGTAATTATACTTGGCCATATGGAAACAAGGCAATAGTGCGTGAGTGTTAAATGGCCTGCAAAATAGCGTTTTTTCGTGGGGTGACCGTCAGATGATATGTCTTTGCGACACCACGTCCTGATTTCCAGGCTAAATGTGAAATTCCCAAAAGCAAATACGGGTTTCTTGAGTGTGTCGCAATGATCAAACGAGAATGGAACTGCAAAAATTGTTGTCTCCCCACTAACGAAGATTAAGACGAAAAGTGTGTGTATTTTTTTAGATATGTTACAATAGGCTTGCTTCATGAGGCTAACTTAGACACTCTGTTTTTCTAAACGTAACGATCATAAACTCCGAATCTGTGAATACCGACGCAAGACCTCATGCCCTTAGCCAAGAGGGGGAGTGTTACCGGGCATGCAGGCCCCTCCCTCAAAATCGTGATGGAGAGGGGTGTTTTCTTGAAACTAAGTAGTAAAAATTGATTTTTTGACGAACAGTCAAGACCTTCGGCAAGTGCCCCACCTCCCAGAAAAAAATGCCTCGCAACGGGCGTGCATGATCACTAATCTTTTTTTTTCTATATATATATATATATATATATATATATATATATATATATATATATATATATATATATATATATATATATATATATATATATATATATATATATATATATATATATATATTGTGTGTGTGTTTAGGGACAAATATTTTTTTTATTTTTGCACATACTTTTCAGGCAGCCTGCTTCGTTCCACTACCCACTTGTATATGAAGTACCAGCGTTTATTGCGTGCTTGTGGATGCCATCTTTGTGCGGGATTCATGATACGCTGTGTCCAGATGTAGCTTAGAGTATGGTATATGTAGCAACTTCAGCTACCACAACGGTTAAACCATTATCATGTGTGCTTTTAAATGAAAAAAAGAAGATAGTTTCCTAGCTACCGAAAAATTCCTCCACCAGGGATCCATCCCGGGACCAAAGCTTCTGCGATGTGGTCCCTCTACAAGTTCAACTGACCAGGAAGCTATCCGATTGGCATCCCAAACTTAGATCAAATCAGTCTGCCTACAATCATGTAACTGCGATAAGTGGTAAGCTTGGACCAGAAAAAAAGTGTCAAAATGCTTTTTTTGTGATGGTTTGCCATGACCGGTGAACCATCCCGATGTGCTTACTTCTAAATACTTGAGGACAGCTTCTGGGAACTGTGTTGCCCTTCGGGTACAGTTGACTAAAGCGGGAGCGTAGACCGTAACGCGGTTGTAGATGAAGTCTTCCTTGCGCAGCACAATGGAATCGTGGTAGCGACTGCAGCGCAGCTTCTGGTAATCGAGCTGTGGCACGTCCAAGCCTGCCAGTCCGTAGGAACCGAAATTTCTGACGACCCTGTCTCGGTCGTCGTCAAGCATCCAATCGGTGAAACTGCAAACAAGGTACAATCGAAAAGAAACACTTGGACGACACTTGCGCTTCGCCTTCAAAAGCATAACGCAATAACGTATTCAAGATTTTTTACTGGACGTACAGCCGCGAGAAAACATGTACGGACCACGGTAGGGGCATGCTAATATTGTTTTCTAAGTCATCTAGGCACGAGAACTTCGTCGTTGAGTGCTTAGCTTTGACGAGATTGATGTCCAGAAAATAAGCCTAACGACACTCGTCAGAGAAATGCCCTCGACCACTCTCAGTCTGCAATAAGTGCATCACAGGGAACTGTGGCGCTTGTGGCTGTTGGAGCTTCAACGCATGACGCCTCAGCGAGCATGGGAATGGTGGGTAGGACAAAGATTTGTTTAAACTTCGTTTTTTTTTCGTCTCTGTTGGCTTTGCGTGGCTTGCTTCCACTTCGCTTTGTCGCAACATGAATTCCAGGAAACGTTTAGTAGTGCGACTTAATCACCTTCACCTTCTTAGGCTCACCAGTTCAAATCAAGTCAAGAAGCTCACAAAGATGCATTCTTTCATTCAAAGCGAATGTGAGAGCACAGAAATAAAATAAAAGCCGCAACAAGTGCGTTTGAAGCGACAAGCCCAAAACTGGCAAATGTGCCTACTACCCATCATTCCCATGGTTGCTCAACCACCGCAGCACCAATGTTCCCTCTAGTAAATTCTGCAGATAACAATCTTTTTGTCCCTATGTCTTGTTGTCTTGTCCCTATGCCTTGTCCCTATGCGGTGCTTTCGGTAAATGTCTTGTCCCTATGTGGCGCTCTCGGTAAATGTGTACGGACGCCAATGGCTCGTATGCTTCTTCCCACAGGTGTACAGTTACAAAGGGCCCATTATGGCAAAATTCTTCCTTTTTCAAAATGGCGAACTACCCACTACTCTTCCCGAAGGTATGCGAACCTGTGCAGCTGCACAGTTTTTCATGGGTGGGCAGGTTTAAACCACTGGCTGATTACGTAATTTCCTTGTTCTTACTTCTTACACGGAATACTACTTGCGTCAAGTAAACTCAACCCATTATGTGACATTCTCATAACTTATTTCACTCCAAAGCAGTTTCAAGCACGCTGAAACACCTGCTTGCCATGAAGCAGGCCTGGCTTCGATTCTCACTCGGGCCGATAATTTTTTATTATGTATTTATTTGTGTCTATCTAACGCTTTCGATCACAGACAACGCGGACTTTTCACTCACAACCTACAACGCTGACACCGAAGTTCAGGTGACAAGAGCTCTTTGACGCTTCAACGAGCCGAGCTCTTTAACGAGCTGATAAATGTAAGTATGCAAAAGTTAGCGTTCGTATTACTTCATTAGAAAACACATCAAATCTAATAACGGGTTCTGTTGGCAACTCTTCAGCAGCGCACGGGGAATATGCGTTTGTCATGCAATACTGATTGATATGTGGGGTTTAACATCCCAAGATCACCATATGATTATGAGACACCGTAGTGGAGGCATCCGGAAATTTGGACCACCTGGGGTTCTTTAACGTGCACCCAAATCTGGGCACACGGGCCTACATTTTCGCCTCCATCGGAAATGCAGCCGCCGCTGCCGGGATTCGAACCCGCGACCTGCGGGTCAGCAGCCGAGTACCTTAGCCACTAGACCACTATGTCATGCAATATTTCACAGCTGCCAATTACTAATGTACTATAGTGGCTATCAATAGAAATAGATGACTCATATTGCATCGACGAAAAACGTTCTTGTATGTGTTGGTGTACCTTTCATAGGACTTCTCACCAAGAGACTCACATTAATTTCCCGCGGAAGTTTTTTTCATTTCATTACATACAAGTCTTCACGCAGATAATTTCACAGGTATAGAACTGTTGTTCTCCCTCACGCATTTTTTTCATGATACATACGCTTATGCACAGGCTTCAAGGGCTCCTAGCTAGAGTTTCAAAATTATGTTGGCGTTCTGCATGACTCTACGAAATGCATGGAGCTCCCTTTTACATAGAGTACATTACTTTATTTTCCTGTGTTGTGTTTAATTCTTTGACAAGGTGATATTTATCGAATAAGTTGACCAGTCACGAAGCTGAAGAAAATATTGTATTTCGAAAGCTGTAGGTAGCTTTCCGAAACGCCCATTCTAAGAACGTCTCTATATTTGTACCTCTCATAAACAAATTAATCTGACAGACAATTAAGGTACTTAATGCCCAGAGACAATATTTGTACTTTCTTAACCGTGTTGTAATTATTCTCACTAAGAGAGAAACAAATCGGTGGACGAAAATTTACCCTCTCTAAAGTTTATGGCCTTCAAAACAGCTGCGGCATCATGGGTACGCACGTTGTAGGTTATAATGTCACCGCCAAAAAGTACATCCAACGCACAATTTAATTCTTTTCACTTCATCTGGAGATAATTACAATACAGTTTAATAAACCCAAATATTTTCCGCTCTGTTTTCCTTGATCTAAATGCCTGCTACTGTCATGAGCTTACGACACGAAAAACTAGCCCCTCGGATCCCATCCTTACTTTTGTACTTAGTATCCACTGAGTATTCATGCCTTTCGCTCACTTCACATGCCTCGATGCACATAACGTACATGAAAAGATGACACTCGCCTTCCTGTCCCCTTAGGGAAATGCCTAAAGAACCGTAAAGCTATTTTACTCACGCCTGAAGCCTCGACGTCATGAAGTGGACGTACGATTTCATGAACTCGCCAGCGTCGCCCTTCAGTCCCACGAAGGCACCGATAATCTCCAACCAGGCCCCACGGAACGCGCTCTGGGTCAGTTCGTAGCAGACGCCATGCAGTGCATCCTGGTTGGGACGTTCGTCACTGCCGTGGCCGGCGAGCCGGTAGTGGTACCTCAGCACGTCCGAAGCCACAAGCGCCAAAGAATAGAGAGGCCCGACCCTTTTGTTCGAGTCCCCCAGCGCAGCGGCCAGGTGATCGCATGTCCCCTACAAAGCACAGTCGTGGAATGGTATGCAGGTAAGTCACATTTCACAACAGGTCTAACACTTTTTATTTACTTTACTTGATTACAAGACACTGAAGGCCCAACTTTGGCCATAGTAGAAGGGACATAATGGAACTCGAAGAGTCTGTACATTGATTACATAAAAAACATACCGGTTAAAAAGTGCCATGATTGAGTGGCATAATGAGCTATTTCTCGACGAAAATATACGGCCATTCCCGTCATTTTTGTATGAATCAAATTTATAAAAATGAATCGAAAAATCACTCTTGGCATTCTATTTCATATGCGTAAATAAAAGTGCGCGAGTGCTTGCAATAACAGCGGCTGAATCAGAGATGAAATGAGCTGGCCGTCTCCGTCACAAGAAGGGCATAGGCGAGAACATCGCCTGGCATGTGAGGCTTGCCTTCAATGGCTTCTTCAGCAGAAAGGAAATGTCCCGCCCACCTTCCGCGAACATTAATCGAAGGAGCACGGTCCGAAAGCGGCTCGCATACCCTTCAACGCGCTGTGCTCCGATCACTTGGGCCGCATTGAAATGAAAAACTAGTTTCCTGGAGTCACTGTATTCCCTTACACCAGTGGTTTGTAGAGTTAAGCAAGATCGTATCTGAAATAGTTGCTCGCGAGTCTTACTTGGTATGCCACTGCAAATAAATGCTATCACATTCGTTGGTAGCCTTACATCGTACGTCGTTGCAATTTCTTGCTATCACATTCATCACTTTGCCCTCGTGGCCAAAAATTTACTTCTTGTGTGGCTTTATTATGTTCAACAGCCGTTTTCATAATAGAAGACAAAGAGTAATCTCTCTCTTCATCTCTCTCTCAGGAATTTCCCGTGCCATGAAAATGGCCTGTATCTCAATTGAAAAAAGTTCAAATTTTGCTGTTCTGAACGAAACACAGGTTCGTATTTTTTCAGAAACAATGGCAGCGTGTTTCGGAGTGCAAAGAAGCTGCTGCGTTACTTGGCTGTTTTTATACTGGAGGATTTTGCATCCCAAAGTGACAAAGTTGCTTTATATGGTCGAGGAGGGCTCTTTTTCTTTGAATAGTTGGTTGTTTACTCTTCATTAAATTTTGTTTTCTTTTTTATTTAGTAAACGTACACTCCATATATGTTTTAGTGCTCATGCCTTAAACGATGACACGTGCACCGTCGTATTCGCTGTGAGCTTCTGCGTGTCACCCGGCACCGTCTGCAGGGCCCTGAGCCACGAGACTCCATCATGGAAGATGTCGCAAGTCAGGTTCCCCAGAGGGACTTTTTGGTCGATGGCGTCTCGTTGGTCGTCGTTGTCGGTGGACTCGGTCATCCTGGCGATATCCAGCTCGATCACACGCGTCACTGTTGAATTCGTGGCGGCGTTCGCGTCGACCACCCGAAGTACGTCCGCCAGATAGGAGGCCGCGCGGTCTCGAACGTCGACGACGACTCTGCCGGAGATGCAATACATGAACGCCCACCCTCTCTCAATATACCAAGTGGGCGGGGCTTCCAGATGCTCGATGACGTCGACGCGAAAGAAGCTGTGCAGCCGAAAGCGGACCGACAAGTCGACCAGGGCGTTCAGCATGGCCTGCTTGTTCGCTGTCTCGAGCCACGTCTTGAAGGTTATGTTCAGATACTGCAGGAAAACAAACAACTAAGATTCGACCAACAGCATGTAGCGGGCAATGATGAAAGAGCGAAGCTGTAGTGGGCCTGTGCGTGGTTTACTGTCTATGCAATGTTTCCGTTCAGGCCATGAAAGAACAAGAAGTCGACCAGGGCACTCCGTATGGCCTGCTCGTCACGAGTTTGTAGCCACATCTTGAGAATTACTTGAAAAAGTCGGTCACGGCATTTAGTATGGCCTGCTACAGTGAATTTGTAGCAGGCCTTATTGAACCTTCGCTTCGGCAATGAATTTAGCTGGTAAATAAAATGAGATTAGATTGAAGTGGGGTTTAACATAGTGGCAAGGAAATGGAATGAAGTGGGTGAATGAACCATTCATATTTTTCTTCACTAATTCATTGACTAATCTGTATTGTGTATTACTGTTAAAAACTATCGGCATTTCTGTGCTAGTATCAAATCTAACAGTTGAATTTCCATGACTACCGTTGACAATTGGCAACGAGTTGCATTTGTCAAGTATATCTTTTAATTATTTTGCTTTATTTCCGCTTTATCAATCTTTATTATTTTTATGTCATTTTTTCAATAGTATTACAATTATTATATTTATTTATTGTGTTGTTATTGTTAATCAGGCTCATGCGTTCACATTTTTTGTTATATTTTTCTGTAATCTCCACCCTCATGTGGCCATAGGCGGTCCCCTGTCAATGTCTTTGAAACTTTTAGACCTCCTGCTTAAATACTCTAACCACGTAACTGAGCTGAATGATTTAATAAACTTGACTTGAATTGGGAGAAGTGGCGAGAGTAGATAGTGCTGAGTGGTGAGAGTCGTGAGCAGTGGTACCTAGCAATTTCCGATCTGCGACTGCACATGAAAGCCCCGAAGAAGAAGAATTTAGAACTTGGAGAACGCTTGAGCTTCGCCTTGAAGTGTAGAACGCTATAGCGTAATTGGACGCCGTCCATATCGCTTTCAATGGTGCCTCAAAGAAAGCAGTTTTCCCGTCAAATATCGGTTGTTTCGAGCTATCCCAGGATGCCCACTTCAAGCATACAGTTGTGAGGTGCCCGCTACGCCACAATTCTTTGTGTTGTGGATTCGCGAAGTACACTCGCTACGCGTCCGTAAGGTGGCACAAGTGTGTGAACGTTTTATAATGATTGACAGCTTTAGGCCACTTACATGTTGTGCCACTGGCATGTTTTGACGCCTGGTACAGTTCTATGATTCTACCACGCATTATGACATTTGTCATAGTTCTTTTTTTTTTCGGGTGGGGGTGAAGCTTTCATGCACTGACGTAGCTACTAAATTCTACTATGATGCTGAACCAACTCGCCGAAAAAGCCACTTTTTTTCAAGTGAAATTCTATAGCAGTGACACATTGTTCGAGCAAATGTTCGTACATCGAAAAAAGTTCTTCGATCTTATCAGGAAGCAATGACGTTAGCCAAAGACGAGCAATCATGCAATGTAATTCGAGAGTTGGAAGTGACAAGGCGTGTTTCGGAGCATTTAACACTAATGTATACGGTGAGTATTGAAATTATTTAAAACCCGCAAAGTGGTTTTGTACAGCTTTGTACAAAGTGGTTTTGTACCTGTGGGATACGGGTAAAATAGGCGCCAAATAAAATATGGGTATCCGACCTTCGGTTGCACTAGTGTTATATATGCCCGCTTTTTGATGTCGAGGGTTGCGAATTTATTAGTGCGATTTGGTAACCGAGTGTGCATGATGGCTCGGAAAACTGTTTGGATATTTGAAACTTACGGTAATGAATGTGTTTAAGGCATTCGTAAGCACTTGCAAGTGTCGGCTGAGCTGATGGAGTACCACTTTATGTGTCGTTTACGGCTAATCAAAGTGTTTTCGCGCGAATGAGATAAGCACACATCGCGGTAAGTTTGATGCCACGAGCCACGGTCCATACCATGATCATCACCATCGTCGTCATCATCATCATCATCAGCCTGACTACGTCCACTGCAGGACAAAGGCCTCTCCAATGTTCCGCCAGTCAACTCAGTCCTGTGCTTGCTGCTGCCACCTTATAGCTGCAAATTTATTTCCTAACTTTCTGTCTCTCCATAACCCGCTTGGCTTCTTTGGGAATCTAGTCACAGACCCTTAATGACCAGCGGTTATCCTGCCTACGTGCTATATGCCCGGCCCATGTGCATTTCCTCTTTTTGCTTACAACTATATATATGATTGTTTGTTTATATATATGTTGATTGTTTGTATACATATGATTGGTTGTTTTCATTGATTATGTTTTTCGTATTTCTTCAGTGTACATCTTGTTCAGTTGTGACTTTCTCCTTTTATTTTTTTTTGTGATTGCTGTTCATGGATATATACATGTACATATATATATATATATATATACATATATATATATATATATATATATATATATATATATATATATATATATATATATGTGTGTGTGTGTGTGTGTGTGTGTGTGTGTGTGTGTGTGTGTGTGTGTGTGTGTGTGTGTGTGTGTGTGTGTGTGTGTGTGTGTGTGTGTGTGTGTGTGTGTGTGTGTGTGTGTGTGTGTGTGTGTATTTATATTCATGTATTTGCCCTCCTGCTTGGACCCAAATAGGGTCTGCAGTATTGTATAAATAAATAAAATCAAATAAATGATATCCTTAACACCGGTTTGTTCTCTGATCCACTCTGCTCTCTTCTTGTTTGTCAAGATTACGCCTACCATTTTTCTTTCCATTGCTCGCTGCATCGTCCTCAATTTAAGCTGAATCCTCTGTGTAAGTCTCCATGTTTCTGCTCCATAACTGTGTACCGGCAAGATGCAGCTGTTCTATACCTTCCCCTTGAGGGATAGTGGCAATCTACCAGTCAAGATTTGAGAGTGCTTGCCAAATCTGCTGCACCCCATTCTTATTCTTCTAGTTACTTCAGTCTCGTGGTTCAGCTCCGCGATTATTACCTGTCCTAGGTAGACGTACCATTATACCATGATATACTTCATAAATCATACGTGATGATGTCCTCTCAGTTATGAATAATTTTATAAAGAACGTAGACATCGGTGAAAGGAAATAATTTTGATGTTACGTTGGAGGGACGGTCATTGATATAGATTGCAGAATGCAATGGGGATAACCTTGCACTTTGAGCAATGCCGTGAATAGAAAGAATGTTATTGGCGGTAGTGAATTGAACGGGACCTTCAAAAGTTTCAACCGACAGATTAGATTTTGACAGATAGCTGAAGAAGTTAGCTTATTGAGTTAGTTTTATGATACACCTGGTCGAATGCCTTTCGAAAAATTCAGTAAAACTCACATAAAATGGTACATTGTGCGTCAATTCTTCCACTCGAGTTTCGCAAGAACGTTTCTATAGCGAAAATCATGACTTTATAGGTAGAAAAAGTTAATCGATACGAAATATTTTTCATCAAAGCCCACTGTAAAGAATCAGGTTTAAAAATTTGCAAAAGAATTACCTCAAACAAGGGAGCCACAACTTCTTTGACGGAGGGACTTTTGTCGAAAAATTCGAAGCAGGAAGCGTAATACCTGAGACGTAGAGAAAAAACAAGGGTCAGTATTGGCATAGAATAAACGCAGTTGTTAAACAGATAGAAGTCGGAAGATAATATATACCAGAAGTCTCGTCTACAACGGAAGTCTCACCATTGCAAGCCTTTTCAGAGTTCACCTAGTGTCGTCAGCAACAGTTATCATAGCATGGCATACGAAACCGGAGATTCTTTTGCAGATAATGCTGTATAAGTAATCCTCGTGTTTAATTTTGCGTTCACGTGTATATTGACGTTGAAACACAACGTATAAAAAATGCTTCTGTTATACGTATTAGCGCACAATGTATAGTCTAGACTAGCTGGAGCCACAGGAATGTTCGGTTTCATTTGGTGCGTTGAGCCAATCAAAGCACACAGCGACTGGTGTCACTATCGCCCGACCACACGTCACTTCCGATGCCGAAATTACGGTTGTGCATTGCTGTGGCCATCGTCATTCTCAATATCATTAGTTGAGCCTTAAATGCACCTTTTGGCGTGTTACGCAAGGGAGAGAAGGGGTATACGTAAGAAGGAGGAACGTTGAAAGATGCATGAATGAGCTAAAAACTAATACTCAGGAGCCCTCATGAGATGGAATTCAGAGCTGGTCAAATACGCGACGCCCATAAACCTGGGAACGCAATCGATAAAGAACCACACCGTGGTGGTCTAGTGACTAAGGTACTCGTCTGCTGACCCGCAGGTTGCGGGATCAAATCCCGGCTGCGGCGGCTGCATTTCCGATGGAGGTAAAAATTTTGTAGGCCCGCGCGCTCAGATTTAGGTGCACGTTAAAGAACCCCAGGCGGTCAAAATCTCTGGAGCTCTCCACTACGGCGTCTCTCATAATCATATGGTGGTTTCGGGACGTAAACCCCACATATCAATCAACCAATCGATCAATAAAGAAAAGGCACATGAAGCAGTCAAAGCACAATGCCGTTTTCTTACGTCAAGAAAAAAAAAATCAGTTTCTAATGCATTCGCGGGACATGAATTGAAGCCCGAAGCCATCTTGTTTAAGGCAAAATCCTTCGATGTCTCATTTCCTCAGCACCTTTGCGCGATAAATACGTTCTAAACTATACGCCGGCTAGTACTTTTGCTTACGCGTTGTCGAACGTGGACATCGACCAACGTCCCGCGTTCGCGGAGTCAACGAGTGATGGAAAAAATATCACGTGATGGCATCGCCATACGACGTCATCATGATGTTCCAGATCCCCCCCCCCCCACAATGTGTGACGTCACCATCTCATCAAGGCATCATGACCTGATGTCACCAAGTTATATGACATTCTTACTTGCATGGAGTTTTCTACAATACTTACTAGAGAGAACTCTGGCGCTAGTGTCTATGGGAGCTGCAGCGCACGGCGCTTCAGTGAGCGTGGGAATGATGGGTAGTACACGGATTTGTCTAATCTTCGTACGTATGCCTCCGTGTATGTTCGGGTGGCTTGGAGCTGCTCTCTCACGAAACGAAAATCGGCAAATGTCCGGTTGTTGCGCTTCACCACATTATGCTTCTAGGCTTACCATTTTAAATCGGAACACGAAGTTCAAAAGGGTTCATTCTTTCCATCGAAACAAAACCGAAACACTCAAATAAACGAAGCCACAATTGCGATTTGAGGCCCGCAAGCGCGAAGACTAGGCAAATTTGTCTACTACCCATCATTTCCATGGTCACTGAATAATCCCAGCGCCAGAGTCCTTGCTAGTTAATTTTAGGAAACTCTGTGCCTAGTTGTATGACTCACTCAGCACGTGGTGCCAGTGTGAGTGACGGACTAACGGACGGACGGACGGACGGACAGACAGACAGACAGACAGACAGACAGACAGACAGACAGACAGACAGACAGACAGACAGACAGACGGACGGACGGACGGACGGACGGACGGACGGACTGACGTACGTACAGATGAATGGTTGAAAGCAATAACGAACGAAATTATGGAAGCACGGAGGGACGAACGCTTCACCCCACTCATCATCATTCATTCCGTGGATATGATGTGATTTTTGTTGCATCACTCATGTCGATGCTGCCGATGCCGATAATCAACTTTCGTGTTTGATGAGGCATATAAGGCTGTCGCTTCAATTCTTTAATTCACCCTAATTAATTTTCTTACTTGCGTAACAATATTGCTGCATACCAGAGTAACAACAGAAAGGGTGACGATTGTGTTGTGTTGCAGAGTCCGCTCAGTGGTAAACAGTTTCCAGCCAGTACCACTCCTGTTTGTATATGCGTTTGTACTTGCTTTTGCATCGCGTGTTTGTAGTCGTACTTGTATGTACCAGCGAGCATCATGTGAATTTACCTGAAGTCACTGCAGTGTCACAGTCTACAAGAACATAGCAAGTACACAAACCTGGATATGTATTTCAGGGCGCCTGCTACCAGGTTACTGTCGCTCCTAGCACCGCCGTCGCTAAGGACATTGCGCAGGATACGGCTGTAGTTACGCGCCACGTCTTCCATGAAGCTCGAAGGGTTGGACGTCCTGGTCAACCAGTAGCCGCAAGCGTGCCTGTACAGGTCGTCACACGGCTTGATTGACAGGTCCTCAAAACCTTCCATGATGTGCACGACCTGTGACAGTCAATACAGTCTTTCGTCTAGCCGAAAGCCCTAAGTGCCTCGTGAAGTGCGAAATCGACAATCAACATCTTCGAAGATCGGCGAGACCTGCTGGCGATTCACGCGAACTGGCCATGCATCACCAGACCAGACCGGCAGTGGCGTCAACAAATTATAGTGCAAAAAAAGTAATAAACGTCGGTAAAAAGTCCCGTGATGCGCATATGCTTTATCGTTAGAGCCACTGTCTCGCCCACGCACGCTTGACCATATCACATTGTTGTGTGAGATTGTGCAAGGCCACAGTTTCATTTGAGCTCCAATTTATTTGTCATTTCACTAGGCGTACCGCGTGCCCATCACGGCTACTTAATACTGTTCATTTTCACTTGAGAAGCACAGACTACTAGTCGAGTTGGCAACCCATCTTAATGATGTAGCGCCAAAAAGCAAAGATAGTATACAAAAAGAATAAAATCATTCACTTGACAAGGAAATTCCGAATCTGCAAGATCGACACCTTCAACAACCTTTAACATCTAGTCGCCTATTTCATGTTTACCACACGTCTTATCTCGTCTTTTTCTGTCTATACATTTCGAGTTCTCGCAATAAAGTTCTGTTGCAAAGCAGCATCTGTATTGTGTGGTGTCATCTGTGTCCCGTTTCGGCGGGGTTTGCAACAACTATTAAAAAAAACAAGTTTGCAGAATCATGCTCACCTCGTGACACGCGGCTGACTCGCAGGCGAGCTTCTCGGCGGGAAACTTGGACTGCAGGACAAACAGCCACAAGATGATAACGACAATCACGATGCATACGACGGTGCAAGCGAGGAACATCAGCATGCGCTTGATCTTGGTGCGACGTTCTCCTGCGTCTGATCGCAAACGAATTGTGAACGGCTGGTTTTCTCACTCTCCGTAGAGGGCGAACAGATTAGAAAGCATTAGGCACGACAGCCCAAAATACAAGAGTGTCCCTTAAGGTACTGGATTCACGAAAAAAAGCAGGGTAATAGAAGGCCAAGTAATGCACAGGCTTTCGTTTGCACCAACTTCAGTGTGGTTCACATATACGCGATTTGGACTTGACGTGTAGATAAGAGCCACACTATCTGTTGAGACCATGTTTGTCATTGCACGACGTGTTTATCTCGAACAGTGGCGTATACCAGTAGTTATACAAAAAAAAACATTGATGTTGCGTTTGAATCTGTGAGCAACACCTGAGCCCACCGTAGAAGGATGGCACTGTATAGTTCCGAGCAAGTTTCGGTGCTTTCAAACGAAGTTCCCTGAAGTGTCCCTCACACCTATCTAGTGGACACTTTGTGGTTGTTTCAGTTCGCGAAACCTCGTAACTCTCGTCTGAACGATGGTCGGAGGCTAGGACTTCGGATGCTGGAGACAATAGCACCACTTTAGGGTGTCTACATCTGAGTACGCCGTAGACGGTTGGTAGAGCATAGCTTCGGTGCTTCCAAATGAATTGTCTTTAAGTGTTCCTCACACCTAAGTAGTGCACATTTCGTGGTTATCTTGTTTCGAGTAAGTGTTACATAACTGCGGTTACCGTCTGGGGCTTCAGGAGCTGGAGGGGCAGGAGCGGCCTTATCTTCGCTTGCCTTCTCCTCTTTTGCAATCTCTTCCTGGCTGACCTCCTCTGCGATAAAGTGTGAAATAAACAAAGAATATTAAGATTCACCCATTCAGGCAATGCAAAGACGAGGTTTATAGACCTTGACAAAAAAGTTGAAAGCGGTAGGTTTTGCTTGGCGAAGGAGTCAGACAATGATGATGTTTTTATAAACGTCTCGATATCGTCTAGACAAATCACGCGTAGATCAGGCAGTTGGGACATATCAGCTATCAAATACTAACTACACTGCCTTTAAGATCACCTGTAGACGTATTTCTAACGATCTTTTATCATTTTGTAATATGTCTTTATTAAACGTTAGACTTCTGTATGTGTCAAAGAATTCAACGTGCGGCCTTTTCTTCAAAAATAAAAGCGTCAACTGCCATGCCGACAGTCCGAAGGAAAACACATTCCATTGTTCTACTAAACAATGTGCAGCACTGTAGGTGTTCTTTTTTTTCTGAACTCTAAACAATGTAGAAAAACCGTACTCACTTTCGTCATCGTCTTCATCTGACAGTTTCTTGGAGATCGTACTTATATCGGCCACTAAACAAATAAAAAGTACGAATTATTCGTTGATGAGATTGCATGCAGCTCATGTTAGAGTCACTGCATGAAATATGTACAGGAGAAGGAAAATGAATTTTTTTTTGTCGCGATGCAGTATTGGAAAAGCTCTCTGATTAACTTTTCTAGAAGCAGTCAGTTCTGCTAGTTCAAATACTAAACACCTCGTAATAGAAATACCGAAAATAAGCAGACAAAAAAGACTTCGAAACTTTCATGCAATCTCAAAGGCAGATAAAGGGAGGAGGCCACAGAAAATGCTGTGTGCCAAGACCTCTAGAAAGCTTTGTTTATGATGTTACGACGCTCTACGAGCGTGTCCTGTGAAATGAGCATAAGAACGTGAAGCAAATGCCCACATTCTTAGTTGCACGATGCGAATAAAAAGTTCTATGTATCATTATGAAAGACGTACCCAAAGGTGAGTGTTAGAGTCAACCAAGCCGCATGCGCAACACCCCCACCGCTTATCACTAGCCTCTTTGTATACCCGGCTGTGATGCTGAATAAATGCTTTCATGGAGGCGGAAATGATGTAGGCCCGTGTGCTCAGATTTGGGTGCACGTTAAAGAACCCCAGGTGGTCTAAACTTCCGGAGCCCTCCACTACGGCGTCTCTCATAATCATATGGTGGTTTTGGGACGTTAAACCCCACATATCAATCAATAAATGTTTTCCATTCCTTGCTACTCGTTTGGCTTACAGTCACAACATCAGCGAACGGTAGAAACTGCTGAAGCATTCGCCACGCTCTTTAGAGTGGAAAAAAAGTTGACGTGTTAAAAGCAAATTATGGAAGTAAGTAAGGAACGAAAGTTCGGCTAGCGACGAGTGGCTGAAATTTACTTGCACTGAGAATGACGTTCGACAGTCGTAAGGGGTACGTTGCGGGAAATAAAATTTTAAATACTTCTCACAATGCAGTGTCCTAGCGGAAAATATTCAGGGTACCTTCCTGAGCAAAACTTCGTTATTTACAGCTCATCTTTCAGTAGACCAACACGGCCTGCATTCTTTAAATTGATTTTTATCGTGTTTCATTACTTAGCGAAGCAACACACACGGGCGAAAAATCTTTGCCAAGAAGTTTCACTAAGTGGTGCTTCCAATGTTGTTTTTGTACAGAAACTTTGTTTTTGGCAACATAATACATTTGATGAATTGATGAACTTTTACAAACATGATATAATGTCGACGTGCACGGATATACAAACACATCTGCTATGTTTGTGTTACCAAATGAGCTGTTTGTGCAAGATTATCACACGTATTATAATATTTGAGCATGCGCTGCTGAGAAGTATACTGTGCAATATTTAGGTTATTAACGTAGAACTAATTTTCTCAAAATGAAAGGTTGCAACCTTTTCAGTGTCATCCAGTCTTCATACATCAAAAGGCTTGCAAATGCTAGACAAAATTAATCTGACACAAATAATAAAATAGGTGTCAGATATTTCTTCCCTAACTTTTTTGGTTTGCTAGTTACGTACTTATTCACATAAAAAAGGTGTATTTCATGGTTCGAGAATTTTTCGTTTCACTAAGAAACGAATTCTGCCCCCCCCCCCCCCCCCCCGCCGCAGAGGTACTGCCTCCCCGTGGTGGTCTAGTGGCTAAGGTACTCGACTGCTGACCCGCATGTCGCGGGATCAAATCCCAGCTGCGGCGGCTGCATTTCCGACGTAGGCGGAAATGTTGTAGGACAGTGTGCTTAAATTTGGGTGCACGTTAAAGAACCCCAGGTGGTCTAAATTTCCGGAGCCCTCCACTTCGGCGTCTCTCATAATCATATGGTGGTTTTAGGACGTTAAACTTCACATATAAATCAATCAATCAATCAATCAATCAATCAATCAATTGGCAACATCCGCGCATGCGTACTCGTCCTGTAAGATAGGAGGCTTCCTTACGTATCGATTTTCTCCTCACTGTAACAAAACAACCAATAGAAAATTAAAAAGAAAGTTGGCTTAAACGATACAGCCTATAAATACACAGTTTTATTATGTTTAGAGCACGTGACGTGACTTCAACATTCAGCCAACAACTTATCACAAGCTGTACGTAAGCTAAAGTATTCACATCAGGGCGTATTTTAATAGCGGTCTTATGGATAACAGGGCATGACTGAAGACCCACCCTTCATCGAATCTGTGCCTGCATTGCAGATATTGCAAGGGTCACCCTTTACTTCGAGAAACAAAGGTGTTGTCCCGGCAGAGAGATAGGACAGCAAAAGAAGTTGCTCAGGCTTTTCATATGCACAAGTACGGTGATACGTATGACGCGAGGCCTTCTATTGCATTGCACTAACTAGAGATAGATTATGTCACGGCCAATCTCTAATCTGTTGCGTCATTTCTTCCTATTTGTGTATGTTTTTAATGAAATTTCAGATGCTAGTTTCTGCTTGTGCGTGTGCATTCTGTTTTCTTGCCTCTTTTTTTTTGCAGTTTTTTCTAGTTTTGTATTACTAGCTTGCCCAGCGTTCTGTACTCTAAAATATTCGTGGTCTGCCAACTACTGAACCGACATTTCTGAAATGAGATATATACACAACCAGAGCTCCGTATGTATTGTTCTCAGAAAATTTAAACATGCGCTGGTAGCTTCTTAGGGACAGTTAACTACGTAATGCATTACTATCTGTAAGTTTTTATAACTTCCGGCAAATTGACAAAGGGTGAATGACCAACTCGCAAGGCATTTTAAAGAGACGCCTAACAGCAGTATTTCCAGCACCCAGTAAAAGTCACTATAACATAGAAAAAGCCTTCAAACACATTTTAGTGAGCATTATTTTCCTGTGGTCGGTCTTACTCTGGTTCACGAGGTTACTGCTACTTCAGGGTAGAGTCGTTGCATCGAAGAAACTTCTAGAAATGGAATATAGTGAAATATACTAATTGTGTTATTCCTTACTTGACATTGATGTGGCTGGTAAAGGAGGAAACAAAGAGCGAGTTTCAAGAAACGATTCACTGTTGAAAGGCAATAAACAGAAGCATAAAGAAAACCTTGTTAACAGGTGCCCATAACCTTACTCTTATAACCAAAGGCGACTGTCAGAGAAGATTCCTATAAAATTCACTGCCATCATACCCATACAACTCCCACGTTATAATATACATGATCTTCTGGATCATTCAAACAACGTCAAGACAACTTATTATCTTTTTAATCTCACTGATCTGTACTCCCCTATTAAGAACACAACGTCATATTTATTTTGGTATGCCGCATATGGGAAAATACCGTGCCCCCTGCCTTATGCGAACACACGCAAGGCATACCAAGTTAGGCAAAAACGTGTTCTCAGGACTCATTCAAACAAGGTTCATACAACTTACGGCACTTCATTGCTCTCCTCCATCTCTACAGTCCTATTAATAACACAACGTCATAATCGTCTTGGTATGCCGTTTATGTTAGAATACCATGCCCACTCCCTCACGCAAACACACGCAAGGCACAGTATCGTTAGTGTGGGGGCACAAGGTCCTCCCCTATTTGAGTAATATTTTCTTCGTCGTAATGGTACGTTTACTTTGCAAGTGCAAAGAAAATGTGAACTATTTTTTTAGAAGTGGGACACTGCTTTGTACGATCCTTTTTTTTTATCGGGGAGGTGGGGTCATAGTATCAGGTAAGAGCACAAAAACTGTCTTTTTCTTATAAAAACGCACAGCCATAAGTGCCACAGGTATATGAGGTATCACTCAGTTACATATACCCAAAGGCACTAAGCTTGTCATCATCGTCAAGGAACCCTATACATAGGTACGCATAATTTTACTGACAGATAAAAGTGGATACCTTTTTTTTTTAAAAAGACGATAGCCTTTCTTGGGAACCTTCGATCCAAAAACTTTGGCCTGTCTGTCAGTACATTTGTGTGTTTGTCCACCACTACAGCGAACTGGGTACATTAAACAGCACCAGCCGATATCCCGAACGGCCGACCCAATTCGCAGCGCCCACCAATGTTGCTCAAGCATTAGCGTTCATGCGTGTGCGATTGTCAATCAAAAAGCTATTATTGCGCATATCTGAGGCACCATAACAGCACGTAGATATTCTGCATGTTCGTCTTTTACTAGAAAAGGCGTACATAAGTAATTCTAAGGACCGTGGCGCTTATCACGCTTCGCTGACCATGCAACGCTTGCACGAAAAGGCGAGTGTTTCCAACTCTTTGCTAAGACGACACGGTGGTGGCCCCTACCCATCACCTTGCGTTCTACACCTTATCACCTGTGAGACGGGCGCGCGCGCCCGTCTCAGGGCCACGGGTTTTGTTTTCCAAAAAAAAAACTGCCAGATGGCGCTCATGTCTCACGTGTGACGCGACTTGATGCGCTCGTTTGCCTCCGCTGCACGCTCAAGGCACTCTAACGCACTGCCTCCAGAATATCATTCATCAATGTTCTTGCGCAGAACATCAAATAAATGTTTTGTTCACTCTCTCCACATGCAAGGCTATCTATCGCCTTTCGACGATATTTGCAGATTACATGCAGATACGGGGCCAATTTTTTTACAAAAACTAAATTCTGAATTATGTTAGGTGCTGCTTTAAACCTCATTTCAACAGAAATATCATTTTACTCGTGAGAACAGCGTAACGCCTGTTAAACTGAATAAAGCCACTATAATGTCAAGTTTTGTAGAGTAAAGAGCATGGCACATTTGACCGAGTCCTCCACGCACCTCCATCACAACCACAGCTGCTTCACCTATCGCGTATCACCGCGCGCTGCACCGCTATCCCTGTACAGCTGTGCATGCACCCACACACCTTGAAGTGTCTTCGACTACACAGATATATTGATATTACCATCGGATTCTAAATAATGAAACACGATCTTTCCAGCAACAGAATGCAGTAAAAGTATTCTGTTCACAGTGTGGAGTTATTGACTGATTATCATACGGTGAAAACGTTGCCAATACAGGCGAAAGTGTAGTGAGAACGCTCGCGGCGTCGCTTCATGCATGCCACGTCCACTGATGCTATCAGCCGTACCCCCAAGCACGCGTTGCGACGCGTCTCTCTCCATAGAAATGGCGTGACGCCGAGTCTACACGCCACGCGCTGACTGATTGAAGTGGGCACAGTAAAGGGTTCGTAGGTTTGATGGCATGTCCGGCAGGTTACTTCACGGTGGCTGGATCCCCGCCGTCGTCCGCATAGCCTATCTTCGCGGGCCAACATAACAGCAGGCATAGTTGAAGCTTTAGTCCCATTCTCAGAAACATTTTGCGATTCTTTACGAAGAGGTGAAGAAGCGCTTCTACGGCAAGGATGATGTCACTGCCCACGCGTTGCACCAGCAGGTATGCGAAACCAGGTAAGTTACTGCACAGAATTTGAACGCTTCCAGGTTCAATCGTGCATCAACAGGGGGCGCCATGAACAATGCCGCTCATGTGTGTTTATGTGCCAGCGCGGTGTCTATAATAAAGTGCAGTAACTAAAACTATATTGTCCTTTCAGGTTGCGACCTATGAAGAACTGTAGGCATATGCGTCAAATGACTCATTATTCCATGGTACTGGATATTCCATTGGAACGAAAATGTCCTAATACAGTGCTACACATGTTAGTCGTATCGATCTGATGTCCCTCATGTTCTGTTTTTGATTTGTAGAAAAATGCTGCTAATTCATGTTCGCGTATGTCGATTCCGAGCGAAAAAAAAAAATGTACGCTTATAACACTGCCTGCAATAAACGGCATTCTCGATAACGCAAAATAATCATACGCAGCAATACACAGTAAAATACAGTTAAAATAATGCATTTATAACGTACTATGTTAAATTCATGCAAATCAAATTGTATCTCCCTTCATTTCTTGGTGGCTAGCCGATACAACTAGAAAATACAAGTTGCATAGATTGATATATGGAAAGAACAGCTATAGCAATACAGTTTAGTCAAGTGCACACCTTTATTTCCACGACAAACGTTTTTTTTTTTAAAAACCTATCCAGCGTTACTCAAATGCTTCTTTAACTGTTCTCACTTCTTTCGTACCTGTGGGAATCAAGTCGGCGGCAAGTACATCATTGCTTGTCGGGGCAGGTCTGGCCTTCAGCTTCTGGGTAATATCCTTCAGTTCTGTTGATAAAACATGTGACAGCAAAACAAGTTACAAAACTGGAAGAAATTCTCGCGTGCATTCTAAGTGAATTTCCGCATCGTCTTAAGTGTTATCGTTCTCTTGATCGATCCTGCGACAGATTTAAATCGAATGAGCACCTGTCATGAAACAAACTAGGCTCCAATTTAATACCATGCTCCAAATGCCATGCACTTGGTGTTACCCTGAATCGTGCTGGCATAAATTCTCCTGCAAAATGAGGCAGCTGGTTCAAGAACTAATTATTTCTACAGATACTCTATTTTATGCAAGCAGTAATTTAATGAATTTGCTAATATGCAGTGGCTGCGCTGACTAGCAAACGTGCACTGATTAACTAGACTGGAATCGACTAACTGACCAACTGACCTTTATAGGACTGGCTATATATTGGGCTAAACTGAGGTTCACTAGAACAGGGTAAACAAAATGACGTTGCAAAAAACTGGGCAGGTCCGCGATCGGCATATAGGCTGAACGTCGGCAGGCCTCGAACTGTAATTGTTCACTATGCTAGTACTCGTTAACCTAGACTAGGCTTAACTACAGTAGCAGTGATTAGCTGTCTCACGCACACTAGTGGTAATACTAGAAATCCTCTCTCAACTATGAATTTTGTATATTCAACGATCTGAGGGTTGTGTACAAATAGCACACAACTACGAAGTATGCAAAAATACCTTTCATTTTGGTCGCCTGATTGTCTTTTATGACTACAAGCTTTTGTAAGAACCTTTCTTAAATACAAATATTGTTTCGAAATTGACTGCAAAGATGTACAGAAAGTATATTATATAGTTGAATGAACTTCGAACTTCGAATGAATAAAATGTACTGCGACCTACCGGGTGCTGTAAAAAAACAAAAAAACGAATGTTTGCGATTATTTACAAGGGTAACAGTGACCTTCACTTGAATTTTTCTTTCTCGAACTCCACATACTCACGTGTTAGATCCAATGCTGTAGACAAAAAAAAACAATGAATTTACCACGGGAAACTGTGCCGAAAACAAAAGGCTAACTTCAAATAGATTTGCAACTTGTTTAGTTCTTGAACATCAAAATTCTTCATACGTTTCTGGAGAATATATACGCGTACAACAGAGCGATTACAGACACCCCCCGACTACACACTTAAAGATCAAACTTTCTTATAATAGGTGACGCCAATTTAAAGTTCACACATGGACCAATATCTACGGGGTGTTCACCCCTGCCCCCTTCTGGTTTCTTAAGCTTTATTACTTCTTTCTTCGCTAACTGTTCGTGTTCCTCGCTTATTATGTCAATTGCTTTCACACTCAAGCACGCTATGGACTGATCTAAGAAAACATTGACACATTTACTCAACACATGTCTAGCCTACTGGTAAAAACATTAGTGTAGAGGCTCCATAACAGGATTGTTTATCATAATACTTTACTAGATAAATATCGTTGTGAATAAAAATAAAATACGCATCACGTAATTTTAGGCAACCCAATTTTACACGTTGTTTTTTTATTAAACTGTAACCTTGGAAATGTTTTTCTTGAAGAAGCACAGCTTAAACACAGTTTTTTTAGCTCCTTCCTGAGGTACCACACGAAGGTACACGTATATTGGGCTTTTTTATTGTTTGAAAAAGCTTCTATTGGCGATTTGGAACATAAATGTGAACAATTGTTCCTAAATGCAAGAAGGAAGATTTCCAGAACTACTTCAGTTACGATGGAACTACTTCAGTTACTTCAGAGACGTACGGGACAAGAGAGAAAACGGTACGATGGCACTGACTTAGAAGCAAATGTGCTTATTCCTTCAGTAAGCACATATATACTTCACCACTATCACAACAAAAAACACACAAAAATGAAGACTTAGCCACATTATAGGTAATGAAGTGATCCATCGACCATGAATTCTACCTCCTTCAGAAGTAGGGATATCGAGGGGAGGCTTACTTACACGTCACGGCTTCTATGTGTGTGATAAGCTTCTGAAAAGAAGCTTTTCCCATACACAAGAACTGTTTCAAGTGCAGTTTGCCTAAATAACATAGCCAGATACTTTTTTTTTTCTAAGCAGGGAGAGGAGGTGGAGCGTTCAACTATAATTTATGTACGTTGGTATGTACGTTTTTATGTGTGCGTGTACATATACGCATGCGAAACCGAAATATATCTGTTCAAGGTTCGCACACGACGATATGGTGTCGCTTTGACGACAGCAAATTTGAACGGCTATAAGCTCATTTTATTTGTGCTTTCGCAAAGCTCTACCTCTGGCAAATAAAGTCTCCCACGTAACACGACATGAAAGACTCACCCACATTCTTCCGCTGCAAGACTGAAAATTGAAAAATTGTAAACAAACATTACAATAACTTTAACGGTTCAGAAAAATGTGAACAGGTCGACAGAGAAGAATCCATGAGCTGGATTCATGTCCTCCTACAAAGACGTTGTGCCAATAAGTAAAACTTTTCCTGCACTCAGGCTTATCATTCACAAATGCGTTTTTGAGAAACTATTCCACGCATCCCTATAAATTGCTTCCCTTGACAACTACTCAAAGAGACACTAATGGCAAAGGACAATTTGTGTCAGAGTGAAAGCTCAATGTATGACGACGCCTAAAACGGCTATATTAGCAGCAGCAGTGTCTTACTTACGAAGAAATTAAGCCAAATGTATCATACTTCGTGCCCCACGAGTGGGGCTATGACGAAGTTATCCCGATGACGTGAGATCGTACTACTACAATTAATCACAAATAATCAAACTAGCCCCAATAAAAAATAACTTTTTCAGCACAAAGATACGTAATAAAATGTCACTTGTCTGTTTCTGTTTTATTTTAGAAAAAAAACCATGTGGGCTTACCAGGGGAATAGTGCGAGTGGTCAAGAAGCTTAGTTTTCGACTGGTTACTCTGCATAGCGGTGCCGTCTGGCGGGGCATAGTTGAACCAAGCAAGCAGAATCATGACCTCCGAGATTGCAGATAATGGTTCAACGGCCGTTCTTGCTACTGCGGCTTCCACTACTTTCACCTTGCTGCTACTGCTGTCGGCGGCCACGTGGTATAAGCGGGCCTTGCTGGGCACGGTAAAAGTGACGTCTGAAAGACCGCTTTCAAGCGCGGGTGATTTGAACTGCGCTAATGCAATACGGAGCATTCACACGTGGTTTCATTTCAAAATAAGCACTCTTTTAGCACAAAACTAGCACTGCGACATTTTTAATCACTACTTCAACAAGCAACATTGACTTAGTATTTGCCTTTAATGTCTCTTCAACCATATTGTTGTCTCTGCAACTGTCGGAGTGTGTCAGGCGGAGGAAAAACGCAGAAACACGAAATATTAACGTTATTTTTACCTTTCGAGAACATTGATTTATGGATATATGCATCCCTATACCTCAATAAGTGTTATGCCTATGCTTGAATAAATGTGTTAGTCACGATTCAGCATCATTCTCGGGCATTCCTCCCTCTTTCTCGTTTTTGTGAGCAGTCCAGGATGAAGAAAACTGGTGACGTAGCAGCCAGATTTATTTTTCACATTTACAGCAACTACTGATGCCTTTCCTCAACAATTATTTACCCATAAGCACGTGATCAATGCTTCCCCATCCTTTGTTTTTTGGGATCCTACTCTCGCCAGAGTGCTTTCCTAAAGGGGTTTATTGGCCATCTACCCGCTGCCTACCTGAGTAAGCTTTTCCTGCATAAAACTCTCCTAAGCTTTCCTAAGTATTGTTTAGAGACAACCACTCCCAGTCTTCTCGAAATGACTCTTTTCCCCAGGCCATTAGCATACGCTTACATACGAATTGGATCCCTCGGCAACATTATTTCATACCCTAGGCAATCACTTTCTCCGCAAACAAGATTTTTTTTTCATGCTACCGCAAGCCTACCACAATCATGCCAAGACAGTCGCTAGGCAAGACGACTTATGGAAAGCAGTTATTTTGGCATTCCCGGAAGGCATTTCAATAAAGACAAATATGGATGACAGTTATGAAGGCCACTATCAAATGCAGATGATTCGATTCTCTTTACAATCACTTTCCTTGATTTCTCACGCAACATCCTTCGGTAAACATGTCGATGCAAAGGGCTTGCATTCACAGGTACATCAGAGGAGATAAGTGCGCACATGCCGATATTTCTTAATGCTAAAAGGAAACATCAGAGAAAATAGGGACACCAAAGTGTAGCTCGGAATGTGAAATCATGCTCAAACTCCATACTTACAGCTCCTTCGTCTTTGTTTCATTGCTGAAAAGTTGACCAAGATGAGCGACGGTACAGCGCAATCAGGAAGCTATGTATTTCACGCATGTGCTTTGCCCGAAACTCACCATCAAACGCGTTTGATGCTGAAAGCAAAAAAAGGCACAAAGAAACACGTCAGACTCATTTTATCTTGTAACAAACTATTAGTTACAGGACAGCCTGCCAAATGAATAAAAAAGTAAACATCAATTACGCTTCGAAGTGATTCAGCAGCGAAAGGTTTTAATAGGATCAGCTTAGCTACAGTCGACGTCATTCGTTCACCAGTGATTTGTACAACCAGTGATTTGTACCAATTAGGGTGATACCCAAACGCGAAGCACATTGTTTGACATGTGGATCCCTTTTTGAATAAATAGGGTATCTAGACAAGTTTGTGCATACATTTTTTCCCTGATCCATGATTCGATGTAAGCTACCGTCAACTCTACAGCAGATACTGGCACACTTGCTTTCTACATCCTACACTTGAATCAGGTGTGCATTAACAAGCAACATGAACAACAATGCTAAAGTTACCCGCTAAAGGTCGCAGAGACTGAACGCAGTTGGCAACCACTAAAATTATTAGTAATGCCAAGTGATTAGTCAGGCCCTTCCGATGTAAATACTCACATACATATAGGTAGGTTTTTATTAATCATTGAATAGGGAAGTATTCGGTGTTTCTGCTCATATTATTTACTATTGTACTGGGTGATTCGGTTAAAACTGGCCTACTACATTGGACTGTTGTTTTGTTTAAAAGTATCTGATATTGAGCCTTTGTGCTGCAAAGCATTCATGAAAAACAAAACTTTAATGGCATTTCCCGTTTTTTTACGCACCACTCTGAAACAAAAATAAATAGCAAAAGCGAAAACCAGCAAGGCCTGGACAAGAAGGGATGTCCTGCGCTTTAAAACGTTGTTAAAACTAATTGACATTTGTCATTTCAAACATGACTAATGAAGACTTGTAAATGTTACAAAGGCCTATAATAGCTTAAAATATACCAGTTGTGGATATTGACACCCAATAGGACAAACTATTGTGAATTCAGTATGTAGTGCTTCTTCTATGAAGTTTGGTTTAATGCCACACTTTATGATATTTCTCATTCATATTTCGGCGAAAACATTTACAACATAGGACGGGCTGTTAAACTGGCGGCAGATAACTGAGATGAGAGCTTGTTTTTTTTTTTCTCTGGGAAAATTCAGCTAATCGAAGTAGACCAGGCATCAGGCCAACATAAAAATTTTTTTTTCCATGTCGAGCTTGGTGGCACACGTGTTATCACTCTGTTATAAAGAGAATGCTCACAGCATCCATTCATCCATCCTAAGTATAAAGCATAAAAAAATAGGTAGCTCCTGGTCAGACATGGTCCAGACGGGTACGGGGACATTCATCACGCCGCTGAGACACGGATTGCGGAATTATGTGAGTCGCGGTAGCCAGCAGGTTTCCACTTGTCTCGGAGGTCATGGTCAGACAAACGAACAGGAAGACTGATGTCACCACAAATTGGTGCCCCTTATAGCGTTTACAATTTTTCGCTAAAAAACGTTGATTGGAAGACGAACTTAAGAGGGATCTGTTCCCAAAGGCTCACTTGAAGTGAAATATTTTTGCATGTTCCTGGTAACGACTCGGATGCGCGCTGATGCACCTTCGATTCATGTCGATATAGATTTAGTGGATGCCTGGCCAATGTGAAATGCTGCACTTTCATCTTTATGTATGATTAATTTTCCCACAGAAACAAACACACGCGTCACTATACAAGCCTACTGAGAATGTTCTCAATATGAAATCTGAGACAAATGTGCAAACTCAACTGACATTTTAATAATGCTGCGAACGAATCTTTCTATATATGTACTTACGATCAGCGTTGGGGCCATCTGAAAGCGAGTGTTTTGATGCAGTTTTTAACACGATTGCCGCGACAGCCCATGCACTTCTGACACAGGCGAAAATTTAAATGCATGCAAGCTTGACTGTCATGAGTCTTCAGATTCTTCAATGCAATCATGTGCACAAGTTTTACGCATCATTTTCTAGTGACGCTATGCTTTCAGTTTGTTGCCACTTGTCTACTTAGAATAGTGATGCAATTTTGTACTTTTCATGTGTAGTTGTACGTTTGGAGCTACCCTGTCAAATAATTTGTGTAAAATTTATTATCATATTAACTGTATCTCTGCTCCTGAGATGTAATAAAATACTCGTGCAATAGATTGGACCAGTCACCAGCCACATACGTTAATCGTGCAAGCATGCAGGCTTGGGACCACTTCTCGTATGACGTTGACTGAACAAATACAATGATTGATAAAAAAATTGATGAAAAAGCGTACTTTCTTGTTTCAATTTTGCAGGTTCCTAATCATCACCCCACAAAGCTGCGCCTCCTATCAAAACGGTAGATATAAGCATAGGAACCAAAAACAGGTTCACTAAATTTTGAATATGTAACCTGCCCCATCGTCACGCAATGTAATCTGGTAGACCTTGTGTATTATAGTTTCAAATTCAACTTACCTTTTTTGGAATCCGGGGCTGTTTCATAAGATAAAGGAAAAAAATCAAAGAAAACAATAGAATCTTGAACACTCAATTAAGGACTTAGGCTCGTAACTCGAGTTTCGTGCCTTCCTATCACTGCGTTCCTGCACTGGCCGGCATTGCAGAGGTTACGTTAAAGGAATACTTGAACAAAATAGTAGACCCCGTAAATAGCTTAGTTTAATATAGTTCGATGAAACCGGCTGTTGGAGCAGCTGGTGTTGAATCACATACGACACTTTTTGCGCAAAAGTGAGGAGTAAATGAATACTCAGAAAAAAAGAGAAGGCAGTGAGCTCGTCCTCTGCATTACGTGCTTTTTATTGGGATTCCTTCATTTCCTACTTATGTAATAAAAGAAAGACGCCTTATGTATTTTACTTATAGTTTAAGTGCACGAATGAAATTCTTATGTTAGAAATGACGCGTCGTTGTGAACTTCGCAAGCCGATTTGAATTGGTGAGCATAAAGGGGTCAAGCTGGTGGACGGAGAACGGCTAAACCTCAGCGGAACTTTGCATTGCTACAATGCGTCTGCAGACCACTCAAGGCCACAAGAAGCTGAAAGGACGAAGCTTACGTAAATGAATGTACTATCCATCATTAACATGCTTGCCGAAGCGCCCTGCAACTCAGCCCTCATAGACACACTAGCGCCGCATTGCCCTCCTATAGTGTACTATCGGTGTCAAGTCACGGCCTCCGAGATGGCGGGCGTGTGGCGGGAACACGCCGCGCGCCCGCCATCTTGCAGGCCATGGTCAAGTCAAACGTTGGCATTCGCGATAATTGTACGCATTGTCCAGTGATCACCATGGACAGGCATGCATGTGCGCTGTGCTGCCCAACTAGTTGTGCGGGCTTGTAAGGGATGATGATTGCAGTGCGCGTACTGTACCGTTGCAAGTGCTTGCCGCTGTTCGCGTTACCCTTGACGCCGATGGTAACTCTAATGAAACTCGGAGCAAAGCGGCCTACATAGCTTGCGTACAAAATGGTGTCTCAGAGAATCTTTCTTTGTGGTTGCTTCGTCAAAACTGAATCCAGACATAAATCTCCATTCTCCTTGGTCATCTATTTACAGCGGTCTGTGGCAAGTGTTGTGGCACATAACAAGTAGGCAGGGTTCACAGGGGGGCGGCGGGAATTCGCTAACTGTAGAGTGCTATATACCACTGTGGATATTGGAAAGTTTGTTAGATATCTGTAGATTAAACTTACCTCCAGCAGCAAAAGCATCAGAAACTGCGTGCAATGTATACACAGCCGTTGCTTGTCAGTATACAGGCATTTTAAAAAGGTGATCATCACATTAACACATATTTGTGAAGAAACATCAAGTTCCCAGTGCACGTTTGGGACGCTAGTATTACTGAAACCAAATGTAAGATAACCACCATAGTATAGTCTGGTGGTTGGGTGCTCTATTGCTAACCCGAAGTTTTCAGGATCGCATACCTGCTGAATTTCTAAAGAAGGCTAAAAGTTTTCAGTGCAGTGTACTTAAAGTTACATATGCGTTAAAGAACCCCAAGTGGTCGAAATTTGCAGAGGCGCCCTTCACGCCCCTCACCATCACAACGTGGTTCCGGGGAGTTGAACCCCAACTATTATTAGTAATAAAAGTGTTTCGTTACACTTGTTAAGACGTGTTTATTTACCGCCTCGGTAGCACCATTTCATTCTTCGTGCAATCTAAATATAAGCGTAGAAACTTGGCGTGCTTCGGCTCTAACCACTTGTGGTGAAAGCGGCGAAAGAAGGGAGGGGAAAGTAATCCAAAATCTGTAATTAAAATAATGCGAAAATGACGCTTTTGGAAAAGCTTACACTTACACGTCTGTGTTTTCGCTGCTGGTGCTATTGCTGATTGAAAAAGAAACAAACGCACGAACGTAACAAAACTTATGCAAATGTTTGAGCAGACGTCCGGCCTTCGTCAGAGAACGAATGCTACATCCCTTCACACATAATAGATAGATAGATAGATAGATAGATAGATAGATAGATAGATAGATAGATAGATAGATAGATAGATAGATAGATAGATAGATAGATAGATAGATAGATAGATAGATAGATAGATAGATAGATAGATAGATAGACAGACAGACAGACAGACAGACAGACAGACAGACAGACAGACAGACAGACAGACAGACAGACAGACAGACAGACAGACAGACAGATAGATAGATAGATAGATAGATAGATAGATAGATAGATAGATAGATAGATAGATAGATAGATAGATAGATAGATAGATAGATAGATAGATAGATAGATAGATAGATAGACAGACAGACAGACAGACAGACAGACAGACAGACAGACAGACAGACAGACAGATAGATAGATAGATAGATAGATAGATAGATAGATAGATAGATAGATAGATAGATAGATAGATAGATAGATAGATAGATAGATAGATAGATAGACAGACAGACAGACAGACAGACAGACAGACAGACAGACAGACAGACAGACAGACAGACAGACAGACAGACAGACAGACAGATAGATAGATAGATAGATAGATAGATAGATAGATAGATAGATAGATAGATAGATAGACAGACAGACAGACAGACAGACAGACAGACAGACAGACAGACAGACAGACAGACAGATAGATAGATAGATAGATAGATAGATAGATAGATAGATAGATAGATAGATAGATAGATAGATAGATAGATAGATAGATAGATAGATAGATAGATAGATAGATAGATAGATAGATAGATAGATAGATAGATAGATAGATAGATAAAAGGGTGGTCGGTGTATATATGTGGGATAACTTACATATCGACCGCTTTGGTAGAGCCACTGCAAAAAGTGGAAAAAAGAATACGGTGAAGTGTGTAAACACAAACAGAGATCTTTGATATTGCCACGTTCCATTTCACAAGTTTTTGTTATCGTTCCGAAACACCACATGATTCTCGGCGCAAACCGCGCCTGCAGGTTTCGAGAAGGTTCCGGACTGTAGTAGATCATTTCGATAAGATCACGCCAACTGTGCGAACGGTACAGATTGTTCTGGAACCTACGCCACCGCCAGCGATAACGCTAGAACATTCGACGGCAAGGGTATAAATGCCGACGCGCTTCGCCGCTTGTCAGTTGTTGATCGAAGGCCGACGCTGCGTTCGCCGCTATCAGTCCGAGACTGCTATCTGTGCAAGTCTGCTGCTGTAATTAGACTTTCCCTTTACCGGGCACAGGTTCGCCCAAATAAACAGTTAAATCCCAACACGAAGTTTCCTGTCTTTGGCCACGTCACGACCCCGTGACATCTGGTGGAGGTGCTGCTTCGTTCATGTGCCGGACGCCCCCTTCAAGCCGTGAACCCAGCCCCCGTCGCGGAGAAGACACCGACGCCAACCAAGAGCAGCGAACGAGCCGCCGACAGCAAGGTCTCCCACCGGAGTACGGCCTTCTACAAGGCAAGGCGCGGAAGACCAAGACCATGACCTCGACTGCAGCGACAATGACAACCGGAGCGTCCCAGCCCGCGATCGTCATTCATCAACCCAGGGAACCACCAACGTTCCATGGCTCATCGTTTGAAGACCCGGAAACCTGGCTAGAAACATACGACCGTGTGGCCGCCCTCAACCACTGGGACAACGAAGAAAAGCTCCGTCGTGTGTACTTCTACCTGGAAAACACCGCAAGGACCTGGCTAGAGAATCGGGAGTCCACGCTCCGAACGTGTGATGTCTTCTGCGGCGCATTTCTGCAAAAGTTCGCAAGCGTCGCTCGCAAAGAGAGGGCCGCTGCTCTACTCGAGACCCGGGTTCAGCTACCAAATGAAAAGGTTGGAATTTTCACAGAGGAGATGACCCGCCCATTCCGTCACGCTGACCCAGACATGCCTGAGGAAAAGAAAGTTCGTTTCCTCATGCGAGGGGTCAAACAGGAGCTCTTCGCGGGACTAATGAGGAATCCACCGAACACCGTCCAAGAATTTGTATCCGAGGCAACCACCATCGAAAAAACGCTGGACATGCGCACCAGACAGTATAATCGTCGCCTGACTCCAGAATGCGCTGCTGCTCAAGCTAGTGACTCCGACGACCTGCGTGAAACGATCCGAGCGATCGTGCGGGAAGAGCTGCGCAAACTGTTGCCTTCGGCGCAGCCTCAAGTGGATTCGATCGCCGACATTGTGCGAGAAGAAGTCCGGCAATCGCTTCGAATTCCCGAAACACCGCCGCCCGAGCCAGAAACTATGAGCTACGCCACTGCAGTGCGCCACAACGCTCCTCCCCGTCCACGCCAAAACGCCGCCCCGTCACACTTCCGTTGCCAGACGCCACCGCCGCCACCACCCCAACCGACGTTCTACCGTTTCCCAGCGGGCCAGCGCAGTGCACCGAGGAAAACGGACGTTTGGCGTGCACCTGACAACCGCCCGCTCTGCTACCACTGCGGCGAGACCGGGCACACATACCGCCGTTGCCAGTACCGACAGATGGGACTGCGTGGCTTCGCCGTCAATGCGCCGCGTCCGCAGCCAGGAGATCGGCCACGTGACATCGCCGACTACCTGGCAGGAACTCAATGGACACCACGAAGTCCTTCCCGTTCGCCGTCGCCCAGCCGCCGCATGACACCGCACCCCCGGCAGTACTCTGGCCCAACGCGGGGCCGGTCTCCTAGCCCGTATCCGGGAAACTAAGGGCAGCAACCGATGTAGGTGCGGTTGCTGTGCGACGAACTACCGAAGATCCTCCGACGACGACGCCGACGCGACGGAGCTTTTTGAACACAACACCAACCAGGCAAAGCCCTGAAGGCAAAAGCTCACTTACCGAAGGTGGCCGGACGACGCAACATGGAAGCAGCGGAACAAGCCGACGCAGCCGTGACCCGACGCCACGCCCTAACTGTAATGCGAGACGGCGAACTAGCGACCTCGACGTTCTTATCGACGGCCACAGTGTGACTGCTCTCGTCGATACTGGAGCCGACTATTCTGTCATCAGTGAGTCGTTCGCGGCGAAGTTAAAGAAAGTTAGGACAGCTTGGAAAGGCCCTGAAATCCGCACAGCCGGAGGTCATCTCGTAACGCCTGCAGGAATCTGCACAGCGAGAGTCACCATTAACGGCCGTATTTATCCTACAGACTTCGTAGTCCTACAGCGTTGCTCGAGAGATGTCATCCTTGGCATGGACTTCTTATGCCTCCATGGTGCTGCCATCAACCTAAAAACAAGGTCGATAACGTTATCCACAGAAGAAGCACTACCGCCGCGCACGCCGTCAGGACACCATGCATTGAATGTGCTGGAAGAACAAGTCACCATTCCGCCTCGCTCAAGCGTCATTATTTCAGTCGGCGCTCCTAAATCACCTATACTGGAAGGCGTCGTTGAAGGCAGTCAGCATCTGTTGGTCACCCGAAATATTTGCGTCGCAAGAGGAATTGCAGAGCTGCGGGGAGGCAAAGCAACGGTTATGCTCACAAATTTCAGCAATGAGTACAAACATGTGAACAAAGGAACAACGGTCGCATACATCGAAGAAATTGTCGAAACCACCAGTGCTTTCGCCCTCGCCGATTCTGCGGAACCTGCTCAGAGGAACCAAGCCCCTCCCATAGCTTTCGACGTCAATCCCAGACTTCCGAACGATAAGCAAGAACAGCTCAAGGCCCTGCTCCTGCAATACGAAGATTGCTTTTCGTCGTCATCGAAAATTCGGCAGACCCCAATCACGAAACATCGAATCATAACCGAAGAAAATGCCAGACCACTCCGTCAGAGTCCGTACAGGGTTTCGACGCGAGAACGTGAGGCAATGAAGAGACAAATTGATGAAATGCTGCGAGATGACATTATCCAGCCGTCCAAGAGTCCGTGGGCATCCCCCGTGGTGTTAGTGAAGAAAAAGGATGGGACCCTACGTTTCTGCGTCGATTATCGCCGCCTGAACGAAATCACAAGAAAGGACGTGTATCCTCTCCCACGAATAGACGACGCACTTGATCGGCTCCATAACGCCAAGTACTTCTCGTCAATGGACCTCAAGACTGGCTATTGGCAAATCGAAGTCGACGAAAGAGACAGAGAGAAGACGGCGTTTATAACACCGGACGGCCTCTTCGAGTTTAAGGTGATGCCCTTCGGCCTTTGCTCAGCGCCTGCAACTTTTCAACGCGTTATGGATACAGTACTGGCAGGATTGAAGTGGCAGACTTGCCTTGTGTACTTGGACGACGTCGTCGTGTTTTCCTCGAGTTTCGACGAGCATCTTCGGCGCCTTGAAGCTGTACTTCAAGCCATCAAGACGTCCGGACTCACACTGAAGCCAGAAAAGTGCAGATTTGCGTATGAGGAGCTTTTGTTTCTGGGGCACGTTATCAGCAAGTCTGGAGTTCGTCCCGATCCACGGAAAACAGCCGCCATCGCCGACTTCCCGCCGCCCACTGACAAGAAGGCCGTGCGCCGATTTCTGGGCCTGTGCGCCTATTATAGGTGGTTCGTGAAAAACTTCGCCCGCATCGCCGATCCTCTCACTAACCTTACCAAGGCCGACTCGGAGTTCAAGTGGGAAACGCCACAGGAACACGCTTTCCAGGAGCTTAAACATCGCCTCCAGACGCCTCCGTTACTAGCCCATTTCGACGAATTCGCCGAGACAGAAATACATACTGACGCAAGCAGCGTAGGTCTTGGCGCCGTTCTTGTGCAGAGGGCTGACGGACTTGAAAGGGTTATTAGTTACGCCAGCCGATCGCTATCCAAAGCAGAAGCAAATTATTCCACAACAGAAAAGGAGTGCCTCGCCATCATCTGGGCTACGTCGAAATTTCGCCCCTACCTCTACGGCAGGCCCTTCAAAGTTGTGAGCGACCACCACGCCTTGTGTTGGCTAGCCACCTTGAAGGACCCTTCAGGTCGCCTCGCACGATGGAGCCTGAGACTTCAAGAATATGACATTACTGTCATTTACAAGTCCGGCAAAAAACACTCCGACGCTGACTGTCTCTCTCGTGCACCTGTCGACCAACCGCTACCCGACGACTCGGATGACGACTACTTCTTGGGAACGATAACTACCGATGACTTCGCTGAACGACAGCGGGCCGACCCGGAACTTAAAGCCCTAATAGAATACCTCGAAGGCAGGACCGCCGAAGTCCCGAAGGTATTCAAGCGCGCACTTGCGTCGTTCTTTCTACGGAACGGTCTTCTACAAAAGAAAAACTTTTCACGGCTTCGAGCTAAGTACCTCCTTGTGGTGCCTTCAGCTCTGCGACCAGAACTCCTGCAGGCCCTGCACGACGATCCGACGGCCGGGCACCTCGGTGTTTCCCGCACGCTCGCGAGGATACAAGAAAGGTACTACTGGCCACGTCTTACCACCGACGTCACTCGTTATGTGAGGACATGCCGGGACTGTCAGCGACGCAAGACACCGCCGACAAGGCCAGCGGGACTTCTGCAGCCAATTGATCCACCTTGCCGACCTTTCCAGCAGATTGGTATGGACCTACTGGGGCCGTTCCCGACGTCGGCTTTCGGAAACAAGTGGATCGTGGTAGCTACCGACTACCTCATCCGCTACGCCGAGGCAAAAGCCCTGCCAAAAGGCAGTGCATCCGAGGTAGCTAAGTTCTTCGTCGAAAATATCGTCCTACGTCATGGCGCCCCGTAGGTCCTTATCACCGACAGAGGAATGGCATTCACTGCCGACTTAACTCAATCGATCTTGGCATACAGCAAAACAAACCACCGCCGGACGACAGCGTACCACCCACAGACCAACGGCCTCACCGAGCGGCTTAACAAGACGATCGCCGACATGCTGTCAATGTACGTCGATGTCGAACACAAGACGTGGGACGCCATTCTTCCGTATGTTACCTTCGCATACAACACGGCGGTGCAGGAGACGACGCAGATATCTCCATACAAATTGGTCTACGGAAGGAGCCCGGCAACGACGCTCGATGCCATGTTACCCAACGTCACCGACGAAGAAAACCTCGATGTGAGCGAGTACCTTCAACGCGCCGAAGAAGCCCAACAACTTGCGCGTCTCCGTATCAAGAATCAACAGACGACCGACAGCCACCGTTACAACCTTCGACGACGCTTCGTGGAATACCAGCCCGGTGAACGTGTTTGGGTGTGGACGCCGATACGCCGACGTGGACTAAGTGAAAAGCTTCTGCGACGGTACTTCGGACCGTACAAGGTGGTTCGACCTCTCGGCCCACTTGATTACGAGGTTGTCCCCAACGGCATCACGAACTCTCAACGACGCCGATCGCGACCTGAAGTCGTCCATGTCGCGCGCCTCAAGCCGTTTCATGCACGTTAACAAACTGAAACAGTGTTTTTTTGTATTATTGTTGTATTGTAATTTATTCATTGTACTTTCTTGCATTATTATTGTACCTTCGTCTTTAGTTAAAGCATCGGGACGATGCCTTTTTTCAGAGGGGGGCAATGCCACGTTCCATTTCACAAGTTATTGTTATCGTTCCGAAACACCACATGATTCTCGGCGCAAACCGCGCCTGCAGGTTTCGAGAAGGTTCCGGACTGTAGTAGATCATTTCGATAAGATCACGCCCACTGTGCGAACGGTACAGATTGTTCTGGAACCTACGCCACCGCCAGCGATAACGCTGGAACGTTCGACGGCAAGAGTATAAATGCCGACGCGCTTCGCCGCTTGTCAGTTGTTGATCGAAGGCCGACGCTGCGTTCGCCGCTATCAGTCCGAGACTGCTATCTGTGCAAGTCTGCTGCTGTAATTAGACTTTCCCTTTACCGGGCACAGGTTCGCCCAAATAAACAGTTAAATCCCAAGACGAAGTTTCCTGTCTTTGGCCACGTCACGACCCCGTGACAATATTATCCATTCTTTTAGTGGCGCGAGAAACAGACGACGCTCTTTTTTGTTTCACAAGCACTTCCGTTCGAGTATATACCTCCGGTTTTCCAAATACACGGAAAACTTCTTTTAAAAATAAAACTGAAACAAAGTCATTCTGATTCAGGCTAAAGTTATAATAGATATGATATCCGAGCATCAGTCATCTTGAATAATGTCCAATTACCTGCCACAATAGTTAATGAACATAACAGTAAATTGGAAGTGCATATGCTTTCCGTGTTATACCGATTCTAATGACGGAGGGACCAACCAAGTTTTCTGTTGTGGTTAGAAACTACGAACACATCTCATCGCAACTGCGCAACTTGAAAGAACCATGTGAAACTTAGATCCATATTAACCAACTACATGGCTGTTGTAACAATACGAAAACGAGGGCTGAACGCAGGATGATCTGCAGTTTTTGTTGTGACGTCGACGCTTTGGTTACCCTGCTTTGACACCGGCTCCACCCAGTTCACCACTTTCTCGGCGCCTGAAATCTCCCGCACTCAGAGACAACATGATGATTCATTACGAGCACCACCTGAAAAACGGCGGTGCACTTACCCTTCACTTCTGTAAGTAGACCGCGCTAACTGGCCTGTTTCTTGTTTTAAATATTTGGCAACCACCGAACCGACTTAAAAAAAGTAATGACGTTTTGACAAGTGTATAAATATTTAGGACACACCATTCGAAAACGCGTATGTCTGCGGAGAACTCCTTAATGTCACCGGGACGTAGTTATGGCTGAAATAATTTATTTATGAACCACTAACAGTGGCTTAGATTGGAGTGGTTTAAACGAATCGATGCTTACTCTTGCGCTGCTCTTTTCCCTTTTCCTTGTTTTCTTCCTGCTGTTTGTCCTTAGAACTTTCCTTCTCCTTCTGCTTCTCCTTATTCTTTCCCTTATCTTTGTCATTTTCCTTATCTTTGTCCTTATCCTTATTCCTGTCTTTATCCGTGTCCTTGTCCTTGTCCTTGTCCTTCGACGTGCTCTTTTTGCTGCTGCGGCTATCTCCCGGAGACTTCTTTCGCCCTTCCTTTCCAGATCCGGCCGCACGCATGTCTTACTGAAAAGAGAATTATAATGATCAGCCTTTATCGAAAAGAACAGAGAAAAGAAAGCGCACAGATAATTGATTCTTGTGTTTTATCACCCGACTGTTCGAGAATCACTCTTACGATGCCTTGGAAACACACACACATGCTCACTTTCCTCATGTTTCAAGCCGTGCATTACGACTTCCATCGGTTCCACGCTCAACGAATGAATCAGGAGATTCCTAATTGGCAGAAACATATTAGCGTGAAGTAAAGTCAACCACCAGAAGAAAAAGGTCGAAGACACGCTAATCCCAACTGTTTATCGGCAGGGAGAGGTTTCACATATACGCACAAGCATTCTAGCAATAAGCAGTAACGCTTATTCGAAGCTTGCTTTGGAAGCTTACCTTATCAAAAAGAACAGAGATCTTTTGATTGGTTAACCATCATAAGTGAACCTCTGGTCGACCCCGAATTTATATTTGCAATCTACCACCTCTGGTGTGCACGTTGTGGTTCGTTCGTTTATGCGCATGCATTACGAAATGATGGGACCGTTGCAGCACCTGGCTTCGGCAACGCAATGAAGCACAAAGTTAACCCAAGAAACACTGCAAGGCACACGTAAGATATAGCGTGCCTAGTGCCCCTACCGGGCCTCTATACTCCGTTCCACACATAAGCTGCTATATTATGGAAGCTAGCGAGACTTCCTGCAGTATAGACGTTTCTGACAAAAAAACTGCTCCGTGTTGAATATTGTCTGTGCCTTACAAATTGACGCCGTTATAACACTGTTTATACGTGGCCAGCTCACTTAACATTCATGTGCTATCGTTCATCTGATTATTTCATTGGCAGCCCGTCGAGATTGGTGGTCGCTTAGAGACTCTTGCTCGGCTCGCGCCAGCATTTGCAACAGTGAAAGCGAACCACGAGACGCGCCGAGTTATATAGTCTGCTGGCCAAACTTCTTGCATGGATTCGCTTCCACGGCCTTCAGTTTTTTTTTAAGTAATGACTGCTCGGTTACAGTAGGTGGAGTCAGTAGCTCAAACACCTCCCCTCATCCCACATACTGGCTCTTTGATTGATTGATTGATTGATTGATTGATTGATTGATTGATTGATTGATTGATTGATTGATTGATTGATTGATTGATATGTGGGGTTTAACGTCCAAATACCACCGTATGATTATGAGAGACACCGCAGTGGAGGCCTCTGGAAAGATCGACCACCTGGGGTTCTTTAACGTGGACCCAAATCTGAGCACACGGGCCTACAACATTTCCGCCTCCATCGTAAATGCAACCGCCGCAGCCAGGATTCGAACCCGCGATCTGCGGGTCGGTAGCCGAGTACCTTAGCCACTAGACCACCGCGGCAGGGCCACATCCAGGCTCTTGATAGTGCGATTGGGCAGAGAGCATAATTTGAGCAACCGCTCATCGGCAACCTTTGGAGGGAAAATCTTATGATAGAATAAAGTTCAGTGGCCCAGAGGGCAGTGAATTATTGCCAAAAGTCACTCACGTCAAGTCACTGTAACTGGACAAGCCCTAAACTTGCGTAGAAGCGAGAGAACGCCAGCAGGACGGCAGCCAAAACACCTGACACTCTTCTTCTTTTGCTGATCCCGCGTGGGTTGATGTCGACAATGATGATGAGGGTGATAGCCTATTCTCGGTGGCGCTCCCCCACAAACAAAAGACGATGGATAAAAAACCGAGCAGCGGGATGTTTAAGGTAAAAGATCTATGAAGCTTAACGAAGCTCGAAATTTAGATAAAATGTAAAGCATCAAATAAAATTGCTTCACGAGCAAGTAAGTGATCACGCTATCACCTGAGCTTTCTAAGAGAACTTATAGACAGATTCAAAACCAAGAATAATAACATATAACAGTAGACCAACACGATGATGTTTCGCTTACACAATGTGTATATGTTTCTTTAGATCCTAAATGTATGGCTTACATGGGAATTAGCCAATAAATTGGGAAAGTACGACAGAGCATTCAAAATATAGAAAGGGGATAATTTGTAATTTAGTTTAAAACGAATATTTTTTCCTCGGAATCTTTCTCGGACAGTGAAAAAGTGAGGGGTCGAGTTGATTATTTGTCAAGTTTTAAAAAGTCGATAAGCATTGTACATATTATGTTCGTGTGTGTCTCTGATCAGCAACACTGTATCCGCTATAATGAAGATTCCGACACGCATTTTAGAATTTTATCATACAGTAAAAGCGCACCCATTCATTTTAATTCTTCATCCACCACGCCATGCATACAATTTAATAACTTTACTAAAGCTACTTCATCCACCACGCCATGCATACAATATAATAACTTTACCAAAGGTAGTGGCCAAATAACTCATAACTTATTTCGTGAAAAAATATGTTAAGGCCACCCTGTCTGGAAACCTGCGTCTCAAAGTGAAATACGGCTTTTCACTGGTGACGAATCTCCAGTGCCCAAAGTGGACTCGCTCCAAATATTGGGCATGTGTATCGAGTCTAACGGCACTAACGAAGCCACACTCAGACAGATCACCGCCAAGGCGGAAAGTGCTCTCGGCCTCATCCGGAGAATCTCCAACAGACACCGGGGAATCAAGAAAGACAATCTCATCCGCATCATACATCCCTCTGTGCTCTGCGACTTTTCGAACTCGGTGGCCATGCATAATTGGCATGTTGCAGAGAGGAGTGTGCACCATTCCCTGATAAGAAAGGTCTTCAAGCACGCCCTTGGCTTGCCTGTAAACACTCGCACCGAGAACCCATTCAATCTTGATGTTCATAATACACTTGAAGAGATAATCGAGGTTCAAGAGCACTCACAGCTGCTCAGGCTTTCCGGAACGAAATCGGGCCGCAAGATACTCGATGATTTCGGCCTCAATTTTATTCACCAGTGCCCCGATTCTATGCGGATTCCCAGAGACATCAGGTCTCAACTGCACATCATACCCATTTCCTGCAATATGCACCCTGCGCACAACGTTAGTCGACGTAGGGCCAAGAGTAGAGCTTTGCTTGAGCACGTCCGTAGCAATCCCACTGATGCCAGATTTGTGGATGCTGCACCATATGTCTTACAAGAGGCATTCCCTGTTGTCATAGTCGACTCAAATTCCAGGCTGACATGCTCCACTACGGTACGCACATCGATGCCCGTGATAGCTGAACAGGTTGCGATTGCGCTGGCTATGCTAGATAGTCGCAGAGAGTCAGTTATAGTGACTCCAAGGCGGGTATCAAGGCCTACAAAACCGGGATGGTAGCCCCTCAGGCCCTCCGCATTCTTCAAAGCGTCACTTGGTTTCCAGTTCACCTGGGGTCAATTGAGGGCTCTACCTCTATCTGTAACAAGGGCATACACGAGGCTGCCCGAGGACTCACTTAGCGTGCCACCTCTGCAGTCTCTCTAATTCGCTGGGAACCCTTACTGACGTTCAACAAAATAACAAAACCATTCTATCTGTCAAGACGGGTATTCCCTTTCTGACACTCTGCCTTGTGCAGGGCGCAGAAAGTTACCCTTAGACTCGCCCAACTTTCCCTGAGCCAAACTCATTAGGACTCTCACTCACGAAAATTTTCTTCAATGGGACACAGACTCGCGAAAATGTCACTCACCCGGACTCGCACAGAATGACACTCACTGCTCGAGGTGTGCCGCACTCAGTCCAACGGAGTCGACTCGAGAGTAAGTGTATTATAGGCTGCATGCAATTCTTGTAGCCACACTTTGAAAAGTCTTTAACTGTAATATTGTCACTCAAGTACACGTGATGGACTATATAGTTCTAAAAGTTATTACAGAGAATGTCGATGAAGCCACTAGACCACCATGGCCCGGCGCGGTGGTCTCGTAGCTGAGGCACTCGGCTGCTGACCCGCAGGTCGCGAGATCAAATCCCGGCTACGGCGGCTGCATTTTCGACAGAGATGAAAATGCCATACGCCCGTCTGCTCATATTTGAGTGTGCGTTGTTGTTGTTGTTGTTGTTGTTGTTGTTGTTGTTGTTGTCATTGTTGTTGTTGTTGTTGTTGTTGTCATTGTTGTTGTTGTTGTTGTTGTTGTTGTTTTCTTGTGCAAATAGCTCGTACCCAATGGATGGAATTGGCCGATTATAAGGTGGATTTGCCCTATACTTTCAGCATTGCGTCATTCCTACAAAACTTTTGTAATTTACAGAAGGCCAGGTGGTAAAAATTTTCGGAGTTCTGCACTATTGCGTCTCTCGTAATCACGTGGAGGTTTCGGGACGTTAAACCCCACATATCAATCAGTATCAATCTTGAGTGAGTTTGCCGAGCTATGGTGGTGACGTCCCAAATTAGAGAGAAAGGATGAAAAATTGAGAGTACGAGGGTGGCCGCGGAACCTTCCATTTCCGATTCGTATGCTAGCGGAATGTGCTCGTGCCTCCTTTCAGGTCTTTCGCTAATATTTTCCTTTTAAATTCGGTTCTTGTTTTCTGAAGAGGCTAAAGTTAAGGTGACTATTTTCTCAGTAGGCCGAAACTACATCAGCAAAAATAAAATGAACTTCTTTATTACTTGTTTTGTATAAAAAAGTAGACATGCACGTAGTGTGAAAGTGTCAATATATACGGACATAATGAGAAACGTTGAAGCCAGGATATCCAAACCAATGCAAAAACTACCAACACTCGCGAGTAGGACACGTTGTATTTGACTCTATCATGTTTGTTATGACGGCGCTCATTGTTTTCTTACAGAACTTGAGTACCAAACGAGACTGAAGTTCAGAGGCACGGCCTTCAAGCGATCATGACTTTTTCGAAAAAGAGCGTCGCATGAAACCGTGTTTCGGCAAGTTGACTTGTCTTCGTCAGGGCAACAGCGTTGCCTTGACAAAGAAAAGTTCACTCGCCAAAGCGTTGGCTTCATCAACATTCTCTGTAATAAATTTTAGAAGTATTTAGTCCATCACGTGTACTTTAGTGACGCTATTAGAAATAACAAATTCAAAAATTTTCAAATAGCGGCTATAAGAATTGCATGAGCAGGAAGGAGCCTGCAAGTACTTGACAGCACTTGAACTACACGCCGAAATTAAAAGAAAGTATAACCTAGTAATCAAGCCAACTCGTATTCAAGCACTTTTAATAAACGCATTTTCCAAACAGGAGCTTGGCGGCCACCTTCACCGATAAGTCAAGCGACACTACACTTCTGTCAATCCAGTCAGGCTCGCAGAGAACTGGGTTTACTCATATGTACAGTGTCAATTTTCATGAAAGGGAACACGGGAGTGCGTGGCTTGCGCGCTCAGGCGGCTGCTAGCAGCGCGTTCAAGTGGGAGCAAGAGCAACCACAGTGTCTTTTCGCGCCATCTCGCGGCGATCAAAACAACCATTTCTTGCTGATTAGGAACCAGCGTCAAGCTTGCAGCTGCCTGCCCCTTGAAAGTGATTACTCGAGAGCCGGTAATCGCCTTGAAGGGAGAGGGGTTGCAATCTTGCCAGCGGTTCCACATCAGCACTGACATCTTGTTTTGCTCACCGCGAGGTGACGCTAGAAGAGAATGTGGTTGCTATCGCTCCCGCTTGAACGCGCTGCCAGCAGCCGCCATAGCACGCAGGCCACGCGTCGCCGTGTTCTCTTTCATAAAAATTGACACTGTACAGTACTGACGCAAAATGAATTCCTTCTCAAATAATGGGTCCAAATTCTTGTGCTCACCCACTGTATTCAGGAAACGGCGAAAAACATTCGCGGAACTAGAAATCTACCGGTCAGCACAACACAGAACCACGAAAAACATCTGTCGCCCCATTACGCCATCTTCGACGAATGCATGGTTGCCTTGTTCGGCGTAGCTCACAGGGGCTTCCATTCTCTGCCCGCCACAACTTGCTGTCGTTATCTTTCCCGTAGTTGACGCGCAAACCGAGCGAGATAACTGAGCGTGATCCAATTTCTGATATCGCTGAGCAAGGGAAAGAAGGAGCGTAGGCAGACGTTACGAACGTAAGTCAGTCACTCGGCCGGATTTAAAATTCGCGAAATAAGGAACAATAAAAGACATATAAACAAAAGAGAAGTTATTTACAGGAGTGTCGTTTTTTTTTTATTTGTAAAAACTTTCAAAGCCAATAAATGCGAACATTCACATCAACCTCATGCACTCCGTTCAACCGGATGTTAGGATGCCCGGCAACCGCTGCGAGCGTGCATGTTCCTTGAAACTGAAAATAGCGATGAGTTTCAGGGCCCTGGTGGTAGTGCGAGGAAACAAACACATGAGATAGATGGCGGTTATCGTTGTGCACGGGACGAAAACACGCCCTTTTCACTCGATCATTTCTTTGGGTGTTGTACACGTAGAATGGGACCGGTCTGCAGCAGCGGATTGCGTGGCTGTCGACGCTGTTGTTGGCCCGGGCTTCTACCTCACGTTAGCTGCAAGCTTCACTTCATGCATAAATTATGGCACAAGAGCCTATCACGCAGTATAATCGTGCGTCGTATCACTACGGCGTCGGTCTTAACATATTTTTTGCAAAAAACGGCAGCTTGAGCGGCAGGCTGGGCACTCTAGACAAGTGTAGTTTTATCTGTACTAAAAATATGAATTCGTACTTTATGTGGCAATAAAACGTTGCTTATATGGTCGAAATATGAGGAAAAAGTGCGCACATAGGCTTTTTTTTTTCAGTTTGATCAGTATAATTACCGCAAGTTTCGCAACTATATTTATGTGAAGGTGTCCAGAGTCTGCCTTACATGCCCGGGAGTTCAATGAGCACAAAAACTTAGACGCAGTTGTACTAATACACAAGAAGCAATATTAATTTTGAACACGTAGTTTCTAAGTAGGAACTGCTGAATATGTACACGAGTTGCCTTTCAGAAATCTAATCGGACATCATCACTCACCCATTAGCGAGCACTTCGCACTCACACGCTATATAGGAGGTCAATGGATGCACTATTTATATGGTAATTCAGTGTTCAGCTCCAGGAAGTGGTCAACGCTTGATAAGATTTTTTGCCACGCAGTATTAAAGGTACTGGGCTTATGGAGCTTGACCCTCCTCCACCCTCTAAATTTTTTTTATGAGCCAAGCTTCTTAGACCAGCATCCCGTCACCGAAATCGAAGCTCCCTTTAATCATAATTTCACTACACTATTGACGACACACCGCTAACTTCCCTAAAACAGCTTAAGTGGCTAGTGACATAAGGACTAGTGGCATAAGGACTAGTGATTTCTAATGATCTTAGATAGGAGGCGCATGTTATTTATGTTACATATTCTGCCTTAAAAAGAATATTTTTCCTAAAAAGACGACTAGGCTCCGCACCACCTCAAACAAAACTCTTAGCCTTAATACGCCTTAATATGCCCATTATTAGAATACGCCAACTTAGTCTGGTTCCCGGCAACAAAGGCTGTGTTTCAATACTCCCCGTAGACGGCTAAATAGACAGCTAAATGGACGGCGGCCATCTTAAGTCCCATTCCAATTCTCACGTAGCCGGCAAAATAGACAGCTCCGAGAAGACCGCATCCTAGACAAATGCGATGCAGGCTACTAAGATGGCGGCTCAGCGAATCGCTCAGATAGATCAAATCTTGCCAGAATCTTGACAGACGCTTTCCCGCATTCTCAACGTGAGTAACGTTTAGTTGTTTGTTTTATTTCAACACGAAATAGGCCAGAAATTACAACTGCTACGTTTGTTTATTTTAGCTTTTTTTTTTTCTCTCTACGCGAGGTGGCGCATCGTCGCGTGAAACCCGTCTAAATGTGTTTCGTTTCTCGGACAGCATGGGCTCGGTGCTGTCTTCTAAGCAATCATCGTAGACTGTCTACGTGCTGTCTAAGAATTGGAACACAGCCAAAAAACCTAATTAAAAAGCTAGCAGGGGTACAAAGGAACGCAGTTAGATTTACCTATAATAAATACAGTCTGCTCGACTCACCCCTTGAACTGATCGCAAGAGCCGGGCTACTAACATTACGAAATCGTGCTAAACTCGCACGCCTAAAAAATGCTCTTCCAACTTATTCATATAGGCAGCTAAACATCGACAGCCCGAGATTCACATCTACTTCAGAAACCAGACAGTCACGCCATAAACATCCACTAACATTACAGGAATACCGTTTCAGCACCAACTGCTTCAAGTATTCCTTCTTTTCACAGTCAATTAGAGAGTGGAATTGATTGCTTCCTTGTCTAACTAATACTAAAGATTTGAATATTGTTTTAACTTTACTTCAAAACCACATTCGTGACACTCATTGCTGAAACGATGTTTTTTATATGCTTCTTTTCTCGCTTGTACAGTTCTTGGTTACTTTTTGAATATATCATTGTTATCAGTGGATTACGTAGTAGAATATTTTCGTGTATATCTGCCAGACACAGGTTGTGCTTTTATACTCTCCATGTATCATCACAGAATATCTGTAGTCGCGCATTTTCGCACGTGAGTGCAAGTGTATCTATTGCGTATTTGGTTGTATATGTATTTCTTGTGTATTTCGTCTGCCCTTCTGCAATAGTCCCCATTGGGACTGGCAGTATGTAAAAATAAATAAAATAAATAAATAAATATAAAGGCGGCGTTCGGAGCGCGCGATTCGCTCCTTTTTCTTCGTCTCAGCCTTCTCAGACTCTCTTGGCGTGTGGCGGCTGGCGTGATCGTCGTTTTCTGACAGGATCCCGCGGGATGCGAAAACCGTGGGTTGTGTCCCGTGGGTACCTAATGGTGAGTCGAGCATCGGTGAAGTTGCCTTCGCGTTACCTTGTGTTTGCAATGCTGATTGAGCGTGTTGGAATAGAGTATAAGGTTGAGCGCCTCAGTAGTACATGATCCCGTATTGTTTCGTCACGAAGTAACAACCATTTTTTCATCGCCAGCGGCATCAACCTTCCACTAAACCACGTATATTGGTCTTCGCTGTATGTTGTATTATTTGTTATAGTCATGTGTTGCACGCTTACAAATGAGTTTCTCTGCATTTCGTTTAGTAGTTGCATGTCATGCCTGCTCTCGCTAACAATTATATAACGTTATTTTTCTGCTATATAACGGGTATAATCATGTTTTGATATTTCAATTAATGTGAATATGCACTGTGTATACTCCCCCCCCCCTCACACAATACTCCTGATGGAGGCCGCGGGAGGTTTTGTGAATAAATAAATAGTGTACGTTTACTTGATTCGGCTAACGATATCGTCTATTTAAAAGTAGTCGAATATATGTACCCAATGTTTTAGACCACTCCGACCACGTCTGTTGCGTATGTGTGTTCTGGGAGCATGGTGCCTAGATTCGATACCCCATACTGGCTGTCCAACGTGTTGCTACTAGGGCATTGGATGACAATTTTCTCCAAAGCCGTAACTAGACGGAGTTTAAGGAGTTTTGACACACCCCGAGGTTTCTTCGTGCTTTAACTTTTGTGGTGGCTGTAATGTATTTACATATCCTCACATCAACCACCAGTGGCTAAAGTTAGCCGTTCTGCACATAAACATTCCCGAAAGAAATTTCTGGGTACGGCTCTAACTTTCGCAGTTTGAAACATTTTTTTATTTTTATTATTTTTGAGCCGGGCTAGTGTAGGACTATAAGGGTCTTCAATCGTTAGTGTCGGCAGCGTGCTCTCATGGGAACGAGGCTATCGGTTTCTGTGGTGTGTTTGAACTTTTCAGCAGCACATTAAAGACTTTTGGTTTGTGTTTCTTTTTGCTCGCATACTTCCTTTTTTTCTTAAGAGCAATACTCATAACAAGCGGACACAGAAAGACTGCAAGAAGAGTATGCTATCTCAAAGATAAAGAAGAGAAAGACAGGAGGCTCTCTCTCTCTCTCTCTCTCTCTCTCTCTCTCTCTCTCTCTCTCTCTATGTATGTATGTATGTATGTATATATATATATATTGTAACGACGAGAAATAAGAGACAACGCCTTTGCTGCAGGCCGGCTGTTCTTATTCTGACTTCGTCTTCGTCGTCCGTAACCTAGCCTGCGCCCTTGCCTGAGCCCCACTATTTATTATCATTACACTCGGCCCCGACTGCGAGCCTCGTGGGCTACCGACAATGTCTCCGGTGGGCGGCATTGACTATTCCGGGGTGGCCGGGCTCGGCCAAGCTGATATTTCACATGGAAGTTTGTTGAAGGAGATTCCGGAGGACGACACTGGCTGTGACGTGATGGTCGGTGCAGGCGTCGTCCACGATGGGGCCAACGCTGTTGACTTGGACAAGATGCCGCTAGCAGGAGATACAGACTCCTGCAAAGTGGCCGCGTTGGTTTAATCTCGTCGGTTTGAGCATCCTGTCGCAGTCGTGTTACAAATGCTGGAAATAGTCCACGCTGCACCGTCACCTGCTGCACTGAGCGTCGACGCCTGCGTTGCTTGCGGTGTGGCAAGGGGCGTCGGGGTGTCTTTGTAGTCATCTGAGAGCCGAGTTCAGGTTGCAGCTTGAGAGGCAACGCGTGCTCTTGCAGCACTGCCTTTGTCGGACTCATGCCCAAGCTGTTTATTCCTATAGTTTCACGTGCAGTAGAGCCTTCATTGTGAGATGACCTGTCACTAACCGGAAGTATTACCTTCTCTGGTAGGTCTTTGTTGACAGTGACTTTGAAGGAGGCGGCGCTTAGCGTGTGGCAGACGTCCGCACACTCGGCCACAGACTGACGTGATATCAGGAGATGTCGCTTCGAAGTGAGGGTCAACACTGTAGGGTTGTTCGTCCCAGGGTAGGTGGTTAAATTGGCTGTCGGGAAGCTGCAAAATACAGCTGAAGCCGCGAGGGTGGTCTCCTTCTGGGATCTATTCTCGGTAGCGGTCGCGTAAGACTGGGTGGTCGTGGAGAGGTGATGGTGACTCCGTCCAAAAGCAGCTATGAGCTTGTCACTCCAGTCCACCCAGGACGTCTGCCGCACGCCTTCGTATCGATGCCAAGCCGCGGCAGCATTCCGAAGGCGGTCTATGGCCATGCCCCACTTCTTTTGGACCGTCCACGCTGCGTGATCTCCGACAGCGTTGACGGTTGCCACCCATTCCTTGGCATCGTCCTGGAAGCCGCGAAACTCCGGTAGCTCGAAGGAAATCGGCGATGGCGGGACTGCGGGCAAAACTCCGAGATGTGCCCACGCCAAGCAGTTCACTTGCTCTGATACCTCCGTGAGAGAACGCCCGAGATTGCGACGGTTCTCGGGCGAGCTTACCTCGAAGTTTTGTGAGGCGGCCGCAGCCAACATGGCATTGAGTGCGCACAATGTTGGCAAGATGGCAGGACATAGCTGGGAGCTCGACGCTATGAGGGCGTTGGTCGTGACGCGGAGTTGCGCGATGGTATGCTGCAGCTCCGCTGCGCTGTCGTGTGATCCGCACGAAGAGCCAAGGCCCGCCTCTGCGGAGGATACAGTGACTGCGGTACTCGAGGTGGTACAATTGCTGACCAAGGACGCGTGGACGGCGTCCCTTGGAAATCCAGCTGTGGTAGGAATCGTGGACATGGACTGCGGGCAAAACTCCGAGATGTGCCCACGCCAAGCAGTTCACTTGCTCTGATACCTCCGTGAGAGAACGCCCGAGATTGCGACGGTTCTCGGGCGAGCTTACCTCGAAGTTTTGTGAGGCGGCCGCAGCCAACATGGCATTGAGTGCGCACAATGTTGGCAAGATGGCAGGACATAGCTGGGAGCTCGACGCTATGAGGGCGTTGGTCGTGACGCGGAGTTGCGCGATGGTATGCTGCAGCTCCGCTGCGCTGTCGTGTGATCCGCACGAAGAGCCAAGGCCCGCCTCTGCGGAGGATACAGTGACTGCGGTACTCGAGGTGGTACAATTGCTGACCAAGGACGCGTGGACGGCGTCCCTTGGAAATCCAGCTGTGGTAGGAATCGTGGACATGGGTTCCAGGGCGCTGGAAGCGTCAACGACGTTCCCAGGCAAGCGGAACCCGTGTGATGAGTTGTGACCTGGTACTGTGGCGTAGATGAAGCGGTCTTGCGCCGCCGGGTAGGCCTCGACGCCGTACACGGTGGGTGCTTGAAGCGCCGACAGGTTGCCAGGTATGGAGGAGGCATGTACGCCATCCCTAGGTGAGAGAGGCCCGTGCGCATGGTTGCCGCGACGTGTCGCGTCCCAGGACAAGTTTCCCGGAGCCACAACGGAGGCCTGGACGCCATCCGTCGGTGCTGGGATCGATGCTGGCCGCGACGGACGCCTTGCGGGTTCCATCAGCGAAGAAGCGTGACGGCGTTCCTTATCGTGAACTGGTACCGGTAACGGGTGCTGGAGCCGCCGAGGAGGCCTTGACGCCGTCCCCGAACGGTGGTGTCAGTAAACAGCTGCCGAGGAGGGCTTGACGCCGTCCTCAAGCGACGCTTACCGCGGCTGCACGTCGGCGGGCGTTCTGGATGACGAAACCGAGACGTAAGCCGTTTTCTTCGTCGACTGCGCCATTGTAACGACGAGAAATAAGAGACAACGCCTTTGCTGCAGGCCGGCTGTTCTTATTCTGACTTCGTCTTCGTCGTCCGTAACCTAGCCTGCGCCCTTGCCTGAGCCCCACTATTTATTATCATTACAATATATATATATATATATATATATATATATCGAACGCGTTATTCGAAGGTCGCAGGTTCTTATCCTGCCCACGGCAAGTTATCTTTTCACCCACTTTTCTTTCTTCTCGTTTACATTACAATTGGCCTAATAACTTCCCCTATACCTTCCTTGGCATTGTTGTCTGTGAGATCTCATTATTATTGTGTAAAACACGAAAAACGAGCCCTTAAGTATACACTTGTTTCCCTTTATATATATATATATATATATATATATATATATATATATATATATATATATATATATATATATATATATATATATATATATATATATATATATATATATATATATATATATATATATATATATATATAGGCAGGCATGGTGGTTGAGTGGCCGTAGCGTTGCATATAGTCTAGTAGATCCTCCGTGAGTGGTCACAACGTGGTTTATTTCGACGTTTCGGCCTAGAGTCTGGCCTTCATCAGGAAGGCCAGACTCTAGGCCGAAACGTCGAAATAAACCACGTTGTGACCACTCACGGAGGATCTACTAGACTATATATATATATATATATATATATATATATATATATATATATATATATATATATATATATATATATATATATATATATATATATATATATATATATATATATATATATATATATATATATATATATATATATATGTTAACCCACCCGATTCATTTACAATTTACAATCCTCCAGGGTGGGTGTCTACATATACATCTACAGAACGGGCCATGTTTACAGACCTTTAGAAAAGATGGCCTATAAAATTACTGTGCCCTACCACATCCAACATGTTCATTGAAATATTGATGCAAACTTGGAGCGAATAGCACCATTCTTAGAAGCACGATGTAAATCAAGCATTCGATGCATATATACGAAAGAGTTGCCCGAAGGCGAACGTTAGAGTCGAATAAACGTCACAATATCTGCGAACGGTGGAAAGTCCTGAAGCATTCGCTACGCTATTTAATATGAAAAGGAAGTTGAAGAGATGTTACAAGCGATTTATGGCATTCATTGGAATGAAAGAATGTTCAGCGAGCAACAAATGGCGCAAATTTACTTGCACACACAATGAAGTTCGACAATCGTATAAGAGCCATTATGCGAAAAGTGTAGTTTTAAATAGTTCTCCAATTGCGGTGTCCTGCTGAAAAATATTCAGGGTAACTCCTTCATGGTAAACATCGTTAATTACAGGTCATCTCTCAATAATGCATTATTCCCTGCATTCTTTTAATTGATTTTATCGTGTTTCACTGCTTAGCCAAGCAAGACACACGGGCAAAAAATAAATGCTAGCAGGTTTCGCCAAGTTTTGCTTGCAATAGTGTTTTTCTACGAAAATTTTCTCATTAACAATATGAACTACTTTCCATTTGCAATATCTGTATAACCTAATGACATACCCTATCACGAACGGTGACAGCGCACGAAAAAGAAAACAGTTGTTTTCAATTGATGAACCCTTTAATAACGTGACACGAAATCGACATGTACGAATACGCAGACACATCTTAAATGTTCCTGTTAGCAAATGAGCTGTATGTTCAACACTTACGTGTTCCAACATTTGGGCATCCGCTGCTGAGAAGCATACTAGTGCTCCTCACCATACTAATGTTTTTCAGTCGTTAACGTAAAATATTTTCCCCAAAGTGAAAGGTGGAGGCAATTTTAGTGTCATCCAGGCTAGGCTTCATACAATAAAACAGCGTGAAATGACCAACAACAATAATCTGACACAAACGTCAAAATAAAGCAGATATTCCGGCCCAACTTTTTTTTTCAATTTCTTGCTTATGCACCATATCACAAAAACGAAAGGTTCATTTAATGGCACAATGAATCACTTGCAAGCGAGGTGTTGAAGAGCATACTAATTCGAAACACCTGCGCATGTGTATATCATCATCATCATCATCATCATCATCATCATCATCATCAGCCTGACTACGTACACTGCAGGACAAAGGCCTCTCCCATGTTCCGCCAGTTAACCCGGTACTGTGCTCGCTGCTGCCAATTTATACCCGCAAACTTCTTAATCTCATCTGCCCACCTAACCTTCTGTCTCCCCCTAACCCGCTTGCCTTCTCTGGGAATCCAGTCAGTTACCCTTAATGACCAGCGGTTATCCTGTCTACGCGCTGCATGCCCGGCCCATGTCCATTGATTCTTCTTCTTCTTCTTGATTCAGCATGTGTATATACTGATACCGTAATATCGAAGGCTTGCATGCGCGTCAGTTTTCTCCTTACTGTAATAAAGCAGGTAAAACAAAACTTAAAAAAAAATGCTGGCTCAAACGATACAACATGTAAATACACACGAACTTGTTTATTTCGAAATTCAACCAAGCGCTTATCTCAAGTTGTACATAAACGAAAATATTCGTTGTCTGCCAACTCTAGGACATTCCACCAACATTCTTTTCAACAAGATACATGAAGAGAACTTTGTATGTATAGTGTTCTCAGACAATTTAATCACTCACTGGTAACTTCTTAGTTAATGACAGTTAACTACGTGAGTTATAACTATTAGTAGGGTGGCTAATGAAAAAAACCCATAAACACGTGGTACGTTTTCAAGTCGACATTTCGATGAAAAGAAAAGTCCACATGTCGAAACATTGATTAGAACAGACACCCTTTGTTTATGGAATTTTTTCGTCGCAAGCTTCCATACAGCCCCCCCCCCCCCTAGTTTTTTCTTTCTTTTAATTTCCGCAAATATATGACACGCACGAACTCTGAGGATCAAGCAATACGATACACTGTAGCTTATTTGGGCGCACGTTAAAGAACCCCAGGTGGTCTAAATTTCCGGGGCCCTCCACTACGGCGTCTCTCATAATCATATGGTGGTTTCGGGACGTTAAACCCCGTATATCAATCAATCATATACTGTAGCTTTTCGTTGATAACATCAAAGATGCGTATTATCAACAAAAATAGTATTTGAAAGAAAGAAACGTTAAAGAAAGAAATAACACCTGATACATTAACTAACTCTTACAATTTCAAGCACACATCTTTGAGCTCATCGCCTTCGTCTTCGTAATCATCATTCGGCCCACCCGTGACCCACGCTGATCGCGAGATCACGCGCTTCTTCACAACGGTGCCCGTATCGATTCGGTCCCACCTACCTGTCTTGCTCTTTCGCCACAAGCCGCCATCTTCGTGAGGTATGTGCTATGCTATCGCTTTGAGAACAGTTTTGCTGTACATTGGGTTCCCTTTTGAGGTGAGATAAGTGTTATATACGCATTAAGAGTAACCTCATCTTCGTTTATTACCGACAGCCCACCGCAAGCCTTTCCCTGGTCTCGCCCTTCATTCCTGCTCGTGGAGAGATGGCCAGCGATCCGCCGGGTAAGTGCGCTTAAGCTCCCAGTGAAGTGTCACATTGCAGCCATGTCACTATTGGAGAATCTATGAACGAGTGCGCATGCTCGTTGCCTTTTTTAATTTGTTCGTCGTTTTTAGGGGCGAAGCTCTTTAGGGCGTGGGCTGTGCGTCCCCTGTATGTAGCCACCTCTCGTTTAATTCTTGCAGTGTTCACTAGATGGCGGTACCGTCCCCTGTATGTAGCCACCTCTCGTTTAGTTCTCGCAGTGTTTACTAGATAGCGGTACTAGTAGCTGATTATGAAAAGATGCCAGATGTTATAAACTAGACGACGGTATACTTGTAGTTGATGATAAGATGCGAGATGTTATAAACTAGAAATGATGTCGCATATGGCGCGTGTCATTGGTGGAACGCAATCGTTCGATTTAGTGCGGTGACGTACGCTAGGGGGGCGTTGTAATAAAATCAAGTGGGCAAAATGTACGGAGGATTCAGGGTTTACCAGGTTTACCTCCGGAGCTTCGCCCACTCATCATCATTCACTTCGTGGATATGGCGGCACTTTTTTATTTGTTTCAGAAATGATAGAGGCCACAGAACCGAAGCCAGTGCTTGATGATTCAGGTGAGAAAATCTGGAAGCTCGGATATCGCTTGTTTTTGCGGGCTAACAATATACAGACCAGTAGTGACATATCTTCGCCAATGACATAAGCAGTTTTACACCCTGGTTAATTTTTAATTGAAGCAATACATTATAAAAACAGAAACTCAACTGCAAACTAATGATCGATTTGCACTATGCCTATTGTCCAGTTTCTTATCGACTACCTTACCTTCATACACCTGTGGAACCGTAAAACTGGATTTTAAAGGCCTCATGCCAAATGTCTTTGAAACATACGTATGCCTAAGTAAGGCACTAGCGATGAGCCCAAGTCAGAAGGTTAAAACAAGACAAGTCAATCCCATAACGGTGTATTAAAAACGAGATAGCAATATCACCACTAAGTTGATTGCAAAACACCGCTGTTTCCCGCAAAATGCCTTCCTATAAAGACGGCACGGTACACTTATATAGTGATTGATTTGATTGATATTTGGGCTCTAACGTCCCAAAAACCACCATATGAATATGAAAGACACCGTAGTGGGGGGCTCGGGAAATTACGACTACCTGGCGTTCCTTAACGTTCACCCAAATTTGGCCACACGGACCTACAGCATTTTCGCCTCTGTTTAAGATGCAGCCGCCGCAGTCGGGATTTGATCCCGCGACCTGCGGGTCAGCAGCCGAGTACCATTACCAGTTTAGACTAGCGTGGTGGGGCCACTAATATAGTGATCCTTGGAATAACAATTACTGAAGAGTTTGACAAATAAGAGCTGCTGGCCACTTTTAGTACTTGTCCCAGCAGTCATTTAACTAGAAATGGAGAATAGGTAATGGCTAAAACAACTGATCGTCTGCGTGGTCATCTTACTGGCAACTAAGATCAGTGATTGCAACACGTCATTTGGTTAAATTTATAGTGTTATTTTTTCACTAAGAACTGTTACAGCGCACTGAAATAAACTTCAACCTTGATCAAGCAGTGAGGCATACATAGCGCGTTATATCTGGTTTACATTACCTCTTATTATGTCTTACACGTTCTGATATGAAAGTCGTTATTTCGTGTATTTCAAGCGTTCATTCTTCGCCAGATATCTTCGCCAATGAGATAACCATTTTTACACCATGATTGATTTTTGTTTTATTGAAGCCATACACTAGAAAATACAGAAACTCGACTGCAAACTTGTGATCGATTTACGCTATGCCTATTGTCCAGCTTCTTTCATTCTATTCATTAGAGGTAGTGCGCAGGAACTGCATCTTACCGCACGTGATAGGGGGATTACCATATTCTTTCATCAACAGATACGTCAAGAAGAAGTCGCAGGGGATCAGAGAAAGATATCTCGAGTACGTAAGAAATACGCCCACCTATACACTGTTGCAGTGCGCACCGCTGCGCATGCAGTACAAGCTTATGCACTGGTGTGCACCTTTGCAATGCTATCAGTGTACAATGCCTCACGCGTCGAATATACCAGTCCACTCGCAGGTATTGTTATTAATCTTGTACATTATACTGCTTGCATAGAGGCTTAAACATGAGTGTCAAGGTGTAACATAAGAAATAGGCATACGATGCTCAATTGAAATTGTGAACCGAAGGAGTAACAAATAGCGCTAAGATGAAGATGCCGCTTAGTGAAAACGTAAGCTTGAATTGTTTCCAGTAAGTTCGAACGATAGCAGAATATCAGATTCCACCCCTCGGCAGTACAGCGCCATCTGCATTTCTATCGCTTTTAGCTAAGAACATCTGAAACCTGTGCTGCAATAATAAAACAAATTTCCTATATTTCTAGCATTAACATCAGGATTGTCATAGTGAGTAAAAGTTTCAGTTTGTTTTATGCCCACCGTATATTGTTAACTCATACCAGTACCATTGCCTAAAGTAGGCTAGTTTTCACTGTCCGGCAATTTGAAAGTGATTACAGGCAGTTCCGTCACTGAGAAAAATCAACATGACGTTTCAGGTGTTTCATGTGTGGTCTAGTTTATGTGTGAGTATGCTTGAAATCGATCAACATCGAGTCACATACCTACGAAGTCTGTTTTTATACCTCGCTGTGGTTGCCTAGAAAAAAAGGTGTTGCGCTACTATGCTAGAGTACGTGGATTTGACACCCATTACCGGCAGCCATATACCGAGGTGGCAGATTGTGATATTAACCGTGTGCTTACAGTCACACGTTAAATAGCCACAGGTGGGCAAAACTTCACACCATGCTACCGGTACGTTGTGTCTCATGATCATATCGTAGTTTGAATCATATTATGATAATATAAGACACTAGCAGTTATAACCCGTTGTCACCTGAAGGTTAAGAAGAAAGGTTAGGAACACACTTTGGCATTCCCGTTTTCGAACACATTGAGTTCGCGCAGTTAGGTCTAAATTTTCGGGGGAATCAGGTGTAGACAGCTCCTAATTTGCTATTCTAGCAGCTAGCGTTGAATCCCGGAATAACCTTAAGGTCACATGCTTTGTCACTCTTCAACACCGAAGCGGAAAGCGGTACGTCAAAAAGTGAAACAAATCTCTTTTTAAGGTTTCAGAAAAAAAAAGTAAGGCGCCTGTACTGACTGTGTATAGTCTTGTACACACTGTGTATAGTCTTGTGTATAGATTGTGTATAGATTGTACAGACTGTGTATAGTCTTGTGCACAGCTATAAATTACTACCACCCGAAGTATTCGAAATGAAGTTATGATTGTGAGAAAATCTGCGAGATGCTTGGCAAGGCTTTTTTTTCCCCTTTTACGCTGGCAGGCCACGTCAGTGGACAAAGCCGGAAATGGTCTACGGCCTGTCTTTATAAGTAGTGAGAGGGTATGCGAGCACTGCAGTGGTCTCACGTGAACACTTTACGGTAGACGTGGCCCACCTTTGCATATATATGTGCGTACGGCGTACAGATCTGGCGCGCGTATAGAATATAAACCAACACCAACGCGCGTGGCACTAATATAGTCTTCATTGATTTGTATTTACTTCAGCTGCCGAGAAACGGCCACCATCAAGGCGCAGGTCGTCGATCAAAGAAGCGTCCGGTAAGTTGTGTGGCCCTTGCGGTGATGGCAGGGCACTTCGATACAACTAAGCTGCTACGTGGGTTTATATGGAGTCATTCAACGGCGTCAATTACGCCATCTTGCATACTCTTACATTCGCAGACTCTAATGCGCCAGTGAAGACACATGGGCAACCACGCTGTATGCGAAACAATATGGCGGTGTCGATGAGTTCACTTAAGTCCCTGTAGGCAATATTTGTGGTAATAAGTTGTTTTTTTTTTTTTCAGAGCTACAGCACTACTCAAAATATAATATTGAACTTTGCGAGAGCTTCACTGCAGTGCAAGTACGCAGTGCGATGAGGCATACGCAAATGCATTGCGGCAAAGGCAATGGAAATTCGCTCAAATACTGGGGTGTAAGCGTGTGATAAGTTCTTGCGTTTTGGTGGAACCGGATCTCGTACCAGCAAACGACAACGAGCGGACATGTGGTCCTAGCTCCGACCCAGCCTCGGCGCTCGGGCACATTTCGCAAGCTCTCTTATGTCAATGTACGGTAAACATTAAGCTATTTCTGTGAGGAAACGTTTTACCTTCTTGTTATACCAATTCTTATAATGGAGTGATCAACCATGTTTTTTTTTCTTCGCAATTGCTCGGTGTATATTGGTTTTGCTACATCATATCCGTGACAGAATTACGTCAGCGGAACCGTGGTGAACCCCGGCATAAAGCACTTTCATGTTAAATAAGATTATTTTTATTCCTTTACAAGCCATATTTCCTAGTGGAAGTCATGGTATCGCAAATATTTCCAACGCAATCCATGCGCAACTAGTCTACTAATGCTTAATATCTACTCGCAGAAGTGCATCACCAATTACGAAGCATTCTCGTCATTATGAAGTGCATTTAAGGCAGTTAACCTGATCACATTTTGAACAAAATAAAAAATCAGAGTACTTAAAAATTGAAAAGTGTGGTTTTTGTAACTTCGTAACTCTGAGCCGAGATCACAAACTAAAATCTCATAAACGACATCCGTAAGACAAGCTGTAGTGGACAAATTTGATGCGAGTCATGAGCATATAGAATTTAAGAAGCATAATGTTTTATCTTTTTCCGTTTTTTAGGAATAGAAAAGCCAAAGAAAGGTCGCAGGGGATCCGACAAAGATGTCTCTAGTAAGTCCAAAGTGCTAGTTGCCACTGAAACACGTCACAGCAGTGCCTGAAAAATGAATAGGAATCAGGACAACATGCACTATATTGTGCGCAAGTGCGCATGTTTACAACATTTAGCATTGCAAAAGGCGTTTCACCATGGTTATCAAGAACCGGTGCAGTCAGTTTTCACAGCGTAATGAAACCAATAAGCAACTTTGTCCCAGAATATAATGGGGACATAATTTGTACTCTGTAGAGGTAGTATTGACGCGTGTGTACTGGTGGACCAAAACGACGATAAGGGGATTTGCCGGACACCAGGTAGTGGAGCTCTGGCTGATATAAGATAAAGAAGGCGATCTTGCTGTTCGGCTGCTGAAAGTCGCTGTGTCAACGTTTATCTGCCTTTGGTTCACGGTGTACCACAACAGTATATTAACGCATAAATGTAAACTAGTTAAAGTGAACGAAACAAAAACTATTTCTTTGGTAACGACCGTACCTAAAACACCGAGCGGTTGTTGGTTCAGCCAATAAAGCCAGCAAGGTTTCTTTTTTACTTATTTTGATTCTCTTTCTTTTAGGCGAGTATGTTAGGGCGGCATTGCCTTGCCATTATAGACACCCTTGAAATATATTAAATTGTCGCTCTCTTTAACAACGCACTTCTAGTGAGGAGAGGAAAGCCAGGAGAAAAAAAAAAGAGCCAGCTGGGAAAAATTCCTGCAATGTTGAAAGCAAGTTAGAACCAAACCGCAGCACAGAACCTGAGTATTACAGTTATAAAGGCAAAAAAAAACAGAAAAAATTAGATCCAGGCTAACGATACCTGCATCTTCGTCAGAATTTGGGTTTTAGCAGCGCGAAAAATGCACAAAAGACAAGAAAGGGACGAGACAAGCACCTAAAATCCAGATGCACTTAGTCATTGCAAGAGAATTGTTGTCATATTTATGTCCTTTGTAAAAAGCCAGGCCTGTGCAAAAAAAAAAAAAAAAAAAAAAAAAAAGCAGTGCTTGTCTCGTCCCTTTCTTGTCTTTTGTGCATTTTTCGCGCTGCTAAAACCCAAGTATGCCATACCAACTAGCCCAGTCAACCGCTCTTCGTCAGAAGTTTTCTTTCGTTTTGTTTCAGGTCGGGAAACATTGACCAAGACAGAAAAAGAACCTGAACCAGCTGAGAAAAGTGAGAAACAAGTTGCTGGCGTTTCTCAGTCTCTTCTTCAATGCTACCGATAATGTATGCACATTATCGAAGTTTTTCAATCAGTTGTGCAAATGCTTTTTTATAGCGTACATTAAGTGGATAACAATATACTTTATGGTCATTGTATTAGTATACTATACAAAGTGCTTAGTGTGCTTTATATACCATGCAACCATATTTTACTGAAGGCGGTGATTCCCTTAAGATGCGTTTGTACGATTTTTCCCCCCACATCCACCACCATTCGCCGCTCTTTTGTACGTGTGCGAGTCACGCAGTAATCGTGCAGTATTTACGTTTGCCAGCAATTACATTCTCTTTATATAAGGAGTAAATTCTCAAAAAAATCTTTCCTGGTTCCACGCCGTTTTAAATCTGCAGAAACGGTGAAACGCTGGTTTTCCTCCGTTGCCCTTGTGATTTTCTGTGATTTTGTTCATGTGTGTGTCGGTATCTGTGATTAAGTTATTTGCCGAGCAGAGATGCATGGGAAAAAAATTATGTGGCAGTTGCTGCCACACCCGCCTCTTCCACACTCACTTTAGGCCAATAAAGCTAGAGCAGCCATCGCTGGTTTCACTGTGCGGCTGCCCCCTTCATCCGCGACCGTGGCAGCTGCGCCATCTGTGGGGGTGTCTGGGAACCAGAGCGCCACGTGCGACTCGGACACTCGCCTGTCATCATAGTAACTGTTCGAGTTTAACGTCCCAAAAGCACCATATGATTATAGGAGACGCCATAGTGGAGGGCTCCGGAAATATCGACTACCTAAGGTTCTTTAACGTGCACCTAAATTAAAGCACACGGGCTACGAGCGTTCTCACCTCCATCGAAATTTCAGCAGCCGAGTGCTTTAGCCACTAGACCACCATGGCGGGTACTGCCCCTACCAGGCTCAGCCCTAAATCTTATGTGCTGTTAAACCCTTGGTCATTGCAGAAAACAAACGAAGTCGTATGATGAAATTGAGGGAGAAACGTTCAATTCCCAATACTTCAATGAAAAAAGCCCTACGACACTCAATTTTCGATCATAATTTCTGTTACGTTAATTAATCCTTTGCCGCTGGCATTACACGTGCCATGGCAAAATGGCGGTTTCCGGAGGTGGTCGATATTACCAGCTGGCTTGTTTTGCGCTGAAATATTTGAGACGGCCCACTTTTCTTATCCCTACAGGCATAACGGACCCTCTACTTCGAGTTTTCACTGGAAGCCACATACTGTTGGCAGACCGTGTCATGCCCCCCCCCCCTTGAACCTAATTTAAATTCAGGTTCAATGCACTTTCATGGTAACCATACACGCAACATCACAAGCAGTTTTTTTTTTTTTTCGTTTCAGGTCGGGAAACACCGACGAAGACTGACAGAGACCGTGAGGGCGCGGAGAAAAGTGAGAAAGAAGGTATATGGCATTTCCAACGTTCTCTTTCTCAGAGCTGGTGATATAGGGCGAATGTGATGCCCACAGCCAGTTTTTGCAGTCATCGTCGTCTTACTTGGCATGATGAGCGCATAACTTAAAAACTGCCAAGATAGAATATAGTCAGGGCATACTACCAACTGAAAGTCTGTTGGGAAGCAGCGAAATTTATGTACATACGAATAAATTTTGTTCGTACCACTTTTTTTCAGCAGACTATGAAGGCTTTGACATGGCATGGCCACTATATTTACACTGAAGTTGAATAATCCTGCCATAAAAACTTCAATGCGTACAAATGTACACAGCAAACCATCATAATTGACGGATATGTGCCACGGATATTGGGCAAATCCAACCATTCACCACTGCTCCACTAAAAATGAACAAAGCAACTGATGGGCGGCGAACACCCTTGACTAACACCGCTTAGGGTTTCTAGACTGACGTAACAAGTAACTGGGTGAAGCTTCAATAATAAACCGTTGGTATTCGACCAGTGGTAAACACCATGGCCACCCGTTCCAGCTTCGCTGAAGCATCTGTACGGAGTGATCCAGCGGTAGTATAATTAAAGAATACTCAAGAAAAGTAAGGGCTGCCACGGCTACAAGACGACCCCGATGCTATTGAAACCCTATACGCGAATGACAACGCGCCCTTGGATCTCTAAGAAGTGCGAATGCTCGGTTTCAGCGCGAGTCTGTCCTGTCAATCGGACATATGTGTCGTGTCTGTGACTGTCTGTGGTTTAACGCGAACTTCTCTTGCGTTGTGGAGCAGCCTAGAAACAGCCGAGCATGACCTAGCTAAAACCTAGCAACAACCTATAGGAGCAACCAGGTTAGACTTCGGAATCGTCCATATTTGGTGGTTCAAACCTTTCGTGGCTTAGGCACACAGCTTCACCTTTTTTTTTGTAGTTAGTTGTTCAACTTTATCATAATTCAGAAAGTTATCTGAACCAGGACATCGTCATTGATTCTCAACAAATGTTCACTCGTTAACCTATCAGTTGGCTATGTCGTAGTTGCTGATAGTGCTTGCCATGCACGGGGGCTAACACCTCACAAAGCGCCTGAATATGGCTATTTGCTGGTGCCTGCCACCGAGTAGATGTGGTACGAAAATAATATTTATTTATTTACTGATGTTTCTGTGCATTACTTGTACCATTCCAGGATCAAAGGTGTCCAGGAAGAGCTCCGGGAGCACGAGTAAGTTCGACAGTACGGACAAGTTTCGTGCCGACAAATTCGTGAGTGCGTTCTGAAAAACATTTGAAAAGTGAGGAAGCTCTATTCATTTTGCACGGGTGTCCTGTACGCACACTCGACTTGGCAGAAATGCGTCTCGGTGGACGCAATCAGTTGTGACAGTGAAACGCAGTATCACCTTATAGATCGGCTCGAATTTCGTTTGAGTCCGTTGACATGGGTTCGACTCCTATAGGCAGGGGCTGTGTATACGATGAAGTTCCCAAAAGTGGTTAGCACAAAGAGCAACGTTATAAATACATTTCTATAATTCTTGCCTTCACTTCACATAGAATCAAAGGGTTCGAGGAAGAGTTCGGTTGGTAAGTGACCACGAATTGATCAGTTATATAAGCAGTTTTTATTCTTATGTTTTCTTCGCCACATCTGATTTCATTTTAACACAAGGAGCCTTGAAGAAGCCGGAGCGGGAAGGTAAATTGCCCTCTTGTACTGATTGTTTTTTTGTTTAAGACCAAGTCCAATCGCTAACGATAATGACTCGAATTGGCAAGCAAACCAATTAAATCATGGGAGGTATTAGTTATTGTTTTAATTGAACTCATGCAATTATGAAAGGCACTCATAAGTCATATTTGCAAGATGTTTCAGCGCGCGAACAAAGGAAAAAGGACAGGGTAGACAGAAAGAGCGCTGACTTCCAACTAACTTTATTTCACAGGGTGGCAAGAATATATACTGCTAAAAAGGATAATAACAGAGCATGAAGGTAAAATCTGAAACATCTTGCAAATATGACTAAGCACCAACTAGCCCAAGCTTCCACTCTTGTGAGGCACTCATAAGTATTCCCCACTGAAACATTCCATATTGCACTTTTATAAATCCTTAAGTTTCCGAGATTTTTACGAAAACATAAGAGAAATTTATGGGCACAGTGTGATTTTCTTAAAAAACATATGTAATCGTTGTAATGGCTAACTAACAAAACGCTTTAGGAGGCAAGGCACACATTAACGATATAACGGAAGCCTGAAGCGATCAGAAAATATTTATTACGTGATGTCACATCAGCTTGCGTTTAGACAAGCCTACTTGTGTTCCTGAGAACAGCAACTGCCGTGAAGCTGTCTTGACGAAGACAAGCCCGCTTGTCGGAGCTTTGGCTTGAGCCATTCCCTTGTTCAGCGTTTTTTTCGTCCCAATGTGATATAATGGAAGACTCGAAACGTGAACGAAAAAAAACATTCGTCTCTTCTAGAGAGTGAAGAGCGCTGATGCTTCGGATTAAAAATGCGATCAGATGTTCTGTGCAGCGGCGATTGGCCAATTCACGATTCTTTGTTTAAAGTATCTGTTTAAAGTAGTTTAAAGTATGTGAATAAAATAAAGTATCTATTTCTTTACTTATAACTATAGGGCATCTACTTCTGTACCTAATATATTACGAATAGGTGGCGCGGAGCCCTGTCAGGTGTCGGCAGGTTTATGAAAGAGGTATATCACAACTACCCGACTGAAATGAAAGCCACAGCGAAATTCATGAGAATTTCTCTGAATGTAAGGCATGTAGTAAAGAAAATTCCATCCTGGTTTGGAGATTGGACCCGGGACCAATTCCTTCACGGGCTGGTAGCTCTAGCGATTGAGCTAACCAGGAAGCAAAAAACTTGACACCATGAGACTGTATTAGTCAACAATTCGAAGCAAATGAAGACAGTGTTGTAAATGAGTTGAATACCGCTGGGTAACTGAAGGGTTCTCCATGTATTAATGACTAAACTAAACAAATAGACGCAGATAATTTATTTCTTTTAGTATTCTTCTCTCCTGAATTGCTAGTGACAGTATTGAAACTCCTTTGGTGCCACATGATCTCTTTGTGACAGTTTCTTCACTATATTACAGATTCAAAGGCTTCGAAGAAAAGCTCGAAGACAGGGACTTCCGGTAAACAGCTTTGCCTGACTTATGCTCGGAATTTTTTCATTTTTCATGTTTGATAGCGTAAAAAGGAAGTCAGTATGCAAGTTTTCCTCTCAGTCATTACAGAATGAAATTAACGTATGCGTTACATTTCCTTATTTCTATTGAAAAGATATGTGCATAATATTTTACGATGCTTAGTGCTCTCGAAACCTCAAAGCACCCTCTGAATGGACGAATGGGTTTACAATATCAGAAAGCTCTGTGCTAGTTCATAGGTATGCATGTTACATCAATACACCAAGAAGCGACAGGAGATGCATTTCGATAAATCAATACATCAAGAAGCGACAGGACGTTCAATCAAGGATACAAACGAGAAGTCAAGCCCCCATAAGCGTTCGCGGTGGCTTGGCCACTCTCTGGCGGCCATGTTTGCATGCCTTGTTTCTTTGGCAACAAGGCACGATAAGTGTTTTTGTGTGATATGTTGTTCTAAAACAGGTAGTTTCTCTTATGACTCCTGTATACACATGTGTGGGTGTGCGGGATTATGCAAAGTGCGAGGAGGCGTTACTGTTCATTAGTGAGTGGGTGAGTCAGCGAGTTCGTGAGCGTAAATCAACTGGAACAAAGGGGAGTCTCTCTAGGACAAAATAGTACTGTGCGTTACGTTAAATGCGCGTACGCACATTCCCGTGCTTAGAAGTGACTTTCATTTGATCCACACTCGCAGCCCCTAAGAAAAAGTCTTACCATCGGTTTTCACTAAAACGTAAGTATAGGGACCTGTCAGGTCTCACACCTTTTGCTCGTCATTGAGCTCATACAGTATTGAAAGCAAGTGGTCATCACTATTGCGCGTTCATTTTTACTTGTATATCGTTTTCACGTAGCGCAAAAAGATGGAGAGCCAATGGATGATGTGCCTGTTCCCCAGACTGCGAGTGCGGGTGAGTTAATTCTAGCTGCGTATGCTCTACTTCTATCAGCAATTCGTAATCAGGGCAAAATTATTTATGTAAAACATAACTTGAACATGTTCGCTACATTTCCTATTAAATCGCTCAGAACATGTACAATGAAAGTTTAAGGTTCATGTATGAAAAAGTGCAAGAAGAACAAGACAGGCATGAAGAAGACTAGACTACCATGTCGCCCGCCGCGGTTGTCTCGTGGCTATTGTACATGGCTGCTGACCCGCAGGTCGCGGGATCGAATCCCGGCTGCAGCGGCTGAGTTTCCGATGGAGGCGGAAATTCTGTAGACCCGTGTGCTCAGATATGGGCGCACGTTAAAGAACCCCAGGTGGTCGGAATTTCCGGAGCCCTCCACTACGGCGTCTCTCATAATCATATGGTGGTTTTGGGACGTTAAACTCCGCATATCAATCAACGGGACTACCATGTCGTCCCGTCTCCTGCGTGCCTGTCTGTCATGTTTTTTTGTGAATTTTTTTTCAAACATGCATTTCAACCAACTTGCCCAACTGTACTTGCTAAGATTTGTTTCCATCTGTCATATCCTCCTGGTTAAGAACAATTTTTACAAATATTGTGAGTGCTCCAGGTTTCCCGTCTTCGTTATCACGAAGAATATAGACAATGCTATATTCCCGTATTGCATATAAATTTTGTAGACAAACTACTGTTAGAAAATGGCGCCAGTCCTGTATTCTCGTATCGTCCTTGTTGAAGGACCGCCTTAGACGCCTTATTAGGTACGAAATTGCAGCATCGGCGTCGGCGTCCCACGTCGACGTCGTCGGGAAGGAGTCATGAAAAAAAGTATTTTTGAAATCACCTGATGGCGTCACCATATGACTCCGTATTTTTTCAGAAATTGTGATTTTGTTTTGACGTCACGTGATGAAACCTTACTTGGTGACGTCACATGACATCGTAGCTTGGGGAAAACTGGTCTGATCACGGAGGCCATGCATGACCAGGTGCAGTTGTGTAGCATTGTACAGAAATCATCGGGGTCCTTCAACTCGTTTTCTAGATTGTCAAGGACTACGACGGAATTACGCGAGCTGGAAAAAAATTGCTTGTTTTTAAACTTACTACGAAGCATAATTTTACTATACTGACAACAGTGCAGCAAGAGACAAGGAATAGGAAGAAACGCAGACGAGTGCTGAGCTTCTATGTGTTTATTCTTATTCCTTATCCTTTGTTGCACTGTTGTTAGTATAATGAACCACCAACTTACCCAAAGATTTGCTCTCCTAAGCATAATTATAATTTTACATAGGTACCAAAACTGTATGACCCCCATGGCAAGATGTGTCTCCTCCCCTCTTGTGAAATTGCAAGATTTACGCCATTGCCGATGTGCTCAAGTTCAGGCGCACGTTAAAGAAGGCCGTGTGGTTTAAATTCCCAATGTCCTCCGTCTCTCGTAAACACGTTGAATTTTCGGGGTGTAAAACGCCAACAACTATTGCGCGCGTGTTCGCAGATGCCATGGATACCTTGAAGTTACGACTTATAGCTGCCGCAGTCATCGTCCTCATCGGTTGTCTCTTCATCGTGTTGACTTTCCTGGGAGTTTTCAAGAGGAGTGGTCGAGCGATCAGCTTGCCGTGCGTCGGTGAAGAATGCCACGAGGTAACGTCACAAAACTATTCGTGAACATCATTTCACCAACACAGCTACATGAGTAGAATATCTTCACATGTGTTAACAGGGGTGAATCCAGCCACTCAGCCCAAGGGGATGCGTTCACTTGAAATAAAACCACAAAGGTAGGAGGAGGGGTTGGTCCTGACTATCTTGTTTCTATCAGTTACTATCATCACAGGAATTCCATCACAGTATACATACTGTTCATTTGTGCGCCCAGTGGTACCACTCATTTGCCCTAATCTAGGTGGACGACAGGCACTGAATGGGAGGGGGGTGCTCGAAATAGGCTTTTTGGAAGGAGGGTTGATCGCCCCCTACCAACCCTGTCTGGATACGCCCTTGTATGTAACTGCGCCAAATATGAACAATGGCAGATTCCGACAGGGCACCTATACCAACCCTGTCTGGATACGCCACTTTGTGTAACTGCGCCAGACATGGACAGGCAGATTCCAACAGGGCACTTTTTTTTTCTGAGTACCTCTTTTCTCATATATTTAAGTCCTAAAACGTTTTTCAATGCTTTAAGGGGGGGGGGGAGGCAAAATCGACTGAAAATGAGATTTTTCAATGTTTATAGCACACTATTCCAGCCTTATTGACAAGTTCTTCCACGAAGCAGTGCGATTGTACGTGCAGTGGAAAGCATTTAAAAATGGCCCCAAATGCACCTGATCCCGTGGCTGCACATAAAAAACCGGTCTTTTTTTGGAACAATATTTTTCGTCGGAAAAAGAACGTTTTCTCTGTAACCAATGCAGCTATCAAATTCAGAACCTCTGTGACTTCTTTCTAGATAACATGCGCCCTTACTGGAACAAAAAAATTGCGTTGTTACCAAAATTGTATTTTCACGGAAGTTTTGAGAAACCCTCGCAAAATAGTAGTCACAAAACATTTATGTCTTTAACTAAAGAATGATCATGCCTACAATTGATACTTTGGTTCAGAAGAATACCCTGGGCACATGTAGTAAGCAGAAGAGATTTCATCATTTTACATGCAAACTTTTTTACACAAATGTGCCTTCAAAGTTAAAAGCAGCCGAATCATTTAGTTTTCATTGTTTTGGAATGGCTTTGCATTTTTTGCCGAACTCATCAAACACATAGTGAAATCTCCATTGAAACAACTTGCAAAATTTTGTAAAGTTCGCTTTCAAAATGAGAAAGTGATGAGCAGTAGTAGTTGCATGTCTGTCTGTGCGATTGGTTCCCCTTAATGGAAGTAAATTTCATTACTTTACCGAACGTTTACTAGCCAACCGGGGAAGAAACGAAACGCTGTCCTAAATTGTTTAACATGTTGTTGACCCAACCTCTTAATTTCAAAGGGTCCTCAGTGGATACGCAAAAATAACTTCCTACGCGCCACTAATCACCGGATTATTGGCAGTTTTTGTCTAGCACATAAGATCTACCCGAAAAAAAAAACAATAAGTCAGTATATCTGCAGTGCGACCCCGGCCTTTAGAGATAACATAATATGTAAAAGGACAGAAATGGAAATTCGTGGGATCGTATTTCTTTGTTACACAATAATGAGGACATGCACAGTGATGGCACCATTGTCTTGGTCCTTGGTATCACTGTATGTTCATTCTAAAAAAACAAGACAATCACCTTACGCTTACCATTGCATTCTTCTTTTTGATATACGCTTTAAGTTCTCAGTTCAAGCAGGTCGTAAATGCCAAGTCATTCAATGGAACGCCGTCGTTATCGAAACTCGTTAAAACGCAACAACCTATTACCGGTATGCAGGTGGTGCTCAAAGCGGACTGGCTGATGGACCGCCACATCAAGCCGTGCAGGGACTTCTACCGGCACGTGTGCCATCACTGGATCGACAAGCCGGCAAACAAGCCGCCGACCTCGTTCATGATCGACATGGCGCACAACTACACGAAAATATGGCACCGGAAGCTAACAGAGGACCACATCAAAGGCGACTATGCGCCGTTGAAGCAGGACGCCTCACAGTTCTACCACTCTTGCCTCGTCTTCTACGAGGCGCCGCTAGACGTTGAAGCTGTCACTGAGGAACTCTTCCACGTGAGATTACGCAGCTTATTGAGCTTACACTAGTCCAATTCAGTGGTGTAAGCAAAAACGAGAACTGAAGATGAAAAAGTACAAACTAGCGCTAGCACATTTTTTTTTCTTTTAAACAGAAGCGGGCCTATGTATACGTACACATTCGGTGTTATCAGAAGGAATCCGAAAGGGTTTTAAGACCTTTATAGGATTTTCCAAACAACATGCCTATACGGACATTGATTCTGCGCATAACAATATCGTGGTTTGGTCATGTATAGCCCCGGATAATAGGAAAAATAATAATTTTGTTATTATTAGGGATAGTAAATGGGCATGGCCTTTCAATCATTGAACTCGCAGACATTCGGACACTCACCGCGCTCCTCAGTTCAAGTTCGTTTTTTGTTGCATTTTGAATTCCTCTTCCCCGTAGCACTGAGTTGTACCACCGATTCGCAATGCATTGGTAGCCGCAACATTTATTTTTGAAACAATCCCCCATTCCCCCCTTACTCCATAGCACCGATGCAATGGACACTCATCAATGAGACGCTGTCATGCTGTACTTTTGGTAGCGATGACGAGGATTATTATGGTATAGACGCAATGGTTAGTGGCGCAGTAGCACTAGAGTGTGCTAGAATCTAGTAGTACTAACTATTACGATGATGATGGTGATGTCATTCTTTTTTTCAGGCTTTACAACTACCCCTGAATAAGTGGCTAAAAGAAAAGCGTCCGGAAAACTTCTTTCACGATATCATACGACTCTCCGTGGTGAACCGTTTCCACTCGCTGGTGAGCACTACGCCGATCTTGACCGACTCCGACAAGACTCTCCTCATCCGCCGAGAGTCGCCTTTCCACCTCCTCGTCAACCCCATCCACGAGCGGCACCTGGGACAGTACGCCAGCGGCGTCCTCAAAGCTATCGGCAAGATACAGGCCAGCGACGCTATCATCGACGAAGTCCTGAAGCTGGACCTCAAGAGAGCCCGCATGGTTGTCGAGGATGGAAGAACAGAACGAAGTATTGAAGAGTTCGACTGTCAACGTTTTCCGACGAGCATGTGGAGGCGGGCGCTCCGGAAGGCCCTCTCCGCGAAAGAACAAGAGGTCCACGTAGAGATAGAGGCCCCGGATATCATCTGTGAAGACTTGAACGCCGTTCTCGTTCGCACCACCACTTTGGCGCGACCTTTGTACGTCTTGACACTCCTGGCAGTTCCCGTTCTCACCTACGACTACGAGCTGTCGGGGGAACGAGACTGGGTCGCCGTGAAAGGTGCCTGCTACCGTGCCACGGGTGTTGCCTTCGAAGACGTCTGGCTGCAGCTGTTGAGCAGCTTTCTCGCCGTCAGTAACAGCGTAGAAAAGGCGGTCGACGCCTACATGGACCTCATCAAGTTGCGCTTGCGCGACCACCTCCGTGACAGGAAGTGGATGAGTGAGCACGACCGCAGCGCCACGCTCGGGAGGCTCGCGAAGGTGCGGTTGACGCGCTTCCGCGGAGCCGGGTTGACCGTGAGGGCGGTAATGTGCTACTCCGACAAGTTCAGCGTGACGGCCAACTTCACGTCGAACATGGTGGCGCTGCGCTCCCGAGACGTTCAGAAGTGCCTCTTCTACCCGGAGTTCAGCGGCAGCGACGCTCGTGTCGTCCAGATCCTGGCCGGCACGGATGTCGTCGCGGACCCGGGGACACTGACGGTGTACCTGCCGGTGTCCTTCACGATCCCACCGATGTACCACCGGCGAGTCGACAGCGACAAGTTTGTCAACACGGCTCTGATGGGCGTCCAGCTCGCGCGCAAGGTAGCTATAGCGCCTGACTTCCTTCTACAGCTCGAAGCGTAATGACGACCCGATGACGTCTCGAAAATTTCGCTGTCATTATACGCACAGAGGTTACAGTATCAGGTAGTCTGTGCACATATGTCACTGACTAATGCAGTATGGTATTGCCTGACATCGAGTGCTTTCTGTTTCCGAATAACCAAAAATAAGAAGCGGCAAAGGCGCTAGCTCCAGGTGTCGGGTAGCCATGGTCGTGCGCAATAACTGGGTGGATGAGAGTGAGAAGGGGTGCCAAGTTTATCTCATGCCTTTACTCCGTCCGACCTGTCCTGTCATTTTATTGTTAAGGCTTAGGAGAAGAAAGGGGGAGGTTCACTTCACCAACCTGCGGGATTCCGAAAAACTAATTTTATGCATGAAGAGTCTGAATACCTTAGCACTTTTTTTTTCACCATATACTTCTGCTGTAGATTTTCATCACTAACCACCACTAACTCGTTCATTTACAGGTCATGTCTCTCTTGGGCCGGAAGAGCTTCAATCCACCAGCCGTGGTAGACAACGGGACGACTACGCCTAGCGCCGCCAAACCCGACGGCTGGCGCCCGGGCACGCTCAACAACTACACGGCGATCCAGAAGTGCTACGAGGGCGTCTCGGCCTCGTACCACAGGCGTCTCAACGACTCGCAGTTCGACGACGCGTTCGCCGTCGTGGACGCCGTGCGGCTGGCGTACGCCGCCAAGCGCGAGTACGACGTCGACGTCGTCCGCAGGAACGAGAAACGCCTGACGGACTCGAACGCGGCGTTCTTCAAGCTCGCCTGCCTCTCGTTGTGCGCGTCTCGAGACGTCGTCCCTGACGCCAACACGCTGGACTTCGAGGCGTCCTACGCGGCTTGCCTGTTCGGCACTTCCGCCTTGCCGCAGTTCGCCCAGGCTTTTCAATGTCGTAGCGGAGACCGCATGTGGAATTTAAACCGATGTTGTGTCGACTAGACAATAAGACCCGCCCAAAGCCCGCTTCTTTTTTTTTTCTTTCTTTTTCAAGGGGTGTCGGTGTTCTTGTCTTTTTTTGTTTTAATCTAGACTTTCATCATATAAATGTCCACTCGATTCGTTTTCTGCCTCCATATATGACCACAATGAAAGATGAAATGTAGACACGCTGTCAAAAGCTTCCCTACAACGAATGTCATTTCAACTAAGTGGCCTATAAAACGAAGTGCTTCGCAGGTACCGAACACTTCTTTGTGAAGGTGTCTCACTTTATCATTAATGGCCAAGTGTTTATGGAACTCAACTGCTAACCCGAATGCCCCGCCGCGGTGGTCTAGTGGCTAAGGCACTCGGCTGCGGACGCGCAGGGCGCGGGTTCAAATCCCGGCTGCGGCGGCTGCGTTTCCGATGGAGGCGGAAATGTTGTAGGCCCGTGCGCTCAGATTTGGGTGCACGTTAAAGAACCCCAGGTGGTCTAAATTTCCGGAGCCCTCCACTACGGCGTCTCTCATAATCATATAGTGGTTTTGGGACGTTAAACCCCACATATCAATCAATGCTGACCCGAATGTCACGGGTTCGAATCCAGACCGCAGCGGGCGTATTTTGATGAAGGCAAAAAGCTGGAGAACCATGCTCATTTTATTTACCCCATTATGCATAAAAATATTGTGTGTTTAATTTTTTTTGTTTAGACAATCATGAAGACACCAGTCGCTTAGCCAGAAGGTAGCACACAGGGCTCATGCCCCCCCCCCCCGCCTATCCCTCCTTCCTCCTTAAGAAAAAAAATTCTGGCTATGCCTCTGGAACATGCACAAAACTAAAAGGGCATATTTTTTACCTTTTTATTGTTTGTATTACAGGTAATGTGAAGTGTTCAAATACGAGGATGGCATGCAGTTAAGAACAGTAGTCGTTCTTGCACTTCAAGAAATTAGTGGGGAAAATGCATGTGTAATAAGGTATAAGCGCACAATCAAAGCAAGGCAGAAATAAATGCAGAGAGACGTCCCGACGAAAATAATTCTTGAGAAGGCTTGTTCGCAGGACAGCCAAAGAAACCGACCACCTGAAAATGGGCCTAGGTTGTGTAGCAGAAAAAAAACTGATACATAATAGATATAAAGCTAAAATCTAGCTGTGTAATTGAACGTCAGCCATACATGCATATTATTTGATGTCCAATTTATTGAATAGGAAGGTAATAAAATTATCACTATGGCAGCGTATTGTCATGTAGTATATATCACGTACATGACAATGGCTTCGTGCTATTCACGTCACAAGTTATAATGTTGGCCATCTACTAATGTTACGTATTGAAAACTTGGTTTATGTCAGTTGCTAAACGGCTGTGAAATCGTATATAATAACGTACATGACATCATTATACTTGTCATGTCCTGTAATTTGTTTGTCATACACATATTTTGTACCTATCAGGATATATCAAGTGAATGAAGCAGCTGTCAAATGACAAGACCGTGTTATGTCTGCCATGACGTGCATATTATGCATGACAGGTTATATTTTAACCAGTCATTTGTGTTATGTACCCACGTCATGTACTGTCAATTTAAGTATATACTAACTAGATCAAGCCGCACGAGAGCTCGAACGCTGCTTTATACTTACCGTGAGGTGCGTGACATGATTTAATGTTATAACCTGTCATTTACAATTGTCCTTTGTCACACGAGCGCGCAAAAAGTCTTTTAAGTAAGCGGTCTTTTACGAAGTCGAAAGACTTTTAACAAAGAGGTGTCATGCCATGCGTATTTCGGTGTAAGTCAAACGGTCGTGAGGTCACGAAGACCGTGTCATGAATATTGTAACGTATACGGCATAACATTCATGTTATGACCAGTCATTTATGTTCATCATACGCTCCTGTCATACCATGCCAGTTTCGGTATACAACGAGTTAATGAAGCAGCCACGAAAGCACGGTGGTGTACATTAACATATATATAGATACGCAATAATTTGCTTTGGCTTGACAAGAATTGCTCCACATTTAATAACAAAAACCTTACCCATACATGTTACGAAGAATATACACACAAGCCGCATCATCAGTAAAGAAAAACTGAGTCGTCCAGAGTGCCAGATATCAGGCCGTCATGCTCGGCTTGGCGGTCTCTACGTGGGACTAGCCGGGGGGCACGGGGTGTCTTCTGAGTTTTTTCTGGACCAGATACCGTCAGTTGATAATTATCATCCCTATAATTGCTGCACGTCGGGCTGCGCCTGCGAACGGGAATGTCCGAACCAAGATGACGCCAACAAAAAGCTGTGCTGCCATTGTTTTGGGAAAACTTGCGTATTGTGCCAATTAGCGCAATGCTTGAACGACGGCTACTGCATCCCAATATCACGAACCGATTTCACTTTTGCGACCTTTGCGTATCGATTGTGTGCGTGGCTGAAATAAGAAAAAAGCAGACGTCACAACCATTGCGCCAAACATCGCCGATCCAGTGCAACACTACTATAATGATAAATTATAATTGTTGCACGTTAGAAAAGTAAGATATGATTTGGAAAGATGCAGTATAGCGGAGAGCTGCGAAAACACGTGCCCCATATGAGGGCGACTTCATAAAAGTTAAAATAGCGGCAAAAGCAACGCGAAAAATGCATTCCTCCTCATTTTGGTAGCTTCCGAGGCATTTTATTTTCAAAACAAGTTTTGAAAAGCATATTAGGAGCTAAAGAGACCGACGAGAAAGCTTTTCTCCGTGACGAGATGACCAAGTAACTCGTTCAACGTGTATCCAGCTATGCTGACCAAAAGCCTGAAGGGAAGATGAAGCAGTACAAATTGATAAGTAAGTACATATGTGCTAGTTTGTTATATTGAAATACTTTCTTAGTTGTCAAATCTTTGTTTACGTTCTTTGTACTTGTTCTAACAGGAGGTCCCCCGGAAAGTTTTCACCTTGGGACCTCCTCCTGTATTATATGCATTTTTTTCTATTGCATTGTAATAGAAAAGTTCAAAAAATTCAAAAAGATACGCATAATTAGGATGACGACCCCTTTATTATGATAAGCACATCAGTGCAGGGGACCGCATGAAACCAATGGTGACCAGAAAGATATGTTTTATCATCTACTCAACACAATTGTTGTGAACACGTGCATACCCTACGGAGATAAAAATATTATGGGCCACCTTGATTTTGTGTAGCCGTGTAGCCAAAGTTGTTGTCCATTGCGGCGACGTAGTATCAAGAACGGAAACGATTAGTCCAGCGAATCCCACCTTCCTGTAAAAAAAAAAAAGAGGTTTCTATGTTGTGTAGAAAGGTATGATGGTGGTGGTGTTTTTTAGAAGACCAAGCGGAAGTAGGCCTAGCGTTGTCGCAATCCGTTTTGCTGCGGCACCTCCGTTAGCTAATTGCAATAGTGCACTTCCTCGGAAAGCGCTGTTTTTGTTGTGCCAGTGAGCGAAGAAGACAGCGTTACTGTTCCTGTTGAGAGAGAGAGAGTGCAATCAGCTTAAACTATATCCCAGTGCAGATGCTCATATTGCCCCATGGCAACTCCCACGTACGTGGCCCTGTCGGGGGCGCACTAGACGGCCAGGATCTGGCCTTAAAGCCCAAGCCTTCACGTTGACGGACGCTCTCGTTGTATGATCACTTGTGTGGAGTGAGAGTGCTTTCTGGTGTTTCCAGTTCACGATTCATTCTCTACGACGTCTCATTTTTGAAGCGACGGTGAAGATAGCACCTCAAGCTCTGGATGAGGCACAATAAACAGCTTATCAATTTTTAAACAACTTGCTTTCATTTGCCTCTTCGAACCATTTTATAAAAAATTCAGGCATATAGCACAGAGTTGGCCAAATGCTGCGCTTTCAAACTCTGCCGATGTGGCAATTCGCGCCAATCACCGAAGCCTCTCCCTCGACGGACCTCTGAACACCCGGAGAACAAGAAATAATAGCTTGGGCCAACGTTATATTGGCTCGACCAGAGTCATTAAATAGCTTTCCTGGTCCTGGCCGACTCGACTAATCCATCAAAACCATGCAGGATGCCATTAGCTTTTCTTTTTCCGCGTCGGTAAGTCGGCAATGTTAAAAATAGTACCCACCTAAGCCCCGGCGGCCGCTTGCAAAAAGGTGATGTGCACCTTGAAGAAATAAGGCACTGTCACTCCGACAACGCAAGTGCTAGTGACGTCTACGGAGCAGTTCAGTGATGTGTGCAATTTATGAGCGCTTCATTGAGGGCTGTAAGCGAGGTATCTCGATACCAGCGGCGACAGTGCTGTACTAGTCAAGCAACCATTTTCAAAAAGTACCAATCTTGAAGGCTATGCTTTTACATGTTGAAAGTAACGAAACCGAAACTGACCTAAAGTTTAGCCTTGTTCGAAAGCCCTTGCGTGTGGCATGTCAGCTTTTCAACTGTATACCTGGATACAGTTGCCGTAAAAAAATGATAGTTTTTTTAGTAATACGGGATTTCAGCTCGTCTTTTAAAAGCTGGAGATGTGTCTTGAACGTCACCTTCACAGACTAACTTAGAGATGTAAGTATTTATCATCATCATCATCATTTCAGTTCTTGTTTTTGCATTTGTTCTCAGGGGCTCGCTAGATGTTTTGGTTTTGCTATTCATAGTTTTGCTCTTGGGGCGCCGACGGATGACGATCCGCAGTCGTTTTCGTCCTTGAAAAGTTGCTTCCGTTTATAGCGCTGCATGATACAAAGAAAGAAGAATGAAGGAACGTCACCGGTTACTCGTTCGCGTGAATATCTGAGCGACGGAACTCCCTAAACGAGGAAAAAAAATGCCTACTACTACTTCGCGTAGCGCGCCGACTGCGCTGCAGCCGCGCGTCCAGTCTTTCGCAACGTCGACTTGGGATGCGCTTGACAACTCCAACAGCTGACGCGGGACGACTGACTCTTCTTTGTGGCTGAGAAGGCTGGGGCCGCCGCTCTATGAGTGACCCCGGGAACGCTAATTTGGGCCATGGTGCCAGCGAATGCGTCGGATCAGTCGCGCGACATGGCTTGCTCGTCGCCGCCTTTGACGCCGGCTGAGGACAGCTGCGAGTGAGTACTACTCGAGTTTCGATCCAGTATGTTGCCGTTCCATGCAGTGCCGTACTTCACGAACGCGGCAAACTTCGTCGGCAACCGTGCGTCGACAGTTCATTGGAGTAATCGGAATCGCAGTTATGGACAGCGAACTTTCCTCATCTCAATTAAGCACATAGCCAAACTCGACGAAGATACTCGATCGCGATCAAAAGTGCATCATGTGGCGCCCAAGTGACGCCGGTGTCAAGCAGGTCCCAATCGATCGTGAATGGTTCGTTGGTGCAAGCTGCGCTGGGTAGCCAGCCAATCACTGACCAACAATCTGATCATGGTAGTGGTAAGGCCATTTCATAACTAACTTCTAGACCGAAATTCGCTCTCTTCCACTTGCGCAAATGAGCCAATCAGGGTAGAAAAACTTGATCGCGATCGAAAATGCGCCGGGTGACACCCACGTGATGTAGGTGCCTCGCGTCATTGGCCAGCTGCACGGGTGAGCGATGTGATCTTGAACTGGCTCGTTAGTAATCAAGATCGAAAGTGTACGCTCCTTTTGACACCTGTGGTGCTTTTTATCGTGAGCCATTTGGGATTAATTTTTTTTTTAGTGCGATTGACTCCTTTCGCAATTGAGCCAATCGTATTCATCATATTTCTTCAAGGACCAACTAAAAGGTGCCAACTGATAGGCATTTGTCGCTACAATCCTGATTGTGCAAGACCAGTGTGGTCGATGGAGTGATTTGTTGGGCGTGTTTACTCGGTCTAACTGCAATATGCAACTGGAATACTTAGAACTCTTACAACTATTTCTTGCACAGACATTTATGAAAATAAAGCATAGTCAAACTGTTGCAACGCCAGCGGTTGCCGAAGTGGACGCAGAACAGCACACATGCATGCGTCTTCTCTCTCTCTTTGTTCTCTCTCCTCCCCTTTCCCCTCTTTCATGATAAGTTTCAAGCGGTTAATAAACGCTGTCTTCTGCCTGGTGACACTGACTAGTTCATGTCTCCGGCTGCTGCCAATGTAACAGTACGAAGCGACGACCGAAGACGCCAAGAATGCGTCTGCAGTATCACAACTAATACGACGGTCCACGAGAAGGAAAAAATTGGCGGATCGTTATGGTTACTAAGGCGGAAGAAGTGTTGCAATGCCAGTGGTTGCCGAAGTGGACGCAGAACAGCACGTGCATGCGTCTTCTCTCTCTCTTTGTTCCCTCTCCGTCCCTTTCCCCTCTTTCATGATATAAGTTTCAAGCGGTTAATAAACGCTGTCTTCTGCCTGGTGACACCGACTTGTTCATGTCTTCGGCGCATCTCTGCCGCCAACGTAACACAAACATTATTTCCACACATACCCCTATGAGTGTGCACAAAAAGATAGGGGATGCCCCACGTCTCATCCCAAAGAAGTTTTCTCGAACATCACCCTACATTTCCATTGAGAAAAGTCTTTTGAGGCCTTTAGTGACCGTAAAACTGCATCTGCCGTGCATAACATGCGGTTTTTGCTGCCATTGGCGAATCATTTCCTCTTCCAATTATCTGCATGTTTAAATAGTACCTCAAACATGTATACCTAATGTAATGTTTAAGCACCATAATCACTACACCTACAATGTTTGCATGCATTCCTTTTTATCACTTCTACCTATATCAATGTATTGTTCTTTGTTCATTTGACAGATCCCCTGACGAGCATGACACTCAGACGATGAAGACAACATCACAGGTATGAGTGTGTTACATGGTCAGCTACGTGTGCCTTTCTTAGTGTATGTGTATCTTATTTTTTTTTAGCTTGCACGGCACGCCTCTGAGAGTGAAAGGAGTTTGCGCAAAAACATGTACTGTCTGATTGGTTCCTACAGTACATAACTAACAAGTGCCTAAGTCGCAATCTGTTTTGGCTCAAGGATAAATTAGTGCTTGAGTTAATTGCCTAGTAGTTGTAATGCCATCTCTCTTAAGGCTTGAACTGCATATGTGCCTTCTGATACCCTAGTACCGCAATACAGTAGTCCAAAAGATTAACTTTTCGATGGAGGTGAAAACGCTGTAGACCCGGGTGCTCAGATTTGGGTGCACGGTAAAGAACTCCAGGTGGTCGAAATTTCCAGAGCCCTCAACTTCGGGATCTCTCACAATCATATGCTGGTTTGGGGACACTAAACCCTACATATCAATCAATGGAAATTAATTTTTTGTTAGCTCACCTAATAGTTTATTGAAGTACATAGTCAGAACTTCAAACATTAAATACATAAAAAATAACCAAGAGTGACAGCGTAAAAGGCAACTTACAGCTTCCATGATATTACACAGACACACAGGTAATCTAGTACTGGCTCAATGGTGTGAAATTGTGGCTCACTTTGAAAGTGCTTTCTCGGTAGTACGACTTAATTTATGGGGCATGGTTGGGGTAATGTCCACAGCATTTCATCACATGTCACTTTAGAGCAGAAAACCAGACAGTCACAGGAGCGCTCAGCAAGAGGCGGCCATATTTTAGCAATAGCAGGAATAAAATTATTGGTAATGTAACAGTAGTGGATTACTGGCCGCGCATGTGTGCATAGATAGATAGTTAAATAAATGTTTATTCTGACAAGTACCGTGCTTTGTATGCAACGACGGGTAGGCTTTAAGGGGATACTGATGTTAAAACATTCTTTTGCTGGTTCTTTTTTGCATTGTTCAGAGGGCCAAGCCCTCCAAAGTCTAAAAAGTGAGCGGGTGAAAATTAAATGAGGTATGTAAAAAAGGTATTGCAGCTTGTTTTTCAAAGCTGAATGAAGTTGCTAATGTACCTGGATGTCGCAACTCGGTATAAGCTTCTTGTCGTGTGCTCACACTAGATATTGTGACGTGACAACAACTGCTTCACTCAGTGGCTGCATTGGCGATGAATAAGAGGCCATTTTGCGTTTCTTGCCGTCTGACGTCATAGCAACTAGCCATGCTGGTGTCTGAAGTCGCCAGAATTATTACTGTAGCCAATGATACACTAAGGGATATCAGTAGTTGCACCATCCGAAAATGGACTTTAAAAGCAAAATAAAACATCTTGTCGGCATTTACTCAGCTTCACATTTGCTTGAAGCTGTCTTTGTATACAGGTGATTTGCATGGTGGAAAAAATACAGCTTCAAAGTTTGGCATCAGTACCTGTCTAAGAGTTGGATTCCGAATGGCTCTTCACTCATACTCTATAAATTGCATCTGGCAAATGCAGCCTTGCTCATGGACCCCAGCCCTGTCATCACGGCACTGTTTTAGTACATCTCCTCAACATCTCCATAAAACATGCTTCCGGTTCTAGTTGGTCTACTAATCGGTACTCCTACTCTTGTCAGTAAAGTCGGAGCACTGTGGCCACTTGTGACCGCCAACCGAAACTCGAATGTGCAGGATGGCAAGTCACTGGCTCAACTCTTTGACGGGGGCACGCTGGTATCCCAGTCCTTCGCTCAGTCGCTTCTGCAGAGCATCCTATCCAGTGTTGAGAGTAGAGACCCTGGTGAGTACGCATGTAGCGTGCCAGTGTGTTGGAAAGTAAAGTCTTCTACTGCGCATGTACGGGGCGAACATGCTCCCCAAATGCAAGTAGGTCCCTAAAAAAGAGCTTACGCTGCAGTGCCACTGAGCACCTCTACATTCTGTGCAGTAAGAAAAAAATACTCCGTAAAACCTAAGCATGATGTTCGCCCAAAGGTGCCTCTAAGCACACCACAATCTCAAATTAATAGTGATTTACATTGGAAAGTTCCTTAATTTGCCTGATACTCTTTTGTTTCGCCATTCAGTATCTGTCACAGTCACTTAAGAAGTGCAAAATGCTTCGAAATGTAGTAATGTACGTATTGTGATTTTCTGCACATACACCTGTCATTGTCAGGCTTCAGTTGACAAGCGGTTCTACTCTAGTGTCATACTCGTGGCATCACTGTGTAGACATTTCTCGCTTCGCATCTGGCTGATGTGATGTTTTCATTTTGTGGTACCTTGTGGTCTATGTATCTGACAAGCCTTAAAGCCACCTGAAAATAAAAGCTGTGAACTTTGCAGTGCATAAGGACCTACATTGCTTGAGGTTGCCTTCTTTGTAGATTGAAAGTAAACACAGTTTTTCCACTTTTGTTGGCTCTATTTGATTTGTCACAATACTAGACTAGATAATGGTCCTGCTGCTAGATGTTGGTTTTGACAAAATCTTTGTCGCCATCTTATTTGTTTTCTTTTTTTTTTAATCTTACAATCTGATTAGTGGTGGCCAATGCCTGGGCGGACACACTATTGGATGTTCTTGAACTTCTACCAAGGGCCACAATATCCCAGCAGGTGGGTCAGGCATTCCTGACTGAAGGAATGCATTCAAGATTGTTTGAAATAGATGAAATATGGGGGGGGGGGGGGGGGTTTTATTTTGAGATTAATGATGAGGTGTGCCTCTATGCCTGTGACCACAATGATACTAGATTTATTTGTGTCTCAGTTAAACAACACATTGCTTTTTCAGAAAGAAGAATCACCATTAAGGCATGCTGCATGACTTCCACGGTGTACCTGATTTTCTTAAAAACATGGGAACAGCAGAAACGCATCTTTGTGGCAGTTTACGCTTTATATGGGAAGAACATTATACATCAATGTATAAAGTATCCAGGTTAGCTATGTGTGGAGGGCAGAAGGATCACTGCCTAATACAGTTCACTAAGTTGCCGTATACAAACACGCATGTATCATGTCTGCAACTAAAATTGTTTGCAGGTGTTGCCTGTGGCTGTGCAGAAGGGGCAGCTGACCCAGTCGCCCCTGTCTCGTCTCGTCTCCTGCCGTTTGTTAGGTGCTGTGGCTGCGCTGCTGGAGCCAGCTGTGTAAGTGTTATTAAGCTCTCTCATTTTACTTGAAGACCCAGGTGCCGGAGATTATAGTTTGGCCCGAAATTGTTTTTCAGTGAGCAATAGGCTTGGGAAGCAAACTTTCAACAAAGGGAAAAGTTCAACACACCTTTACTTAAAGGGCCCTTAAATCCTCGTGAGCTCAAAGACAAGAGAGTTGCTTCTTTCGCACCCTCGCTACGTTCCTTGCGCTCACTACTCGCCCTCAATACCCTTCGCTGACCGACGCTCCTCCGCTTAAATGCACCTATATACCCCAAAAAGTAGACAGTGAGATGACCGCCACTATAGCTTAGTGATAGAGCATCCGACGCATCATACGAAGGTTGCAGGTTAGGATCCTGTCGGCGGCAAGTTATCTTTTCGTCAACTTTTTCTTTTTCACTTTTATATTATAAGTTATTCTAAGCATGTCCCCTACACTTTTCTTTGCATCTTAGGCTGTTTGTTCTCAATAATATAGTGTCTGACAAAGAAAACCATCTCCTAAAGTTACTCTTCTTTCCTACATTGATTTATAGGTTTCAAAGAGATTCATGTTAATTAAATTGGAACTAAATATCTATTTCTTCTAATGTCATTTATGCATTGTTCTTGTCTAAGTAGAGTAAGCCTAAAGCTGAAAACGTAGTGCAAATTTGTTTTCGGTTATGTTCATTTCGAGCTATAAAATGTTATACTTTTGATGTATCTCGCGGGAAATAGAATGTTGAACTAGTCTTGCATTCAGCGAAGTGGCTATATTCAGCAGTACACTGCAAAATAAAATTAAATAAAGATGTATTTATTAGGTAAGAAGTTCAATTCACCCAGAGCACTATGTGTCGGGCTTTATTTTAGTCGCTAGTTTACACAATTACAGTGAACACAAATGGTGTGCATAGTTGTGTACAATTTGTCTCAGAGTTTTTATGACTTTTTTTTAGGTGTACTTATGTTTAGTAGCAGAATAAATGGTTGCAACTTGATTATCCTGTTGGTAATGTCTACAACACAAGCGTACAGAGGGATCTCCTGCCACTGGCCGAGTCCCTATGCCAGGATCCAGACCCGAAAGTCCGGTCCAGTGTGTGCTGTCAGCTGGGGGCTCTCACTCGGTCCGTCGGGTGAGTGCCTAACTCTTACCATTATGACGGAGTTCAAGTGTCCCCCTAACCCACCCTGAGATCGAAATTTAGTTGCTGCATTGCCATTGTGCACGAATCGTCAACGAGCACGTAGCCACGAGAAATTTTCAGAATGAGGTCGTAATAGCGAAGTCACGTGTGTTCGATGATCGAAAAGAGGCACCCCCGCTTGTTCTGCACTTTCTTTCGCTAGGCTCCGTTCGTTGGCTCGTCACGCCTTCTGGCCAAGTGCACCTTTTATGAGGAAGAGTGTTGAACGTGCTTACCTGTGAGCTAACAGACAGGTTCATTTTTTTTTTGGATGACATCACCAAACGTGACAGTTCACGTCATGGCCAATGCTGGCGATCACCGAAAGGCCCGTAGAGAAAAAGGGAACTTTTTAAAGAGTCTTTTAAAGTGTAAAGAGTCTTTTTTCGACTTTAGAGCGCAGCCGAGGCTAGTAGTGCTGTCACAATCGGCATTGTTGTTCGTGTTGGCATTATGAACTTCATACACATGTTTACTTGAAATGCTTACTTGAAACTGTGCTACACTAAAGGAATGATTTACAAAGACATGGAAGTGCAGGTTAGGATAGCAGAGAGCTTAGTAACGTTGAAAGTTGGGTGAGTTAGGGATATTTCATGTTTACTTGTAAAGCAATGCATGAAGACAAGGCACAAAAGGAATGAAAAGACAGAACTAATGCTGCCGAAGTTGTCCTGTCTGTTCATTTTCTTTGCGCCTTGTCTCCATTCACTGCTTTACAAATAAGTGTAGAGCTTGTTGATGTGGTGCGATTCCTGAATTCAAAGTTCCTGTATAGACTTCTAAACTGGCATAAAATCGGAGTGACCAGAGGCGGGAAAGAGGCCATTGATATACACAGAATGAAATCTACGTCAATGATAATGGTGTAGTGATGCACGGCAGGGATTTCTCAGTGCTACATATGGTTTGCAGGCTGGGATTGACAAAGCAGTACCTAATGCCTTGCCTGCTGGAGCTGTCGGGTGACGGGGACTGTGCCGTTCGACGTGCTGCTCTGGAAGCTACCATCACCATGCTAGGCCTTTTGGATGACGGTATGCTTTCTATTCTTTTCGCTTTTAGTATACTCTCACAACCAAAGAAAAAAAATGAAAAGGTTTGCACAAGAGTGCATCGGAACTTTAATGCTGTTTTGTTAGTTTGGTGTCACACTGTTCTATTTTTTGGTTCGAAGTAAAGTTGAAGAAATTAGTAGTTAGCGTTGAATAACTTCAAAGCGACATATACCGGCAGGATGGAAGTAGTAGTGGGTGCTTATGAGAGGTGAAATATGTTATGCTTTCGAATTTGCCCTACTTGGCCCATGTAAGCTAATGGAAAAATATAATCAAGGTGAAGCTTATATGCCCACCTAACGTTGAAGTATAGTGGCCCTTCGCTGCAGTTAAACTTTTCTTAGGGGGCTACATACGACAAAATATGTCTATTAGTTCACTTCTAATGCTTTGAACATTTGGAAGCTCTTGACTCATGCAAAGTGAATTCAAATATTGTAATACACATCCGAGTATTTAAAGCACTAGATGTTTTACAAAAACCTAATATTTTTGTATTTTGGCACTTATGTTTGTTCCTAAACAAAACTATGTCATGTCCTCGTTACACTTTACCCCAATCTATCTTGTTTACATAAATATAAATATAGATGCTTGAAAAGATGCTATAAAAATCAATGACCTCATGAGTAGTTGTTGGAATTTCAAGGTAGTGTCACCGTTCACCTTCTTTTTTTGTGCACCTTTTTGTGCTTGCCAAGCATCTTCCTTGAGTATGAGAGGCATTTTTTTTTTTTTGTGCTCAAGAAAGGTAGACTCAAACTTTATTCTAACGAAGTTGCTTCTCACATGAAAATAAGTTTGTTATATCAAGAAACTTGTTATAAAAGTATATTCTTTGCCTTGTATCGATCGCAAAAGTATTCTTCATTTACTTCGTTATATCCGGGTTTGTTATACCATGGTTTGAGTGTATTGAAAATGAATCGTTTCTCCCTCATGTCGTTTAAACTTCTGTTAAAGAGTAGTTTGTTGAGCCGGTTCTGCTACTCCTCTATATTAGTGCCATGCCGGGACAGTCTGGTGTCTCTGGTTCTTCGGTGGAAGCGAGGTTCAGGCAGCGAGTTGGCTTTTCTGGCCACACAAATCGGACCACTCTGCCATTTGCCAACAGGTGAGAAAACCTGTCGACGGTGTGAGCATGGACCCACGTCCCACAAACAAGGTAGGATGTCTCTAGTAGATGGAGATGGGAGAGCTTTTACAGAAAAAGTCAGTTTTGCCAAAAGAACCAGGCAATGAATGCGATAGCAAGATATTCGAATTTTTATGAAGCAAGGCTGGCATTTTTAGGAGCAATAATAATTGCAGTAAACATGCGCTTCCAGTAAACATACCAGCCAACTATCCTGATTTGCCTGAGAGACTCTTGAACTTTGACTAATTTCTCGAGAAACAGAATACACTCCTCCGAAATGAACATGTACATTAGAAAGACGCATCGGGAGTGGCGGTCATTCATTTTTGTTGTTGTTGTGGCCCCAAAGAACATGCCAAATTAATATGTGCACCAGATTTGTTCTGTCACATCGCCAACCTCTGCTTTACTGATTTGCTGTATTTCTAGGGGACCAGGTTGGTAGGTGTGCTAATCAATCTTTGGCAGTTGGTCGCTTTGGCCAAAATGAGACCAATTTGTCAGGGCCGCACACGCAAGCAATATTGCAGGAATTCTGGAGAAAAGCGGCTGGCTTGTAGAGCTGTACCAGGAGCTGTCGTCTGCTGGACTGAGCGCCTGCAACAAGAGCAGCCCGGACAAAGTGCCCACTATGCACGGCATTGGTGCCCGATGTCGCCGGATTTGTGCCCACTTTTTTCCTGTAAGGCTGATATCGAAATTGTGTTCCCCCTCTTTCTGTCGCATGCATAGAGTTACCAGAACTGCACTGATATGCAGACCAATATCTAAGCTTGGAAAAATATTCAAGCACTTGAAATATTCGAATGATTACAGTATTTTAATTTGTTTTGATGTAATTATAAGTTGTTTGAAACATTGAAGCACTCGGAATGAGTGAAAAGTAGTATATTTGACCTAATAGGAACTCCCCACTAACAAATAAAATTTTGCTGCAGCGTAGGATTGGCATACCGTGAAAGCACATATCCAGAAAAAACTCGTGCCGTTGCAAAGTTGCACATCAAGGGCAAATGTATGTATCACTTGCATGTTGCTTAAATTTAATAAATTTACATTCGTGTGATATGGACTGACACGCATTAGGTTTGCGAATTCGGCAGATGTTCTGGTGTCAATGTCGGCGTTGTCCTTAGTTCTGAGCGAAAGTTTTAAGATAGATTTGAGATAAAAATAGGAGCCAGAGGGCGTTTGCACTTTGGCTTTCCTTGTGGTGCAGTTTAGGCCTTCACCAAGAAGCGAAGTTAGGCCAGCGATTGGGAAGTGATAGTAAGAGGTGGTGGGAAGCGATAGTAGGTAGGAGGTGGTATGGACTAGAGCTGATTTCTTTGAGGAGGAACATAAACAAATTTGTAATGCAGGTTAATGGCTGTTCTATCTTTTTCAAGAATGAATGCTGGCGCATCGATGCTTGTTATGACAGAACTCTCTTAGCGACTGTTCATTGTGCAGCCTCCTGCTGTGTACTTTCAGGTGCCCTCCTTGTGAAGACAAGAGGCAAATCCTCTGGTTTTAATTTTGCTAATTCACTTTGTACATTTCCTGTCCTTCCTCTTCTCTTTTTACTTCCCGAATGCTCAGCTCCGCTGGTGGTACACGAGAAGGTAATCCAACATTCGAAAAATATTTTTGTTTTATTTTGGAAGTTTACGAAGAACTACCGACAGTGAACTACGGTTTCATGTTTATTTGCTTATAATACTCTCAAACTTCAATATAAAAAACATTGATATTGTTGCGGGTTATAAATTACAGGGGGTTTATTTAAAAACACAGACAGTGGGACTTGTAGAGACGCTCTCAGAGAAGGCCGCTGAGATTGTCGTCTTCTTCACTCTGCTGCGCTGCGCCTCTCGAGCAAATCCGCGTTCTTCGTTGTCGTCGCTATTTCGCCGCTAAATGCAGCTATGCACGCGGCATTACCCTTTCGCCAGAGTGAGCGTCGTCCCGACGCTCAACAGGTAGAGATGCGGCCATCGAGTGTTTACATCACTGAGAGTGGTAAAGTTTCATGCGGACCACGTGCACTGTCTCAGGCAGATGCTGCCGACGTTTGGAACAGGAGGAGGCGTCGGGCATGACTTCGTACGTCACGTCGCTAAGACGGCGCAGAACCTTGTAGGGTCCGAAGTATCGGCGTAGAAGTTTCTCTGAGAGGCCTCGTCGTGGTACAGGAAACCAAACCCAGACTCCTGGTTGATAAATGACGAATCGATGGTGAAGGTTGTACCGTTGGGCGTCAAGTTGCTGCTGGTTCATTATTCTGACGTGGGCAAGCTGCCTTGCTTCTTCGGCGCGCTCAGTGAAGTCTGCGGCGTCTGTCTCTGAGTCATTGCAATCGTAAGGCAGCATGGCGTCAAGCATTGTCGTAACTTCTCTGCCATGAATTAGTGCGAACGGCGTCATTTTTGTTGTTTCCTGGCACGCCGTATTATACGCGAATGTGATGTACAACAATATTTGGTCCCAATTTTTGTGTTCTACGTCGACGTACATGCAAAGCATGTCAGCGATTGTCTTGTTAAGTCTTTCTGTAAGCCCATTCGTTTGTGGGTGGTAAGCTGTCGTCATCCTATGCGCTGTGCCACTCAGCGTAAGCACAGTGCGCAAAAGCTCGGCTGTAAACGCGGTACCTTTGTCTGTTATGACGACAGCTGGAGCACCATGTCTCAGAACAATGTTCTCAATGAAAAACTGGGCCGCTTCAGCTGCAGTGCCACTCGCGATTGCCTTGGTCTCCACGTATCGGGTGAGGTAGTCCGTTGCCACTATAACCCATGTGTTGCCGCTGTCCGATGTTGTGAATGGGCCCAGCAGATTCATTCCGATTTGAGAAAACGGGGTTTCTGGCACGGGCACAGGATGTAATAGCCCAGCGGGTTTGACAGGTGGTACCTTGCGCCGCTGACAGTCAATGCATGTTCGGACATAATGTTTAACTTCTGCTACGATTCTTTGCCAGTAATATTTTTCTTTGATGCGTGTCAGTGTTCTTGTGAAACCAAGGTGGCCCGCAGTGGCTTCGTCATGGCAGGCTTGTAAAATTTCGCTGCGGAGAGCGCCAGGAACTACCAGCAGATAGCTTCTACCTGTTGATGAAAAGTTCTTTTTGTACAGAATTCCGTCCCGTAAACAGAATGAGGATAAGTTCTTCGAAAAAACTCTTGGTGCATTGGCGGCTCGTACGTTCAAGAATTCTATAAGCGAGTTGAGCTCCCGATCATCTTGTTGTTGCCGAGAAATGATAGCTGCATCAACAACTCCTAAAAAACCTGCGAAATCATCATCCTCTATAGCCGGTTATTCAATCGGTGACCTTGACAAACAGTCGGCGTCTAAGTGTTGCCTTCCGGACTTGTAAACTACGGCCATGTCGTACTCTTGGAGCCGTAAGCTCCATCGTGTTAAACGTCCAGATGGGTCTTTCATGTTGGTCAACCAACAAAGAGAGTGATGGTCGCTTACGACTTGGAAAGCGTGGCCATATAAGTACGGGCGGAACTTCGCAACTGCCCAAACGATGGCCAGACACTCCTTCTCCGTTGTTGAGTAGTTGGACTCGGCGCGTGTCAACGTTCTGCTAGCGTAGGCAACCACTCTCTCCCCACCATCTTGGGATTGGACAAGAACAGCACCTAGGCCCACATTGCTGGTGTCTGTATGGATGGCTGTTGGTGCATTCTCGTCCAAGTGAGCGAGGACAGGTGGAGTTTGTAGACGCTGTCGCAGCTCGTTGAATGAAGCTTCTTGCTCTTCACCCCATATAATTTCGATGTCTTCCCTTGTAAGGCGGGTGAGTGGAGAGGCGATGTGTGCGAAGCCTGCTATAAATCGCCGTTAGTAGGCGCAGAGACCCAGAAAACGCCTGACCGCTTTCTTATCAACAGGCCTTGCAAACTTTGGGACGGCTGCTGTTTTATCTGGGTCAGGCTTCACACCTTCGCGACTGATCATGTGTCCCAGGAACTGGAGTTCTTCGAAGCCGAAGTGGCATTTTTCCGGTTTGAGTGTGAGTCCAGCGGACTGCATGGCTTGAAGGACTGACAGTAGCCGCTTTAGATGCTCTTCAAACGTGGCCGAAAAAACGATCACGTCGTCGAGGTACACAAGGCATGTTTTCCATTTCAGGCTGGACAGAATAGTATCCATTAGTCTCTGAAACGTGGCTGGGGCTGAGCATAGACCGAAAGGGAGGACTTTTAAAGCCCGTCTGGTGTCACGAAGGCGGTCTTTTCTCGGTCACGCTCATCTACTTCTATTTGCCAGTATCCACTTTTAAGGTCCATTGACGAGAAGTAGCGCGCATGCCGTAGCCTGTGCAAAAAGTCATCGATCCGTGGTAATGGATAAACACCTTTTTTTGTAACATGGTTCAGCTTACGATAATCGATGCAGAAACGCAAACTGCCGTCTTTCTTTTTCACGAGTACCACTGGCGATGCCCAAGGACTCTTTGATGGTTGGATAACGCCATCCTCTAGCATCTTCTTGACTTGCTGCTGGATTACCTCACGTTCTTTCTGAGCGACGCGGTATGGGTTCTGTCGGATCGGTCTTGCTGTGTCTTCCGTAATTATGTGATGCTTAGTCAGAGGCGTTCGACCTACTCGTGATGTCGATGAGAAGCAGTCCTTGAACTGGTCGAGCAGCTCCATAAGACGGCATCTTTCAGTCGGTGTTAGACTCGACCGATATCAGCTGGTGGTGTATGTGGAGGTGATTGAGCTGTGGCTTCTCCTTGCATTAGAAGACAGTCGTGAGAGTAGTCGAGCTCTTCGAGGTACGTCACAGCTGTGCCTTTACCGATGTGCCAGCGCTCATTCGTGAAGTTGGTCAGAAGCACGTCTGCGCGCCCATCCACTAAGCTGACGATACCGCGAGCGATGGCGATGCCTTGGTGAAAAAGAAGGTCAGTGATGCGTTCGGCTATGGCGTCTTCATTACAGTGTACGGTGCAACACACGGAAACAAGACTACATGACAGTGGTGGCACGCAGACGTCGTCGTCGACCACACGTAACACCCTGGGTTCTTGGTCTGGATCAGTGGTCACAGACTTGTCAGCGGCGAATGTGATCACACCGTCGCGTATGTTGACCACAGCACCGTACTCTCTTAAGAAGTCCATTCCCAGTATCATAGGTTTGCAGCACTCCGGTAGGATCAGAAATGTGGCTACAAAAGCCACATTCTCAATAGTGAGTCTTGCTGTACATTTTCCCGTGGGAGTCATTATCTGGCCTCCAGCACTTCGGATATAAGGGCCCGTCCATTCCATCCTGACTTTCTTGAGTTCGTCTGCCAATCGTTCACTCATTATGGAGAAGTCTGCACCCGTATCGACTAAGGCCGTCACTTCAACGCCGTCAATCGTCACAGCGAGGTCGGCAGTCACAGTTTTCTCGGCGAAGTCTTCATCGTCGTCTCTCACGTGTTTCGGCAGCAGTGTGGGATTTTCGGCAATTCAACGGCTTGCAACCTTCCCCCCAGAGGTCCCTGCTTTCAGTTTCCCCGCCGTGGGCTGGGAGACCGACCTCTGACGGCGTCAGCAAAACTACGGCGGCTTGGTGAACCAAAGCGAGCCGGTGATGGTGACCGCGTCCGGAAGGTAGAAGAGCCTTCCCGCCTGCCAGCCTGGTCGTCGTCAATGGGGGCACGGCTTTCGTCGAACTGTCGGCGCGTAGCTGTAGGTGCACTACCGCGGTATTCAGCTCGGCGATGTGGGCAAAAACGGTACATGTGCCCTAGCTCTCCACAGTTGTAGCAGAGTGGTCGACCATCCGCAGTGCGCCATATGTCGGTCTTCCGCATATAGGGTCACCTGACAGAATCCTGCTGAGCCCAGGCTGCCACAGGATGCGGTTCGAGGTACTGCGGCGCTGGCATGGGCATGGGCCGACGAACAGCGTCTGCATAGTTGTATTCGTTCGGCTGGTATGATACTTCTGGAGCCAATGGACGACGCACAGCGTCTGCATAGGTACACGAGTTTGGACGGTGCGGTGGAGGGGAATATTGCTGAGGAGAGGCAAACGCTTGTCGAAGTTCATGGCGAACGACTTCAGCGACGGAGGCTACCGTGGACTCCTGCTGCGGGGGCGCCTGTGACTGCAATGTGTATTTTGCGTTCTCCTTCGCGATCTCCTCATGCACGATCTGTCTAATCAGGTGGCGTAGAGAAAACTCGTCGTTTTCGGTAAGTGCGGTGGCGCCTGCAGCTGCGCCGGTGGCCGGGTGATCAGACTGTCGGTACCGTTGCTGTAGCGCACGCTCTATTGCGGTGGCCTCCCTGGTGAACTCGTCCACTGTTGTCGGCGGATTGCGCATAAGACCAACAAATAGCTGCTCTTTGACGCCCCTCATGAAATGGCTTAGCTTTCGAGCCTCGGGCATGTTGGGGTCGGTGCGGTGGCACAAGCGCACCACATCCTCAGCAAACATGGCGACGCTTTCATGCAGCTGTTGGGTGCGTCCTTCAAGAAGACGTTGTGCGTTTTCGCGTCGGTCCGCGTTACCGAAGGTGTCAAGAAGCCGACGACAAAACTCCTCCCATGTCGTCAATGTTGCCTCCCGGTTTATAAACCACGTCTTCGCGCCGTCTTCTAGGGCGAAGTATACGTGGAAGAGCTTTCCATCGAGACTCCAGTAGTTCGATTTAGCTACCTGTTCGAACTGCTCAAGCCAGTCTTGCGCATCTTCGTTCGGCCGGCCATGAAATGGTTCAGGAATGCGCATATTCTGGACCGTCACCTGTGCAGGACTCCTTGCCATTTCTCGAGTAGGGGTGGTTGTCGGAAGTGTTGCTCCCTTTAAAAGGCCAAATTCTGGTTCAAGACCTTGAAGGCGACGGCTTGAGCGGTGCACAGGCGTCTCCACGCGTGGCTGTCTCGTAGGGCTGGACTCGGGGCTTCTCACAGGGGTGCTGATCATGAGGTGGTAGTACCCAGCTCCTCCACCAGTGTCGCGGGTTATAAATTACAGGGGGTTTATTTAAAAACATGGACAGTGGGACTTGTAGAGACGCTCTCAGAGAAGGCCGCTAAGATTGTCGTCTCCTTCACTCTGCTGCGCTGCGCCTCTCGAGCAAATCCGCGTTCTTCGTTGTCGTCGCTATTTCGCTGCTAAATGCAGCTATGCACGCGGCAATATAATGAACTATCAGTTATAATGAAGTAAATGAGGAAAAGTCTTGCAATACAGTGTCAGGAATGACCTATGTAATTCATTTTCGGATATAAAGAACTGATTTTGTTGAAAAATGAGACATTGTTATAGTGAGGTGTGAGTGTACTTTTTTTTTAGACACGTACATTCTGAAGTTAATCAAGCACCTCTAATGTTCATTAGTGCTAGCGATAATTACATTACTTTTCGGTGCAGTGCTTCTAGCAGCTTTGGTAATCACCATTTTCGGTAGTGCGGTAGTCACGGTGCTCGGCTGCTGACACGAAAGTCGTGGGTGTGATCCTGCGTCACGTTTCTAAGGAGGAAAAATCCTAAAGGATCGTGTACATTGTGATTTCAGTATTGAGAAGCACCAGATGGTTGAAATTTTTTGTGCCCTCCACTACTGCATGCGTCATCAGTTTATCTCGATTTTGGCACGTACAACCTCAGCCGTCATGCTTATTATCTTCGAGAAGTGATAGAAATACATAGTGATACAAATACGGCTGCATACTTGTTGGCATGAACTTAGAGCTTCATTAGCGATTCCATGCCGTGAAATTGATATGCTAAACTTTTCAATATACATTTGGGTATTTGAAGTAAGTACTTAATCAGGAAATTCAGCATATGATAGATCTTGACTCGGAAACTCCGCCTTTTTTTGTCTATGTTTCAGGACATGATACAGTTTGTTACGGCGGAATCGTTCGAGCCCATGCTGCTGCACATGTGGCGAGGATTGTGCACAGACCCAGACGCCTCTGTACGCTCTGCGATGGCCGGTGGGGTCAGTCAGGTATGCTCTGTGCTAGTGCCATTTACTTTTGCCATTTGAACTAAACAATCAATCAGTAAGTCAAAGTCTATTTTACCACAAAAAATCTGAAGTGCTGAAAGGGGCTCAGGTAGGTAGATGCACCCTCTTTTTTATTAGGGTTCACTGAATGGAAACATGTTAACATTATAGTGATAGACTAGTGTGATCAATCATTCAGTCAATCAACCAGAGTTAACTTCACCCGAAAAATCCCGGCGGTTTTCAAGGCTCTAAGTGACTCAAGGTGGTTTGACTGGGTTTCTGAAGAACCGGTCAAGTTCTGACCTATGAGTTCTCCCGATGCTGAGTGAAATACGTCAGGAGCAAAGAGCTCCATCTGATTGATTGGGTTCGTTTTAGTGGCCACATGGCTCGTATGAACAAGATGGCCTGCTTGCGAACCAACCTCAAGAGCTAACTTGAAATTCACGACTTTGAAAAGGTTGAGGTGGTGAAGTGAAACTACAGCAATTATATGGACAGTCTCGGCTGGTTTTGTCATCGTCGCCGCTGCTGCTGTCATTCACGTATATGTATGTATGTATATATATATATATATATATATATATATATATATATATATATATATATATATATATATAGAAATGGGGAAGGCTGTGCTTACCTCCTGTTTCTGTGGAGGGAAAATCGCCTTTCTGGCCGGGCTCGTCTACGTTCACGCTCATCTCACCAGCGAACAAGGGGAAGGAAGTGCTTATGGTTGCCGCACTATCGTGGCAACAATCAGCCCACTCCTTGTGCCCCCACAGCAGACGGGAGCTTCTACGGGCTGTGCTCTCAACAAGAAAAAACGGTGTCAAAAATCAACCTGGAGCGGCTATGTTCTGTTACACCAGCCTTTTGTAGAGTTGCGTGAGATTGGATCTGAATCAGTTGACTGCCAGCCTCACTTCGTATATCAACGCCGTCACTACGCACGAGTCTTGTTGTGCTAGTCTATAGCGGCCGCGCTGCAGGAAACTTGGTTACTTAGCAAGTGCATGTTTACTGAAATTATTATTACTCCTCAAAATGCCAGCTTTGCTTCGTAAAACGTTCGAATATGTTACTATCGCATTCATTGCTTCGTTCTTTTGGCAGAACTGTGACTTTTTTATAATTATTTTTTTAAAAGTTACACCATCACACTGAGCCGGAAAAACAAACCTTAGGCAAATCCATGTACTAGCCATCATTCCTATGCCAACCGAAATGCATGTATTGCCATGCACCCAAGTGCCAGATTTTGCTTTAGATTATTAAAACCAGTAGATAATGAAGCCAAGTGAAGTTAACAGGATTCTGATTGTACTATTCTTAATGTATCACAGCATGCATGATATAGATCTGTTGTAAGGACAACTTGTTGCCTGCAGGGACTGCAATCGGTAGATCCGGAGGTTCGATACCTGCCAATGGCAAATTCCGCTCTACTTTCTTCACATCTGTATAATAATTATTGGGATACACTTGAAACAGTACAATTAACTCTTTTTATACTTTTTTATCTTCATTATCTACTGGTCCTAATTATTGCTGTGTGAAAGAAAGAAACGAGCCCTCCAAATTTTCTTCGTCCAATTTCCTCTTGTGTAACATTATGAAATTCTTGCATGCAGGTGGTGAACACATTGCGAGTCCATGGCATCGTGTGTTGGCCACGGCTCTTGCTGTGCGAGATTTGCGGCCTGCTGACTGAGGGTCTCCTGGCAGAAAGTCTGTTGGACCTGGTGCAGGCCCTGTCGGCATGCCGGGACCTCTGTCAGCCTTCCTGCCGTGGCTGTGAGGGGTGCTGCACTGTGAGTGTACGAGTGCTGTTGTGCTGGCTGTGACTTCACCAGTGACTCTAGTGATAGCCGACTGCTATCCCATTGATGGCACAGGAAAAACAACTTGTGGAGCTGGTCTCTGCGGCGGAGGCTTGCGTTGCACAAGCGGGCCTCAAGTGGCGTCGTGAAGCGGCCGTGTGGAGTGCCATAGGCTGCCTGGCCGGCCCGCTGCTTCCGGCTTTCCTGGAGGAACGAATCACAGAGTGCCTGCTGCGGCGGACTCAGGCGTCTGTAAGTGTCTTTTCGATTTTTTCATCATTTTTCATTTCATGCAGTAGATGTACACTCAAACCTCATTAATAATAAAGTTTCACAAATTTGCATGCACATTAAATAACTTTAGGTGGTCAAAATTTTCAGAGCACTCCACTATGGCGTCTTATAATCATATGGTGGTTTTGGGACATTAAACCCCACATATCAATCATCAGTTAATCAACCAAGTTGCACCCAACATAAAAACAAGTTCGTTATATCCACAAATTCGTTATAAATATATATTCCTAACACTCTATCTGTTGCAAATGTATTCATATACTTTGTTATAACCAATATTTTGTTATATCTGGGTTCAATTTGTTGAGGTTTAAGTGTATGTAAGCGTACTGGCTGTGGTGGACAGACCACTGCTGCCAGCTCAGTGTTGTTGCAGTTGCGCATTGTTTGGCGCTAGATCGAGCCACATCAAAACATTTGCTTATTCAGAACCTCTACCACCATGCAGTCAAGAGTAGGACAAAAGCCTGTCTAGCCGAGATGAAACATATTAAAAAAAGGGATATCGACCCTGACCAAAATGATCTAAAAAAAAAATGTATTATTGTTTAAATTGTGAACAAGGCTCCCATTGGTGAGCAGAAACGTAAATAAATACAGTTATTTTCGAAATCATTTTAGTCGGGGTTCATATCTTTTCTTTTAGTAACTTTATAACTATCGAACCTTAGCAAATTTAGCTGAGGTTTAGCAAATTTAGCTGCCAGGCAAGTAAGAGAACATGAAAAGATTTCAGCAAGAACAAAAAGTCAGGGGTTCTCTCATTTGTTTTTTTTTTTCTTATTTGTTGTGGGTGATCAGTTTGCTCTGTTCTGTTATATTGCAACATTCACTGCGAAGGAAAGAATTGGAAATTTAAGGGCTTGCTAAATATGTTACACGCAATATTCTCCTCACAAATGTCTCGTTAACATTGAGGTCGAGGTATACGGAGTGGAGTGTAGTGGGTGCGACCTGTTGTGAACATCGCAGGGACCGCTGCCATGTCGACTAGCAGCCGTCCAGAGTTTGGTGGCTTTCCTGCGGTCTAGCGACAACGGTCGAGAGCGGCTGCTGACAGACGTCACTCGAGGTGTGTCAGTCGCTCCTTTGAAAGGCCTGTTAAAAGCACAGAGGTCTTTTCACGTAAATTTTATTATTGATATTGCCATACTATTTCTTTTGTATTTTTCATAATTAATGTGTATATGTATCTATATATACTTTGTATATTGCCCCCTCACCTGTAAGGTACCTTAAATAAAAAAAGAATGAAAAATATTACAGCTCATTATATAACCTCCCTTTTCTTTTTTTATTATATGCAAAAAGTGCTCTTACAATTATGGGAAATTTCTTTACAAGTTCATATTTAATCAGGCTCGTTAGTCTGTGCTTGCCTTCCACTTTCAGTGTTTACAATAATCTGTTTTGTTAAATTTTATTCACTGTTTTTTCTTACTTGACCCCTCCTATTTGGTCATCAGTCTGCGGTTTATACTAAATAAATAAATCTTGGGTCGGGTGAAATGCCCAGTTGCAGATAGAATAGACCTGGAACACCAGCATGCAAAACAGGAAGTTTGGAATACAAGTTTGTGTCATCATGAGGAGCTAACCAAAAAAAAAAAAACTAAACTTTGAAGTGGTACATAAATTTAGAAACGCAAAGAAATGTGAACATATTTTGCAGTTGTGAACTTTGGCCAGGATATTGGCTTCTTCTATCATTTCACCCAGCCAGAGGTCTTTGTGTTGTTTGTGTTGGCTGCCACGTTTCTTGCAAGTGCTTTCTCTTAGCATGTCTGTTTCAAAGAAAGAGAGGCCAGACCTGCAAAGATATACAAAGGCTGATGTCTTTGCGTCGGCAGCTCATTTTTGGGGGGTCGCGCATATCTACGTCTGGGAAGCCTTCATTGAAAGGAGTTGTCAACGCGGTGCTGATGTGCATGTGGTTTTGTGGTCTCACGTAGCCAGCTATGTTTACATGAAAACCACTCTGTGTAACCTCACTTGGCGCTTTCAGATATCGGAACTGTGACTGAGTGCTATAAATCTGTCTGCAAATAATTAACTGTCATGCACTTGAGCAAACCAGCTTTCAAGACATGATAATTGGGTTTTCAGCTACGTATAACAACAAAAAAACCGTATATGAAACTTTTGCATCAGTGCTTTTTCAAATATTCGCGCTGGTCACTTTTTTGCGCAGATTTGGCAGAGGCAAGAAGCAGTCGCAGTCGACTCATGTTTGTGCAGCTCTGCGCACAGGTCCAGGATAGCGAACTGCTGGAAAAGTGGCAGCTGGCGCCACGTCTCAGTCGTCTGGCTGGTAAGAAGTAGAATGCCTGTCGCTTGGAACCTCGTATCAGATAGGGAGAAATTGGTGACACTGTGAGAGAGTGTCACCAATTGCACCGACTTGCTGGGAAAGTTGGTGCATAGCCTAATGAAAGGACTCATGGCACAAACAGAACAAAGAAGAAGAAACAAGAGAAGACAAGACGGGACACCAGACTCCGAACTATAGTTTATTTTCACCGCATCATCTAAATATATGCACTCAAACCTCATTATAACAAAGCTGTATTTTGTGTGAAAGTAAATTAGTTTTATCCAAAAGTTTGTTATAAAGGTTTATTCCTTGCCCCGCCATGGTGGTCTAGTGGCTAAGATACTCGGCTGCTGACCCGCAGGTCGCGGGATCAAATCCCGGCTGTGGCGGCTGCATTTCTGATGGAGGCGGAAATGTTGTAGGCCCGTGTACACAGATTTGGGTGCACGTTAAAGAACCCCAGGTGGTCAAAATTTCCGGAACCCTCCACTATAGCGTCTCTCATAATCAAATAGTGGTTTTGGGATGTTAAACTTCACAAATCAATCAATCAGGTTTATTCCTTACACTATATCCATTCCAAGATAGCGTTTGATCAGTATAGCGAGGTTTGAGTCAACATTCAAACCTCGATAACTAACATGGATAAAACAAAATATCGGTTTTCACGAAGTAAATTAAAGATAGTCTTGTGATAGATACAGTGTTAGGAATAACCTTTATAAAGAATTTTCGGATTTAACAATCTTATTTTGTTGTAAAATTCAACTTTGTTATAATGAGGTTTGAGTGTATACATCTTCAGAAAAGTGCATGGAGAGTGTGCAACACATGCAAATTATCACACACCACCATCACATTAAGCTGCCGTGCAAAGATAACTAAAAATAAGCATTCAGTGCCGCTCAGGGTTAGAATATTGAATGCTTGTTCTTGGATATTTCTGTGCGACAGCTTATTCTTGTGGTTTTGTGTGATCATTTAGATCGGTTGTTAACTCTGTCCGTGCACATTACTGAAAATTTGTGTTCGGCACGAATGTGTATGCTAAGGACTGAGGACATTGTTATGAGAAATTTACACCTGTATGACGACTTGTTTATTTATTTATTTATTTATTTATACTACCTAACCTTTAGAAGTAATTTTACGACTTCTTTTTTGTTCTTCAAGTTCTTATGTCACCTGTGAAGCATGCTTATACGAGGCAAGAAAACTCGTGACACTCATGGCTAGATACAAAGCAACTCTCTTTAGGTCCTTGTACTTTTGCACTGTTTCGCCTCCGCTAGCCATGAACCGTTACCAACCTGCCCAGTTTTCAATCCTTTCAATCCCAGTACCAATCGTTAAAATCCTACACCTTGTCTTCTTGGTTTGCCGTTCCCATGTTGGATGAGCGGTGACCATTGGCTTGTGTGACATAGCAACCACCACTTGATCCCTTTACAACCCTCCATTGCAATTTCTGTTTTTTTTTACTGCAGCTGATGATCCGGTGGAAAATGTACGGCATCAGGCTAGTCGCTGCATGGAGCAACTGGAACCCGGGTTGAAAGCAGTGCCACAGTCGGCCACCTCGAAGGCACGCTCGGTTGGCACTAGCAGACTCAAGGTGCGAGAATCTTTGCTGTGCATGAAAATGAGCCTCGTAAAACATCAGTATGCTGTAGTGCAACAATACGAAAGCATTGGTACGTTTCAGTGACGTAGCATTTAGGCTGCATGTAGAAAAATTTTCGAAGGTCAGTTTACTCTGCGATACAAATCTTCTCTATTCAGACACAGCTCTGAGATAGTGAGAAGCTCAGTAAGTGCTGATAAGATACGTATTTTGCTTTAATAATGAAGTCGATTTTGGCATCGCACGCCTACTGACATTAGCAATATCGGGATGGCAGGCTGCTGTGTCAATTCTGATGGCTTAGTGTACCATTTCGTGGCTAGCTGTGATGATGTTAGACACCAAAACATTAAAAAATTTCTGCTTGTACGTCATTAAAACACTCAAAATATATGCTTTTGCGTTACCAATGGAGCAGTAGAGCAGACTGGTCAGGGAAATGTCGGGATTTTTGCTTGAGCACATGATTAGAAGCTCGTACTGTGTTCATCAGGGTCCATTGGGGATTGAAACTAGGTAGCTCTTAAAAGTGCACGGTAATTACTTCTTCAGGCTGCACTTACACTTTTCAGTACATTTTCTGAGCTGTTGAGGGCTTGGCCTTTAATTTGACGCACAAAATCGACATCTGAAAACTTTTTTGTGTCTGTAGACCTTTAAAATAATAATACGTCTTGATGCCATAGCATTAAATACCAACAGCAACGAAACTTCAGGCTCCATAAAGGGTCCTGACAGTAGCGATTTATTAAAAAAGTGTTTGCAAAATTTTTCACTTTAAATACAAGCCAATTCATCTCGAAAGATTCACAAAATTGAGCACTTTCGCTGCTGAAAGTGTCAAAAAGGTAAGGCAGCTTCGTCTGAGGAATCCCAAATAATTGTGGGCCTGCAATGGTGCACTGAAAGACTGCAGAAAGTTTTGTTCGCCAGAAAAAGAATATATGGTTGCAATAACACTAATGGTTGACAGCAGAATTTTTTCGTCATGCACATTTATCTTCATAAGCGTGAATCTTGGCAATGCAATAATTTCATGCCTGTGAACGAACGTATCGCATTCACCCTCCCAAGGTTCCGCCAAATGCAATTCACAGAACTGTGATGTATTTTTTTTCTGCATTGTTACTACATATCATTTTTCTCATAGTGGTATTCAGCAACCTAACCTAATACAACTTGGCAAGCACCTAAGTGAAAAGCCTACATCCTGCAGTAGTTTGCAGTCCATCCCTCTTTTCATTTCAACAGTAATGCTTCTTAACGTAGCACACTTCATCAATTGTTGGCATAAATTTTTGGATACTATGAAAATATTTGCACACTGTTTTGTGATTGGTTTCAGGCCACTGTTACAGTTATATTTCGTCTACCATGAATGTTTCAATGCCCCATTGAAAGCAAGCAGACTCCTTGGTGCTCGTTGGTCAGTCTTGGCTCTTTTATCATTAAAATTTATATATACTCAAACCTCATTATAAAGAACCCAGATATAACGAAATATTGGTTATAACAAAGTAAGTGAAAACTAGTCTCACAGTAGATATAGGGTTAGGAATAAACCTTTATAGTGAACTTGAGGATATAACAAACTTATTTTCGTGTAAGATGCAGCTGTTATAATAAGGTTTGAGTGTATCATCATTACATTGTGCATTCGGTAAAATAATCCATCCATTGTCTTTTGAGTATGGTTAATAGTTCCATGCATTCCTGCACTTCGTGTGAAATCAAATAGTAATGTGTGCTTGGTGGTCCGTGGTTACGAAATGAAGTTTTGAGAAGGGACTACTGTTGTTGTTCCATACTGTTCATTTGACACTTCGTGACTGCAGACCATGGCCCTCAGTGTAGTCAAGGGTACTTCAATGGAGCACCTACCTTCTTCAAAAGTGCCCATTAGTGCACGGCGTTGGCCACCCGGTAAGTTTCCTGCGGTCCCGTCAAGTTCATAGACCGGCAAGCTCGCTTGTCAATTGACCTACTCAGACTCGAATGACCGGCCTGTACGTCCAGCTCTAGAAAGCATGGCCTGAGCTGTATCCTAGTGAGTTTGAGTACAAGTGGGTCCAGCTGTAGGGAAGTTTGGGGAAGCTTGAACTTTTGTGGGCACGGCTGAATGCCGGTGGTCATGAGTCCCATGCCAGTTCAGAAGAGTGGAATTCTGGTGAAGTCGAGTCCTGGTGAGTCCAGCTTGCCTGTGTTTTTTTCAGTGCGTTCATACCTTGATATAACGAGTGTGCATATAATAAATTGACAAAGTAAATCAAGAATAGGGCCGAAACAGATGTAGCTTTAATAATGTTTGTTAACAATTAACTGTCATATCTACTGAAGTGATTTTTGTGTAAGGCGCCACGTTGTTGTTGTAAGGTGCGACTCTAATGACAGTAGCATAATGTTAGATCTTTTAAAAGGGCCATCACACCCAATTTTTTCATCGTAACGTGTGCTATGTGGGTTAATCCATGTGTGTTCACAAACAAGCTGGCAAAATTTCATTGCATTTGAGCTGGCATTTAACTCCTGACTGAACATATTTATAAACATCGATCGCCTGATAGTCTGGCAACGCTGGCACACCCATCAGCCATGATGTAACAAGTTGCTTGCTGTGCAAGCGTCTGCATCCTAGTTAATGATTACATTCTGTGCTCAGGTGCGCGTGCAGTGGAACTGTTTGGGCTATCTTGAGCTTTGTGGTGAAAGTGAATCACAGGTAGAAGACTACAGCTTCATTCCACACAGCGCTTGAAATCACGCATGCCTTGGCAAAGTGGTGGTCACTGGAGGCAGCCGAGTTTAATTTGCCCTCGAATATTTACTTACAGTCCTTTTTTTTTTCATATATGTTGAGGCACTATAGAACCTCTACATCTATTCTTCACTGAGAACCATAAATGTTTGAGTTACCGTGTCGCGGCCTCTTTAAACGAGCTACATTTCTTTCGCTTTCGTCTTTCCCTAGTGTGACCATGACCATATCGTTCGTAATGAATAAGTAATGCTCATGTTTTTTTTAGTATTGTCAGTCCTTCCTGACATCATTCTTAGACTGTTAGCGCCTTTGCAAAAGCGTTGTACACAAAGTATTATAGTGGCTGTTGTGTCAGGCATTTGCTAGCACCGGACAATTAAGGTAAACTTTGTGTAGCAAGCATTTACAAAACACTTACAAATGACTTATTTTCACTCGCAGCTAATATTGTTTTTTTTGGGAAACTTTCTATCACACGTCAGTTTCTCGGTGTAATTATGTCCTACTTTTTTTTTGTACCTGTGTTCAGTCATTCATATTTTAAATATGTGGTGCAGCGTAAAGATACTTTAATTAGCTCTATATAATTAGCATTACACTAATATTGCTGTCAATGTTTAGAGCCTCATTTACTCAGAAAAACCTTCCGTGCTATCTTTTCGACACAGGTCCAACAGAGAAACAAGAAAGCCGCACTTGGCCGCGCCTGAGCAAAGCTAGGTAAGCTTGATGCGTATATGAATTTTTCGTCGATACTAAAACAAGACTTAGTAGTAATGTCGAGTGATAAGTAATTCGTGAATGCGAATTCGGTGCCTTACCAACGTTCAAATTGAACACAACGGTGAGCGCAAGTGTGTTTGCTGGTGCTTGTGGGCCAGCTTCCAAGCTCCGTTACAGTTTAAATTGAACATGTTGACTCCAAGATACATCATAAATAAAGAAATTTTATGTCCAATAGACATTTGGTCATTCAAAATCATTGTGCTCTACTTCTCACCAACTGAATATGTAGGCATGGTGTGCAGTGGTCACAATAATTAGGCAGTCATTCACTAAATCAATGATAAGTCATTGAATTAATAAACCTTGACGCTAAAGTTATAAACCATGCAGAGAAAGATTCCTGTCACTGATGACCATAAGGTTTAGAATACAGTGAAGTCCACTCATAAATATTGTGGGCATTCGTTATACACTTCTTCTCATATCTGCATTTTATAATCATCATCTTCTGTCTGGGTCCCTGTCCTCATCTTCATTGGGTGTCACCACTATCATCATCGTGTGTGTGCGCGCTCTGTCTCAAACTGCCCGTTCGCTGCTAAGCCCTTGGGCTGAATAAACGCTGTCTCAACCCAGACGTCATACGTGGTGGAGGTGGATTTTCGGTCCTGGGTCCTCTCCCACCTCGCTCGACTCTCTGGAGTTCAGGCCGCCGTTTGCCCCCACTGTCCGGCAGCATGTCACAGAACGAGCCTGCCGGCGTTGTTGCCATCTCTCCCCCGCCCTCTTCAGCCGCGCCTCCTGTTTACGTACACAGCCACCAGCGGGATCCCCCTCTCTTCGCTGGTATTCGCGGGGAAGACGTGGAGGACTGGCTCGATAAGTACAGTCGCGTGAGTGTTGCTAATCGCTGGGACGATAGCGCCAAGCTCGGTTACATCTCTTTCTATTTGGCCGGTGTGGCGATGACATGGTACTTTAACCACATCATCGATATACCCGACTGGGCGACCTTCGTGCAGCAGCTCAGTCATGTTTTCGGCACACCGGCCATTTCGTCCGCAGTGGCAAAGAGAACCCTCGACACTGGCCAACAATCTGGTGAATGGTACACGTCATACATCGAGGACGTTCTTGCGCTCTGTCGGCACGCCAATTCATCTATGCCGGAGTCCGACAAAGTACGCCCCATTTCGAAGCGTATAGGACCTGTTGCCTTCAATGCCCTGGTTGCTCAGAACCCAGCTACCATCGCCGACGCCGTCATGACATGTCAACGCCTCGATACTCTGGACTTGGTTCGTCTACAACCAGACGTTGGCGAACATTCTAAGAGACCTTTTCGTAACCTCATTAGAGACATAATATGTGAAGAGTTGCAGAACACGGTTTCTCACCTCCTTCACTGTGTTCTCCACAGTCTACTGTAGCGGCATTATGTGACATTATTACAGAGGAACTGACATGTCTGAACGTTCCTGCTCACATCCAGTCAACCCCGTCTCAGCCCATACAAACCTATGCGCAAGTCGCTGCCACGCCTCCCAGCGAAGTAAACATGACGTTGCCAATACCATCGTACGCGTCAGTCGCTGCTGCTTCTCCCCTCAACTTCCTTTCGGTCCCGCCTGACCCTTCCTCTGCACACTTGACCGCAGTCTCTTCAGGTAGTCCGAATGCTTTCTACCCTCCCCCCTGGCACTCATCTCCCCGAGTTTGGTATTACTGCGGGTATCGCCGCCACGTTTCTCGTATCTGCCGCAAGCGCCGGCAAGACGAGCGTCGTGGTTGCTACATGCGTGAAAGAGATACTTCGTCCTATCAAGGTCAACGCCGTTCATCGCCCCCTTTCCAGTATCCATCTCCACCCACATCAAGTGCACCACGGAACAGCCGGAAGTCCAGACACCGTTCACCTTCACCCTTTCGCCACTCCTCCTTCCCACTTTGGCTTGCCTCATTCGCCACTGCCAGTCATTCGGAAAACTAAGTGATGCAGTTTCTGGGGAAAAAAACTGCATTCCAAATTAGGACTGATTTTCCTCCATCAGGCCCGTGCAACTTAATTTTTGTGGTAGTGGGAAGAGTGTACATGGATGCTCTGGTGGACGCAGGTGCGGCATTTTCTGTTATGCGTGTTGATTTAGGCCAACGTCTGTAGAAAGTGATGACCCCTTACGATGTAGCCACGTTGGTTGCTGCCCAGGGGTATACCATTCGCTCTTCCGCTTTCTGTACAGCCCATGTATTTATTGATGGTACCTGCCATCACATTCAGTAGGCCGTCCTGACTGACTGCTCTTACCAATTAATTTTTAGGAGAGGATTTTCTTTCATCTGCCTCCGTGCCTGTTTGCTGTGGCCAACGTGTCATCCACCTCACCGACTTGGACTGCACGTTCAACGACGACACCCAGAGGCCACTTCGTTTGACAGCTGCGGAGGATACGGAATTACCACCAGGTCAAGAGCAAATTGTAATCATTACCTCCAATGACATCGACCATGGCGACATCTTAATCTCACCATCATTTAGTTGCGTCGGTAAAGGCATCGTTCTCGCTTCCCGTGTGCTTCGTTTTCTCAATGGTTCCACACTTGTCACCGCCATGAGTACAACATATGAAAAAAATTCTACTTTCTCAGAACACCACAGTGGCCTGCATGAGCGATCCCGAGCCTGCATGCGTCGTTCCACTTCATGCCGTCTCCTCCAAGGACCACCCCAGTGGTGAGCCTGCTTCTTTTTCCGCATTTGCTGCAGCCATTAGCAATGACTTGACACCTTCACAGACGCAACAGCTGCTTGCTTTGTTAAAGAAACATGCAAGTTCTTTCGATGTTTACTCCTCGACGTTGGGCCGCACTACTACTACAATGTATCGAATCCACACAGTCGGAACATCTGTTGTACGCTGCCGACCCTACCACGTGTCTCTTGCTGAGAGAAAAATTATCGAAAAAATGTAGCTGACATGCTCAAACGAGTGGTAGTTTGCCCCTCATCTAGCCCTTGGTCGTCGCCTGTGGTTCTGGTTCGTAAGAAGGATGGCTCCATGCGCTTTTGCGTTGATTACAGGGCCCTCAACAAGATTACTTGCAAGGATCTGTACCCAATGCCATGCATTGACGATGCCCTTAATTCTCTACAAGGCGGGAAATACTTTTCTAGCCTTGACCTGCGTTCCAGATACAGCCAAAACCCTATGCACGAAAAGGATAAAGAGAAAACAGCATTCGCACAACCCCTTCGGGCTATATGAACTCAACGTTATGCTTTTCGGGCTGTGCAATGCGCCCGCTACTTTTGAGCGCATGGTTGATACCGTGCTGCGAGGCCTCAAACGGAAGACCTGCCTCTGCTACTTGGACGACATCGTTATTTTTTCGTCAACGTTTTTTCAGCACCTGCAATGTTTGTATCACGTTCTGGCGTGCCTTGTCGCCGCTGATCTCCAACTCAACACCAAAAAATGCCGTTCTGCCACAAAAGCTATCAAGGTTTTGGGCCACGCCTTGACCAAAGACGGAATTCGGCCAGATCCGGATAAAATTGCTGCTGTGCTTTCTTTCCGCGCCCGGAAAGGCCGAAGGAGTTGCGAAGTTTTCTTGGTCTTGCCTCCTATTTTCGCTGTTTTTTATGAAACTTCGCATCAATAGCGGCTCCACCGCACCAGCCTCATGCTTCCAATGTGCCCTTTCTGTGTTCGGAAGAATGTCAAACGGCATTCGACCTGTTAAAGTGTGCTCTCACGTTCGAACCTGTACTTCGCCACTTCGATGAGGCCGCACCGACCATCCTACATACGGACGCGCTAGCGTCCGTGGTATGGGTGCCGTTCTGCTCAAATGTGACACCTCTTCACAAGAGAGAGTAGTTGCATATGCCAGTAGAGTACTAACCGCGATCGAGAATAACTATGTCATAACTGAGCAGGATTGCTTGGCGGTGATCTGGTCAGTGCAAAAGTTCCGTCCCTATCTCCACGGCCGTCATTTCACGACCGTTACGGACCACCACGCCATATGCTGGCTTTCCACGCTGAAGAACTTGTCTGTACGCTTGGGTGGATTCTACGTTTACAGGAATATGACTTAGATATCATTTATAAGTCCGGTAGAAAACACCAAGACGCCGACGCCCTTTCGTGCCACCCGCTACCACATAGCCAGCTCAGCATCGGTCAACCGCAGCGCCTGTGCTCGCCTCAATAGACCAGCTATTCTCGTACGACAAGCGCACACTTCGCTCCTGCCAGTTGTCTGATTAGTACCGTAGGTGTAGTATAGACCAGCTCTCAGAAGCTTCCCATCCATCTAACGCACGGCATCGTCGCCAACTTTTGTGATTTCTCAGGTGGTCAAAATTTCTAAAGCCCTCCACTACAGCGTCTCTCATAATTATATGGTGGTTTTGGGACGTTAAACCTCACATATCAATCATCAACTTTTGCGATTTAAGCTGGAAAAATGGAGTTCTGTACTGTCACATCTACCACCCTGATGGTCAACGCTGGGTTCTCGTGCTACCACGCTCTCTTCGACTTGACGTGCTTAAAGCCTTCCACGACGACATGACTGCCGGCAATCTTAGTTTTCAAAAAACTCACGACAGCATTCTAAGTTGCTTCTACTGGTCTGGTATTTCTACTAGCATCGCGTGCTACGTCTGTTCCTTTGTCCTGTGCCAGCGTTGTAAAATCCAGACATCTACACCGGCCGGGCCTTTGCAGCCAATTCCATGCCCCAGAACGCCATTTGAGGTTATAGATATCGACCTTTACGGCCCTCTTCCCGTCACATCTACTGGCAAACTATAGATAGTGACCGCCGTAGACCACCTGACACGCTGCACGGAGACGTCTGTGTCAACTGCCTCAGCTTCGGAAGTTGCCGACTTTGTTCTGCACGCCATCATTTTGCGCCACAGCGCCCCTTATATATCACTGAGTGACCTTCGAAGGGTGTTCCTGTCAAAAGTATTGCGCACCTCTGGAATAACACACAAGAAAGCTTCAAGCTGTCACCCTCAGACCAACGGTCTCACCGAGAGATTTCACCGTACTTTCACTGATATGGTAGCCGTCTACATCAGTTCAGACCACAAATACTGGGATACCCTTCTCCAATTTCTCACCGTTGCCTACAACACGGCCGTTCAACGCACCACCGGATATTCGCCGTTCTACCTCATTTATGGATGTTCCCCCACTTTCTTCCTCGACATTTCCTTTTTCAACACCGACGTCAACTGGTCTCCGTCTTCCAATGAGGAATACATATCAAGACTAACCCGGTGTCGCGATCGTGCTTGCATCAACACAGAAGCGCGACAGCAAGATCGAAAGGTCATTTATGACGCATCCCATCGCCTTGTATTCTTCCGACCTGGTGACGAGGAGCTCCTGTTTACACCTATTCGTACACCTGGTCAGTGTGACAAGTTTCAGCCACACTTCATTGGGCCTTACATAGTTATCGAGCTGACTTCGCCCGTTAATTATCGTGTGACCCCACTTGTCGTACCAACAGACCGCCATCACCGCACCTCAGAGATCGTGCACGTAAATCACATGAAGCCTTTCAGGCGACATTCTCTGTCGCATTGACTTGCCACAGCCAGGTTGGCCGCTTCCATGTGGGGAGAATTAGTGTGGGCATTCATTATGTGCTTCTTCTCATATATGCATTATCATAATTATCATCATCCGTCTGGGGGTCTGTCCTCATCTTCATTGGGTGTCACCACTATCATCATCGTGAGTGTGCGCGCTCTGTCTCAGACGGCCCGTTCGCTGATGAGTCCTTGGGCTGAATAAACGCTGTCTCAACCCAGACGTCATAATATAGTGGTTTGAATAATAAGTGGGTATATTAGCATTTGTCTGTATTGTTGTTTGTTGGTTTTATTACAAATGTGCATTATTACGTTCACCATGGCATTACAGTCTTCTCCCAACTGCCTGGCAACCCCCTGTTTGGCTTTTTTACTTAGTATAATCTATTTATAGCAGTTATTGCCTACAACAGTAGACATTTTGTGGCATATGAATATTGTTCATAGTAGGTACAACTGTAGTGTCAAACTGCTTGAGTTAGGTTAAAGTTGTTTTAGTAAAAATGTACATAGAATGAAGGCCATGTTAGTATTAAAAGCATGGACACAGGCCTGTACACTCCTTCGTGTTGTTTTAGGGGGAAAGTTTCTCATACTAATTTTACCTTGTCCTGCATAAGGCGTAACCAGCAGTATCAGACAAACAGACAGACAAACAAATAGGTAGACTAACAGACAGACGGACGGACGGACAGAAGGACGTACGGATAGACAGACGGACACACGAATGGACGTGAGCATGGACGAAAGCACGGGCGGACGGAGTGATGCACGGACGAACGCAAGGAGAGTCGAACAAACGGACACATAGATGGACAGACAGATAGACAGACAGACAGACACATGGACGCTTTGTCTCACTCATCATCATTCACTCTGTTGATGTGCTGTGATCTTTTTTTTCTGTGTGCCTATCCGAGAGTGGACGTTTCCGTAACGATATATACAACATGGAATGGGACTTCAAATGGTTATCATTTTCTGTCTTCTGCTTCCTTTTCAAACCTCTGTGCGGGCAAGCAGGGTAGCACAGTCTCCAGGAAGGCCGACTGAAAAAAGCCCGTCACCTAGTCGCATTCCAGTTCTGGGATCTGCTTACAGGTAAGGCAAGAAAATTTTCTGGTGTGCTGCTTGGCCGCCAATTTTAGAATAGCTGTGAGTGACAAAAAAATATTAGCATCAAACCTCAACATAACGAACCTGGATATATGGAAATGTCAGTTATGACAAACTAAATGAAAAATTGCCTTGCAATATAGTGTTAGAAATAAACCTTTAAAACGAATTTTTGGATCCTGTAAAGAATTCATTTCAGGATAATATGCCGCTTCATTACAATGAGGTTTAAGTGTATATGCTGTTTCACGGGAGAGGGGCGATATAGGGAATGAACCATTTATAACTACCTGTGCAAGCATACACCGTGGGCAACTGCGAAGGTGTAACAGTAAATGTGTTGAGTTAGGGCACTGCCAATAATTAAATTTTTCTGATTGCTTTACTTTGTCACTGCCTAATGTTTAAGCGGCTTTGTGCGGGCTGGTTGTATTGACTGTTTTTCTAGCTGTTCTGTTCTTTCATGGTGAGGTGGCGAAACTTCATCGTTTCTGTGTGTGTATTAGACGCAAAGCAGCTCTTTGACTAGCCTGTGTAACGCTGTCCCTCTTTCCGCACCACTCCCCTTACCGCAGGTATTGAGTGGTGCCAAGTAGGTCACACCCTCCTAGCAGTGCGCGGAGACATCTCTCTCCCTCGCCTGCCGCACGCTCGGCATGTGTCAGCTCTCTCTCGCTTCACCCTCTGTACATCTCACAGTGCTTGAGCCCACTCCTCACGTGGGCATCGTCTCACCTGTGCCACCTCTCTCCATCTGTCGTTGAGAAGCCGGGAGCTGGCGGGTGCGCGCCTCTCGAGAATCTCGCGACGTCGACAATGTGAACAGCGTGCCGCTGCTTGTCGCGCGATCACGCCGACGGGCGTGACGCAGTCGCAGCATGCTTCCCGTAAGTGTGCGCATACGTTTTCCGGCTATCGCTGGCGTTGTAAGGTTTAGTGAAGCCGATCGTGTTCACAAATTGCTTCGCCAAAGGAGCGAGCCAGGGAAGTTGTACGCAAGCGTCAGCAGTGGAAGACCAGCGACACCGACGAGATGCGAGTCAAGAACATCGATCGCGTTCTAGAATACAAACGGCGCGCGGGTAAAACCGACGAGATGCGAGCCAAGGAAGCCGAGCGCAAGCTATTCACTGCGTCCCGCCACCCTTGTCTTTGCGTTTCAAACAAGCGTTTGCTCGAGTAAACGCTACATCGAGCTTCGCTTCAAACAGTTCTTCCAGCACTCGCGTCGACCCCTGTTTCAACTGGGCCAACACTGTGCCCACCCCTGCTGCTTCGCATTCCATCAGGGTTCCCTTCCAGGAGATGGTCCATAGTTTTTTTTTGTTTACACACAAGTTGTGTCTTACAAATGTGTAATGTGTTCTTCTTTTCTCTTTAGGGTGTATAAGTAAATAAATAACTTCATGGACACTCATTTATGTATTGATATGTATATATTAGTATTTTGTATCCATTCACAGGAACAAGAGACAGTCCATGGAGCTCGTTGGCAAACCGGTTTCAAACTGAACCAGTAAACTTGTTCAATGAGTTGTCCGGTGACAGATTTTGCAGCCAATTTCATGGGGCTGCGTTACACTACGCTCAGACTGGGTAATTGCGACTGAAGTGGACGCAACGGCAAAGACTTTTCACCTGCACTTCTTCATGTGTCTTACCTTGATGTTTTATAAGACATGTCATTGACCTACTAGCTGCGGGAGCGTTGGCACGTGATTACGTCAACACAAGATGGATAGTTATTGGGCAAAGCTGTGTCATCGTTGTCACCTGTTGGCAAGACAGGAAGCTAGCAAGGTTGTGTTGCGGTCATAATTCACTTGTCCGCAGTTGGCCACATTCAGTATGTGACAGTTGTCATTACATGCAGTGTATCACGACCAGCATTCTCTCCTTATTGAGGAGACATGTTACCGTTCTTACTTGTTTGCAAGTGCCATGTTGGCTTGTTAAGCGTGACATTGTGACAAAAGGCGAACCACTTAGAACGCTGCAAGAGCGTTCTAAGTGGTGATGCAAGTCACATAGAGTTTCAAAGGTCAATTTTTTTTTCAGAGGAGTACCAAAAATTTTGACTTAACTACAATCGGTGCTCCATTTAAACATCGTGCTGGAGCAATGCTGACAGCTCTGTGAAGAAAACAAATTTGAAGGAAGAACCGCGCACAAATACTGTACTTTTATCGTGTGAATTCGCGGATGGGGGGGAATAGTGGGTTGTAGACACCACCGGTGGAATAGGCATCACTTCTTGTTGAAAAGTATTTGATTGAATTGTACATTTTATCTTGCTCTCGCAACCCTGTGATGAGATTACCAACAGTGCATTCATGATCTTAGCAACACTTTTAACTAATGACATTCACAGACTTGTTCATAGAATTTAATTTCTAAAGTACAGGCTTGTGCGAATAGTGAATTTCAGGGTCAAGGCGAATTCGAAGCGAATAGTGATTTTGGTCGAATAATTTCGAATCGAATTTGAATAGTATTTGTGACATATAAAAAAAAGGGAATATTTATCATAATCTAACTAACCTGCACGATACTTCTTTTCTCGATGCAAATGCCTTTTTTTTTTTTCGTTGAAAGGAAGTCGAAACAACCTTGATTAGTAGTTTCGGTAGGATCCGAGTGATAACCTGCAAGATACATAACGTTTTAACATTTATTATACCTAAATCATATAAACCATCATAACGAGCCTAATAAAACGAATAATTAATTTGATGGTAACATGTTCTATTAAAGGAGCCCTGCAACACTTTTTCAAGTATCCATGAAGCCAGTAAACATGCTTGCCGCCTCACAAATTTACCGCCACAAAGTTTCTAGAATCAGTCCAGTACGAGCCGAGTTCCAAAAATTTGTCGCATGCTGCAATTGCATTCTCCATTCTCGACCCGTCAAAAGAGCTGGTAGCTAAATAGGGAAGGATGGCACGGGAAAAGAAAAAAAAACATCATGAGCGCCTAGTGACCTTGAGCATTTTTTCACTCTCTTTTTTCCTCGAATACGAGGCCTTTCAGTGCGATCCTGCACGTATTTGTGGACAAGTGGCGGCCTCACGCGGCGGTCCGATAACGACGAGCGCGCCATGCTCAAATCAGCCAATGACTGTGACCAGAGCCGTATTTTCTTTCTTGGCTGTGACAAGTGATTTTTGAGCTTGTAGTGTCATTTGCCGAGGGAAGAGAGCGATTTTTAGCTTTGAAAATTCGTTGTGAACTTCAGGCCGCGTGCTGCGCTATAATACTTGCCTCGCGTGTTCTCGGTAGCCTCGACTACCAATCGGCAGCGTTTTCTGACCATGCTCAGGAAGTGTTGCAGGGCCCCTTTAAATCTGATGGGGGGCTTTGCGGCGAAGCAAATTTTTTTTTGAGTAGGTGCTTTCACGGTTTTGCACTATTACATTGCAGTGAAACCACCTTTACAGGCGGACTAATGTACATTTATTTGTTCATTTCAAATTATTCGAAAATATTCGGTAATTTAAGTTCAAATCGAAGCGAATTCGAATACTCACCTATTTGTTTGAATATTCGAAGCATTCGAATATTCGCACAAGCCTACTAAAGTATATTCATATGTGTGAGTGTGTGTTGTAGAACATTTCACAGAAGTTGGGAATGCTCACATGCATTGGAAATTTACTGAACTTGTGTCACGAGTGCAGCTTGATTAGAAATGTCGAGAATTTTTTGGCACAGTGAACCCATAGAAGGGTGACTTGAGGTCAGTGATAATTATCTGAAAATTATCACTGGAAAAGTGTTACATGTGGCTGCCTTGCCATTTGTTGACACCTAGTGAATACGCACTTCTAAGATAACGAGCAATGCTGAACATTACATCATGCAAAAGCAGTGCTGGAAGCATGTGGAGTTTCACGAGACCTGTTTCGTTGTATTAACTCTGACATCAAACTGCAACTGAACCTGAATTTAATGATTGAAATAGGATGTACTTCAATATGTCAATAACTCAAAGTGTGCGATATCCCTGTGTGAATCTGTTCAAGAACACCTCAACCTTTCTATTGGTCTCCTTAAGTCACAAAAAACACGAATTCACTGTGGTTATCAAAAGCCATGTTACAGCCATAATATATAGCTGATGTTTCGTTTTTACCTTCAGAACATTTATAGCAGTCTGGGAGATGCTTTGAACTCTTGAAGCAGCATGACACTCTTCTTTTTTCTCAGTAACATACATCTATATGTATGTTTCACTGCACTGCATTTAGTTATTTCTCCTGGCAAGAGTGTCGGCAGGATTTAGTCTTGGGGGCGAAAACCCATGTTACATTGTGGCCAGGGGATAGCAGAGCACTGGTGCGGCTTTGTTGGGTTGCAAATGCTGGTTTGGCTTGAAAAGCCAAGTGCCCTTTTTATGCACACCCCAACCGTTGCAGACACCCATGTCTCCCCATGACATTTATCACCGCATCGTACGATGGTACTACGGTAAACTTTGCTTGAACAGTTTATCGTTATTGAGTGCAAATTTCTTTTTGTGGGAGGTGTGCATATTTTGAAAGATATGTTGTCTGTTTTTAGTCCACGAAATTGCACAATCCTTCAAATTGTGTGTAATACATGGCAGCATCTGTTAAAAAAGCATTGTTTTATTGGGAATATTATTGATGATTATGTAAAAGTTGATTGCAGGACGGCCCGGCTGTGGTATTTCTATATACATGCACTACAGTGCTACAGAGAATGCAAAAAAATTTTCTTTATATGGAATGTTTTGATATATTTGGGCTCAAGTGTAAAGGAAAGTCTGGTTGCTAGTACACATAAAATGTCTCACTTTCGTCAGGTCCCACATTTCGAAGTTTTTATGTTAGTTACTTCTGTAACAGAACTGCACAGAAACAACTTTCTTTGCATATTAGTGATAATAACTCTGTCATATTTGCATCGTTCTGTGAAAGCCCGGTCACGTTTACTGTAGACAGCAGTTTTTGTGAGGACTGTGTGTATATGTGTTGCGTTTCGAAGAATTTTTGGATGCATTCGTTGCTTAGCAGCTAATACACTTACTAGGGATATTGTGGGAAATTCCATAAATGTGCTCTTAGCATTCTTAATTCATCGATGTTGTTTTCTGATTTGTCCCTTCTTAAACTTTATTTTGTTACCTTTTAAATCATCACTCACAACTGCAATTTTGCAGTTACGGTCAGTTTTAAACATTTCACTTAACTTTAGCTAGCAGTGATTTGTGCAGTTTCTCGAGTGTACCATTAGGACTTTTTCATTGATGATACATGGTATTGTTTGCAGGCTTGTTTCGTTTAAAGATTTTTTCCATTTCAGGGCATCACTTGACAACTGCAGTTTTGAAATTTTAATCGGTTTGAATAATTTCGCTTCATTTTAGGCGTGCTCTGCGACACTTCGATTCAAGCATGATAACATACGACGCATGAAAAAGCCTGTTGCAGGGATCTCACTTCTGTGCCGAACGAGATTTGCTGAGCCAACCTGGTAAAATTGATGGATTTTGCGCCAAACTGCCCATCTCAGGGTTCTGCAACCTGTCTCCCGTGGGCCGCGTGTGGCTCGATGGGCAGTTTTATGCGGATCCTGGCATGACATCAGAAATGATAAAATCGCTATACACTGTAATTGCGGCAGTATTTAACTAACTATAATTAATGTTTTAATTAGCAGAGCCAGCTGTCGAGTCTAATGCGAGAATTTTTTACCTTCCTACGAGCAGACCTATAACACCTATATACTAGGTGTTAAGACGACAACGACTGCGTCTTGACTGCTACGCTCTGCGCCGCAGCGTGGCCAGCATGTGACGAGAAAGGAGGAGCGTTTCCATGCGAAGAGGAGCAGATCGGAGTTTGAGAGATAACCAACACTTCACGGCAGCTTTTTTTTTCTCTCTCTCTCTTCACACGGGGCGTTGGAAGGAGAAGGTTTTCTAAGTGTCAGGGACGGGAAAGGGGGAGGCGTGGCACCGGCGCGTCGCAGATCGGCGTTTGAGAGACAGGCAACACTCCGGGAAAGTGCTGCGCCTTTCTTCCTCTTCCAACCCCTACCATCACCACTCCGCGACAGCTTTTTTCTTTTTTTTCCCTCTCTCTCCGCCGCATTTTAAACAAATTTGAGAGGCGTTCATCTAAGCGCACAGTAGAGTCTCAGTGAAACGAAACTGCGACAGATACAAATTCGTGAAATTCCCCAGCCAAATTCATGTGTCCATTGAGCCAAAAATCGAATGTTCCGAACACTTTTCCTAATCGCGGCATGTGATATGAACTTTGGTACTGAAATCGTCAAACAAAGGCCGATCAAGAGCAGCGTGCTCAAAGCTTCGGAAGTACGTGTGTGACCAGGACACGCACTGTCTTGCGTGTGGTTGTCGTTCCCACAACTGCTTTGGATGAAACCACGGTCGTTCGACACGATCATGTATGGCGACGACGTTACTGACAGAACTCCTGAAGTGTGTGTGCGGCCAACGTTCGACCAGTAAGAGCATCGCTGCTCTCCGCAAACTCGAGGAGAAAACCGCGGCAGTTGCGACCATAGATAGCATAAAATGACTTAGTTTTGAAGGCACGTGTATTGAAGCCAAAACTACTGTTTGCCGCAAACCACTGCGCACGAAACCGCGGTCGTGGTGATGCAATAGCGATCTACGAGCTCCGAGAGCACGTGGCTAACGCAGCGGTATAAAAAGTGTTAAAGACGTAAAAAAGTCTAGAAGCGTTTTGCCGTTCGTTTCCAAAGAATATAGTAGCGAGCAAATCCAAAGCTTTGACCCGCGCTTTCGTGGCAGCCACCTGCGCCGTCCCGTCTGTTGATGTGTGTCTCAGGAAGACATATGCTTGTTGTTGTCACGAAAGTATATTTTGCTCCTTATTTTGATGACCCGAAATTTTGGCTGGGAGCATTCGCACTTCCCCTTTTAGACTCTCACCTTAGTGGAAAACCCTACTTTCGTGTGTTGGGCCTCTCCAAGATATTATGAGACCGCAGCGCCAATGTTAGCACTTGCGCTTGGGACCCCCTCCCCCTCCCCCCATTGTTTTTCGTGATATCTTTGTTTATTATTTTATTTGTGCCAAAAATTGTGGATAATAATTCAGCGTGCCAATTTGACTTATGGCCGCAAAACTTGCCTATGCTTATCGCTATGGGCAAATCCATCTCAGCTACAAATTTTAAAAAGTCAGTAGGTCCTTCACTACAACGTCTCTCCACTAAAAGCCCTCCACTACAACGTTTCTGATAATCTTATCATGGTTTGGGAATCTAGACCCCACAGATTATCATCAAAGTTTGTACAGTATTCTAAAGTGGCACACATTGTCACGAAACAATATCTGCAACATTGTGGCAATGTTATATGCAACATTGGGCAACGTTCCGTTTTACAATTGGTGCTACAGTGTTAGCAAGTTTCGGTACTACATACATAGCAGCTGCAATGTTGTTGCAATGTCTACTAAGTATCGCGTTACACACCACCTTGAAACTTTTAGCTATGTGCTACCTGTGAAAGAGTGGCCTAACATATGCGACACCATTATAGACGCTGTGTATGCAGTACTAAAATTCGCTGTTTCCACTTTCGAAGAAAGTTTGTGTGTAACGCTGAGGGAAAAAATTTTGCCAGTTCTCTTAATACTGAGTGCCCTAGGTGTCACTGTTGTATACAATGCTTTATAATTGAAACATAGAACTTCACCTAGGAATTGTAGATTGCAAACTCAAGCTACAAACGTACAAGAATAAATACTTATTGGCCGTTCCAAGTATTACTTCGACAATTCGAAGCATGCTACTACGAGTGTGTGTTGTATCGGGCAGTGGACTGAACAGTGAATAGGACGCTCGTATTAACAAGCTCGAGCGTACTGTGTCAATTTAGCATTTAACACACCATACTTGTGTACACGCATTACTCCACTGTGGCGAATGATGGTGCTCTACCTCTTAGTTTTTGAATGGGGAAGAAGTTCTGTTTCAACACTCGCACATTTAGGCACACACTTACACCTCCACATAGTGAACCCGAACGTAACGAAATATCGGTTATAACGGAGTACATGAAAAACAGTCTTGCAATAGATATAGTGTTGGGAATGTACCTTTATAATGAATTGTCGGTTATAACGAACCGATTTTTCGTGCAAGATGCAACTTCGTTATACCGAGCTTTGAGTGTGTGTGCTTGTCTTTTTATATTTTACAGAAGCATATAGCAGGGTATTGAAGTGAAGCTGGGGCTAAAGGAAAAGTTTCATACACTCTGCATTTACAAAATATAGCTTGCTCATCAGCATTGTGCATTTGCGATTTGTGCATGCGGGTTGCGTGTGCGAAAATACGGTACGTCAAGATGCATTATCTCGAGGCAGCATTTTATGCACGGTGCCAAGTTGGAGTGTTTCTGCAGTCACGTGACGATTCTCAGGAACTGATTTTTTGGGTGGGTGTGTTAGTGTCTGTGCAAAATGTGGTAGCAGTGCAATAGAATGTTGGTGCTCGAATGTAGAAATACTCAGGAAGTGCCTTATTTTGTAAACGAATACAACCACTGTCGGTGCTAGCCTTGAATTATTTCAGGCATTCCTTTTTCTTGTTAGAAATGTCCACTTTTTGTAGACATGGAGAGTATTTTAGGTCTCTGTACACATTCCTGACATTGAATAAACCATTTTTCCTGCCTTTTACCTCATTTTACATTGTACTGTCTTTGTACCAGCTGTATTTGTTGATGACGAAGTTATTGTTACTTGCTTAAATAAGACCAAACGGTAACTCAATACATTCAGTTACAACTTAAGAAAAAGGTCTCCCTTCAATATTTTACTTATAATTCATGACGTCAAGCACTTCTGTATTTTTCATATCGCTTTCCCATAAGAACAAGTTTGCCATTAGTTATAGATCAGAGACTTGGAACATCCTGGTTAATTTCGCTAAATGTACGTGACGTTTGGTGTTTTCAAGTCTTGCGTGGTGTGTGCTAAATATCTGCCATTTTCACTTTTTTTTTTGTTTCACTATACTGGATACATAGAAATGTGAAAAGTGCCAACCTAATGTTAGTAGCATGAAACCGCTCGGACGTTTCAATGAATTTCTTAGATTGGAAATTTTCTCAGCAGAAGAGAAAAATAGTCTTGGTTCTGATATCGAACCAGTGGAATCAGGACCTTGTTTGGGTTGTCGCTCTACCCTTAAAGCTAACAAGGATGGCAGCGTTTTGCAGCCCATGGCCTAATTAATCAACAACTTGAAGCGCATTGACACAGAATATAGCAAATGCTGGCAGTTTTCTCTTTCATGATTTTTCCGCCAAATTGCAGGACTATGTGGAACTCAATTTCAATAACCTGTAATATAGTAACTCGAACCTCAATGTAATGAAGCTGATTATAATGAAATATCAGTTATAATGAAGTAAAGAAAAATAGTCTTGAAATAAATATAGTGTATAAATTGGTGTGTAAAGTTCTTGGCTATAACGAAGTTGTTGTGTAAGATGCAGTTTTGTTATACAGTCAACTCTCGTTAATTCAAACTCGAAGGTACCTCTGAATTTCATTTGAATCATCAAGAAGTTTGAATTATGAGAAGTTCCTAAATAGATGACTTTGGGTGAGGCAACACCACACATTATGATTAGGCATTGATTTTATCTCATTTAAATTTTTTTAAAGTGTTTTTAAGCTCTAATTGCACACAACGAATAGAAAGCAGAGGGAGAAGTAAGGTCCACAAGTTTGTTGGCCATTTACTGCTGATCAGATCTTTTAATGAACTGCCAACTGCTTCTTTACTATAAGTATGTGCCTTAGGCACAAAGCTTTCTCTACAAGTTGAGAAGCATGACGATTTACCATGCGTGTGCTTTGTTTCGAACACTTGTTTACTAGCGAAGCCCCCCCCCTTTTTTTTTTTTGAAGGCCTGAGGTGTTTATTTTTCATTTTTAGACATTCTGGATTATATAAGCATGCAAATTTTTGAATTGTGGTGGGAAAGCAGCACATATTTTCGGGTATGAAACTGCAAAAGGTATGAAATAACCAAACAATGGAGTTCGAATTAAGAGACTTTCAAATACATTGAAAGAATAGAGGGCCAACCTAAAAGTTTAATTTTGTTTGAATTGCCCGAAAGTTTGAATTATCAGAGTTTGAACTATTGAGAGTCTACTGCAATAAGGTTTGAGTGTGCTTCAGAGGCTGCCAATGCAGTGCTTTTTGCAGGCAGTGTGGCAGGCGAATGAAATTTTTTTTTTTGCCTAATTAAATAAATAGGCACCACACATTACATGCAAGGAATAAGCAGTACGCTTGTGTACATCACAATGACTTGCAGTTTTCCCTGAACAGATTGTGCTCTGATGATGCACCTTGATTCAAATTTCACTGTTTCGTCGCGAGGCATTTCTCTGAAACATTTTATAAATGTGAGATTTCTTTGAGTACTGTAAGCACTTTTGACATCTATCTGCGTATCTAACTATGTAGCCGCTTACGTCTGCGTGCTCTCGTGATCACCCCCTTAACTCAGTGAGAACCAAAACTAGTATGGGAGGATAAGATGGTATGATGAATCTGACGCACTGGTCAACACATGAATAATGTCTCAATCCCGTCGCGTACATCGTCAAACACTTCTCTTCTGACAGTGGCAAATGCCTGGGGGCGGGTATCTGCCACTGGTATACTGGTACGTGCCACAGGTGATTGAAACTTAGCATCTACCTAGAAACGACGAGAACACACCTGGGCAATTTTAATGTGTTAACGTTAAGAAAACCTGACATCAGCAGCGTTGATTCAACGAATGCAAAGAATTAACGTCAGGGTCCCAGCAGGAATCGAACCCAAGCATTCTGCATGGCAATCAAGCATTTTACCAGATAGCCATGCCAGGCCTCAGAGCATGCTTTTCAAATAGACCCTAATGTTTATGAAAAGTCAGTTGTGGTTGCAGTGCTGGCTGATTTTATAAAGCTTATATATCTACTTTTTTTATACAGCCATCATGTCGGGTTAACATAAATTGTAGTTGGGCGCCGTGCGCTGGATTGAATTATGTAGCTTTGTCCATGGCTGCCGTCCTCGCGAGCACCGGTGATTGATATCAGGTTATCGCTTCTGGTATTGCCAACGCTCATGTTCCTGTTGACATCATTGCACAAGTGCAAATAACTGTTTATATAGGCACCTGCAATTGGTCGACATACGTATGTGCGTGCCACATTTATACATATTGTTTGGTAACAACTTTATTGGAAGTCCGGCAAAGCTTTCGCAGACCGGGCCTTAGGTCTCCCGCATGGGGACGTCAAGACCTTGCCTGACTGCCCCTTCGCCGGCCTGCTGGACGGCCCAGAGTTGGTCACCGAGGCTGGGGCTGCAAAGGGCAGCGGCCAACCGCGGCGGAAGGGTTCCAGATTTAGCACCTTGCGGATTTCTGGCGCAGTCCCAGAGCATGTGATTTAATGTGGCAACCTCAATATGGCATATCTTGCATATATCCGTCGGATCTATATATTTGGGTTTAGTTGTTAAATATCAATGGGTTGGGATAGGTGTGCGTCTGCAGCTGTCATAGGGCCGCCGCTTGCATCCAGTTCAGCTTCTCGTTGGGTGGAGGAAAGGTTCAGCGGGCCAGGTACAAAGCCTTGGTAACTTCGGTATAGGTCGTCAAACGGTCTTTGGCGTTTCCCCACAGAGGACGGTCTGCGGCGTGGTTCACGAGCTCGCGAGATGGCGCGAAGGTCTCGCATTGGGCGCGCTCTAAAAATTGTCGCTTCTCGCGTTTCGGCGAGCGCCGCCTCCGCAGAGCATGGTCTTTCCTGCATGCGCCCTGAACAGACTCGTGGTTCCAGTGAGCACGAAAGTGACTTCGCTTGCTGCCGCGGCCGTGAAGAAGAAGCAAGAATTGTGGCAGTTGTTCGCGCTTGTCCTGTGTATACTTGTGCGTTCGTTTCGTGCGTCTTTCTATCAATTTGAACAGCGCGCTCTAAGTGTCGAGCTGCGAGTTGTTAGTCCGCGCTCGTACTGCGTATGCTCACCTCAGGCGTGATTTCTGCTTGAGGTGCGCGCTGCAAGTTTCGAGGTGCTTGCCGTTTCTCGCGTAACATTGAAATTTGTTGCTGTAGCATTTATTCTTGCGCTCTTGTGGCGAAACAATGCACAATAAACCCTGAAGCCCTTGTGAAAACGCGCTCAGTAGCAAAATTACAACACGGTCACCTTCACATGCTTTGCATAACGTCGATTCCCAAGGTACCTGGGATCTGCCGAATTTTCTTTGCTTTCGGAGCATCCGGGAAATGCTACAATTTAGCTGACGTTAATCTGTATCGTACAGCTCCTTAGTGTGGCAACTCTACTGCTCTGCTTTCTGCAGTAATACAGTGCTGTCAAGCATTTACTTAAAGCCTCATCTACTATTCCTGTGGACTGTTTTTCCAGATTTTCCATGGCACACCCACTGGCATTATTAATAGCATAACCTCGGGCAGAACTATCGATTACTGGGGCTTCACGCACCATTTGTTGAGATGTGCGGAACAAAAACATACAAAATGGCCACTACAGTAGTTTGTCTCCAATGAAGGCATGAAACATATGTAGCCTCGGTAACATACAATATTTTGTATAAGAAGTTCGTATCACGTTACAACTTCGTGGTAGAGTACAAACAGAAACTAGCTTTTAAAAAGCATGTTATAATTAATTTTTACAGGTGCCCTCATGCGTAGCAGCACATATTCCACGTTCTTGGAAGTTTTGATGGGCAAACTTTCATTCGACACAGAAAAGGAACAACGAAAAAATTATTGTGTAGATGGATACCTCTCAACATGTTTGCAACAAAAAGTCTCAACACAGAGCATTGTTTTTGTATGGACATAAGAGTACAGTATTTCTTTATTTTACAAAGGAGGCCAGCTGTACAAAAAGGGCCAATGTGAAAGCATCGGGATTTGAGTCGGTTCATTGTTTTTGTATGGACATAAGAGTACAGTATTTCTTTATTTTACAAAGGAGGCCAGCTGTACAAAAAGGGCCAATGTGAAAGCATCGGGATTTGAGTCGGTTCATTGTTGTGTGAAGGGAAGTGGTCTGTACAAAGGGAGTGGAGCGGAAACAGCCTGTTTCACGTCGGCGCTGGACTCGTCGGCCGAGACTCGCCGACTGAGAGGATTCCCTGGGCTGTCAAGATCTTCCCGTGCCGGGTCTTTAGGTGCCTCTTGTACGTGTTGCGCGTCTTGAACCTGAGGCCAAAAGAAATAAATAATTGTGTGTTAGTTCATCATCGGCCTGACTACGACCGCCGCGAAGGAAAAGCCTCTCATGTTTCGCCAATCAACCCTGCCCCGAGCAACATGCGGCCACGTTATTCCCGCAGACTTCCTAATCTCATCAGCCTGCCCAACTTTATACCTCCCCCTCGCGCTTCCCTTCTAACGAAATTCAGTTCGTTATTCTTGACGACCAGAGGTTATCTTGCCTTTGCACTACATGCATTGCCGTTTTCTTAATTTGGACTAAGGTGTTCCTAACACACGTTAGTACCCTGACCCATTCTACTCTCTTTTTGTCACTCAAAGGTTACACCTATCATTTTCTTTTCACGGCTCCCATAAGACCAAACAGAACATTTTCCGTAAGCCTCCAAGTTTCTGCTTCTAGGTAAGTACTGGTAAGATGCAGCTGTTAAATAGTACTTTTCTCTTGAGGGATGCTGGTACACTACCACGCATAATCTGAGAATCGTGCCAAATGAGCTCTACACCATTGTGTTTCGTTGTTCAGCTCCGCGGTTACTACCTGTTCTTTTACTATTTGTCCTCGTACTCATGCTCTCTAGTACAACCTCTAGACCCTTAAACGCTTGGTCTTTCATTCAGCACAAGAAAATAACTGAAATTTCGTGTCAGTATACCCAAGGCCCAAAGCACTTTCTACAGGGCCACCATTGTATGCACTCAAACCTCGATATAACGAACCTGGATATAGCAAAATATCGGTTATATCGAAGTGAATGAAGAATAGTCTTCAATAATCTTTGTTTTAATGACATTCGAGTGTATTATTTTCTTATGAGACCTTTATAGAAACCTCTAAAGTACTTCTAGATAAAGCACACCCACTTTTGGTTGCAATCGGTGCACTGGTAAGGCGTCTCGCCTGTGTGCCGGCGCAGATGCTCTTTGAAGTGGCTCGGGTGCCGGAAGTGGCGGCCGCAGTCCTCGCACTCGAAGCGGCTCTTGTTGTTGTGAATCAGCATGTGGTAGTTGAGGCTGTGTTGCCGCGTGAAGGTCGCCTCGCAGATCTTGCAGTTGAAAGGCTTGATGCCTGTCAGCGAGAAGTAGCCAAAAAAGATGGGACTCGTCAATGCCGAGTGAGCGCCGAAGTTACACCAGCTGCGTATTTCCCCTGAACAGGTGCTTTCACAAATTAGCATCCCTCCACTACAGCGAACCACCTTTACATGTTCGATCGTTTTGAATCATTCCAAATTTTCAATAATTCAAACTTCATTCGAAGCATTATTCCTTCAAATATTCTAATCATTTGAATAGTAGCACAAGCCTACACAACCCTATGTGTGATATATGCATCACTGGAAGAAATGACAGAAAAGACGACAGCCCTTACCGGCATGGCTGCGATAGTGGTACATGAGGGTGGCCTGGGCCGTAAACACCTTGGTCTTGCAGATCTTGCACACCAAGGGGCCCCGCTCGTCGCGCCGCTTGTTCCGCAGGGCCTTGATGTGCTTCAGTGCCACTTTCTGCAATAAAAGAAAAAGCACGAACGCGAGACTGTCAGCAGCCGCAAGAGATGTGGAAGACAATTGGCGACAGGTTGATCATTGGCCGCGCCTGGAACCCCCACCCTTCAAAAAAAGACGAAGTGAGCAGCACGCAGTGGAAGAGCAAATCAGAGTCATAGTGGGGCTGTTGGTCTTTCAGCGAGCCCCGGCTAGTTAAATCTTAGCTATAATTACCAATCTTAATTAGCAAAGTGGAATTATTTAGGTTTTATTGACAAACTACAGTTAATTAGGCTTAATTAGTAAAATCTGGCCATAAGAAACTTAAGCATCTTGGGTGGGCTTGCTTCGATCGCACAACTTCATCCTAATGCGCACTTATTTAGACTTAATTAGGGTCGAAGCAATTGGTATCTTCCTCAACTTGGCTTCACTAGCCGTGTTGAGAATTCCAACTTGGATTGCTTGCTTTCTGTGGCACACACCTGTTCCTGATGCTGCAAACAGGCATAATGAGAAGTTTCACAGACCCACAGCAAAACACCCGCTTACCCTTTCGAGACTGGTCTCGGCGACCTGCACAGCAACTCCTCTCCGGCCTGGCAGTCGGGCACGGCCCTTAGCCGCGGGATGTTGCAACTGCGGCTGTTTGCTCCGCTGCTCCTCCTCTTCCTCGTCGTCATCCTCGTCTTCATCATCATCGTCATCATCTGAAGACGGGAGCATAGGGCTCAGGGTACGCCGTTTCACATAGCCGCCCCCAGGAGTGGTGATCTCGATGATTGACGACGTGTTGGGCAGCAGCGGCACGTACACGTAGGGAAAGGCGGGCGTGGCGATCACGGACTGGCTCGGGATGACAGGGCGCCGCTCGACGCAGTCCCCGCACAGCTCTTCCAGCTCGCTGTCGGAGTCTGCGGGGATTCAAGCAATGCTCATGAGATTACACGCAAGCTGTGACGACAAGTTTTTACCAAAAAGAAAAACAATCTATCAGAACTTATAGATGATAATTATCTTACGCCAGTGTCACACGGGAGCTTCTGATTGTAACTGACGCAATTCCAGATCAGGTGCTGTTACATGGTCACGTTAACATTAAAGGGCCTTTAAACCACCTAAGGTCGAAATTCGGTTCTGGTGGGAAAGTTTTGTGCGAGTGTACAACGAACACAAGGACATGAGAATATCTTGAAGCCGCGCCCTAATAGCGGAGTTAGACTCGTCTGATTATTGAAATGTGGAGATTGCTCCTTTCACTTTTTTCCTTCGCTGCACTCCATCAGTATCCTCTCCGAAAAGTGCTTCGCCCTCTTACTAAGTGCACGAAGGTGCACGTGTGGTCTGTGCGAGGCTGGCGGAAATGCGGAGAAGAGCGTATTCTGAGGGGAAGCGGCGCATGCGAGCAACACGACGGACAGCAAGGAGCACAGACAGCTGCTTGCAGACTAACTGGAAGTCATAGGTTCTAGCTTCACTGATCACAGCATTGTTTGCGCTACCCATCAAAGATTTAACTTCTTGGCATCACATGGAGGCCAGAAAGGCCCGCATAGGAGGAGAGCTTAGCCTACAGAGCGGCCAGACCCCTTCCCTACCCAACTCACCCACTGCAAGCGGGCAGCCGGGCCCCCAGTAGCTGTGGTCCCGCCTGACCACGTGTGCCTCCCAGGTTTCGGTGAGGATGCGCGGTGGCTTGTCCTCCTTGACCGGTGGTGCACTGTGGAGCTTGTTGGCCACGGACGGGGCCTTGACCTTATTGCTGGGCGTCGTCAAGGACTTCACCGCTACCTACAGAAACAAATATTGAAAGTGAGACTTATTAAAGGGAATGCCTTATATGCCACATCAAGTGAGTACCATCGACATTGATGGGACAAGTGATAAAAATATCACATGACATCACACAAGACCAGTACTGAACATTAAATTAGACACTGAAAAGCAATGAGTGGTGAAATGAGAACATTTAAATGTAATTACATATAGTTATATTTAAATTGACAGTAATTTATAGTAATCAGGGATGAACTGAGGCATTCATTAAAATACAACATTTAATTTCAAAATGCACAGTAATACAGCCACATTAGATTATGTCTAGTTTGAAAAGTGACCCTGCTAGTTTACTTTCGTTGCAAGAATGGGAACATCATCTGGAACATATTGAAATTATACATTTTATAGAAGTGCCCGAATACTTAAAAATTTATTAGGAGCTAATCGAAATTGAATGTTGAACTGAACAGCCACTATTGGTGAATCGGGAAGTTTTTGTAATAGTTTACAAACAGCATATCGAGAAACTTTGGTGCACTGCATAAAAATATTCAAAAGCACTTAAAGTCAAAGCGCTGGCTGGGTTTTAATATTAACTGCAGACTGCTATCTAGCCATCTACAATAAGTTGTAAGACCCAGCCGATGCGCACGTGAACTACACTGACCTTGAGCATGGGCCGACCATTTTTGCCTTCCGGCTTCACCAGGGACGACTTGGCTTGGCTTTTCACTCGGGCCAGACTTTTCTTGATGACTGTTTTGGGGGGAGGAGGAGTGTGCGGGGCCGTCGCGGTGCCATTTGTTCGCCGCTCGTTTTTGCTCACTGCCGACAGCTGCTTGGGCTGGGGCCTTTTACGCTTCCGGCCGGTACCCTCGCTTTCTACAACAAAGGGAAAAAAACAATGACGAGATGCGTTTCATGCAACATACATAGTGACGAAACTGGAAATCGAACTAAGTCCAGAGTTTTCCCCGGATATTTTTTAGAGGTGAACATTTCAGAGACACAGGGGCAGAGTGGGAAGATACTATTAGGTTTAGTACCCTTCAAGCTTTGAAGCTTGCGCTTCCTATTTTTTACATGGGAGGGGTCTTTGTCCTGCAGTGGGCGTAGTCAGGCTGATTGCGATGATGACTTTCTACACACACCTGCATTTAGTTTCTGGCTGGAAGCGTCTAATATTTATGAAGCGCACGGAAAACGGAAGCAAGCGCATGCGTGTTCTAGTGCTGGCACTGCAGTCTGTGACCTTTAAGACCACAAGGTCCACACTCCTTGTCACATAACATAGGAGCAGGAGGCGTGGCCAGCTGGAATTGCATATGCACAGTTGCTACTTATAGGTCTTTTTAAATCCATATTTTGAAGGCATCGATCGAAGCGGTGAAGCAGGGCGAAGGGCAGCATTTTACTGGCGCCCAGCGTGGAGTGAACCCTGACACCATTTGAATGCAGCGTGCGTCGAACTCCTAATCTGGCTGATTTAGTTGCATACAACAAATGGCTTGACCCTTTCGGTTCGTTGACGGCCCCTGCCCGACAACGCAACACAGCCACAGCGGTCCGCTGTCGGGCACCGCTAGACAGGTTATTTCGCAGATGATTCAAGCGTGCGTTTTCTAACTACATCTTGTGCCATCTGTAGAAGATTAGGCGGACTTCTACCTGAGGTTTGAGTTTTCTAGCTTCACACAGGAACAGATAGAAGACAGAAAATGGTTTCAAATCGCGAGGGGTTCACCTATAGGAGCACTTTTCACAAAAACTGGAGGGAGCGGTAATTATTCATTTTTTTTATTGCTATCGGCCTAAGCAAATGGTTCAGCTACTTTGGCATTCAAGACCTCTGGTTAGTTACCAGAGATATTGGATTCCACTAATACATCACTTGAATCAAGTGGCCCCAGTTCCCCCCCCTCTATTTTTTTTTTTCTTTCAGATTTCACTTTCTTGCATAGTTCATTTTCACTGCTGTCCAGGGGTTTCAAAGTGATCAACTCACCTTGGAGGCGCCGCTTTCGGGCCTGCAGGGGTTCCGCCATGAACGGCGGCTTGCCCTGTCGTCCAGGTGCTGCACGAGATAAAACATTTCGCGAGGGTCAAGGGACAAGCCGGCTGCTTCAGGGCGAGAGCTTCCAGCACGGAGACCAGCACTGCGCACATGCTGACTTGCAAAAGCTGTTGGTTTTATTTTTTTTTATGCAAGTTCCGTGTGCCAATCAAGAAGACCTTTTTCCAAAGGGGTGACATGGCAGCATTGCTAGTTGGGCGAGTTTGAATGTGTCGTTCGTAATGGTAATGAGTCCGAACACTAGGCAAAACAACAAGTGAGAGGGTTGTGCTACTTAAATACCAATCACCATTACCATTATTTTCAAGTACCATTCTCTTTCTTATGTAGCAGCACGCTGCCTAAGTGACATTCTGGGGGCTTAATCTTCTTGCTCAAAATGAGACTCAATTTGCCAGTGTTATTGGCTTATAATCTACTAAGTGAGAAAAATAGTGTTTGTCTTTTGTGTTAGCATAGAAAGCCACACTTCTTTTTGTCTCAAACAAGATATGATAGATGAGACATTCTACAATCTTGCAGATAGAGCAGGAGGCTCCCTCACCGTTAGCTTCGGCCAGAAGCTCAGCGATGTGAGACAGGAGGTGCGACTTCATCTGGCTGCGGGCCTTGTGCTCATTGCCGAAACTGGAGAAGGTCTCAGCGCACGCGCTGGGCATGAGGTAGCAGCGATAGCTGAAGGTGCGCCGCATCTCGTTGCTCGTAAACTCTGAGAAACTCTCCAGGAGCACTCGGTCCGAGAGGATGCGGATTTGGTCCAACACGAGCGCGTCCGCTTGCTGCGCCGACTTGCGCGCCTAAAATAAAAGGCGCGCTGTTGTGGGTGATGTTGTGCACCAAAAGACTATCCTCTATGACAAGCGAAAAATGATGTTTGTTGTATAGACGACAATAATTACATCACGGTGCATTAAACAGCCACAAAGCAACTCAGATATGTTTTTTTAAAATTTCGAGTAAATACAGACATTGAGTTCGGAGCGGTATCATAACTAGCAGTGCTGCACGTGGCAGCACCACGTGTTGCAGGTGCGCTGTGCCACAAAATAAAATAAATAATAATAAAGATACGCATTTACCCTCTTACGGCATTACAGTATCGTCAGTACTGACTGCGACGTGACCACTCGTGCCTAATAGTGTCAGCAACGAAAAGAGCCTCTTTGTTTGCTTACAGTTATGTGTGTTCGCTACTCGTCCTTCCCGCATAGCGAGGAGGAAGACTCGGCCAGGAGTGCCAGTGGATGTGTAGTACAAGGAAGGAAATAACGAAACGAGCTAGGGCTGCATTTCAGTCATCAAACCTGTGCAACTCCGCTATTGGGGCACCATTTCGCAAAATCCTCATGGTCATGTTCGTTCAAGATTCCCGCACGACTGCAACACCACAACTAAATTTTGTACCACCAAAGCCCTTCAAAGAAGCACTGACTCAAAATTTTGAAGGCAGGATCACTTGTAAGATAGATTAGCATGGACACATACATATCAAAAATAGCAGCTAACACAGCATAGAAGATATGTAAAAACATTTTTAAAGTGTATGCTGCACAACTGAGTGCCTGACAGAGCATCTCACGACATAGCCGTGAACTTGGCCAGTAACCATATACGTCATGAGTTTGTGTTTGCTGCTCTTTGCAGGTGTCTTGGTGCAACCACCACCCTGGCATATGACGTCTATTAGGCTCTCGGTAAACGATATTCTGCAGTCACCATTAAGTTTGCAGACAAGCTACAACTCTGTATTAGCAACGAGAATTTCACCACGTTCAGTCCTGGCCATCCCCACTTTTAACGCTCTGTATTGAACGAAATAGGGGTAAACTCAGTTTCCCGAGCATTTTAGATGTTTGACGCAACATCCACATTATCGCGAAAACTTTGGACTATCAGCACACATTGCATTTATGATGGAGTTTCCTACTAAGACAACATAGTCTAAAATTTGATGCCAGTCATTCAACGCAGTACTGGCAAGAAAATTTTGCAGCTAGTTTTCCTAAAACATACAAAGGCACAGCATCTGCATGTGACAGTAAAACTTATTCGCAATTATTAACGGTAGAAATCACAAGAAATTTTTTCAGGCAAGTTGTTTCCATGCATCAAATATTTGCTCCAAACAAGAAGCAAGAAATTTTCCGAATATATGTCAAAGCTATTAGGATTTGAGTGATACAAGTGAACTTGCATACAAGGCTGTACACACTATTTAGAACAAGGCTGGCATCTTGTAACAGTTCTAAAAACGAATGAACATTTTTTTGAAAGTTGCAGGTGCCTGATCCAGAAGCCGTAAGGATGTAGGCATTCTAGTTGTCTATGCAATGATTTCTCACGGCTATAACGTATGGACAAATGTGAGGTTGAGGAACTTCAGCACTTCTGCCCCGAGGAGACCACTTTGTAATTTGTTTTTTGACTCTATACCACTATTCTCCTCGCCCCCCCTTCTTTATTTTTTAATCGACAATTTCACAATATAAGTAGTCGCGAAAGCGGGTGAAAGCTATTCCGAGTGAACCCGACTGTGTGACGTGAGGCGGCGCTACCTGCTTCCGCCGGCGGCCATACTGGCCCGTTAGAAATTGAATAATTCGTTTTTCATGGCGTACGGCTTGACGCGCTCGCATATCGCGCCCCTGGCTGACGGGACAGAACTACGACTGCCGCTCAGCGAGATGGCGAAACAAAAATAAAAGAGAGGCCACGCACACTTGCGCGACACAGAAGACACAGGCGCGCGCGGCACAGCGTCGGAAAGCGCACGCTCCCACTTTCGTCTGCAAGACCGCGCGCCAGGAGGCACCCACCTTAGGAGCCGAGTCTTTTCCCAGCACAGCGTCGCTTTCCAGCTCCGCCGAGGCCACTTCGGCGAGCATTGTCAAAAGCGGCACAGGGCCGAAGTTCTTTTTAGACTCTTCTTCGGCCATCTCGACGTCTCCGGCGCCGTTGACGGCCTTCCGCGCAGTGCTGGGAATCATAGCGCACACCGCGCCTTGTGTGTGCGTTCTGAAACAATAAAAAAACGTAACTGAGACTTGCGAAAATGTTCGCAGCACGGCCGAAACATGTCACTTTAACATGTCATAAGTTGACAGAAAACAGCGTATCCGCGCACTGACGCCGAGCGCGCAGGCAAGCGACAGCGGCACAATGCATCAGCTGGCGAGTCAGACTGCGCGACGATTGATGCAGACGCGCCATGTCTTCTGCACGAAATTTTAGGCCTAGAAACCGAGAGTCTAGGCCTAAGGCCCGCTTTGGGGGCCCCCCAACTCGAACTTGCGATTAGCGATGAAGCATTCACGATCGCTTATTTTTCCAAGACTTATCAAATGTGGAGCGGCTTGGACCTTTGTGAACGTCGCTTCGGCGACGATCGCCGATGCGCTCGACACGAACGATGAAGCGCTGTGTGCGCCAGAGCAGCGCTAGCTAGCAGTCGACACAGAAAAACAAACTGCGACAGGAACACCGCGCCCGAGTACAGCAAGCATGCACGACTGCAACAAACAGCTGACCCGAGTGCTTCTTTACTCTCATGAGCTAACGGACCGTCATACATCCCGTGCTAGCGCACTTTAGAAACATTTCTGCTAACGGCTACCAATACAAAACGACGCCATCGTCTGTCATGCTCGTCTGCTATGTTCGCGCGCGTCGTCGCAGGTCGAATTTACGCACAGCTTACGCACACCTTTGACAAGCGTTGAAAGCCGCTCACCTTGGCGAAAGCCTCGGTGTTAGCGCAATCGCATATTCGTAACTCAGATAGTAACGACGACGTTATATTGGGTTTAAAACGAACGATTCCACCACACTTGTTTCTTTCCGGCGTGGTGAATTATGGGAAGGCCTTTGACAGCAGACGCTAGGTGGATGCTAGTCACTTGAAATGCTGATACGAAACCAATCAGAAGTCACAACAAGTAAACCAAGAACGTCACTTTAGTAATATTCACAACTGCCATAAAAAATATTTTGCAATTTTTTTGTGAAATTACAATGAAAAAATATATTAGGTTGTTTTATACTTTTTATAGTTGCAGGAACTGTTTCAACGTCTAAATAGTTTGAAACTTTGCCGAAGCGGCGCTGTCGTCTCCTTCTGCCAGTTCTCAAAATAGCCGCGGAGTGACGACACCGTGCAAGGCGGGTTCCAGTGTTGTGTGTGGACTGTGTGTGTTTCTTCATCGGGTTTTCTTGATTAGTGAATGTGCTCCTTCATCTCAAGGTGTTGCCCGTCCCGAAACGCCGAGCTAGCGGACGACCCAGTGAGGGCAAGCATTCCGACGTCGCCCCAGCGGAGGATGGCGATCTGTTGACGATCCCCGGTGATGCGAGTAAGCGTTTACAAGATCGAACTTGGCCCCTCTCGTAGAAGCGCTCATTCAGTTTCCTGCCTATTTAGACACGCAGATAGCCCACCCACACAAACGACGCGAAATGCGTTGTCTCTCTCTCTCTCTTTTTTTTTTTTTTTGCTGCTCCCTACGGCGTCGATCTGTCGCCGAAGGGACGCAAAAAAACAAATAAAAACCCCGCGACGGGCTTTCTTCTGATGTAGCGGTTTAGTCGGGCGCATTATGATCGTGGTTTCGCCTTCGCGACGACGCCTTGCGATTAAGAAAAAAATTCAGTCTGATGAAACGCGCCTATCGCGAGATATCGGCGAACGGAAACCTTGACCCACGTCGGAATTAAAACGGCGCGAATATGTTTCTCTTCGCGTTCCGTTTTGTCCGACTCGCAGTGTGCATGTCTGATATGGCTTGCATCGCTTGCGGAAACGGATATTCTAGGTTCCTTTTTAAGAAGTGTAAGACAGAGAACACAGCGCGCGAATGTCGCTCGTCTTCGTAACGCATCTCGGTGCCGAGTATCCCGTAACCAAAACGCCTCGTGACACGGTCTGCAGAGCTCACAAGCTGCTGCCAGTCAACAACACTTGGTCGCCGATGCGGTCACGATCTGACATTCGCTCGTCACGCGGGTTTCGGAGTTTTTTTTTTGTTTTTTTTTTCTGCGCTGGTCGTAGCTCGACATGTGGTAGGTCGCGGCATGTGTTTTTTCGCGCGTGATGCGAGCTTGATTGTGATTGCGTGTGAGTTAGTTACTTGATCTGTGGTTGGCTAAACGAAACTGCAATAAGCGCACGTGACAAGTGTCACAGAATGATGACATGTCAATCGATAATACATCTCGCGCGGGTGTGCAAACAGTTTTCTAGGGCCATATAGTTAGACTGTATTTTTACCGATGAAAATCGACTATGCTTGCTTTAGGTTTCGCTTGTCAATAATAATATACTGTAGATCTCTATGCGTGCTATAAATATTAAGCACGTTGTTTTGTTTAATGTGTGTTGCCATTTGCATTGTGTTAGCATATCTCGGTGTTGTGTCGCCATATTATGATTACAATTAATCAGTTTCTTGTGGCAAGATCTGCAATGCTTGTGTGATTGTGGCGACTCATGCGTGTTTGCACTATGACAGCTAGTAGTGAGCTCAGTGTGTGCCAAAGTACAATGGTTATCTCACAGCTTTTTTTTTTTAATTTTCAGTGATTTTTGCTGATGTGTTATTGCTTACGCATTCGGTCTTGCAAGTACTTTATTTATCTGAGCTTTAATTTGCAACTGAAAGGAACGACTTACGTTTGAAACATGGCCAGCTGTGACTTGTAAGAAGAAACTTTAGTATCAAATAATGTGATGTCAATAAATAATGTTGTGCTGCGACATTGCGAAAACTGTTAATTGCTCACGGACAGATGTTTCACGGTCACATTTCTTTCATATTCATACGTTGTTGAAAAAGTCTTGTTGCATCGAGACTTCGAGACAATGTCTACGTTGCCAGGGCTGTCGTTTCGAAACCGCATTCACCATCAAAATAAGATATTGGAAAATTTGTAATGCCACACTCTTGCACCATTTTCGATGACGCAAGGTGTAACGTTTGGAAAGCAACTTTAGTTTCAAATTAGGATGATGTCAGTAAATTCGGCCCCATCATAAGAATGCCGATGACATATTGTTCTGGCATTCAAAACCAACTTCAATTTTATTAGTTCACATGTTGGCAGACTCTATGTCCTCCTAACATCACAACTGTGTCACTGAAACCAGCTGTAGCATTTCCACACCAACCTTGCATGAAGTTATGGCAGCATCATCAAATTTTGCCGGATCGTCACGACAGACAGCGTTGATGATGTCTGGTCTGGTATATTGATGCTCACTTCATTATCAAGTCAAGATATAAGCATTTCTCTGTCATTAAATGTCAATATAACTGAGACTATTTCATGAGAGACAAAGATGTGAAAGAGTTAGTGCAGATTTAGAAATAGGCATCAGAGCTTGGAATAACTTGGAGGTGCTTTTTTTTTTCTTCAAAAAAAAAAAAAACTGTTATACTAATACTTTTCTGTTACCAAATGTGACAATCATAAAAAGAACACATGTGGGGCTGAGCTGAGCTAATACATCATCATGCTTAGGTATAAGTGACAAAAAGTATCTGTACAGTAGGAATAAAAATGTGACAGTTTCATTCTCTCCACTGTCAGCATTTGACAGTTTTAATCTTTTCGTGAGCGGTCGACCGAAAAATAAAACTTGCCTCGGGTAGCCGTCTGGAGTATGTCACGGGTTGGGTGATAAGAAGTACATTGGAAGATAAACAATATACTTCAAAGGATTAAAAAAAAAAAAGCAAGAAAATATGTAGGGCTACAAACTTGTGTGTCTTTGCTGCGACTTTTTTTAAAAGCGTGTACTGATGCAAAAATTTTCACTTGTCATTCTTTTTGGCACATAAAAGTCAAAGCCCTGAAAACCCTAGGGAACTTGTTGGTAAGGTGGTAGAATGGCAACATATTTTTAAAAGCTAGTTTCTGTTCCTACTGTACCCTGATGTCACGGCATCGTTCAAGTTTCTCACAATGTAAGGTACTGTAACGTTTTCATGTCTGCTCCATTGTCAATGCTCATATGACCATTTTAAAGCAAAAGCTGTTTGGGGATCACAAGGGTTGTGTTCGGCACAGAAAGATTTGAACCTGGGTCTTCTCAGTGCCAGTCTTGTATTCTACCACGGAGCCACGCTGATGCTTGAAACTTCATTGCAAACAGACCCTAGGTAGGCTTCATGTCAGCAAAGGAATGTGTTTACCTGATTGATAAAGCATTATATAACAGCAAAGAAACAACCTGGTATCACAATGGAAATCGCAAAAAGTGGGTTGTCGAGTGCACCAACCCATTATTCCAGCCCCAGGCATAATTCCTCATTGTCATCAGGCACCAGCATTGAAAAATTGCAGAAACTTCTTTGCAAGTGTTTAACAAGTACCACGCTTCCTTGAAGATTGACAAGGTGTGGTGTAATGAATGCCTACCTGCTACACAAACACTATAATGATTTGTGGCGTGGCAGGTACTGTGCAAATTTGTTTGCTTGTAGCAGTTACCCAAAGAATGCTTAGAAAATGCTCTAGAAAGTCTGCTGTTTCAGCTTTCGCTCTGACTGTGCTGCATGTTCTGCATAGGCCTGGCGGTTTTTTGCTCATTTTGCTTCTAAACTCCTTGTGGGTTTTTTTTACTCCATCTCATCTAAAACTGTGCTTGGGACAAGACACCAGAGTATAAGCAGGCAAAACAAACTGCAGTCTTGTTTTTTCTGTCTCCTTCTACTCTGGTGTCTCATCCCAAGCACAGTTTCAGTTTACGCAATGCGTCTAACCAACTATCTCCCGAACACATGCTTCTGGGCACCTGACGTGATCACAGCTGGCCGCCCTATCATGTGAAGTTGCCAAAATTGACACTGTTGCCTGACGTCATCATGCCAGTGCCGTTGTCAATTGGTGCGCTTTGTAAAAATCGACTTTAATGTCTGTATAAAATATCCACTCGACATTCACTGAGCTAAGACATGAAACAAACAGTGCGTGACACCGGACAGCGAGAGAATGAGCGATGAAAGTGCTGATGCTCTCTCATCATCGTGTGTCCAGTGCTGTTTGTTCATGTCTTAATCGTACCAACCAGCTTACCTAAGTTCGCTTCTGATTTTTTAAGGTTCACACACTTGCTCTGAGGCATCTCTGTATGCAGGAGATTTGTATGCTAGACTAAACTCGGCTTCAGAAATTTAGTCTCAGTGCCTATTTAAATGTGATTCAATGTTAATAACATCACAATCGTGAGAGATTCTAGGTAAAAAGAAAAGAAGGAGAGGGTTGGGACAAAGTTGAGAAGACAGTAATTGTATTTTCTCTGTAACATTATCCCTCTTTATCTTCTTCTGGGCTAAATGTTTTTGTTCATTGTCAGTTCCCACACATAGAGTGTGCAACAGAGCCTGTTGATGGGTGTCCGATTTGTGCAGGCCACCTTTGTAAAAGTATTCACTCGAATTTGGCGCCAACTAAGAGTTGGACTGGTATGCACCTGACAGTGAAAAGTATTTGGGTGTAGTTGTTTATACACCAAACAATTTTTTCTGATGGAATATGAGTATGTTGCTACTGTGATGCTACTGTCGAGAATGCCACCTGTCAGTTAAATCAAGCAAACCGCGAATATTCTATTCATGTATTTTAGTATAGCCTAATTGATACATTTTTGTTTCATAGAATTTTTCTTGTGCAAAAATGTTCCAAAAGCCTGGTTAGTTTCTCATGCCATCATTATCAAGTGAGCTGCTCAATGATTTAGCAAATCTGGACTTTACATCTTCTCATACAGATCCTTTCTTACCTTCATTTTCAAAAACGAAATAACAAGGTTCTTTTGTATTCATTTATTTGTTTGAATGCTCATTCATGTTACGCTCGTAACCATAGGACTCTGTCACTTTTGTCACATCTCGATTCAGCAAACCTCTCTAACCCATCACTGTGTAGAAAAAAGGGGGCAGCTCTTGTGTTCTGCGCAACAGTAGACAGCACTGCACCGCTTTTATTTGCCTGAATGTTAGCTGGCCTCGTTATGTGAGTTTTAAATAAGAGGGCGGTTCAAAGCTGCCCATCCATTAAAACGGCTCTGCCATGATTCGTCATCCTAAGCCACTGCATGAACTGAATATAAAGCTACATTAAAGAACACCTATGTAGATGCACGGCTATGTAGGTGCATAGCTACGTGCACCAATGCAGGAACGCAGCCACGTAGTGTAAAGCTATGTATTACATAGCTACGTGCACAGCTATGTAGGTGCACAGCACAGCTGCATAGGTTCACACTTATGTGACCTGTGTTGGTACACAACCATGTAGTGCACAGCTACATGCACCAGTGTAGGTACACAGCCACGTAGTGCACAGGTGCGCAGCTGCATAGTGTTGCGACATGAAGACAGAGGGCGTATTTGAAGAAGCTCAGAAAGCGGCAGCGGGTTGGTTTTTTTATTTACCGTGCGCCAGACAGTTTCTTGTCTTTCTCACTGTTGCTTTGTGCGTAAAAGCATGCAGATGTTCGTATGCACTGTCGTCCTCGTCTTTCTCCCAGGACGCACATGACATTTGCCTCCCTCCCAAAATGGCATCGTCCCGATGCGCAGCCAAGGCGCTCTACTTATAAAAACGCACATATCCACTGGCACCCACAGGACTAGCAAGAGTTAGCTGGACAAGTAGGGTTTCATCCGGATGACATGCACAATCTCGGGTGAGTGTTTCGGCGACTGGAACTGCAATCGACGTCGGGATTAACTTCGTAGTTGATGTCGTTTAATCGTCAGGTGACTCGATATGGGCCGAAGTATCGTCGTAATAGCTTCCTTGAAAGTTCGCATCGACGTATTGGAATCCCGACCCATACCTTCTCGCCTGGTGTGCATGTTACCAATTTATGTCTTAGGTCGCACCGTTTCGCATCTTTGTGTTGCTGGTGACAAATACGCACGCGGGCTAGCTGTCGGGCTTCTTCGGCGCGCTGTCCAAATTCTTCAGCGACAGAATGAGTGTCATCACACTCATGCAGCAGCATAGCGTCCAACGTTGTAGTGACTTCGCGCCCGTGTATTAAACTAAACGTCGTCATTCTGGTAGTTTCCTGCCGGGCGGTATTATAGGCGAAGGTCAGGTAAGGCAAGATTTCATCCCAGTTTTTGTGTTCTGTGTCGACATACATGCAGAGCATGTCTGCGAGGGTGTTATTAAGGCACTGTATTAGTCCGTTTGTTTGTGGATGGTACGCCGTTGTTCTCTGGTGAGCTGTATCGCTGAGCCTGAGAACAGACTCCAAAATTTCTGCCATGAACGCAGTTCCTCTATCGGTTATGAAAACTGTTGGAGCAATGTGGCAAAGGACGAAGTTTTCTATGAAGAAATGAGCCGCTTCTACTGCTGTGGCCCTCGGCACGGCTTTAGTTTTTGTGTAGCAAGACAAGTAATCGGTGGCGACAATGATCCATTTGTTCCCTGTGGTAGAAGTTGGGAATGGGCCCAGGAAATCCATTCCGATTTGTGTGAATGGCTTTGCTGGTACTTGGACGGAATGTAGTAAACCTGCCGGCTTGCCAGGGGGTGCTTTTGCGTCTTTGGCAGTCGGCACAGGTTTGGACGTGATGTTTCACAGCAGCAGGTAGGTTTGGCCAGTATAGTAACTCTTTTGCAGTCTGGACAATGTTAGAGTGTAGCCGAAATGACCGTAGGTGACTTCATGGCAGGCTTCCAGAATTTCTTTTCGCAGTGATGCAGGGATGACGAGCAAGTATGGGCTGCCGGTGGGAGAAAAGTTTTTCTTGTATAGGACGTCGTTCTTTAAACAAAAAGATGGCAGTCCTCTGGCAAAAACTTGCGGCACGTTTTCACGGCGTCCTTCTAAGAAGTCGATAAGCGGAAGCAGGCCAGGTCACTGCGCTGCTCTTGTGAAATAGTGGCTGCATTGATGACTCTTAAGAATGCGGCGTCCATAGACTCGTCAATAATAGAGGCAGGCTCGACGGGTGACCGTGAGAGACAGTCCGCGTCGGTGTGCTTCTTCCCTGATTTATAAATTATGGTCATATCAAACTCTTGAAGCCGAAGGCTTCAGCATGCTAAATGGCCAGATTGGCCTTTCAAGTTAGTGAGCCAGCAAAATGAGTTGTGATCGCTGACAACCTTGAATGAGTGGCCGTACAGCGATCGAAATTTGAGAATCATCCAGACCACGGCGAGGCACTCTTTCTCGGTAGTCTAGTAGTTCTCTTTCCTGCGAGAGAGTGCTCTGCTGGCATAGGCTATCACTTCCTCGAAGTTATCTTGCCATTGTATCAGTACGGCGCCCAGACCTACATTGCTTGTGTCGGTGTGAAGTGCTGTTGGCGCTTCCTGGTCGAAGTGCGCAAGAACCGGAGGTGTTCGGTGGCATTGGCATAATTCGTTGAATGCAGTTTGTTCCTTTTCGCCCCAAAGAAAGGGGACATCCTCTCGTGTGAGCCATTTCAAAGACACCGCAATAGACGGAAAGTTGCCAATGAATCGTCAGTAATAAGCGCAAAGTCCTAAGAAGCGTCTTACTGACGATTCATTGGCAACTTTCCGTCTATTGCGGTGTCTTTGAAACGGCTCACACGAGAGGATGTCCCCTTTCTTTGGGGTGAAAAGGAACAAGGATCATGCTGTGCGGGAAACTTTGCGACAGCGTTGATTTTGCCCGGGTCAGGTCGAACACCTTCATGGCTGACCACGTGACCTAAGAAGCAAAGTTTGCTAAAACCAAAATGGCACTTCTCTGGTTTTAAAGTCAGGCCAGCCAAACGTATAGCTTGTAGAACTACGAATAAACGACTTAGGCATTCCTCAAATGTAGCTGAGAAGACAATAGCATCGTCTAGATCGACCAAGCATGTCTGCCACTTCAGTCCTGATAGCACGATGTCAAACGTTGAACAGTGGCTGGCGCTGAGCATAACCCGAATGAAAGAAATTTGAATTCATAAAGACCGTCGTCACGTAGGCAGTTTTCTCATGGTCTTTCTCATCGATCTCTATTTGCCAATAGCCACTTCGCAGGTCCATCGATGAGAAATATCGTGCATGCCGCAGCCGATCAAGAGAGCCATCTATGTGTGAGAGTAGGTAGACGTGTGTCTTTGTGACTTGGTTTAACTTGTGGTAATCTATACAGAAACGCAAGCCGCCATTTTTTTTTACCAATACCAGGAGGGATGCCCAGGGACTTTTGAAAAGCTGTATTAGGTCATCTTGGAGCATCTTCTGAACTTGCTTTTGGATCTCCTCGCATTCTTTGGAGCTACATCATATGCGTGGTGCCGGATTGGTCTCATATTTTCTTCAACAATGATTCGGTGCCGGGTTAGTGGTGTTTGTTTGACCTTCGACGTGCACGAAAAACAATTTTGGAGCTGCTGTATCAGCTCTAGTATGCGCTGTTTATCCGAGGGTGACAGGGTAGAGCAAATGTCGACAGACAAAGGTGTCGAGGTTGGGACGGTCGCATCATCCGGTCGCAAAGCAAAGCAATCTCTGGCTTGGTCCACATCGTCGTAGTTGGCGATTGCGGTGCCCTTCTGGATGTAACGGCGCTCGTTGCTGAAGTTGGTGAGGAGCACTTCTGCCCGCCCCTCAGTTAGTGCGAGAACGCCCTTTGCTATGGAAACACCTTGTGTGAGCAATAGTGTGACTATTCGCTTCGCTATCACCTCGTTCCGGCACCGCCATTCAATAACACTGACACAAGGCAGCAAGATCTCGGCGGGAGCATCACATCATCAACTACACGTAAACGTTGCAGTTGCTGTTGCTCAGTGGGGGCGGCGACGTAAAGATGGGCGAAAAAGGTGACGATACGTTCTGGAATGTTGATGACAGCACCGTACTCTTGCAGAAAATCCATACCCATAATCAGCTCTTTACAACAGCCCGGTAAAATGACAAAAGTGGCGACGAAGCTCGAATCACCGATTACGAGCCGAGTGGTGCATTTACTGGTTGGCGTCATTAGCTGTCCACCAGCACTACTTACGCTCGGCCAACTTCACGGCATCTTGACCTTCTCAAGGCGGTCGGCGAGCTCTTGTCGCATAATAGAGAAGTCAGCACCAGTGTCAACCAGTGCTGTTACGTAGTGTCCGTCTATAATAACGCTAAGGTCGGCACGTACAAATTCATCAGCATTAGTACTCGTAGTTGTCGTCGTCTTTGTCATCACAGTCGTCATGTCGTCTTTGTGTAGAGGCAAGGGGCCTTTTGGCGTCTAGGCAATTGGCAACCTTCTTTGCCCTTGGAGGTCGTGGCAGTTAGTTTCTCTGGCACGGGCTTGGGGAGAGGTTTCTGACGGCGTCAGCGTAACTTCAGCGATTCGGGGAAGTGTGACCTCGTGCAGGTGAGGGAGACCACCAGCGACGACATAGTGAAAAAGCTTGGTTGATTGGCAGGTGATCAGCACCATGATCATGATGGTCTCCAAAATAAAATGAAGCGGGACGAGAAAAGTATCCAAACCGGGCTTCTCGATGACAGCAGTAGCGCGAGATGTGGCCTGGTTCGCCGCAGTGAAAACAAAGGGGTCAACGGTCGACAATGCGCCACAAGTCGGTCCGGCGCACTAGCGCACAGGTTCCCGCTGCCACCAAGGCAAGGTAAGCGGCTGTGGCTGAAAGGGTGCTTCTTCTGGTGCAGGCACATGACGACAGACAGCATCAGCATAGGTCAACGGACGTGGTTCAGGTGGTGACGCCGCTGATCAAAAGGTTTGCCGTAGTTCGTGGTGCACGATTTCTGCTACAGAAGCAACTGGAGGCTTGGTCGACGGAAGGCCGAGGGCCCGCAGTTCTTCGCGCAGGATTTGCCTTATCATTTGCCGTAGAGAGCTTTCGGAAACAACAGCGTTTTGAGCGGTGGCACCAACAGGCGTTTGTTCGGGCGAGCGGTCAAAGTGGCGGCATCGTTGCCGGAGTGCCCGCTCAATGACAGTCGCCTCTTTGATAAATTCATCCACTGTTGTTGGCAGATTTCGTACAAGGCCGGGGAAAAGCGGTTCCTTAACTCCCCACGTCGGGTGACAAACTTTCCTTGCCTCGAGCATGTCACGGTCAGCGTGGTGAAATAGACGGGCCATATCTTCGGCAAACACGGCGACACTTTCGTTCGGTTTTTGCACGCGGGCTTCAATCATCGGTTGTGCGAGATGCTGTCGGCCCGCACTTAGGAACGTCTCCAGAAGCTTTTGGCGGAAATTGTCCCAGGTTTGGAAAGTAGGCTCCCTGTTCTCGTACCATGTGTGAGCGCTATTTTCCATTGCGAAGTAGGCACGGCCAAGTTTCTCTTGTGCACTCCAGCGATTTACAACAGCGGTCCGCTCGAACTGGTCGAGCCAATCTTCAACATCCTCATACACTTCTCCACGGAAAACTTCAGGAACACGAGGAGGCTCAAAGGTTACCTGGGAAGGAAAGAGTCGGCTGGGTAGGAGGAAGATTTGCAGCCGTTGAAGGGGTCGCCATGTTGGTAAGAGGAGATGCAGTCAAGAGCCTGTGCAGTCAAGAGCCTGTGTACCGATTCAGCCTAGTACACTGGCTGAATCGGTGTACTCGAGTTGTAACAAGATGTCGAGGCTCCGGACTAGGTGTACGGTCCCGAACAACGCTTTCCTGCATCAGGTGGCAGACCGCAGCACCTCCACCTGTGTTGCGACGTTAAGACAGAGGTCGTATTTGAAGAAGCTGAGAAAGCAGCAGCGGGTCAATCTTTTTTATTTACCGCGCGCCAGAGAGTTCCTCGTCTTTCTCATTGCTTCCTGCATAAAAGCGTGCAGATTCGCATATGCACGGTCACCTTCGTCTTTCTTGCAGGACGCACGTGATAATAGGTTCACAGCTATGTGACCTGTCTTGGTACACAGCCACATAGTGCACAGCTACGTGCACTAGTGTAGGTACACAGCCTCGTAGTGCAAAGACATGCAGGTGCACAGCTACGTGCACCATGTAGGTACACAGCCACATAGTGCACAGCTGTGTAGGTGCACAGCTGAATAGGTTCACAGTTATGTGACAAGTTTTGATACATAGCCTTGTAGTGCACAGCTACGTGCACTAATGTAGGTACACAGCACGTAGTACAAAGCTATGCATGTGCATAGCTACATGCACCTATGTAGGTACACAGCCATGTAGTGCACAGCTGCATAAATGCTCAACTACGCAGGTGCACAGCTGCAGAGGTTCACAGTTATGTGACCTGTGTTGGTACACAGCCACATAGGGCGAAGCTATGCAGGTGCATACCTACGTGCACCTATGTAGGTACACAGTCACGTAGTGCACAGCTGCATAGGTTCACAGTTATGTGACCTGTGTTATACACAGCCACGTAGTGCACAGCTACATGTACCAATGAAGGTATGCAGCCATGTAGTGCAAAACTATGTAGATGCATAGCTACTTGCACCTATGAAGGTACATGGCCAGGTAGTGCACAGCTGCATAAGTGCACTGGTTTGTAGGTGCATATGTTGCTTTACAGATGCATAGTGGGTAGTTTAACGCCACTTGAAATTTCGTGATATGCTCCGCTGCGGTGGTGTAGTGGCCAAGGTACTCAGCTGCAGACCCGCAGGTCCTGAGATCGAATCCCAGCTGTGGCGGCTGCATTTTTGATGGAGGTGAAAATGCTATAGGCCCGTGTACTCTGATTTGGGTGCATGTTAAAGAACCCCACATAATTGAAATTTTTGGAGCCCTTCACTATGGTGTCTTTCATAATCATATGGTGGTTCTGGGATGGTAAATCCCACATATCAATCAATCACTTTGGTTATATGGTGCATAGCTTCTGGGAACCTTGGTGCAAATATGGACATTTGCACTGGTTGGGAGACTGCAAGACAAAACAGTATCTCTTCTGTTTCTCTATGCCTATGCGAAATTCTGTTTTTGCACCTGAACATTCCTCAAAGCATAGTGAGTGGTTAGTTACTTCTCAAAACGATTAATTATAGCTGTGTGGGCATTTCAGAACTGTACTTTCAATAGGCACCTTAGGAGAGTTTGCAGTGGCTACTGTCACATGCATGAACGTTTCTCTCTCACGGCAGTAGAGGTGTCTGTTAAGAAGTGAAGCAGGGCAAGTAAATGACCTGATAACGCTATCGTGTTCCACTCCTAAAGGCGATGCTTCAGCGCAACTCCCGCCCGTGGTTTTCTGACTTCCTTGTATCTCACTGTGCCTTCTTCTTTGTGGCATGCAGGTTTCAGCAAACAGCCAGTCGCGGCATGAGTTCGGTCTGGAAGCGACTGCAGAGGGTCAACAAGCATGCAGCCAAGTTCCAACTGGTGGCCTCCTTTCGAGAGCTGGTGGTCACCGGTAGCAGAAAATGGTACGTGTGGGCTACAGATTTCAAGTGCTTAGGCGAGACAAGTATTTGAGAATTTTTTTTTTCACTCAGTTGAGCAGCGCTTTAGAAACTTCAGATATGAATCGGGGAAAGCAGAACTTATGATAACTGCTATGAACATGGTGACAGCAAAGTTAATCGTGTAACACTTATACTGTCATATTATGGTGGCAAGAATATCCATGTCCTTTTTTGTGAGCATTTGTCTTGTTAACATATAGGACAGCCATTTTTTTTCTTGTGTTCTCGTACCTATGTGCCTGTGTCACTCAACACAAGATGGGCGATGTTGGGAGCGTCCCCTTTGAATCGGGGGGGGGGACTCCTCTAGGTGCTATGTTGTTTGTGCGAAGAAGTGGTCACCTCTGAAGTTTGCGCTCATTTCAGTTGAGATTATTACTGTAATGGAATGGAATGAAAAAACTTTATTTTAATGGAATGAAAAAACTTTATTTAATCATTACTGTAAAAAAAGTTTTTATTCTGTGTGGATGGATGGATAGACAGATGGATGTATGAGGCTGTATATACCCTTTTGATTGGATGACAACTTGCATTATCTATCTTCCTACATGCTTGCGTCACCTGGCGGATAAAAATGACCACAGTGCCATCACTGACCTGTTGTCGTGGTTGTCATACCTGTCGAGTGCAGGGTTGTTTGGCGACACACGTGAATACTTTTTTACCTTGCGAAAGTGCCTTTATTTGTGTTGCTTGTAGTTCTTACTCGTCATTGCTGCGTTGACTTCTTGGATAAGTCATCTGGCTATCCACAAAATGCAGCTGCTTGCGTGATTCTATTGCTGTGTTGAGTGCGATGCTGGTGCATATATAGCCCATCGGTGTCATGATTCTCGGTTGTGCGGTTCCTGAGTGTCAAGTTGAATCTTATGGAATGCGGTGTTCCATGGTTTGCTGCTGTAATGGAGGCTGGACAGTATGATACTGCTACATTGGGGTACAAGAACCTGCTGCTTTATTTTTGAGGGCTCGCACACTTGCTTCATTTGTGCTGATTACTTCGTTTTGACATTAGCACTTGCCCCGCTGTGGTGATCTAGTAGCTAAGGTACTCGGCTGCTGACCCGCAGGTCGCGGGATTGAATCCTGGCTGCGTCGACTGCATTTTCGATGGAGGTGAAAATGCTGTATGCCCGCGTGCTCAGATTTGGGTGCACATTAAAGAACCCCAGGCGGTGGAAATTTCCGGAGCCCTCCACTACGGCGTCTCATAATCATATGGTGGTTTTGGGGTGTTGAACCCCACATATAAATCAGTCGACATCAGTACTTCTCCACTACATGCGCCTTTCATAGAGAGATTTCTCTTTTGCATTTAGATAATGATTTATTTGTGTGTCTGAGACTGGTCCTGATCTGGTATACTCTTTCATTCTTCACAGGCAGCCACATAAGTTACTTGTCATATGGACACGGAGGGGACGCCGGGTGGCCACCCAGGTATGAGACAGCACAAATGTCTGTCGTCCATGCTTTCGCGGATCATTGTCAACCTGAAGGGGTTGGTTCATGCCCGCCCCAGGAAATCTGAATGCCCAACTGCGGCTAGGAGCAGTAACCGGGTTAAGAATCGAGCAAATCCGTTAACCTAAAATGGGAAAAATTGATGCCACTGTGATGACATACCACTGCCAACATACATAAATCATGGCCATAAATTGAATGTGCAACCAATTTTTGTGTGTTCAGCATAGGAAGTGAATGCAAAAATTATATTTATACAAAGTAAAAATGTAATGGGTGTTCATGCTTTTTTTTTTTTAGTAAGAAAAACACTGCCTTGGTTCTGAAAGATGAAACCGGTATAGTTTACTTTCTCGGAATACATAGTTGCTTAATAACTTAATGTCAGTGTCGCTAATTTTCAGACAATATTACTGTCCACGAAGAACCATGTTGTTTTCATTATGGCCCATAGGTCCAGGTTAAAATAGACAATAAATAGAAGTGTGGAAATGTGAAAAGACTTCAAAAGCTGAATATTTCACAGGAATCGAACCCAGGACCTTTAATATAGTTCAAAGATGTGTTAAAGTAAAGAATGAGAAAATTTATTCAATTTCAATTACATTGCAAAAGCTCTGCCCCTTTTTTGTGGAGCTTGCTTTAGGGTAGTTAACCGATTCCTTTTCAGCTCTACAGAACCTGAATACTGGAGCTTTCTTGCCACTGCATGCAACGTGTGCATGAAGACAAGGGCTGCGAATCAATTCTCTCGTCACTTTCAATGCAGGCGAGGTCGTGGGAGCCCACTATCCGCGATCCGTATCAAGGGCGTGTCGCCTGGCCCGTGCCGGAAAATGTGGAGGTGTCCGTCACGCTGTTCCGCGATCCAAACAGCAACGTCTTTGAGGACAAGGAATGGAGCTTTGTCATCGAAGATGTGCGTGGTGACGTGAATCATTCCTCTTTTGTGTGTTGCACCTAGTGTAACAGTAGGTTAATAGTATGGTTATCCATTGTGATTAGCTGACTGACCCATTGTGATTAGATGACTCTTCAATGACATGATTATCCCCTGTGGTCTAGTGTTAGAGAAACCCCATTACACTGTATCACAATGTAAAGCTCTGGTTAAATGGCATAAGCAACTGTTAACCTTAGAAGATGACTGTGCTGGGAAAAAGGGTCGCATTTGGGGTCCGGCCAGTGCTTGAAATAGGCTAGCCAAGCAAGACTGCAAGAATTTTTTTTGAGCTGCGAGGATGCAATGCTGCAATAAATGTGGAAACGTGCTTTTTGTTGCATCGTTACTGTGCAGAAAATCTTTCAAAGGGTCACCCTTGGAGAATCTAGAGCACTTGAAAGAAAAGGTGTACATTACATTTTCTTCAGCTACATTAAGGATAAAGGAATAGCAGCAATGACTGCTGCACAAGGCTTCAGTGAAGGCCTTCAAAGTTGTACTGTTGTGTAAAGGGTGCTCTAGCATCTTTGTTGTAATAATCAACTTCCAAGTGTGTCGGCTGTTTTAGCCTTGGCTCTCTTTATTCTCAAAGGAAAGCATTCGCTTTTGTTGGTAATAGAACCACTGTTATAGTTTATTGTTGAGTAAAACACAGTGAAGGTGCAGTAAAACACCAACTTAAGGTTACGATCCTGAGAATGTGAGCTTGGTATGGAATTATGAACTGAACATCACACGTAAGAGACTAGGACACAGAATAGGAACAGTGCTGTCTATGCTTGGGCAAGTATTCTAATACTTTGAATATTTGAACTTGCTTTAATTTGAATTGAAAATATTGAAACTTTGAAAGTGTTCGAAATGAATAAGTAAATGTATATTAGTTCGTTTATAATCACCATAAAGGTGATTTCAGTTAAGTGGACGGGTGCTGAGCTGTGAAAGCAGCTTTTCAAACCTGTACTTTGTGTATAATGTTCTGCAAAGGTCGCTTCGCTGTAATGAAGAATTGTTAAGCCGTGAACAGACCTGTTTATTGAAAGTTTGCATTTTGGCGAAGCTTCAATTTAAGGTTAAATGAACATATGAGCCTCACATAGATTAATTTTGATGCTTTGAAGCTTCTTATACCAGCTTATGTGCTTAAATATAACAAATAATAAAACATAACATATTTTGCAGGTTATCACTTCCATTTTACCAAAAGTCAAATCCTGCTTCTGTTCAATGTTGTTTTTACATCCTTTTGAACCAAATGAGTGGCGATTACACAGGCCTCGTTTTAATAATATATATATATATATATATATATATATATATATATATATATATATATATATTATTACGAGGCAGTGGGCATGGCTCTACCGTCGTGGACAACAGTTCGATGAAAAAGAAGTGGACTCGCCGCGCGAGAGACTGGCAGCTCTGAAGCGTCACTTTGGCATGTAAATATAGGAAATACGCTCATTCCTCTCTTCCGTGTGTTTGCGAGCTCCGTAACAAATTGGTGGAGGTGCTGGGTAACGAAGCGCCATACAACGGAGCTCCGCAGTGGTCGTCAAATCGGAGTTTCCGTGATGGAACACGGGACTGATCCCACGGCCACCTCTCCATCGGCTTCGGCGACGCCCGCACCATCCACGGCAACGCCTCCACTGGCCCCACCCCCACCCACGTACGTGCTGACGCATCCGAAGCATCCTGGAACGTTCTGCGGTACGGACCAAGTTGATGTCGACGACTGGATAGCCGACTACGAACGCACCAGTGCTCTCAACCGGTATGATCCGACTCTTATGCTGGCCAATGTGCTGTTTTACCTGAAAGGCACGGCCAAAGTCTGGTACGAGAACCATGAGGAGGAGATCGGCAGTTGGGACACCTTCAAGGAAAAGCTTCGCGACTTATTTGGGAAGCCCATCGGTCGAAAGGCGGCTGCAAAGAAGGAGTTGTCTATACGTGCTCAGACGTCCACAGAGCCGTATATCTCATATATACAGGACGTGCTGGCTCTATGTCGTAAAGTTGACAACGACATGTCGGAGTCTGACAAGGTTGGCCACGTCCTCAAGGGCATAGCGGACGACGCGTTCAACCTGCTAATGTGCCGGAACTGTGCGACCGTCGACGAAATTATTGAGGAATGCCGGCGTTTTGAACTGGCCAAAAGCAGGCGGATTTCAAGATCATTTACTCGACTGCCGAACACCGCAGCGACGTCCTCCTGCGAAGATGGACTGTCCTCCCATCGGCAGTCTTCACCAGCGTCTGAAATTACGCGAATTGTCCGGCGGGAAATCGAAGCAATTACACCTACTCTTCCCGCCAACGGCCACGTCGATTTGCAAGTACCTCAGGTTTGCTTGGTACAGTCGATTGTGCGGGAAGAACTGAGCAATTTGGGCTTCGATGTCTGCGCCGTTGCTCAGTCTCGACCAATTGGCTTCCGTTCAAGGTCGCCGCCTCGCCCCAGGTCACCACCCCAAGAAAGGTCTTATCCACGCTCTCGCAATCCGGCCGAATGGAGAACTGCGGATGATCGGCCGATCTGCTTTAACTGCCGCCGCATAGGTCACGTCGCACGGTATTGCCACAACCATTGGTCTTCGTCCCGAAACCAGTATAACACTGCTCGCCGCACCGATAGCTACCGTCGTTTCCAACCTCCTGAGCCGATCGCCGACAACTACCGCCGGCCTCTGCCCGTCGATTCCTACGCCTGCGATGCCCCTGATACGCAGCACAGCCGCTCACCGTCGCCTCGACGTCACCAGTCTCGTTCGCCGCCAGGACGTCGCCCGTCGTCCCCTTCTCCTCTACGACGACGCCCGACCTCCCCGCTCAATTCTCACCAGGGAAACTAAGCGGTGCAGCTCTTGGAGGTGAAGCTGCATCCTCGGTACCGACCTCAAATCCTCTCCTTGTACTGCCGACACGACGAAATTTGATCGACGTCGACGTTGACGGCCTGACTGTTTCTGCACTTGTTGACACTGGGGCGCATATTTCTGTGATGAGTGCCCGACTTCGTCGCCGCCTGAAGAAAGTGCTCACACCGGCTGCCCCTGGCGTTATTCGTGTCGCCGACGGAAGAAGTCTTGCCATCACAGGAATGTGCACAGCACGCATCACTATCGCCGATCACCCCACATCTGTTCTCTTTGCAGTTATTGAGCAGTGCCCAAATGACCTAATTCTTGGTTTAGATTTCTTGTCCACCCATGCTGCTCTCATCGACTGTGCAACCGGCGTTCTTCAACTTGAACTGCCTCGACTTGGACCTGTGCCGTCCTCACCGTCACACCGCTTGTGCGCTGTTGATTATGTTCGGCTGTCACCGCAAGCCACCACGTGTGTTGCCTTAACGATATCACCAGCTCTTCCTGACGGTGACTACATAGTGTCTCCATTGGTGGATGTGCTCTTGGCTCGAAGTGTTGCTGTGCCGCATACAATCGTGACTATTGTGGACAACTACGTTCAGCTTCCGCTCCTTAACTTCAGTAGTTCGACCCAAGTTCTCCCGCAAGGCATTTCGTTAGCCCACGTTTCCCCACTTGATGCATGTAGCATCGTGGCATTGGACCCTGAAGACTGTTCGTCCCCTACTGCAGCCAGCCGAGCAAACGCACCTAGCGACGAAATCACGATGATGATCGCCCCTGATCTTCTGCCCTGTCAGTTGGCGCAACTTCACCACGTTCTGACTACCTACCGAGATATTTTCGACTTCGATGACCGCCCTTTAGGGCAAACGTCCTTCGTGCGTCATCAAATACATACCGGCGATGCTAATCCTGTTAGACGGCGACCGTATCGTGTTTCCCAGTCCGAACGCCAGGTCATACAACGAGAAGTCGAGAAAATGCTCTCCAAAGGAGTCATAGAGGCCTCTTCAAGTCCATGGGCGTCACCTGTTGTTTTAGTGAAAAAGAAGGATGGCAGCTGGAGATTTTGCGTTGACTACCGTGCCTTGAACAAGATAACCCGCAAAGACGTATATCCGCTGCCACGAATCGACGACGCCCTTGATTGCCTTCATGGCGCGCGATACTTCTCATCTATTGATCTGCGTTCGGGCTACTGGCAAATTTCTGTCGACGACTTAGACCGAGAAAAGACTGCCTTCATCACACCGGACGGCCTTTATCAGTTCAAGGTTATGCCTTTTGGGCTGTGCAACGCCCCGGCAACGTTCGAACGCATGATGGACTCTCTTCTTCGTGGTTATAAATGGTCCATCTGTCTTTGCTACCTCGACGATGTGATTGTTTTTTCCCCAACATTTGAAACTCACTTAACTCGTTTGTCGACCATTTTAGCCGTTTTTCGTCGAGCAGGACTCCAGCTGAACTCGAAAAAGTGCAATTTCGGCCGACAACAAATCACGATCCTTGGTCATCTTGTAAGTGCTGCTGGCGTCCGACCTGACCCTGACAAGATTAGCGCTGTCAAGAATTTCCCTCTGCCTTCTTCAACCAAAGATGTTCGGAGTTTTGTGGGCTTATGCTCGTACTTCCGCCGCTTTATACGCGATTTCGCTACAATTGCACGACCACTAACTGATCTTCTCAAAAAGAACGTGCCCTTCTCGTGGGGCCAAGACCAAGCAGCTGCGTTTTCCACGCTGATCGACCTGCTCATTTCACCACCAATACTGGCTCACTTTGACCCGTCTGCGACGACTGAAGTACGCACAGACGCCAGTGCTCACGGAATCGGCGCCGTCCTCGCTCAACACCAGGGAGGCCAAACGCGTGTTATTGCGTATGCCAGCCGCCTTCTCTCCACATCTGAGCGAAACTATTCGATAACAGAGCGCGAGTGTCTTGCGTTGGTCTGGGCTGTAGCGAAATTTCGCCCCTACTTGTATGGCCGCGAGTTTTCAGTTATTACGGACCACCACGCTCTGTGTTGGCTGTCGTCGCTCAAGGACCCAACTGGTCGCCTAGGTCGCTGGGCTCTACGTCTCCAGGAGTATAACTTCGACGTAATTTATAAGTCGGGCAGGTTGCACCAAGATGCTGATTGTCTCTCGCGTTATCCGGTGGACCCTGCTAGCCTCGCTGTCCATGAAGGCGATTCTTGTGTGCTCGCCATATCTGATTTGCACGACATCGGCACAGAGCAGCGCCGGGACGCAACCCTCAAGAAGGTCATTCAGCGAGTATCTTCAGGACATTCCGACCCTTCTCTCCGTCAATATGTCCTTCGCAACGACATTCTGTATCGTCGCAACATGAAGTCTGATGGCCCGGAATATTTGTTAGTTATTCCCCAACACATGCGTGCCACTATTCTTCAACATCTGCATGACGCACCGACGGCGGGACACCTGGGTTTTTCACGCACCTATCACCGCGTGCGGCAACGGTTCTTTTGGCCTGGCATGTATAAATTTGTGCGCCGTTATGTCGCTGCTTGCGAGCGCTGCCAGCGTCGGAAACGTCCTGCTCTCCGTCCGGCTGGCCTGCTCCAACCTATCGACATTCCCCCGGAACCATTCTTCCGCATCGGCCTCGACTTGCTCGGACCTTTCCCGACGTCCGTGTCAGGCAACAAGTGGATCGCTGTCGCAACCGACTATGCGACCAGATACGCGATAACTCGTGCATTGCCAACTAGCTGCGCTACAGACGTCGCAGACTTTCTCCTAAATGACGTCATTCTGCGGCATGGAGCTCCGCGCCAGCTTTTGACGGATCGGGGCCGCTGCTTCCTCGCAAAAGTTATCGACGAAATCCTCCGGAGCTGCTCTACCGAACATCACCTTACTACTGCCTACCATCCCCAGACTAACGGTCTCACGGAGCGTCTCAACCGAACTCTTACAGACATGTTGTCTATGTACGTCTCTGCTGACCACCGTGACTGGGACGCAATGCTCCCCTACGTTACATTTGCATATAATTCGTCAAGACATGACACCGCCGGCTACTCTCCATTCTTTCTTTTGTACGGCTGCAACCCTGCGTTGCCATTCGACACACTCCTTCCTTCTGCTACTATCCAACCAACGGTGTATGCGCAGGACGCTGCTTCTCGAGCCCGCGTCGCTCGCCAAATCGCGCACACTCGGCTCAGTGCTTCTCAGGCCGCACAAAAAGTCCGCTACGATGACTCGCACCGCGACGTTGACTACCCTGATGACTCTCTTGTCCTACTCTGGACGCCGTATCGACGTGAAGGTTTGTGCGAGAAGCTCCTCCCACGATACACAGGACCCTACAAAGTTCTCCGCAAGGTCACCGACGTCGACTACCTCATCACTCCCGTTCAACCGCACTCATCCTCTGCTACACCATCTACTGATGTTGTTCATGTGTCGCGCCTAAAGCCCTACTATACTGCCAGTCCTGATTGACTTAGGGGCGCCGTGACGGCGCTTTGTTCGCCGGGGGTGATATTACGAGGCAGTGGGCATGGCTCTACCGTCGTGGACAACAGTTCGATGAAAAAGAAGTGGACTCGCCGCGCGAGAGACTGGCAGCTCTGAAGCGTCACTTTGGCATGTAAATATAGGAAATACGCTCATTCCTCTCTTCCGTGTGTTTGCGAGCTCCGTAACAATATATATATATATATATATATAGTGTGCGCGTTAGTTTAGTCATGAAAAATAGGCCCATTTTTCTTTATAACTTCATGTACACTATTCGAATTTGATTCAAAATTATTCAACCAAACTTACTGTTCGCTGCAAACCTAAAATTCACTATTCGCACAAGCCTAGTGCTGTCACGTGTTTACACTCTGCGTATCTGTCATTTAAATGCACTGTTTGATTTGTAATTCTCAGGGTTCCTTGCGGGGGACATTACATGTAGGATGTAATAGAGAAGTGTAACAAGAACTGAAATGGTTCTCGCGTAAATTAGTTTCCTCAAAGACAGGTGCACAATACATGAGCATTGTGACTGGAAAAGTCACAATTCTTTGAGACTGGAAAAGTGATTGCAGACTAGCTTTGTTTATCTGATCACGAATGTGACTTGTCGGCGCTCCCGCAGATCTCGGCTCAGGGCAAGCGGCGGCACATAGCGGTCGGCGTGATCAACGTGGCCAAGTTTGCACGTCCCGAGCCAACACAGACGGAGGTGATGCTGCACTTGCGGCCGCTGACGCCCAAGTGCAGCGCGGCGCACTTGCAACTCATGTTGTCGTGCAGTCTGCTGCGCGAAGGAAAGGCCACGTACGTCTTCTCACCACTTCTGCTTGCAGTCAAACCTCCTCAATGATCTGAAATATTGGATAGAAAGAAGTGTGGGATATAAGAAATTGCTTGCATAGAACGAAACACTAGGTATTGCAAATCACTGGATATAATGAATTCCCAGGATGCAGAAAACTACTATAGACTCTCAGTGAATTGAAATCTCTTAAAAGAGATTACTGCTTAAATGCTGCCATTAACTTGGTTGGAGTCGTACTTGAATTCTTCGCCCTTGTTCATCTCTGTGTAAACAGAACATACTTTGCTGGTCTACTCATGTTTCGATTTATGGAAGTCTTCTGTAAAAACAAAAAAAAAAAACTGTCCCACCAGTGTTACAGATTTTCGCTTATAACGAGTTTGTGCATGTACCGCATTCACTCGAGCCTAGTAACACGTGACATCTTGAGTTCTTTAAAAGCACACTCTTCTTCATGTGAAATGACCCAAAGTAAACTTGTGAGAAGTTTAGTTGATCAGCTTAACTTTCGGAGTATAGTGAATGAGTGTGGTTATGTGGTTGAGTTGGTTAGTGTACATTAGTTAGCGCTGTGTGAACACGTAAGTGCCGAAAGAAATGTCCCGCAGTAAGCTAGGAAAGCAAAGAGCAATGCACACGAGCTCTCTTTGCTTTAGTTGTCCTCAAACCTTACTATACAAAAGTTGCATATTATGCGAAAATAAGTTCATTATATCTAGAAATTTGTTATAAAGGTTGATACCTATCACTGTATTGATTGCAAGACTATTTTTAATTTACCTACTCACAAGCAACATTTTGGTATATCCGGGATCGCTTGCTTGAGGGGTGAGTGTACTTCACTTTGTCGCTTTTCTTTCAGCATTTACGTGCGTGCACTGAAAACTTTTTTAAATTGACATAGCATTTCTTCTTCGTGCTTCATTTAATGTTGTAACCTTGCGTGGTCGTGCACAGAGATGAGGACATGCAGAGCATAGCGAGCCTGCTGAGTGCAGCACCCCTGGCGGCACCGGACTACGCCAACCTCGAGGACTTCGAAGAGGAAGCGTCCCCGCAGGCCTCGGCGCAGCTCTCGAGGCTGGCTGCCGACTGCTCGAGTCTCCTGAGCGCCGGCGACAGTAGTCCCGCGCCCTCCCCTGTCAACACGGAGAACGACCTCGGTGGGCAACCCCTTCCTGGCTTTTTTTTTTTTTTTTTTCACGAGAAAAAAACTAGAATTTCAAAGTTCTAGCAGCTGGAGGTATTCACAAAGTGCGATATTGCATAGTCAGTTAAGACCACAGAGCAAGATAAAAGAGGAGTGCCTACTCCACCACCGCCCTACGCATTCTCTCGGGACAAAGCATACAATGCAGACACGGCAGCCTAACCGATTCTTTTGCGCTCCCCTCCATTCCTCTTGACGGTTTTGCTCATGCTTTCTTCTTCCCGGCGCCAATGGCAACGCGTAGCGCCTTCTGTTTAGGCGCATAGAAATCAATCAGTGCCGAGGCTGATGAGTGCATGCGCTGGTGGGGAAGACTTGCGACGGCATGGGCGGGGAGCGACACCCGAAAAGCAGACGACAAAATGGGTGGGCGAGCGGGCGCAGCAACGTGTCTAAGCGGGGCCGTGCACCGCCGCTGTAGCAACGACAGAGAGAGGACTGAGAGAACCTCCGTTCGTGGCTCTGCTTGAGGACGGCCTGTCTCCTCTGCCACTTTGCTCCAGAACGGTGGGAACACGAACGCAATCCAAATGAAGGCAGCTTAGTCTCGCATCTTGCTTTCATCAACATTCATTCTTTTATTCAAGCAACAGATTGCACAAATTACATATATCGCTTCGAATAATTATCGCAGTCACATATTACTGTGTAGTATGCTGGATCATTCCTTGTGGTACGTCACTTCCACCATGTTGGGGCCTGTGAAGTGACGGGGAAGCGGTATTCAGTCTGACATCTCACTTTTTATGGGGACGCGTAATGTTGAAAACCTTGGCAGATGAATCGTGAGCGGCCATTGCATGAATTTCTCTTGCTTGCTTGAAATGCTCAGCTCTTTGAGGGACTCTAAGGTGTTGAGACAGATGGGAAATTGATTTTGTGCTTTTAGATCCCGTTAATATGAAGCTAAAAAACTCTCCTGCTCTTTTGGTCTTGTGGTCTGCTCATTTAATCCTGTGATGCCCTTCTCAACCATGGCAAAAAAAAAAAAAAAAAGAGAGACTCAGGAGTGGGTTTATTCGACGATGGACACTTCACTTACTGTGCTAGTGAATAACAGAAGAGACCGTGTTGAGCAAATGGAGCGGGAGAAAGGACAATCGCGTGGCTATGCTAAATCATTGGCGCCTTTGTGTGGTCATAAACCATCACTTTTTTTTTTTTTTCCTGTCCTTGACATGTCTTTCTTTGAAAATCTAAACTTTTGTAAAAATTTGTCATGCCTACGTTTGTGATATTAGGGGCCTAGAACTATTTTTCTGCCTGCCCATTTTCGGTGCCTAAAATTCAACAGCCTCCATTACTGCTCACAAGTGCAGCTCACTCTATAGTGTTTGTCTACTCCAAAGCTCTGTAGAGGTACCCAGTGACTAGAAGTGCATCTGATCAAAACGTGGCACTTGGTTCATGTCAGCTATTCGCCAATAGCATGCCACCTGCTGTTTGACAACAAACAACAGGTGCCGGCAGCTCCTAAGTGAGTGAAAACTGGTCTCTGCATGAAGAAAGGACACATGAGAAAAGAGTGACTTCGCACTCCGTTCTCTTACAGCACAGCGACAACATTTGACTTATGTGTCTGCTATCCACAGGATGTGTGTTTTGACTAAGCCTGAGTGATGGTTCGTGAACTCTCTTAAGAGCAGCACGTTCCTCTTGGTCTTCTTTGTAGACCTGTCTCTGCGGAGCCCATCCGCTGCAGTGATGGTCGTCCAACCACCGCCTCCGCCTCCCGAGCCTCCTGAAACCGACATAAACCTGAGCAAACAAGCTGAAGCCATGGCCGAAAGCTGGGAAGCGCCATCGGTGAGTCAGACTTGTCCAGTTGCTGCAGTTGCCTGCCATGGTAGCATAGCTACTGTGGGGTTTTCACTTCCAAGCATGAAAGTGCAGGTTTTGTTGTGGGCCAAGGCAGCCATATTTCAATGAATTGTAATGCAGAAATGCCAATGTTCCTAACTTACATGAAAGATAAAAAGTATTCGTATGAAATTTTTCTGTGGCCGTTCTTGCACCTCAAGTTAAAGACCAAGCCCTGAAGAGCCTAGAAAATGTGCTGGTTAGCGTTATTGCACCTAGAAAAATTAATGACATGTTTTTAAAAGCTACCCTCTTTCCTTACTGCGCTTACGACAAGTCATGTGCTTGCGTTAAATATTGAGACATTTCTATGGCTGCTCTGTTCCGTGGTTATCTTGGCGACACAAAAGCGGCCATTTTGTATTTTCTGGTACCTCACAATATTGTAAGAAGCCATAATGGCATGTGAAGTCACCAGAAATGGTACAGTGGCATGGTGACATACTGGTGTCACTTTAGTACCAAAATAAAATACAGTAAACCCTCGTTAGCTCGAACTCGCATATCTCGAAATCTCGGTTAAGTCGAAACTTTTTTTCGCCGTGCATTAACCTCCCATAGGTGCTATGTATTTGCCCCCTCTTATCTCGAAACGTTTTCCGGGGGGAACAGTGGATATCTCGAAATCTTGACAGGGAGGGCAGAAGACAAAGTCTACTCCCAACAGGAAACGAGGGCTCCGTGCGAACGCTTAGCTCTTACTATACGTGCCGAACGCAGTCGTGAAGGGCGAATTTGAAATTCCCGCGGACGCAGCCGTTTCCTATCAGCCTTGTCAGGCAACTGTAGGAGTGATCACGTGTGCGCACCTGCGCGCGACTTATGCGCGGTGGGCGGCATGTGCAGCATGCGCCCGTCAGTACGCAACCTAGCCCTTGCATGTGCGAGCTGGTATTCTTTGTTTTCCTCGCGATCTGTGCACGACGCATCTTGCTGTCGGACGCTGTCGGACGTCGAATGCTGTCGGACGCCGATATCGTTGAGATGGCCGTGAACGACGCAGATGACCATGCAGATGAGGAAGAGCCTCGAGAAGTGCCTACGATGACAGAAACACGTAACATGCTGTGCTTGCTCCGCAACAAGGTCGAATGCAGCGGTGGCGACCAACGGTTCATGCGATGTGTTGAGCAACTGGAGAACGCCTTTCTCAGACCGAACGCTAAAGCGAAACAGGCGAGCATCACGCAATTTTTTGGTCCTCGGTAATAAATTTTTTTCCCCTCCGAATTCTTGTGCCTTTACTACGGTAGCTGTTTTGTGCAGTGGAGCTTTTCCTAGCAGCACTGGCTTTTCTTTTACAGTGACCTGGGCGAACATTTTTGGCGTTTTGCTTAACTCGAAATACCGCCTATCTCGAAATTTTCCCCGGATTTGATGGCTTCGAGTTAACGAGGGATTACTGTATATCGGCTTTTACAGAACACCACACTTGCTCAGAGGCAACTATGTATACAGGATACCTGTGTGATGGAGTAAACTCAGCTCCGAAAATAAGTATCGGTACCCATAAGAAAAGCGAGGGATGGTCATAATTAATCCACAGGGTTACGCTATGGCGTGCCTTATGGAATCCTGATTATAGTGTGCAGAACCACAGAAGTGATTCTATTGATAAAGAAAGTTTAATGGTTGTGGAAGGTGTGAACATGCGACACTGTCAGGAATTTATGCAGAAAGAAAAAAAAATTAGGAGGCCCTTAAGCTTTGCCATTAAAAGTTGAACGCAACAGGGATATTCTGTTCCTAGTGTGCACTTCAAACACTTAGGGTATGAAATTTTTTCAAGTTGCTATGCACTCACTACATGACCTTAAGGGTGCAGTAATGTGTGTGCCTTTTGTAATAGGTTACTGGCTTTAAACTATGAAGTCATTGTGATAATCCCATGTTCCGAGGCGCGATGGCAATGTACGCTTGTACCACACATTGTTACGACAATATTTAATGTATTGTGAAGTGTGTATACGGGATGCGTGTTCGTAAAGCAAAGTTGCTTTCACTGCAATTCCAAGCAGAGGAAGTTACTTGCACTGTATTCACAAGCAGAGGCACAGCTGTGTGGTAGAACACCCACTTGCCACGCAAACGACCCAGGTCCGATCTCCACTCAGACCCAGAATTTTTATTATTTATTTTATTTGCATCTTTCTAAATTTTTCGGTTGCGCAAAGATGCAGGATTTTTCGCTCTCAACCAATCGCGCCGCCACTGACGCCAGAATTTACGCGCAATGAGTTCTATAACTCTATTGGATTAAAATAAATGTAGGTAGTACTTCGGCTGCCATCTTGTGACAATACAGGTTACCATGTACGACAAGCTTCACATGCGGACTCCTGGCGATGTCTTTTGATGGTGAGCAACAACAAGAGTAACTTGAGCTGGTAGTCTGTGCAAAGAAGTTTCAGTGACCTGCGAAGTTGGACATGAATTCGTTGCTGAAAATGTCTCTGTGGTTTGAAAACGGTGTGTTGCTTGCAATTATGTGCTCCTTTAATTGGGTTGCCGCCCCTGTAAAGCTTAACTAATTTAGGCTTTTATCTGTGTGAATAATTGAAAATTTTATATGCTACATCAGCTAGTGTGCTTAAATTCACTTTTTGAGTCCAGTAGTCACTATCATAAGTAGTAGAGATATTTTTCATTGTTGATAAATATTTTTAACGTGAACTGAATGCAAGTATGCACTAAGCTGGTGCAAAATGAGTACAAATTTTTTTACTGTGTGCATAATATAGTCATCATCCTCATGCTACAGGGAATGGTACATGTCACACGTGTAGAACTAGCGAAGTGGCTAGCCTGTTCAAAATCTTATTAATTACTGATTTACAACTTTTGGCGGGTACCATATTTACTCGTATAATCCTTGCACTTTTTTTTTGACAGAAAACTGATGCAAAGTAGGGCGGTGCGAAAATTATGGGGGGAAAACATTTTACGAAAATGTACAGAGCGTTCCGCTAGTTGTGGCCGCAAGTCAGGATTCTCACGCCAGCAACTAACAGCAACCTTTGAGAAGTACTAATTAATAGTTACCTCAACAATAAAGCACAGGTTGACTACAACGCAAGATTTATTTGAGACACAAAAAGTGCAAGCAATCAGTTGAGAATTAGAATACCGTACGCAAAGCTTGTGGGCGTTGCGGGCGTAGTGGTAGCGTTCGTCGCTCAACAGGACTCCGAAAAAGGTAAGTGAAAGACGTCAGTATTGAGTTGATGGCCATTTAACAGAATCGTCTGCAGTTTCCTTCTGAAGAATTAAAGTTTACCATCAATCCCAGTCTTAGGCACACGGAAGGCCCAATACTTCTTGATAGCTTTCAGCTGCCGTCACCAGTAGTGAACACAAAACTCGTCTACTCCGAAGGGCCTACCGGCGGCCCTGTTGCCGTTGTTTAGTGCATGATCCATCACTTTCAACTTGAAAGCAGCTGTGTAGCTTTCGTATCGCCCCATAGCGTAACAATATTACAGACACAACATACAAATCACACCACAACACGCAATTGCCACTTTGGCTTGGATTGAACTGGATTGAATCTTGGTGAAATAATAGTAGGCTCTATGCTTAGGAGATGGCGCCAGACGGTGCACGCTATGATCATCAGTGGCTGGAAAGAGCAGACGACATTTTTGCAACAATTTTCGGGGGTGCGATGATTACTCGAGGAAAAAAAAAGAAATCGTATTTTTGTCGGGCGATGTGGGGGGTGCGAGGATTACACGAGTAAATACAATGAGTGTGTTCGAACTAGCCGAACAACAAGTTTTACGAAGTTCTGTTCTTTAGTGCCAAAGTGGTGAGAAAATTCTATTTCATGACTGGTGCTGATCATTGATGTGGTTGCTTGTCTAACAGTCGTCTAAAACTGACTATGTTGTCAGTGACATTCTAAGCGGCACATGCTGTACACCGCATTCACTTCGGCACCTGTCTCTCTAGATTGAAATTCGTTTCCCTCAAAAGGAAGAATGCGGGGTGTTTTGTTTGACAATGGCTTCTTTGACTCCATGCAGACGTTTCGCATCTTTTCAGAGACGATTGCCGTTAAACGATCTGCGTGATATGCTTGTTTGTTGTTTGTGTTGCGTATAGCAGTGTGGGGTGGGACAGTTTTAAACTGGTTTGACTGGTGCACTTCGCCATTCCGCACAACAGGAGCCAGGTGAGGACTTGCTGACGTGGAGCCAGCGCATGACCGAAGGCTACGATGGGGTCAGGGTGACCAACCTGACCACCTCCTGGCGAAACGGCATGGCCTTCTGCGCTCTCATACACAGCTACCGCCCTGAGCTCATCGACATGGACTCCCTGTCACCGCACGACATCTCGGGCAACTGCAAGAAGGCAGGTCTTCCCCTATTGCGTAATCGCTGCTTATTCTGGCGGTCTGTGTCACCTCAAGACTGTGTAAGCTTCTTATGCCTGATGTGCCATCACTTGATTCAAATGATGGGCCTATACAGTCCATGGGGGCATGGACGCGGCGGACATGCAGGGATATTAACGCCCTCAAAAGTTATCGGATTGTCTACTTTCTTTACCCTTTGTTAGTACTGCGACTTAACTTAAAAACTTGTAGTTATGACCCCATATCATTGCTTTGTCATAATCACTTGTTGCCTTCATACGGTTGTGTGTAACTAACAAAAAGATGGGACCATTGATACACTCTCTTTGCTTCAATCTTTGCGTCTAATGTAAGGCGTCTGATGATCAAAGCCGTCTTTGCTGGCGTGATCTGTGACGGGCCTAATCTCGCTTCACAACAGAAGGACTTCGATGCGAAGGTCTTGGGGTGGCATGCAGGCGTTTGAGGCGGCGGCGTCTTTGGGAGTTTCTCGGCTCCTGGATCCGGCCGACATGGTTCTCCTGACGGTGCCGGACAAGCTCGTTGTGGCCACGTACTTGCACCAGCTGCGACAACAGCTCAATGCACCCCCCGAGCTGCAGCGACCCCTGCACGACGCGCCGCGGCCGTCTCCGATCTCTTTCATGGCCAGCGACGAGGCCGCCTCGACGCCTGCAGAAGCAATAACAAACTTCGTACGCACCTCTACGTAAGTCTACCACGAGTAGTTGTATTCCTGATGGTCCAAAAGTTGATAGGTGTGAGCTATGCTCAATGGCAACCTAAAAAAATGTCGGCTCCACCCGAAGCCATCTCTGTACCTTCCACAGAGAATTGGCATAAAGGCTTCTCACAATAGCGATCCCTCATTTTCATGATGTCAAATATTTTACGCCGTGTTATCATTTGCTGTCAACTGTTTCAGACGATTTACAATCCTGAATCCCATACAGGCACAAATTATAACGCACTGTCTCTGAATGCACCAAATTTGCATGGCGTGATTCCAAGGCACTCATCATTACATTTCAGGAAAGTAAGTGAAGAAGTGTATTTTGTGTGAGATATAGCAACTAATGTTAATCTGCATGTAACTAAGAATTTCATTATTTTGCCATAAGTCAGCTTCAATCCTTGCATAAGAAGAATCAAATATTAGGCCCTGAATGCACGCACAATTCATTTTGTAGCTGTATATGTTTCGTGCAGAGAAAAAAAATATTTGACCTTAGTCCTGAAACGCGCCACGTTGAACAGTCGCCAAACATGGCAGCGTCTCCAGTGAAATTATCCTCTGCAGTAATACACCGCACAGTGAAGTAAATTTGTCACTACTTGTTCAGTCAGGAAGCCTGTGCAAATGTGCACTCTCTGTTTTAAGCCATTTGAACAAAGACGTGGTGCGTGGTGCCTCTGACGTTTATGTGTACAATAGTACACACGACCACTGAAGGAGATATAAACACATCTCATCTTGTCCTTCCGCAGTCCGTGACTGCGGAGGGACAAGGGCCTTTGTCAGGCTGTTCGCCTTTAGCCCTTTGCCCCTGCAGTGAGCTCTGTATCCGGCTTACTGTAAATAAAGTACTATTAGTATTACTATTACTATTACTACATCTGAGTTGCTAGTATTCAGTCGTATACTTCTTGTGGGATTCGAAAATCGCTGCTCAGCCAAGCAGAATGTTTTACTTAGTATCGACAAACTTTAAATGATTAATATGCATGGTATTTACATTAGCTGAAAAAAAGTACTTAGGGTTTGAGCGGAAACCAGCTGGCACAGTCGTATTTCACATGTGAAGGACTGGTGTGCTGCAGTTTTGTAGATGGAGCTTAAGATCTCTCAAGCTGGAATTCACTACAAGGCTCACTGTAAAGTCTGGAATGAATGGCATTGTGTGCAAGAAATATTTTCGTGTTTGATAGCCCTCATATTGTTGCAGCTATATATGTGTGGCCTTAACTATTGTTGGTTCACGAGAAATTGACGCTTCACTTGAAGCTGGGAGATACTGCAATAACTGCGCATCAGATTACATAACAGTTACGCATGTCACATCCAGGGTTTTGTGAATATTCAAAATTTTGAATCTGATTATTTCATAAGTGAAAGATATTCAATTCGATAGATCCATATTCATATTATTTTAAAATATAAACATTTGGACATGGTCGAATGTGGGGCTAAACAGGCGAACGTTCTGATGTATAACTTATGCCTCAATATAACGAAGTAAATGAAAAATATTCTCCAACAGACACAGTGTTAGGAATATGCTCTTATAATAAATTTTCAGATATAACGAACTTATTTTCATGTAAGATGCAACTTTGTTGTAATGAGCTTTGAGTGCATTTTAATTTTGGAACAACTAACGACTTATGAATGCTACACATTCTCATTTTGTTTAGCAAAACATTGCTAATGCATTTTGGTGCACTTCTCTGCTATGGCATACTGCCAGTCACTGCATGGCTATGCTTTGTTACCGGCAATAAGCTATGTTTTACGGCAGTCTTTGAGAAATATGCTTGATGCATGCATTGCCTTAGGACTCAGCTTCAGCCTTTTGTCCCACACGGCCAGTTACAGGAGTAGTTTCCCTCGTAAGCCTGTGCAGTACCTTTATTCAATAACTTTATTCAGCAGCATGCATTGTGCCTTTGGGTTTCGTGAATAGATGCAATAAAATGACCCTTGAGCGTATTACAAAAACGATGTTTAGATGCACATACACAGGTATGCCTGTAAAATGCAGACTATGGTTACGATTTACTTTGGGACTAATTTTATGCTTTCAAATGTGCAATGTTCTTTGAGGACATAGTGCTCATTACTCCAAGAGTGATATTTTTACTCCTTTAAAGATGTCGGTTTAAGGTAGATAGGGCTTTGAAGAAGATGAAAGACAACATGCCTGTATAAATGTGTCCGAATCCTGCTGTTTTCCAGAAAAAACAAAAGATTTTCGTGCCGCTCACTCGACATCGTCGTCCTTCCCTTTTTTTTTCATTTTCTTTACATTGTATCTGCTATTATGTAGTGTAAAGGATGTTGTGTTATGATTTTATGGGGTGTAAGGCTATGATATGTAAACGATATGGTGTGCCCTTCAAATGAGCATCACTCTATATGGATTTTCTCGTCTCCCAAACAGCATTCGTCATAGGTCCTAAATGCCTTTTCATTTATACTGTGCACGCAGCACTTATCGGCTATAAATTTGACGAACATTATTTTGCATAATGTAGTGTTGTTGATAAGAAAAGGGCAAGCGCAGTGTTTTTGAGAAAGGAAATGCTTGCCAGACTAACAAAAATCGGTTCGGTGGGAGTCCAAAAAATATGCCAAAAAGTCACAAACACTTTTTTTTTACGTGCATACTTCGCACTTACAAGCAGCAACAGTCAACCTATGCACCTTTCTTGTTTTTCTCGCAGGCCTGTAAGTAATGCCAGCAATGTGCCTTCTTCCCCTATGCCGGCAGACACCCTCCCCACCGAAGAGCACCTAAACAAACAAGGCTCGAACGAAAGAATACCAAACAAACGCCGGCCGTCAACGGAAGGAAGTCCAAACAGAGAAGGCTCCGCGGAACAAAGTTTAAGCAGGCAATCTTCGACGGAGGAAAGCTCAACAGGACGAGAGTCGAGGGAAAGAAGTGTAATAAAGAAGCAAGGGTCGGCGGAGGAGGTCGTAAACAGGCAGGAGTCGGCCGAGAGGAACTTAAAGACGCAGGACTCCGCGGAGAATAACGCGAGCAGGCGAGGCTCGACAGAGAGAGGCTTAAGCAAGCGGAACTCGTCCGAGAGGAGCCTTAGTCGGCAAAGTTCGACAGAGAAGAGTTTAATGGAACAGTCGTGGACCGAGAGGATCCTTAAAATAAAGATTCCTGTGGGTGACAAGTCAATCGGGAAGGATTCGCCAAAGGAAGCAAGTGCCAAGACAAGTCCCACTCCAAAGGAAGGTGCACAGATGGGGCCGCCGTTGATGACGCGGCAGCAGCTGATGAACCCTTTCGACTCGGATGAAGAGGACACTGAGAAGACAGGTGAGAAAGAAAACAAAACGGCTTCCAAGGACTTGCATGAGTATTGCAAGTTGGTTTGTTTGTAATGCAGTAAATTTGTTTAAAACACTCGATACATCAATAACTGTCGCAGCATAACTACACCGCTTAAGCGTTGATTGTTGGGAGTGCCTATTGCTTAGTGTTGGTTGTTGATACGTGTCATTGATTGTTTTTTTTTCTTTTGATACTAGAGTGATGAACTGGACTCTGTCGTTTTTAGCAGGCACTGCTATGTAGGTTGAAGAGACGTACGTGAATGCTAGAATTTGTGAGCAACAAGTTGTGCCTCGCATATAAAGAGAGATGTAGACATGGATCGTGTTATTCTCTGTATCGTTGTGTCATGCTTTTATGACATGAAATAATAATGGCGTAAGTAATTCATGGTAAATGTTACCAATTCTTAGCCCCTTTGTGACAGCATAAGCGAAGTGACAACTCCGTAACCAGTGGTCATGCGTTGACATCAAGCAGCCAGAGTTGTTATGTCATGTACATGAAATGTCTTGCACATAAAAATGAACTGCGCTGTAAAAGGCACGGATAGAGACTTTCATGACTGCAGTACATTTGAACTTATAAGTGACAAACGCCGATGTCACAAGTTGTCGATATAACAAACCTAATAGAAAATTGTCTTTTTACTTTTGTATTGTCAAAAATGTATGTTTAATTTTCATCGAAAAAATATATTTATGTCTTATGACAAGTTCTGACTGGCAGAATAGCATGACAGTAGCAACAGAATGTTTGTAACGATATAAGGGAAAATTGTGTGGGCCGTCGTCGATCTGACAGCTGTTGAAAAGCGTCACATAACACAGTGATACCTTCTTGCATTCAATTTCATTTGTCTTTAATGTCTGGCCGTGTGTATTGATGATAGCGTTTCTTCCTTTCGGATGACGTAAACTGCACCGTATCGTGAAGGCGTGGAGACGCAAGAAACTGTACCTGAGAAGACGGAGACGCGCGTGCCCTGTCGAGTGCTGGACCTGTCGCCAACGAGGCAACCCTCGCCTCCGGACGCCCTCGTGTCACCGCTCATCGATCCCAAGAAGGCAAGTGTCACTGTGAGTGAGCCTCGCTGATGTGCGATTTCCTATTCCTGTTCTTGAAAAGTGGCCACGATTCGTTCGCAATTGGGCAAGGGGCACCACGTTGTAGAACGGGGGTCGCAAACTCACCTCGAAATAGCAGGCCACAGTCACAACATTTGGTCACTCAAGGGCCGCGACAAGGAAGCAGGTGGGAGCTGGGGGGGTGGAGGGTGCCCGATTTTACGGACGTTTTCGTGGTCCCTTGAGGGTCCCTTAATCGGACGCTGACTGTATATCGAGCAACGGAGACCTAGTAACGTTGAACGCCATGGCGTCTGTGCAGCGGAGCAAACAGGGTACAAAAAAATATCTAATCATGGCGAAAACGACACATGTGTAAACACCCGAGAAAATGGAAAAAAAGAACAAACTCTCTGCTGGCAAAAGCATGCGTAACACTCCATAAAAAACTAATTAATGGCTTTGACATGGCAGCGCTAAATCCAGGTATCGAACCTCCTTTTGACCAAGAGCACAGGCGGTTTACTCATGCTCTTTTACCCCTCCCTTTCAGTGTAAAGTGCCCCCATCATCTCTGTAGTGCATTTGTCCCGATAGCCAAACAAATAGGTGGTTTCCTCTGCCATAGGCTGGCATCCACACTCCCGACAATGATCTGGCAAGCGCAAACCACCTGAAGTCATTGATGAGGTTAAGCGTTCCCTTGGTCTCACATTCATGCACCGCCTGGTTTGTCTTATATGATTCCCCCCGCTTGACAATGGGCTCCTTATATGCAACATGATTTACATTGAACATATCTATTTTTTTCTCTTGTTCGATGGGCTAGGGGCTCTATGGTATCAATATGTTTCTTTAATTATTCTTTCCTCAGCCATTGGCAGAGGACACCACTTGTTTGTTTGGTCATGCTGCTGTAGTAAAATGCGTGAACTGCATTACCACTTCTGTAAATGCATGTGACCTTGTTTTGTTGTGCGTACAATATTGGCGTTACATTTAGGGCAAATGCCAGGTACAATTTTGAAGGACAAAGCTTTGCTTTCTCAGGTTCTTGCTTACTGACCCACAAAATGGACGATTCCAATGAGAATCGCTGGGTATCTCAGAATATGTGTGGTGCAGCTGAGACAAGGAAGAAAAATTGTCTTAAGGAGCATAATTTATCAATTAAGGAGGGTGTGAGCCCACACCTCTGTGGTGTGGGTACACGCCCGTGGTGCTTCGTGTGGCTGCGCACCACTGTTTGTAGAAACTCGTGTAATAGGCAGGAGCAAACAAACGACTTGTGAAGTACTCAAGGCATATTGCATGCAAAAGAAGGCGGACGGATCTGTCCGTGTCTCTTCCATCTCTTTGTACAAGAGCCAATGCCTGTTTTTAGACAGCGGCTGTGCAGTAGTTCACTTGTTATGCTATGCAGCAGTTAGCTTGCGCTGCTTGCTCCATTCGGGTGCATATTGCAAAACATATGTCTTTGCTTGGTGTGCGGAAAATAAACTAGTTGAAAGTCTGGCACCCTATTGGGTCTTTTCTTGTTTTCTTCTTCCTCGTCTCAGTTCCACCACAGACATTTCATTAAGCTATGCACCAAGTCATCCAACGTTACACTCTGCTAAAGGATATTTCTTCCACAGTGGGCCCATTTATATCCACTCTGCTAAAGGAATCACTGAGAGTATCAATAATTGGGAAAGAAAACAAAACGAAGATGCAACTTTTATCAAATTAGACTAAACAACAACTAACGAAAGCTCAAAGACCCATGTCTTTACTAAATTTCAGAAACACTTTTGATGAGGACGGCGCTTAACCACTCCCTCTCTGCATGCAGAGGCCGTCTAGTAGGCTCGTCGAACTGCAGGAGCGGGCACGCAAGCTCCTGGAAGAGGCCCGCCAGCCACCGGCCGGCCGCGAGGTCAGCCCGGGCTCACTCGAAGAGCGGCAGCACCAAGAGCAGCTGCGAGAGCGGGCACGGCGCATAATCGCTCAGGCCCGACAGGGGCACCACAACAACAACAACAACGTCAGCGAGCCCGGCACTCCCGTCACGCCCAGCGCCCAGACTGCGAACGGACTCAAAGAGTCCGCCGAGGACGGGGCCAGTCGGGATGACCTGAAGGCCGAGCAGACCGCTTCTTGGAGCGTACGACTCTCCGAGGGTGTGTGCTACTGACCTTTGTTCGCGAAGTATTGGCTTATCCAGCTTGATGTTTCCTGTACTCTAAATCTTTCCAAATTTTTCGAGCAACACATTCTTTCCATAATTGTAGCAACGTGTGGGGTCGGACAAGTTTGTATTTTATATTTAAAACTGCTCAGTGCGAAAGTAGACACAACAACACAGAAAAGATGAGGACATAGTCTAAGTCTGTGCTTGTCCTCGTACAAATGCCTGAGTTTGCCAGCTTTCGTGCTAAACAGTTCTAGGTTTCACAATTGTAAAGTTGGCTTTGCTGCAATGCAGTTAGCCCGCCTAATGGCAGGTAGTTACTTGTACAAACTGTGGATTGAAATGCCGTTTGCGTGCACCGTCACACAAAAATCTAGACTCAACTCTCTTGATATAAACATGCGTAATAGACAAGCCACAGTGCGTGCAACTAGGACCTCTTCTCTCCTTAAATCATGACTGGTGCCGCCGTTGGCTGGGTTAATATGCAGCGCAGGGAATCGCGCTTGTCGATTATGAAAAAGATATGTTGTTTTTTTTTCTAAATGTGCGAAGGCAGTAATTTCAGGGACCCATGTGTAATCATATTGAACTTCGATATTTCCAACTATATTTTTCAACAGTATAAAGCAAATTTGTCAACAAGATGTCCTGGCTCTCCAAGAGAAGTCCCCCTGTTCATCTCCCGCTTAGCATCACTCCTGTGCACTCATCAGCGTGCAGCACCACCCTCTTTTTTTCCAAGTACTTTAACCATAAGAAACCGCAGTTTTGAGTAGTAGTGACAGTGAAAAGTAGCCTGTCACACTGATTTCGTTTTGTGTTTCATTAGTCAGATCTATGCATGGACTAGTGATTGTGCTTATTTATTAAGTTTCTGATGCCTTTACAGTCCTAAAGGGCCCCTCACTTGGTTTGAAAATTTCGAACAGGAAAGCGCAGTGAAGATCACTCAGGGGTGTTCGCATCTGCGAAGTATCGAATGACTGCGTCGCTTTAAACCGGTCAAAATTTCAAGCAGGGGGTCGTGCTCCCATTCTTTTGAGAGAGCTGCTTTCAAACGAGAGTCCAAGTCATAAGCGCGTAAGTCCTATGATATCGACTTAATTTATAATCCCACCAGCCATGCTCCGATGCGGAACAGTCGTTTACAGCACCAAGTAAAACAGGCATCATGATACAGTGTCCTTATCGTCGTCACTGTTCTCCAAAGATTATGAAGCACCAACCAAAAATAATGATTAGTAGTTGCAGTACTCGGCTGCTTACCCGAATGTCGCCGGTTCGATCTCGTATCTTTTCATCATATAGTTATCATATACAAGTACTGCCATCTAGCAGACATTCTAAGGACTAAGCGAGAGGTGGCTACTACGACGACGACACGGGACGTGAGACTCACAGTGTAAGGAGCTTCGCCCCTAAAACCAAACCTAATCAAATCCCAAGATCATAAATCACTACTATTCCGATTGACCATCCTACTATTTGCAATACAGACTCTGCAGTGTATTACCGAAGATGTAGTATGGAGCAAAACAGAATGAGGAGAAAAATGTAGGAGGCAGGGCTTCTGATGAAACGAGATGCATCAACTTCGGCGAATTAGACAAATGTGGGGAAGTGCGATGCTCATGGGTCTTGGCCTTGGCATGCGGCATTGTATCTCCTGGCAGCACAGCAACAGAACAGTGCAATTTTTTTGAACTCCTCTACAAACAAACTGATTAAAGAGTGTTTTTCAGGGAAGCACTCCCTAGATAGTGCCTTGCAACTTATGGTATATTACCATGATTGGCAGCGCAGCCTGTTGAGGTGCCCTTTAAAAATGTGAAAGCAGTGCAAAAGATATGGACGAGTGTGAATTAATACACAGCACAAGTAGAAGGAACAGGTGGCGCTGGCACTGGAGTTGTTGCTAATGGCATTGCTATATGAATGGCACTAATGTCGCCTGAGAAGTTGGGAGCATATTGTAGTGAGCGCCTTATCAAATTATTTTGTACATCATTGCAAGAAATTTATGTGATTATCGTTAAGTTTTATGGAGTGTGCACTCAAGTCTCCGTATAATTAACCCGGAGATAATGAAATATCGGTTATAACAAAGTAACTCGGAAATAGCCTTGCAAGTGATACAGTTTCAGGAATGTACCTTTATAACTAATTTTCGGATATAACTTTTTTCGTGTAAGATTCAACTTTGTTGTAATGAGGTTTGAGTATTTACATTTCATACAGGTTTCATTAAATAACTACTGCGGACAACATACAGAGTTATTGCAACGCATGCTGAGCATGTCAGTATTGATACGAAAGGGAAATAGCACAAGTGCTACTTTGTTGCTGGTGTAGGCTTTTTGTCATCGAATGAGTTGGCCGCAAATTTATTAAAGGGCTTTTGGGCTGTCTGCGTCACGAGAGCGCAAGTGTGACATCTGCAGAGCACACAACGTGCGCACCAGCACAGCTGCCATCGTTCGCTCACTCGCACGCTCGTCTACGTCTCTTGCACCGTTTTCAATTTTGACGTCGTGTCCGTAGCACGCTTCTTGAAATGTTCCCGTAACACCAGCACGAAATGCATGCTTGCTTGCTGCAACACTGCACTGGGATAAAAATTGGTGAGGGTGGTTTGGGGACCGGGTGGAGGGAAACTGGAGATGTGCATGCTGAACTACGTGGTGGTGTGCTTCTCTAGGTAGCTCCTTGCGGCCTGCCAGGTTTCACCAGTTCCAGAAGAGGCGCATAGGCGGTGAGTAGAGAACGGTCTGCCTGCCTCGACTGCATGCACGTCCTCCGCATGTGTCTGCAAAACTACGGGCCGCATTCTGGAACAATCGGGCTTGGTGGTCTGAAGTTTTCTTCAGAGATTACTACACAGAAATCTGGTGCTAGGTGTAAGTTGTGTGTGTTTGGTGGTTTTAGCCAACATTCGTATGATTGTTATAATGCAAAAACTCTTCTACATTATGAATTGGTATGCAAATCAAAATTATCTTCCTTACATTCAGCATTTGTTGTATATAAACCATAAAGCTAACAGGTATATTTGGGGCAGGCAACAGGTATATTTGAGGCATCTCATAGCAATACAGTCAACTGCCGATTTTTCGGACACCCGAACTTTCGGACATGCCCGATAATTGGGACATCTTCGCGGCACCGCCATGAGCCCCATAAAATCAATGTATAAGAAAGTTTGAAATTTCGGACGCTCGAACCCCCCGGAGTCCAATTTTCCGGACTATTTGACGCGACGGAAGGTCGGAAACCACCACAACTGCGTCACACGCAATTACGATCGCATAAATGAGCGCACCGGTCTACTGTGGTGGCATCTGTTGCTTGGACTCGTTGATCCTTAGTGGAGAAACACACACGGCCTCCGAGATTCCTAACACTGGCTGTGTTTATCGTGCAAGAATGCTTCGCTGACAATTTAAACTATCCACCCGGAAATTTTTTGCCGCCAATAATGTTCCTTTCGCTTTAGCGCTTGTGCTTGTGCGTGCCACTCTGGCTTCCCACGCTGCGCATTCGCGAAGCGTTTCACCACTTCAAACTAGAACTAACCGTCACACACCGATTTGGTCTGGCCTCGCTGGCTACCTTGAGTGTTTACCAGCGCCACCTCCGGATTACCCGAGGCACCGTCGCCTGCCGTCGCGTCGTTTTTTTTACGCAGCCCACATGGTGTTTGGCTAGCCTAGTGCGTGGTTGTGCGATCGTGTGAGAGATGCTCTGCAACACTAAGCCTAGGTGCTTTGACGCTCGTCAGCAAACTCTTTTGTTCACATCGTGAGGATTTCACTTGCCTGCGATGGCTTCCACTCCGCCTTTGTCGTCCTCGCCGATGGCATCGAAGCGCGGAAAACAATATCGTCGGTTAACGATAGAGAAGAAAGCCGCCATTAATAAGTTGTTGAAGAGTGGCCGATCACAGGCTGACGTGAGCAAGGAGTTCGGCATTTCCAAGCACAGTTTACGATTTCCTTAAGAACAAAGACAAGATCTTGAAAGCGGCCGAAAAACCGTCTGGTGCCCAAAAGATGAATGCAAGCCAAGGTGTTCATCCAAAGCTTGTAAACGCTCTCGTCGTGTGGCTTAATTCAATGATTGCCAAGCGGTTGCCAGTCTCGGGCTGCATCTTGAAACAAAAAGCGGAAACTCTCGCGCTTCGAATGGACATCGCGGATTTCAAGTTCAGTGATGGATGGCTGAGAAACTTTAAGCATCGGAATGGCCTCAAGTTCAAGAAGGTGTGTGGCGAAAGAGGCGCCGTCGACAGTGCAGTTATTGCGCAGTACCACAGTGGAAAACTCCAGTCTTTGTTGCAGCAGTTCTCTGCTGACATTTTCAACTGCGACGAAACTGGCTTGTTTTACAAGCTGCTGCCAGAAAGAACACTCGCTTTTGCTGGTGACGCATGCCATGGTGGCAAGCATAGCTAAGAACGGCTGACCGTTCTTGTCGATAGCAATATGTCTGGCGGCGAGAAACTTCCTTTGTTAGTAATGGGGAAGTCTAAGAGTTCGAGGTGTTCTAAAGGGGCAATGCTGCCAGTGTTATACGAAGCCAACAAAAAGGCATGGGTAACGCAGCAGTTGTTCGAGAGTTACGTCCTTAGGTTGGACAGGAAGTTTGAACAACGGAACAGACGTGTTCGGCTCTTCGTTGACAACTGCGCTGCTCATGGTCACATCAATAACTTGAAGGCTATCCAGCTGGAATTTATGCCGCCCAACACGACTGCGATCCTCCAACCGATGGACCAAGGTGTTATCCGTAATTTGAAACTTTTTTACCGTTCACGTATACTCAACCGCATGGTGCTGTGCTCGGAAAACAGGAAAGGCTACAGCGTTGACCTTCGGTCTGCTGTCGGAATGCTTGCGGACGCATGGAAGGCAGTAACACAAAGCACGCTTCGTAACTGCTTTCGCCACGCGGGCTTCGTACTCGACACAGAGGCAGCAGACTTGCCTGAAGAAAGCGACAGTGTGACTGACTTGTGCCCTCTCGTGGACGATATTATCAACGACCTCCGCTCTGCTGGTGCTTCCATGCCCAGAGAAATAACTTTTGAGCGGTTCGTCGTCGCTGACAACGAGCTCGACTTCTGCGCAGAGCTAACCGACAACGAAATAGTCAGTCAGGTTATGGCAGATTCAGACAACTCCGATGTCGAAAAAGAGGAACCAACGCCTGCGCCACCTACTACCGCCGAATTGATGGGAGCATTGATGACGTTGTCATCGGTGTACAGTGATGACATGACCCTTGCTCAGATCGAGGCGAATGTGATCACATGCAAGCGGAACGCCGTTTAAACAAGGATCAACAAGTTTTTCAAGCCATTGCAGCTCTAACACTGGCTGCCTTTACGGCACCCTCTGTCGGCTGCATGCATGTTTCTTTAATGGCTGTTTTCAGAGCCACTCCACTGATGCTTTGGCAGAGTTTCGGAAGTCTGGTACTTCGACCTTGACCCTCTTGATCCGAGAAATATTAATGAAATGGTGCATTTTTTTCTTGCATTGAGAAATATTAGCAAAATGGTGCGGTTTTTTTTTGCTTGCATTGAAAGTTATCTTTTTTTTTGCTTGCATTCATTTTTTCGAACTGCCCGAATTTTCGGATGGTTGTTCGCTCTCTAGAGGGTCCGAAAAATCGGCAGTTGACTGTAACTGTGCGTCTATTGCAAAAAGTACACATAATTTCTGTGTAACTCTATGGGGTATATGTAAGTTTAATACAAGTTCAATCAAATTTCAATAAAAGTCATGTAAAAAACCTATGGAAATATTGAAATGTGTACAGAGCATTCCCCTGTGCTCCGACCTTCAAGTAGATCGAAGTTGTTGCGAGGGTCATCGTGAGACGACCAGTGGTTGCATTGCCTGCAAAGTCAGTTGCATATTAGAGTGAGCTCCCTATAAAAATGTTTGCTCCCACTTTTGAGTTGAAATGATCTGCCTTATATATTCGACGTTTGTTGTGTGTACACACAGAGGCAAACAGACGTATATGGTACGTCATTTGCCCCACAGAAATAGTCACCGGCTCGCTTGCTTGCATTACCACTCCTAAAAGCTATGCACTGGCTGATTTCTTATCTGTAATGCAATGTCACGCTGAAAGTAGAATGCTTTGTCACAATGAAATTGGCACGCCAATCGCGTGTAAGAAGTACCGAGGGATAGTGGTAATGCAAAGAAGCAATTGTTTTTTTTTTTTTTTGAGCAACAATTATTGTTAAAAGCAACATTTATTGTTGTATGGCAGATGTTCCTTTTTTGTCAGAGAGTGCATTTAGTTGTTATATCCTGATATTTTACCAATGTCATGCTGCCCTGCATTGAGAAAATCATTAACCAGTGATAAACAAACCACTAAGAAACCAAAATAATTCACGTGTGACGGTGGGACCGAATTTCGGTTTCGTGCGTCAAAACTTCAAAAATTGCAATATCATGATTTTTATCGAATCTACTTGAAATCGGACACCTCATTGCCTTCCCAGAGTATTTTGATGGTCAGGACATTCTGTGGGATCAGTAAACAGGAAAGCTTGAAGCTGAAAAAAGTGCTTCCTGTCAGATTGGTGGCCCAACAGCTGAAATAATGTGGCTGACGTGATTGTTCCAGAATGCACTCCTTATCATTGCATGCTGAAACATCTGCCTGACCCAGTATCAAGAAAGAATAACAGAACGGTCACTAAACTGACACATGAATATTGGCATCATGCACATCTTAGAGCTTTCGTACAACGAAGTCGTTTATATTTACACAGCAGCCATTTGTGTACATCTTCAAGTAAGCAATGACCTGTGGCCTGCAGTGGAATTGTAGCTACGAGGTGTCAGTGTTCATTGCTGCTGTACTTCATCTCATGTTGGCAACATTCCAGTACACTTGAATCAAAATTAAGTGATCAAATGTGCACTCCTTCACACGCTAAGCTAGAGTGTGAGATATTGCTTTGACTCGTTAAAGATATGTTGAATATGATTGTGATATTCGAGGTGTGTCGAAGTTCCTTGCCAAGTAATCGCGTGATCCAGTGCCGTTTCCGTGTCCCCTCTCAGCCCAGTCACTACCGCAGTCTACCTGATTGTCACATCCTGCCTGATTTTTCTTGCCCCTACCATAGGAATCTGCATAGTATGTCAAATCTGCAGAGCATCTTCTAGTAGACACAGAAGACTTTTCCACTGTAAGTCTAACTGGTAAGATTACTATGGTCAAGTTCAAGGCAAAAGACCATGTGATCAATGCATTTTTTGGGTGTGTCCACATCGTTAAAATTTCATCGCGAAACAAGCAATTTTTTGTCTCTGATGCCTAGAAGCATATTGTCGATATGTCGTTGTGGAGGTGAAACCAACCGTAAGTATATTATTTTTTCACATTGCTAGACTGTAGGCATTCTTTATGAAGCACACTACTGTCCTTTCTTAAAAGGATTGTCTAGTTACTATTTCTGTCCTGTCTAGTTACTGTTACATCATAACGAACATGAAGTTGAAATTAGTTGACTGTTCCCGTCTTCCTCTGTAAAATTTACCTCGTCATAATCTGCTCATCATCATTAAATATATTCTGTATTTGCGACAGTTGAAGGAAATAACAAAGCTGTATCATTTTACTTAAATGATGTTTATTTGAATACCAGCTTTTTATTAATTTATTTTTTAACCAAAGCCTGCCTTGTGACCGAACAGTACAATATGCAACAGACACTGGTATAAAGACTGCTGCTGTTGCAGACAAATTGAATAAATTTTATAGCGTATAGGAATTGTCGACTTTTGATGCTATGGGAGTGTCAACTTCATGCCAGATCTATGACACAATGTGTTGTCATGTGTAATTCTCATTCTGTCCAGAGTCTATTTGTTTCTTTAGCGAATCAGTCTCCATGCCATAAATATAGAGTCTACAGCTATCTAAAATGGCCAAAAAGGCTGTACAAAAGTGACAGTAATACATAATGCCTCACTCACGTTATCGTCTATAAGTATTACCTTATTTGATATCTTTAGCGAAAAAGAAGGACTACAGTAAGAGAAACAGATTCCTCACTCATACTAGCTTTTAGCTATGCTCTATTATTTAAACGTCTACCTTTTCCGTGAAATTATTTGCCTCATTGCTTTTGGAGTTCGGCTTTTGCTTTGTCTTGTCAAAGTCCTCATTTCTCGCATTAACACTATGCCTCGAAGCAGATGCGACCTTGTGTTTCTATTCTTAGTTTGATGACAAGGGCATTAAATCAACCGATCACAATGTGTGATGGTTGGAGGCAGTGCAAAAATGTATGTGCATGCAAGTAGTGGCACACAGTTTGTGTTGTGTTAAAGGGCCCCTGAACCCCCTCTGATATTTTCCCAAACATTTCAAGTAAACAAGCGCATCGCATGCAGAATGCCGTCACAATCAACGATGCCACACGCCGCAGCGCTACAGGTAGCAGGCGCGCCACAATTTCAAAAAAACAATAGTTTCTCCTTTCTGGCCCGGCCATTCCCCCCATTGACATGTGTGACATCACCAGTGAAACTCGATGACGTTGCCACTTTCGATGCTTGCGATTGGCCGAACGACAACGTAGGATTTCCGGTCACTCTGCAAACAGTTGTTCGCACGCATCTTGTTGTTCTTGGTCATGTTGCCGCTTGCAAATCGACATCTGCGGTTGGTAACGCAACACAGGGTCCATACTGGCACGATTCGTAGGGGCACGGGCTGGCGCGATAGCAACAGCGGTTAGTCAACAGTCAGTGCACCCAGATGACACACACAATACAGTTGACGGCGAGCTGGGTCATCGGAGTGGCGGATCGCGGCATCCGGAAGTAGACGCTGTTTCGAACAGCGCGTCCGGGGTGGCGTATGCCACGTGACATGAGGAGACGCACTCAGCTGACTCAGCGAGGAGGGGCCAAGTGGTTTCACAGGAGGGTATCGTAGGAAAGAGGGAAAGAAGCGATCGTCGCGTTTCCATCGCCAAACGCCTCTAACTCCGCTATTACGGCACTGCTTCCAAAAATTCCCACGGCTACATTTTCGTTGTAAACTTGAGCACAACTTCCTCACCTCAACTAAATTTCAACCGCTGGGTGGTTTAGGGGCCCTTTGATTGCCACACAAGCTTCGCTATTCGCCATGTGAAGACTACTTGTTGCTTTGCTGGTAAGATACGTTTTGGTCTCAGTCTGCACTCTTATGTGGGTGATGCTTTTTTCCAGGCTCTGAGGATTCTCAACGGTCTGAGGAATTGAGTCGAGATAGTGAGGTGAGTGTGTGTACCAGCAGCAGCAGCAGTGGACTTTGCTGGGAAAGTTTAGGTGGCACTATTTTAGTAGTGTAAATGCTGTATGGCATTCAATGTGATACGCATGTGAACTTCTTGAGATGAAGTCTTTATATATATACTCAAACTTCTCTATAACAAAGTTGCATCTTACACAAAAATAAGTACGTTATGTCTGAAAATTTGTTATAACGATGTGTCACACTACAGTCGAACTCCGCTACAACGAACGCTGCTTCAACGAAATTTCCGCCACAACGAAAAATTCACGATTCCTCGTCAGCAGCCCATAGGAGTCAATGCATAAATATTGTCGCCACAACGAACATTTTTTCTTCGATCTTCCCGCTTCAACAAAATTTTACAATGCCATTCCAGGCTCAGATGCTTATTGCTATGCAGTGAACCCAACCTTTAACATTTCTATGCATTTTCAGAGCCTGAAAATGCGTCAACGAGTCAAGTCTAAAATACGTGTTGGCACCACCAGAAACCGCCGCTATACCGCCGCTGTTTAACAAGCATGGACGCTGCCATTGCTCGATAGCGATGGCAATGAGACCATAGAGCTATGATGAGACTGCCCTGCTTTTGCCACTGGCTTATTTTGAGCCGCTGACGATCTGAAGCTGAAGTTCAGTCGCTCAGTTCATGGTTTCCTTCACACAGCTGCTGCGTGCAACCGCGGAACGATACTTTTTCCGATTCCAATGCTTATCATTATGTTCCCGCTTGGCCAGTGTGGTAACTAATCAGAGCGCCTGTTCGTCCACATTATCAACAAAATGAGCTAGCGGTTAGTGATGAATGATAAGAACGGCATAGAATAATCCAAAAGTCGCCGCTCCACGATACCCTGCCTTCATCTCGTCGTTGTCAGATACTTTTGACGGTGGACAGCTGCTGGTGTTAACGTGCTAATGTAACTGTTTGGTTCGTTCACAAAGGCATTTTAGGCGTGTTTCAGCATCCTTTTCACCATGGCCTCGCTATGCATGAGTGAGAAGAATGTCGTGACATTGCAGGGAAAGAATAGGAAGCAGCACACATTTTTTGAATTTTGAGAGTAAACGTTCCTTTGTTTTGCTAGCTCAGATCAGCTATGTATATATATATATTTTATTTCACTACAACAACATTTTCGCTTCCGTGAAATTTTTTCCGCGCCCCGTCAGTTTCATTGTAGCAGGGTTCGACTGTATATCTATTGCAGGAGTATTCATTTACTTTGTTGTAACCAATATTTCTTTATATTTAGGCTCGAGTGTGGATATATGCATAAAGCTTGTGCAAACAATATTTTATAGTTTCAAGTCAAAGTGGTAATAATTATTTCAAAAATTTCTATAGATGGTGGCTTATTCGGGCTTCCAGAAACTAGGCAAAATGACCACAGCATGCATTGTCTTGTTTTGGGCAATGCAAATAAGCCATGCATTCACACCCAGTAGCCCCTATATAGCAGCTTTACCTGCTTTGTTTGAATGGAATAGTTCAAATAATATAAGATTCGCACGAATCTCTGAGACTAGTGCCCAATGCTTACAAATCTTTTTTAAAAAGTTAATTCATTACTTCCCCAAAGGAAAACAAGTTAATGTTTTGTTGTCATCTCAGACCCAGTTATTCACGTCTTGTGCAAACACGAGTTCGACGTTTGTTAGAACTCCAGCTGAGCACATGATTTATCTAAAGACTCATTTTTGCACTTATGCATGCAACATAACTTTCTCTTCACTTTGCTTACATTCTCACTTTTCTGTTTTTTTTTTTTTTGTTGCACATTCAGCCTATTGCAAGAAAGGGGAAGATCATGAGCAAGGACTTTGCAGGCACCTGACTTTAGTGGTTTAAAAAAATAAATATTCGAGATACACAGTGCATCTAGCAACAGAGATAAGCAACCAGCAACACTTGAAGTGCAGGAGATGAGGAGACTAGGTTACAAGGGGCCATCAGTGTGAATCGAACTTCTTTCTGGTTATAGTGTGTGTCCTTCTGGCGAATTATCATTTCACCGAAGTGTTCTAGCATCGCGAAGAAGAAAAATCACCCGGTTTTTCGTTGCAGCTGTCTAGTACTTCACGGCGGCGGCAGACCTACGTAGAGCTGGAGTTGGAAGCTCTGGAGCGGGAGCGGCAACGGGTAGACGCCCAGGCCGAGCGCTTCGAGCCGTACCTGCGGCAAGTTATGAAGAGTGGTGAGTAGTCGCCTTCATAATTTCCAGCACCCTCGTGTTTTTCATTTACAACATGTAAGAGCCACGTGAATCATGGTTTCTTTCACACATTTCTTTTTGTTATGCTAACAAAATATTCCAAGTCTAAACGGTCCTGCCATGCACTTTCAAACCGAATATTATTATTCTGCACAGTGCAGCAGGAACAAGCCTGCTCACCTTGCACTTTCAAACTCTTTCCCATTACTATGATGGCTCCTTCGCTTATGTTTCACTTCTTTTGCTACAGGCCATTGTAGGTCATTTGAACTTAACATTAGGGAAATTTAGTTCATGCAGAGACATTTCAGCATTTGCTGATTGTCGATTCACTGGTAATTTGCAAACTGATAAAGTCCAAGTTCGGTTGCTGACAACTTGAATCCAGTTGCAAACTTCTTAGTGTTTTGCGCTTTACTGGTTTACCGGAGGCCTAAGCACGACCGGCCGGCAAGGTGGCACCACCTGGGCATACAGAGCTCAACAGGATGAACACAGCAATTGTTCCAGACACTACAGTTACTGTTGCTACTGCACAGAACGCAGCTATTTGTTGCTACTCTGCTTGTGGTACAAACTTGCGACCGGGATCTAATCACAAACATGTTGGTTTTTCAAACCTTTCTTGTGGGAACTACTGGTCGAACGCTTTGGAACTTTCAATCATTGCAGTTAGACGAGTTGCGAAAGCATGTCGATACAAGTGTCCAGCTGTTCTCTGCCAATATGCCAATGTTATTACAGGCGCTAGAATGGAGGACGTGCCAAGACTCTTCAGTTTAGCGTACCACCTTCATTTGCCTCCTTGACAAATCAGATGTGTAGGGTCCCGACCCATCAGTCGTAGATAATTTAATGTAAGAAATGTAGCTATTCTAACTTCAACATTTTTTTTGGCATTTACCTTCTTTAAAAACCCATTCTGTGCATTCTAAAAATGTCATACTTTTTGTGCTAAATTATGGAAGGTTAATGTAATTCTTTAGAAACCACTTGTTCTTCTTAAAATTATACGGGAGTCATACAGACTTACTGAAATACCATATGAAACATTTCAATTGGGTTCATGCTGTGAATATCGCAAGGCTACTTCAAAAGCTTCTTGCGAGATGCTTGTTGAAAGTAGTTCATGTGATTGATCTTTGTGTGCAGGTGACCAGGAAGAAGAGGACCGCTGTATGCAAAAGTGGTTTGCCCTGGTCAACGAAAAGAATGCACTAATCCGACGGCAAATGCAACTTAATTTACTGTGAGTCTCATCTTTAAATGTTATATTGTGAGCCATGCTGAAAGGGTTCCTAAACTGCCCAGAGGTCGAAGTTTAGTTCCTTGTTGCATTTGTGCATAAGCCCGCAGCAGATGTGGTCTCGAGAATTTTTCAAAGCGGAGCCTTAATATCAGAGTTACGCTTGCTTGTTAATTGGAATGCAGCTGTAGCTGGTTTTACTCTTTCCTGTGTTGCGGACCGTTCAGATGCGCTCTCTCCCTGGTTCAGCATTCCTCCTCTATATGCAAGGAAGACAAGCATGGAGTGTGCAAGCCTGCTAGTAGACAACCACTCTTTCTGCTGCCGACATGGCCAGGTTCTTTTGGTGACCTCATGGCCGATGCCGGGTACAATTGATTGATTGATATGTGGAGTTCAACATCCCAAAACCTCCATATGATTGTGAGAGACGCCATAGTGGAGGGCTTTGGAAATTTCTACCACCTGGGGTTCTTTAATGTGCACCCAAATCTGAGCACACCGGTCTACAGCATTTTCCCCTCCATCGAAAATGCAGCTACCGCAGCTGGGATTCGATCCCGGGACCTGCGAGTCAGCAGTTGAGTGCCTTAGCCACTAGACCACCGCGGTGGGGCAATGCTGGGGATACACTCAGTCCTCCTTATAACGAAGCTGCATCTTGCACAAAAATAAGTTTGTTATAACCGGAAATTTGTTATTAAGGTATATTCCGAACACTATATCTATTGCTAGACTATAATTCACTCACTTGCTTATAACTTATATTTAGTTATATCTGGGTTTGTTATATTGAGGTTTGAGTGTACTGAAAGGCCTCAAAAGGAGCATGCAACTGTGTGTGTGTGCGTGCGTGCGTGCGCGTGCATTAGTGCTGCTGCATTTAGCGCTATTCTGAAACAACACTCTGAAATGGATGTATGCGTTTGCTAGAAATGTTAAAAGAAGATTTTGTAGGTGGTTCTAGGGCCATTTAACTCTTTCGCTACCACGCCTATTCAAATCGTTCAATTTGGAACGATGCATTTCAAGTTTAAATTCTCGCGCTGCCGCGCAGTTTACGGCTGCCTAACGCCATCTAGGTTAGAAAGTGGGAAACACACGAAGGGATCAGCGATGTTTTGCTTGTTTTTTGCTACGGAGAAGTTTTCTCTCGCTGCAATAAATTTCGGGTTGCGGCGCGCGCGCATCAATCATGGCGTCGTCATCGGGCGTAGACGCTCTCAAAAGACGACGCGTTTCTCACGAATCTAGCGCATCAACAGTTGATTTTGAGGATGTAATCAGCGCAACAGCGAGTCTGGTGAAGATGTTGACTCATCAGATTTTAGCACCGATGACGAGGATGCGTCAAGTCATACCGCAACGTCCGACAGGTGAGTGTCTGCTGTATGCGAGGCGCACACTATGTTGACTAATCAGTGTTTACGAGTGGCGGAGCGTGTACTTACAGCAATTTTACTCATTTTCGGGGTCTCAACGTTCTACAGACATGATTCCTTGCCGGCATCTGTCAAGCGTGTACAGTTTATGCCGAGACGAAACCCGGGGGTCGAAATCGGTGCCGAGCTTCGGAGTAACGCACGGCACTTCGTCCGGGCCGTCAATTTCTTGCAGTTGTTTTTCACCACGCAGGCGATAAGCATGATCTGCGACTACACGAACAAATATGCGTGGATGCATATTTTAGAGAGGCAGACGTACGCAGAAATAGACGGCTCGTGGAGGAACTTCAGTCCCGATGAAGTGCATTGGAATGCTTATTTACATGGGAATTTTTGAGTTGCCACGCCTTCATCTGTATTGGAACACCTCAGAATTATTTTCTGGCCTCATTCCTCCGAAGATTATGCCGAAGAGCCGTTTCTGTGCGTTCCTTGCCTTTCTCAGCGTCATGGACCCGGAGCAGACAGACCCCGTCCGCGATGGCAAGCTGCACAGGATAGCAAACCTACTGCAGCACATCAATGACGTTTCTTCGCAGCTTTTTCAGCTGTACCGCAACGTGTGTGTGGACGAGAGAACGGTGAAGTCTAAAGGAAGATCGGAATCCGTCAGTATATGCGGGACAAGGGGGTCAAATGGGGGTACGAACTCTGGGTCCTCGCAGACTCAAGGACAGGCTGCACTGTCCAATTCAGTGTTTACACCGGGAAGAGAGAGGCACCCAGCTCAAAGGGACTTGCCTATGACGTCTTAACGCGCCTCTGCGAGTCTTACTTAGATCAAGGATACATAATCTACCTCGATAACATTTACACATCCACGTCTCTGTTTGTACACCTACTTGAGCGGAAAACTCTGTCTTGCGGAACAACGCGCAAAGATCCCCGCGGATTCCCCTCCCAACTGAAAGACACCACATGGGAGAAAAGAGCAGCTCGAGGAGACGTTCGCTGGATGCGATGCAGTGACGTGCTGTACTTGCAGTGGAAAGGCAAGCGTGTTGTAAACTTGATGAGCACAGCACACACAGCAAACAAACACGTCATTGCAACGCGAAAAGTGAAGAGGGCAGACAGATGGACCAAAATTCCCGTCAGGAAGCCACTCTTGATAGGAGAGTACAACAAGGGCATGCTTGGTGTTGACAAGTCGGATCAACTCATTGCTTCCTACAACGTGTTGTTGAAGTGCGTGAGATGGTGAAAGACGCTGTTCTTTCACTGCATCAACATTGCCATCGTGAATAGTTTTATTCTTTTTGAGACACATAGGAGGGATCATCCTGAAATAGAGAAGCTATCAAGAAAGACTGGCTTTGACCAGCTCGCATTTATAATTGAGCTGACCAAACAGATTCTGGGCAGGGACGAAAGACATGTTCCCCCTCCTCCACCTCCAAAAAAGTTGGAACACAAGCCCCAGATGCAAAAAAAAAACGCCGAAATTGCAAGCTCTGCTGCGACAAATGAAAGACACAGATGAAAACAGCAGATTTGGGTCAGCGATGCGGGGTCTATCTTTGTTTCATCCCGACGAGCGACTGCTTTCGAGAATGGCACGAGACGTACCCTCACTAACTTTCTTTTCTATGGGAAGAACAGCTTTTCGCAATAACTTTTGAAACTTGAACAACCTTTTTGCAAGATAAGGAGCTACAAATTGTATATATTCAATTTTTTTAATCTCATTATTCTCTAAGTTATCCTCCTTTTCAAAGTGTTAAACAAACTTTTCAATATAAAATGTTTTTCATTATTATGTGTAATAAATATATGTACAACAATTATGTTATTGGACAGAGCTTTCTTTTAGCTACATTTTGGTACCAAACAATGTAAATAAGGCGTTAGTATCTAGCCCTAAAAAATTATTTTTCACACTTAGTAAAACCGGCCCCTTTTCTCGCGGTAGCGGAGAAGTTAAGGCCACTGCGATAACAAGCCTGTGTTGCCATGAAATTTCCACAATTAACAATAGGCCCACAATTGCGTGAAAAAATTATTAGTGGAGACTGCACATTTTTTGGCAGCAGCTTACTGTAGATGTTTGCACTTGACCATGCAAGCTTGAAAGATTGCATCATGTATGCCTTCAAAATCTGGACCTAGCTGTGATATTTTGATAGGTTACACTTCTACACGAAGTTTCTTCTTTGACGATTTTCGTGTCATTGTACGGCCCTCAGGGATCCGCGCTAAGCTGTCATTTGAACTGTGAGTAATTATGCTCGTCACAAGCATTTGTTCATGTCATCCTGCCTGAAACTGCTTGATCATGATGTGACAAATTACACAAAAAAGTGCAGAACAGGAAAGAGGGAAAAAACGTGGTACGAAGCTGCATGATAATATCAGAGGCAGTAGTCATCATTCACTGTGTACAAGCTAGGTGGCGTTTGTAGCAAACTCAAAGTTTTCACCAATTGCATAGTAAATATAGACTGCTTCTAACGTAAGTCGCGGGAGTCGCAAATATTCGCATGATAAGCAGTACCACACAGTAACTAGAGGCATTAGTCATCAATCACTGTGTACAAGCTAGGGGGCACTAGTAGCAAACACAGAAGTCTCACCAATTGCAAGGTAAGTATAGACTGCTTATAATGTAAGTCGGGAATATTCGAACGATAAGCGATACCGCAGAATAACCAGAGGCAGTAGTCATCATTCACTGTACAAGCGAGGTGGCGCTAGTAGCACACGTCCTCTTATGGATTCACCTGAGTCGACTTGTTTTACCAATTGCAAGTATACACTGCTTATAGCTAAAGTCGCGGGAGTTGCGAATATCTGCACGATAAGCGGAACTGCACAATAACGAGAGACAGTAGTCATCAATCGCTGGGTACAAGCTAGGCGGTGCTGGTAGCAAGCACAGAAGTTTCACCAATTGCAAAGTAAGTATAGACTCCTTATTGCGTAACTCGCGAATATTCGCACGGTGAACGGTACCGCACAATAACCAGAGGCAGTAGTCATCAATCACTGTGTACAAGCTAGGTGGCGCTAGTAGCAAAGAAGTTTCACCAATAACAAGGTAAGTATAGACTGCTTATAGCGTAAGTCGGGAATATCTGCACGGTAAGCGGTACCGCACAGTAACCAGAGGAAGTTGTCATCATTCACTGTGTACAAGCAAGGTGGCGCTGGCAGCAAACACGGAAATTTCACCAATTGCAAGGTCAGTATAGACTGCTTACAACGCAAGTCGCAAGAGTCCCGAATATCCGCACCAGCGCCGCCTCTATTTTTTTCAGTGCCCTCGCGAACACACTCTTCAGGCCGTCGAGCGGGTGTTCCTCCTCCGCCTGCCGCTGCCACATGGCGTCGCTACGCGAGTAAACTACGGGATGCTGGTGCTGAACGGCCGCACGTCTTAGGAAGCTCGCAAATTTGTTTTCATGCTAGTTAATTTGCAGTTGTGCTTTTTGACCGCTTCACAGATGCAGGGAGGATAAAAAGTAGCACGAACATAGCGGCGCGCTGTTTTTACCAGGCTCTGTCAGGCCGTGCTACTGGTTTGACATATGCGTTTGAGTTTTATAACATTCGCATTTTATTTTATTTTTCAAGCTATCGAAACCCCATTATTTGCATGCCTCAGTATATAACACTACTGTGTACCACTCTGCATATCTGACGAAAAAAAGGTCTTTTTGTTTTTCATTTCTCATTAGTTACAAAAAAAGAACTCACCGGTCCTCTTATGGATTCACCTGAGACGACTTGTTGGTTTGTAGCCTGGAATCCATGACACTGCCCGCTCTGCGGGATCGGCCAAAAAAACAAATAGTATCCTATAGACAGTAACAGCAATGTAGCTTACAAAAAAAGAAAAGAAAAGGATGTATATGGAAGAAAAAAAAACAGATTCAGAGAGTGAAAAAAAATCACTAATATAATAACTATACCTTGATTTTGGGAGACGATCAGACAGCTAACTGTGCCAAACCTGATTAATTTAGTATGTATGTCTCATATTTATTGACATTTCGAAAATTACTTCCCGACTTTTTTTTTTAGTATTTGTTAAAGGGAGCCTTATGTTGAAAAACGCTTACTGTCTGAAATGAAATTGCACACTGCATCAAATACGTCTCTGTGGCGATTTTCCAAAACTGAGGCACCAAAATTTAGAACAGTTTCTGTAGTTAAGCTTAAACCTTGCTTCGAAAATAGAATAGCTAGAAGTCTTTTCTTTATTACTCGCAGTTACGACATGAAACAAAATAATGTTCAATAGTTTCTGATTCTTCGAAGAATGGACAAAGAGGGGAGAGTGTCAGACCAGCTCTTTGTGAATAAAAATTTAATGGGGGAACACAGCACCAAAATCTGGAGATAATAACTTCAAGTTTTTTCGACGAACTTCACTAAGACTTCCATGTGAATTGGATACGACTGAAAGGCGAAAACTATCTTCGTTTTTTTCCGATTCAATAGACTAAATGTTTCCTACTTCCCCCCGGGGTATATCTGCGTCCAACATGGTTTTCTTACTTCTTCAGGAATTGGAGACAAAGCCAGCTTTCTGCCTCTCGGCTGGTTATGCACTGTCCTCATGATCAGCCCATTTCAACCAAGCGAAGATGTTATGTGATGCCGTCAAGTTATGGCACCTTTCATTACGTCATAAACATTTATGATATTTACAACCTGAGTATTTTATCGATTATGAGTAGTGGCGGGTGAAGTCTACCCGTCTCGTTAGGCAACATGGCAATTGGAATCACTAAACAGGAGTGCGCTGCATCCAAACAGTCAACAACTTCGTCTATCTGTAGCAACGCTGCCTCGGGATCGCTGCTGTGTACAGTGCTAACATTACGCCCCGAAGTTGAATGATAGCACATGGCCACCACACAGTCATTTGGCCTCTACTGTGCTTGCTACCGAATTAAGGTGCCAGAGGGAAGCAGAAAGAAACAGAGCTGAGCAGCCAGATATTAAGGCTACAACAATCCGTCCACAAATACAAAGACAAGCTCAAGCAACTTACCACAGGCCGCATTTTTCATGCTCGTCACCTTGACTCAAGTTGAGAGTCGGCATTAGACTTTAGACTTTAACAGTGCCTGTTGAAAACACAGGCAACGATCGCAGAAGTCGCGCCGCATATGGAGATGTTCTTGTCTATTTCACGATGATTTCAATGTTTAAGCTCTCAACTGGTGAAATCACCTGCCATGGTTCCTTATTTTCTGACACTTGCTTTTTCCCGGTGGCAACACATGTCAGGCTTTGCAAAGAGAATGGATTATGACCTATATCCCTGAAAGCAGTCGAATGACATTTCGTGCTATTTAGTGCATAAACTCCAGGCTTGCACTTAATGTGCTACGCCACTAGAGAGTAGCAATAATCAGAGGCAGTAGTCATCAATCACTGTGTACCAGCTAGGTGGCGCTGGTAGCAAGCACAGAAGTTTCACCGATTGCAAGGTAAATATAGACTGCTTAGAACGTAATTCACGAGAGTCGCGAATATCTGCACGATAAGCGGTATTGCACAATAACCAGAGGCCATAGTCGTCAATCACTATGTCCAAGCTAGGTGGCACTTCTAGCCTACACAGAGGTTTCACGAATTGGCATAGTAAATATGGACCGCTTATAACTTAAGTCGAGAATATCCGCACGATAAGTGGTACCGCGCTATAACCAAAACAACATTTTGTCAAAGGCCGCCATACTCAAAATCGAGCGTTGAAAAGTTCGCACTCAAACACTGCGCTAAACAGCGTACATGATACAAAGTTTGCATTCCCGGCTGGGAGATCAACGACGAAAACTTGCCAAGCTTATGTAAGACTGCACACTGGCAGCAAAAGCGAAAGTGGCGTCATGAAGCCAAACAACTTTTAAATTTACGGACGAGGTAGCAAATGCAATATCTGTAACAAGCTTAATAATGACAGTGCATTTCCCGATAAGGAACAAGGACCATAGTGAAATTCTAAGTTGGTGAGGACGGGATCACGTGTGCCATATCGAGCTACGCGTGGTCGGCGCCGGTGCAAAGGCCTACCCTTCGTCTAGACAACCGCCCTCCTCCCTCACTCGGCTAGCCCATGCAGCGAGCTGTGATCTTTCTTTATTTTTTTTCCTTTTCTCTTTCTTCCCTACGCCCGTCGTTCATTCTCTCCGCGTCCCCTCCTCCTTCGTAACGACCTCGTCGCTTGCTCCCCAACGCAGCTTCTTTCAGAAGCGCATTCGCTGCCGCATTTGTCACAATGATTTTCCACTGGCAACCACATTATAACGTGTCTTTCATCTTGGGGGACTGCAGATTAAGCGTTATTCGAAGGTAAACTGGAGTCGAAAAAGACCTCTTCATAACCAGTCCTGCACTATAAGCAGTTACATTACAAATGGTCCGCGATGCTAGTTTGCCTGTGTGCACCTAAGACTTTTTTTTAACAAGCAAGCTGAAAAAAAACATCAGTCGTGCTGTATATTAAAGGGAGATACAAACTTTCTATCACAGGTATCTCTTTGTCATGGTCACGTTAAGTCAACAGAGTAATAGACCCCGAAAGATGTAACGAAAGTTAAAGTAGCACAAATGGCAAACATCCAAGTCGAAGTAGTTTATTGAAATAATGATCCAGATACCTCATAGCATTTGTTTCGCTCCAACAAAATGCTTAGTTTGAAAGAAACTCGGGTGTCAGTGGTTTGCACTTTGCTAGTGCCATTCAAATGACCCATCTCTGAGACGGGACTTCTAACATGGCATACCCTATGCCCGCAGTGCCCAACAGCCAGCACAGCGTGCTGAGGTGTCTTAGCGGGGCACAGCTTTGTGTAAACTAGACGTGTTAATTAGAAGTGCAGATTTTGGCCAAAGTGTCACATATTGAACTTTTTATGCCGATTTGGGCCAAAACCACAATATATACTCAAATTGCACTACTCTGCTCCAAAACATAGAAATCGGCATCTACAAATTTATTTTCTAGCCAGTTTTAGCAGAACTTTACTGTGTTCACAACTATGATTTTGATTCATCTGTGATATCGAATATAACGGTCCTGTATAAACATGAAACAAGAAAAGTGTACCTAACATTGTACTAAAATGCACGGCTTTTACGTTATATAGTCCCGCGTTCTCGGCTTGCCAGCTAGCTGCTGACTATTGTACGGGGTCCGTTATGTACGGCTGATGCAGAAGCTTAGCTAATGTTCCAGCTGCACACAGTCATACCGTGCACGAATAACGTCCCCTATCCATAGTTTGAATCATCACAGCTATACGGGTTCGGGCGAATAAGGCAACAGGCTAGGTCAACAAACAACACTTTATTGCTATGCGTTAGCAATAGCGCGTAAATGTCGCATAGAGACTTCAGATAACAAAAGTGTTGATGCTTACATCTCAATCATTGTCGTCTTTGGCTCGCAGGGGGTTCTGCGTTCATCCTTCTTTTTTCGTCGCCGTTGTCAGAGAGAGCGTCTGGTCGTTGGCACGCTAGTTTTCTTCACCGTCCCGGTTTCTCCTTCTCTGCCAAGAATACGTTCCCTCGCTGAGGGAGTGGAAACCCGTTCCGTGCACCAGGAAAGGGGAATCGGGAGCACTCGTTGCAGGGATGTTCCATTCCTTCGCAAGAAACTGTTATCGACTCGTGTCTCGAAAGGACAGTAATGTCTTTGAAACTAGGCTGTCGCGCTGCCGTACAAGAGAAAGGGTGGCTGGGCGCACATGCTTCCCCACACTCCATGCAAATAAGCTGCACCAATGGCACCAGGGACGTTCAGAATTGGCCTGGACGGGTTGTTTTTATGGCTACGGAAAACACGCGCCTCTTTGAAGACAGCATCTTTAACGGTGTCGATTTGATCATGCACCATGAATGTCATGCCAACGAAACTTGCTCTGTATGCTAAACACTTGCTTAGGTAGCTTTGGTTCTACTCCTTGGAATTTTCTTTCAGCTTGTGTTTTGTTTCACCAGCTTCTCCAGAGCTCGTGTTGCATTCCAATGGCAGATTTAGAGCAGCCGATAAACTCCGCAAGTGAGCACTCGACTCTGGCATAGAGCAACGCCTCCAAAATGGCGATTGGAATACAATCAGAGCTGCCGGAGCAAGCATGGGGAGCAAGTTGTATGTAGTATTCCATCCTGCTGATTCCACTGTCAAATTTCGTTGAATTTCACGCCCTGAGATAAGCTAATTTGCCCAGTCGGCCGTGCCGTCTACCATTACTGCCAAAACGCGCGATAGCGGCAGCACCCTCAAGCGAGCGAACGTATTAGGGGTCACTCGCGCTGCGGTCATACACCAGTCCCATTGCCCTCACACACGCCGAGTTCTGGTCCATTTTGCCGATTTCGATGGAGCAACTTTTTCCTGTTCCTCGGAGTCGCACCCGCTCTCAATCCACTGCGACTCTAACTAAACACTTGACTCCTGCCCTCACTCTGCCATTGGAACACACTTCTTGAAAAAGGAACAGAAAAACTTGCTCAGGCTTCGCCATTGGAATTCAGCGTCAGTTTTCCTGCCCCAACACGCTTTATTTTTCCCTCCGAAAACTGCTTGAAAAGCCATCTGTGCCGTCCCATCACTGGTCATTCTCAAGAGCTGCATTAATCAGGCTGAAATGCTGAGTTGGTTTTATTCCATCCTCTTAACATAACCACACATTCTTTTTGTAATGGCAAGTTTGAATACTTGTGATTAGGTATACTGAAGCCCTACTACGTCATAGGGCTAGGGTTCTAGAATGTCCCAGTGGAGGCACAAATAATATCCTGCATTTACACTGATTTATGAATTTTTCAAGAGCACTACTGAGAATGATGTGACATTTTAGACATCTTCAAGCATTGTTCTTTCTTTCTGGTGTAAGATAGTATTTGTTGCCCTTAGTGTCCTTTTAACAGAGGCATAAGTGGAACATAAGGATGTAACGGTAAATAGAAATGAGTTTGGTCGACAGCCTGTCGTTAACCGGTGCCGAACCAACACCTTTCTCAACATACTCGCAATGCTGTACGTATGGGCTTCGGTCGTAGCTATGTTAATAAATAACATCATGAATACCCATCTACGGGATGTGGTCAAATAAGTTTTAGCAGTTTCCATTTGTGGTCATAGCAGCAATCTTTCTGGTCATAGCCATTGTGGTGTTGTGGTCATGGCGATTCTTCTGTCTGCCAGCATCACATATGGTACATAAGAATAGTCCTCATCACATTCCTTCTCGGACTGCAACAGGAAGCATGTCCGCATGTCTTAATGTTGTCTTTCCTGGCCACTCGTCCAAAGAACTAGCAAAAGCAAGTAACATCCACATACAGGAATGTTGCGCCTCAAGTGGATAAAATGCTCACATCAATAAATGTTAAATAGCAATTTATGCTAAGGGTCCTTCTGAGGATGGCATGTTGTAGTTTTTTGGGGACAGCAATGAAGTAATGACTGAGTGTAGTGTGACAACAGGCAATAGGTGCTCACTCTTTAAATGCTAAATTTCCTTCATTTTGCTTTTTCTTATTGTGAGGAACAGATCTATGTTACATAATTCTGCTTGATAAACTGGTTATACAGTCAATTTTTATGTTGTCTAGGAGATAAACATCTCATTGTCAATTTTTTTGAAAGTCTTGAACATATAGAAGTCATGCATGTGTGCATTCGGTACAGGGCAAACACATGAAGTGAAGCTAAGGCTGTCAAGTGAATACATCGTTAGTTCTAATGTTTTCTTTTTTCATACCTTTATTACATTTGACTCACCAAAATAATAAACAAAATTTTATTGGTCACATAGTCTTCTTCATACCATACCGTACATTGTAAGCGAGTCAACGGAAGTTCACTCATAGAACTATATAACGGTAACAAAGTCTACCTTCGATGTGGTCAGTTAACACCACTGATTACCATTGAGAACATTGCGTGTAGGCCAACTCTGTGTATGCCAACTGCAACGTGATTGGTTGCACACAGCTTAGCAGTACAAGAAGTTTGTAGTTCTAGATGTAAAAAAATGTAGCGCGAAATGTAAATAGAACTGCAGATTGGTTGTCCTTTTTTTCTTCGAGTTTCCAGACATACATACAACTTTTTTCTGAGGTATCTAAGTAAAGAGGCTGTTAACGTTGTCTACTGTTTCTTGGGTATTTGTATACAGTAACAAAGCAAGTAAATGCTTGCCAATGTGGAGCGTTGAGATGACAAAAGACTGCTTGTGGCATCTAAGCACATTCAGCACCGCTCAGTTGAAACACAGTGCTCTAATATAATTTATGGCCTAGTGGTTTTTAGATTGAAAGAGCTGCCCAGTTTTTGCTAACACAAAAATATTTTTTCACTGTTTTATGCAACAAATGTTTTATCTTGCTCCTATGGTTCTGCGATGCCAAGTAAAAAAATTTAAAAGTCACAGTTTTCCCAAGAGGGTGAAGCAATGAATGTAATAGCAACATATTCGATTGTTTTCCGAAGAAAGGCTAGCATGTGTTTTAGCAATATTAAATGTAGTGAATATGCGCTCGCTAAGTAGCCCAACTTTTCTGCGGCGCGCGCGGCCGCAGTGGATGACAACAACAAGGCCCGTGCGTAGTGACGGCGTTGATATACGAAGTGATGCTGCCAGCCAACTCATTTAAATCCGATCTCATGTAACTATACAAAAAGGCTAGTGTAAAAGAACACGGCCGCTCCAGGTAGACTTTCAGCACCGTTTGTGTGTGTGTGTGTGTGTTGAGAGTACAGCCCGTAGAAGCTCCCGACTGCTGGGGGGGCACAAGGCGCGCGCTGATCGTTGCCGCGTTAGCGCGGCTACCTAAGGCACCCCCCCCCCCCCCCCCACACACACACACACACGGTTCGCTGGAGAGATAAGCACGCGCGTAGATGAGCCCGGCCGGAAAGGCGATGTTCATATATATATATATATATATATATATATATATATATATATATATATATATATATATATATATATATATATATATATATATATATATATATATATATATATATACTGTCCATACAATTGCTATCGCAATAAATATAATCTTAGTGGGATTGGCAGTTGTACCCTCTATCATCTTTCAAAGGGGGTGTGTGTAGAATCCATCCATCCTACATCTCTTTGTTTGTCGGTATAATGAGGTATCCAGCTCGCTATTCGTGGGTCTCTCTGTCTGTCCTTATATGTGCATAGTCACTGCAGTCTTTCATACATGGAACTGCTATATGTTTCACTTCTTTTCTGTCAATCTCGATCTTTTCTCAGAAAGTATAAATTCATCTATCTATCTATCTATCTATTTTGTATGCATGACTGTAAGAACAAGGAAGGAGACACATGATCAGTAAAGCCTTGGTTGCATTGAACTGTAACTTGCTTTTTTCTCTCCTTGCCTTTTTGATGACCTCTCCCTCTACTTATCTACGAGGACGAGACGAGCGAGGCACCTGTAGCTATCCAGTACAACCTTCAATGCACTGAACTGCCCTTTGCTTCGAGTACTTTCCACCCTCCATTTTCATGCTCTTGTACCGCAGCGGGCTGCAACCTGCGTCCCGCTGCACCCCTTTTTTAAATGTCTCGTCGACCGCCGCGCCACGTGGCGGTGGACACCTCGCACGGCTGTTGCTCTGACGGCTTCACAGCTGTGTGAATTCGACCGAAAGACTAGAGGTTGCGGAGAGCGAGAGGGTGGCGCGTCTATTTTGTTTTTCACACCGGGACTAATGACCCGTCTTGCCGAGGGATGCGCACAAGCCGCCCGCCAGGGGACGCTCGCGCTTTTGACGCTCGAGAAGCGAATTTGGATGGGGGGTGGCCCCTGATTATGATCGATGATCGGGCCGTCGCGCGTTTAAAAACCGGCCGCTGTGCAGATACGACGAGTCGGGAAGGCGATGCACGCTGTAGCTTGTTCGAATTGAAAATGCCACCGCCGGGGTGCCAATGAAGAAGGACGAGGAGATTGAAAAAAAAAAAAAAACTTGATATTGCCGGTCGCTTTGTTATTGATATTTCTGTGCGTGAGAGAGAGAGTTAAACGAAGTCGTTTTGAAGCCTTTAGCGCATACCTATCTAAATGCTTCGTTTGTTTCGTAAGTTGATTTTTTTTTTCGAGGAACTCAATTCTTTTTTCAAGATATGGCAACAGCTGCAGGCAGCGGAACATACATTCTGTCAAATAGTAAAGCAAGGACTGTTTGATGGATTAGTTGGGTTGTACCTAACAAAGAAAAGAACCAATTCACGTCCTAAATACTACATTTTAGGTAATGACGAAAATGTTATCCATGCCTTCCTTGGCTGAGTTGCAAAACGAATTTGTCGTACAGCACCATTAATTTTGTACGTATATACAAAAGCAGCCACGTGTATATTCCTGCACATACATAGCACCTGGATCGTGCAAAATATTCATATCTATATTAAACGCTTATCTCACGTCCGCGCGTTTCATTCGCACCAGCGCCGCGTCATTATAGTGGTTTATCTGTTTTCGGGCACAGTGGCTGCTCAGCCCAGTGTTGCTGGAAAATTTCGGGGCTGCTGCTGTTCATGCATTTAGTCACGTTTTTGTGGAACTTCGGCTGTAGCCGTATAACAGAAGTGAATATCTTGGGCATGTGTTGAAACGGCAAGATTTCTGAGTACTGCTGTTTTATTATATAGACCTTTTTAACTGAGAGGGGAATTCCCCCCCTTTTCGGGAGCACGAGAGCTGACGTCATTGCATCGGAAGAGCATTTTTTTTTTCGGGGGTCGCGCATGTAAACAACAGCCCAGAGGGTATTACTGCGGTGCCCAGCTAGCCTTCGCTTAAAAGGTTCTATAGTGCACAGTCGCGGCCACGTCTGGGTCGAGGGTTGCGAGCAGCTGGTTTTAACTCTGCGGAATGATCGACACCTTGAGGCAGTTTCCGGCTTTGACATGGTGTTAGGAGCATGGGCGGCCTATAGTAGTCGGGCTGACCACGTCAGACCGGCTGTTCACGTGCGAGAAGATAGGTGATTCGCACTGACGTCACTTCGTGCAGCCGCCACGATGTAGAACCAACACGGTGGACCACGTAGACGTCATTCAGCGCGTCTCGTACACGGGCCGATAACGTTTTCGGTCTCGTCACTACGACGTTTAGCCTAAGCAGGGAACTTAAGGCGTCGTCGTTTTTGTAGCTGCCATGTTGTGGCGCCTATGCGTTAAGAAGCTTCAAACGCGACGTCACATAAACGCTGTATCAGTACCGCGTTGTTCAAGCAACGAGAACAGTAATATTCTTGCAGTTTATTACACGTGTACGTGCCCCCCCCCCCCCCCCCCCACGGTACGCATTCACGCGTCATGTACCTACAGGATTCAACAAGTAAATGAAATATATCAAGCTAGACACTGGCGTAAATAATTGCATGCGGAGGATCGAGCGCCGAAAACCCCACTAATGCATTCGTGCCTTGAAGTGATAGCACCGACACCACAGGCATACAGGAAGGTGACAGCGCGTGAGCATCGTGTGGTCTACCAACGTGTTATCGACCGCGGAAATTGAGGACGAAGGGTATAGTAAGAAGGGACATGTTCGAGTACGAGATATTGTTGCGCTAACGAACCGGAAAAACCAAAGGAAACTAGTATAATGCGCAGATACCGATGTGGGGCACAGCCAAAGTATGTAGATTGGTCGTCGCCAGACCGCGTCGTCGCTTTCGTGCGTTCGTCTTCCGGCCGTAATGGCACTGTACACAAGACCGATTCCAGAATTACAGTGGGAGATTGCAAGGGAGCAAGTCACTTTTAGTGGCCACCCTGTTTTAAGGAAGTGCCCGCCGTAGTGGTTCAGTAGTTATGTTGTTCCGACTGCTGACCGGAAGGACGCGGGATTGACGAATCCCGCGCCGCGACGGCTGCGTTTTTTGACGGGGCCGAAATGATAAAGGTCCGTACACTTGGATTTAGGTGCGCGTTAAAGAAGCCCCCGGGGGTAACAACTTTCGGAGCCCTCCACTACGGCGTGTCGTAATCACTACGTTGTTGAAGGACGGAAAAGCACTACAGTTTTAGGCCTCTCGTGTCGTACCACTAGTGATCAATCACCTAATACTCGTGTGCCTCGGCAAAGTGGGGGGGGGGGGGGGAGTGTTTGCAAAAAGGTCACTAACCCTCCCCCCTTCCCGTGGTACCAGCCCCGCCCAAGCCTCACCATGACTCCCCTTCTCAACCGCTATTCAACACGGGCTTGCAGCACCACCCACACCTCCCCCCACCCCTTTTTCACACACACACACACACACACACACACACACACACACACACACACACACACCACAAAATCCTGCTGACACTCATACTAGTACTCTTGCTCTTCACCATTCCTTGCTTTCTTTCTCTAGAGGGGGAGAGGGGTACACACTGTTGTGGAAGGGCAGTGCCAAGAACAAATACAAAGAACGAGATGATGATATGCGCCGTACTGAAGGTGAGAGAGGGGGTTTCGCTCCGCTTTTTTTTCTGCCTTTATTTCCGCGTCCTTTTAATATAGGGTAGCAAACCGAACGTTTCACTTCTGGTAGACCTCCCTGTCATTCCTTCATTTATATCTTTCTCTCGTCCCTCGAGGTGATCGAATCATAGAAGTGCCTGAACGAAGGAGTTTTAGCCCTACAGCCACATCTCGGCAGATTCACCTGAGAATTTCGCCGTAGGCGATTTCCAACCTCCTCTTTTAGACAAGACGATAGTCATAGCGCGAGAACAAAACGACGACACAGAGACAAGGACACGAAAGACACGAGCGCTTTCGTGTCCTTCGTGTCCTTGTCTTTCGTGTCCTTCTTGTCTTTCGTGTCCCTCTTGTCTCTGTGTCGTCGTTTTGTTCTCGCGCTATAACTATCGCCATATCAACTAGCCCAAGCTGCCACACTCCTCTTTTAGGCTTTTCTGTGACCGCACCTTGCGTGCATGTGGGACTTTTCCTCCAGCGCTGGCCCTTCCCGATGAGTCACCGCCGCTTGTGGCGTGTTCCGCGCCGTCGAGTTCAAGGTCGCGGACTGCTGCTATGCCGGCCACCCGCTGGCCATGCATTCCGGTAGATTAGAAGCGGGCGTGCGAAGGCATGACGGGCCTGAAATTTAAGAGAATAAACATAAAGAAAAAAAGGTGGTGTGTGTGTGTGGGGGGGGGGGGGGCGGTGTTCTGCACTAATCCCATCAGGCGTTGCTTTGACACGTGGCCTAGTCGTGTATTATGCGAGCCTGGGTTGTTTGTGTTCCGCGCGCTACAGTTTAGAAATGGTCGTTTATTACATCTGCGAACTATACCGCAGGTCGATGTCAGTGGGAAACCGAGAAGCTGCTGTTGTTAGAAGGCTGTTAATGCGAAACAATTAATTGGTTTACATTGGCAAAGCGAATTTCGAAAACTGTTATGTTCATGTCACCGTCATAGGTTTCTTATTATTATATGAAATAAAGGTCAAGGCTTCATTTTAGAACTTTCCGCCGAAATTTTCCGCTGAATTTTCTGTCGTTTTTCATATTACACACAAATTGTATGTATTTCGATATATGTTAATAGGCTGTAACGCATTTGAATTTATCTGTAAGCAAAAGCTTGGTTTGAATATTTAACCGATATATTTCCGCTTGGTGTAGTGCTCCTTGTTGTCTATAATTTGTATGTATAATCTTGAATATTTCTATGTACTGTTTTGCTGTACTTACCTGAGGTGCCTCACGAAAAGTGAGCCAAGTCAGAAACCGCTCTCTCCTTTTGCCCCCTTCGCGGGCATTTTGTAAATATTGCCAAGTAAATAAATAACTAAAGATATAAAAATCTCCGCGCATGACGTCACTAGTTTCATAGCAAGCCCGTACAGGTGCCCTAGAGACCCGGGCTCCCACTGAAATTGACATGAAGCAAGTGTTTTTGCCGAGAATAAAAACTAATGTCGACCCCCCCCCCCCTCTTCCCGGAACAAAACAAAAAATCCTGGTGACGGGGCTGTTTCACAGCGTGTTTTTCGTATCTCGAAAGTGAAAGTTCATTGTTTCGTATGAAGAATTAGCTTTGACTAAGTGAGCTGTAAGGCGAAGGCATTAGTCTGCTGTAAACCTTCGCCTACACCTTCATGCATCGGCCTTAAGCTAGCGAAATATGTACAGCATAATTAGCTGTGTTGGACACGCAGATGAGGTCATTAGATTGCAGAGATGGCTCATCTCTGCAAATTTTACTTGGCTTGATATAGCTACCCATGTCAACTACATTCTCACTTTGCCACGGAAGAAGATACAATCACCGTGTGATCACGTTTCTACATCTATGTGCACCCCCGCCTCCTTTTTTTATTCCTTAAGGCGAGATCCTTAGATGCCTTACCATACACTAAAGGTGACCGTTGGCGACAGCTCGAGTGCTGCGAAATATGTTCACTTGACGTCACAGATGGGCGAAACTTGTGACGTTGTCGTGACGTCACGCAAAACGTCGACCACCTGAAATAATCGCTTGGTCGCATGTGTGCTCTTACCCTGGGTGCAGAAAGAATGCGGTTGCAGTATCAATAAATAAAATCCACGGAGCACGAAAATAGAATAATGTAGCTTTCGCCTTGGAGTCGCATTCGACAAATAACCCACCGTGTGACCATTTTTTTTTCTTAATTTTTTAATGTCTATCAATCGACGCAGAACATTGAAATGACATAAGAGCGCTGTTGCACTGTGGGTGATAAATTGAACTAGAAAGATGAGAGGTTCGGCATCTTCGTTCCGTGTTTAATTTATAGTGACCGCTGCGCGGCACGCGTCATCAGGTTTGGCACGCCGGCTCCGGCCTTTTATAGCCGCGTCGAGGGGCTCCCGTTTCTCTTTCTTTTCATCTTCCTCTCTCTCTCTCTCTCTTCGTCATTCCTTTTTTTATCAATCGTTCATTTCTCGCTATTTCTCTTTCTTTTGTCGACCTTTTATATTTTCAATTACCCAGTCCGAAGACGGGTGGCACCATACATCAACGAAGTGTCGCGGTTTGGACAGGTACATTATTGAGGAGGCCGTTCGCGCGAACGGTGCGGGTACGTATATAGACGAGAGAGACCAGTGTTGTGGGTCTATATAGCAGCGGAGTCGTCGCCGCGTCCACGGCATAGACGGCATCCACGCGAGACGACCTTCGAAGAAGCAAGAATCGAAATGTGAACGAAAAAAAACGAACGTACCGAAAGCTTCGAGGAACACGGCGGTGCGTGAAAAGAATGTACGAATGCATTCCGTGTGGTGGAGAGATGTCCCCTTTTTGAGGAACGCGAGACGGTCGTTATAGCTCAGTCCAAAGCTGTCCACGCGATGCGGTGGTTTGGATAGTTACGTCTAAAGTTGCTCGTTCGAAGAAGTCGATACTTCCGAATGCAGTTAGTGTGTGTGGGCGATCTGTGTCAGTATGACATACGCATTGAAATTCCAGAGAAACAATAGTGCAATCAGTGTGCGAATAATAAATTTGTGGTTGTTTTTTTAAAGCCAGCTGATACAAATAGCCGATAATGTCAGTAGAGCGAAAGCGTCCTATACACGTCTTAGAAAACCTGAACCGCGCATGTATGAAAGAATTAGCGCTTTAGGGAAAACTGCATTCTGACGCTGTTTTCCGACGACGTTGGTGCAGCGTTAGTCCTTACGTGCCCTGTTCTATGCTTGCCTCATCAAAGGAATCTCTCTCAAAACACCGCATGTTTCGTGCCTTCCCAGGCTTCACGTTGGAGGAGCTGAGACATTCTTCCCTACTTGCTCCGCCCCCTCTCCAGATTTTTAGGGGCGAAGCACCTTAAAAACCGCACAATGTCCCGCTGCCTTGCGTCTATACAGCAGATGTAGGAACCGAAACACCTGGGAACAACAAAAAGGCTATCAAAAGGCAGCTAACCAGAACGAGCAAAATGAAAGGCCGGAACACCGGAAACACGCTGAAATTTAACTATACATTAATAAAAACGTATAACAAGACAAAAGACTAACAAGAACGCAATAAAATGCTGTTAACCAGAACGAAATAGGCCATGAGTCATGACCGGATGCACACTGCTTCGTACCCCATCGTGCGCATTCACTTCATTGATATGCGTGGATTTTTCTCTCCTTTCTTTCCATTGCTCCCGATTACGTGAAGTGTGCGTTGAAGGAATGTCATGTTGCAGGGCATGGCGACACTCGTAATCCAGTGTGTTTTAGTATCTTTCCCTAAGACACATTCTCCGCGAAGATCGAAGTTCACCTTGGGATTCTTAATGCCGGAAAAAGTGTCTCACAAAAGGAAAATAAACACGTTCACGTCAGCCTTAAGGTATGTTGCAACAGTGGATCACATAAAAAAAATCTGTCGCCTTCTCTAATGAGGGCCTGTGAAGATGAGACCGAAAAAAAGGATAGTCGACTCCCTAATGACCGACGCGCGTATTCGAACATGCATACTGGGAGAGGTCGTCGTTCGCGCATTTTACAAGGATACAAAAGCGAGAAAAGATGTAAAAACGGGAGCTAAAGAAACAGTGTGCTTTCCTAATGAACGAAAAACGTCGCCTCTGGGCTAACAAGTCACTGGCAGCTGCTGTGCGGGCCCCGAAAAAAGTGTCAGGTCGAGCGCCCCTTCCCTTTCCGTGCGCCTCGAAATCCTGCCCTCTGGTGTTGACCTTCGGCGCGCGCGTGGGCTTCGACCGCCGCCCCCTCTGGCGGCACTGCCTGCGTAAGTGGCGTGTGTGTGGGCATGACGTTGTTTGTGTAAGGCAGAGCGGAGCGGATTTGGATTACAGTCGCAGTAACAGTATACCGTAGCGTGCCTGGCTGACGAATGAACGACGTTTGCACACTGCGTTCCTAGTCTCTTCCCCTTTCCCTCCCTCCTGAACCTCCTCCCCAACCTTTCCCTGCTCTCTCCCTTGGGACTTTGCCGTCGCTTGGGGCGCGGAACTGTCGTGCTGCGCGCGCGCTAGCCGAAACGTCGGCGTCGTGTGAACATGCGTGTGCATGTGTGCGCGCGTGTTTTGTGTGTCTAGGTATGGGCGCTGTCTATATACGTGTTCACTTACTAGCTTCTGTCAGTCAGTTTTGTATGCGAAATTTGTTTGGGCTTGAAAATCATTTCGGACAAGCGTGTAATTCCTAGAAGGCATTCCGGGAGCTTTGTGCTACGGGGTGTTTTGCTGGCTGACGATGATTACTTCTCACAGAACTCAACCGTTGTATTTTCTCGTATGTTAAAGAACCCCAGGTAGTCGAAATTTCCGGAGCCCTCCACTACGGCGTCTCTCATAACCATATGGTGGTTTTGGGACGTTAAACCCCACATGTCAATCAATTATTTTCTCGTATGATACCGGCACTGGCTAATAAGGGCTAACTGCATGGCTATCGTTGACTATTCGCTGTTATTACAGCATCGTTCTCTTCGTTCAAGATATGTGCAGCGCTTGAGATGTTTTATCTAGCTTAATTACCAAATCATCAAATTAGGACAGTTTCATAAATTGCAGATATTTTATGTGTCGCAAGTCTAAAGTGACAGCTCTCTTTGAGCAGCAACTTATGTGCGTGTGTGTATAGTTACCACATTAGGTTATTTCACATCTGAGCAATCTCATATGTGGCTTCCTCATATGCACACCGAGTGACGTTTTTCATGAACGAGCCTCTGGGAGAGTTCGCCGAGATAATTATAAGCTCGCATCCTCGCTTAGTGCTAAACTGACATGCCAAAAAGTGTCACTGAAGCAGGTCTTGCTGCAACCTTGTCGCATTCGCCATGATGTCATTCGTCTCCAATTGGTCGGTTGCGGTGATACGGCGTCTCTCATTGTCTCGAAAACGTCAAGTAGCGGAACTTGAGAGAGTTCAGATTTCTCAACGTTCGCATTAAATAGAATATTGCGTTGCCGGAATTGTCAAGTCGGGATCCAGTGGCTAGTCTTTCGTAGCACGTTTGGCTCCAGGGTCGACGGCTGGCGCTGTTCTGGACACTGTCGAATTCCGCCATGTGGTCGAACTCTGTCATCGCTCAACGCTGATTGGCTCGGAGAATAGCTACAGCCTTCGCGATTGGCTTAAAACGTCGCCATTACGAAACTTGACTGGGTGGCAGAACTTCGCAGCATCCAGGATACAGCAGCCACGGCGGTATAGTTCGTATAATGCTCGACTGCTGAATCGAAAGTTTCGGCATTGAACCTCGGCCGCGGCGGCCTCATTTTCGATGAAGTGAAATGCGTAAGATCTGTGTACATTGAGGAGGTCGAATTTTCCGGAGAGGAGGTCGAATTTTCCGAAGACGTCCACTATGGCGTCTTTCATAATCGTATGGTGGTAGCTTTGGGGCGTGTTGGTCCAGTAGTAATTAATCTCAGCAAAAGGGACACTTTGGCTAGTTAGTTTGCGTTCATATAAGTTAGCTCATTGGCTGCAGACATGCATGAGGACAGGGTTATTTGCCTGAACATTGCTTCTTGCATGTGTTTTTTTCTCCTTCGTCCGCGATCTTTTCGCCAATTCCGTATTGTTCTTCGTAGACAAGCGCAGGTCCTGTCCCTGTTCGTTTCAGTCAGTCGGCGCACTTTCTTGTAGAGTCCATTGGTGTGTTGTCCCGACCGAGTGTACAGGTATAGCCACCCCGAGGTCGAAAATAAACCTAAAACGGAACTTTCTGTTGTTTTTTTTTTCTCTTTCTTCAATTTTGCCGGCGTTCCAGGGAGAAGGAACAGGACTTGGAGAGGCGCTTCGAGATGCTGAACGAAGAACTGCGGGGCGTGCTTCAGCTCCAAGGCGAGTCTCTCCTTTATGTTTCTTTTCTTTGCATTATATTTTTTGTGTCTGGGCTAGCGTACGTGGCGCCATTGCTATAAGCCGCTTATGGCCTCCGCTGCCGGGACCCACGGCTGAATCAATGGGCCCTGTAGCGGGCTCTCTATGGGGAAAAAGAAGGAAATACATATACACGTAGTGTACCGTTGGAAACGGGAACTGGGAAGGTTGAGAAAGAGAGGAGAGCGTTGGGTGGCCTGACCGGCTTGTAGCGAGTTGAGCTCCCTGGCGTAGCTCGCTAATGGAACGTCGTTGCTGGCTCCTCTGAAAGCGTTTCTTTTGTATCGCGTGCTTATTATTATTTTTTTTTTCCTTTCCAACGTTGACCGCGCAGACTGGCAGAAGACGGACGCCCAGCGTAGCCGGGAAGCCCTTCTGCTCGAGGAGCTGGTGGCCCTGGTCGACAAGCGGGACGAGCTGGTGCAACACTTGGATTCCCAGGAAAAGGCGTACGTGTAGATGAAGGAATGGCGTGTTTTTCGCGTGCTGATGTCGCATTTGGTTGATTCCTAGATGTATGGTTTGGATATGAAATGTCGTGACTGGTCGCCGAGCCGGGAGGCGTGGCTGTTTTGATCATTCCTGCTCATTTTTGTGTGCGTGTGTGTGTGTGTGTGTGTGTGTGTGTATGCGTGTGTGTGTGCGTGCGCGCGCGTGTGTGTGTGTAACATTTAGGCCATCAGACAACCACAAACGAGAAAGTGAGCCTGTGGTGCAAATATTTATAGGTTTACGTACGTGTTGTCAAATCAGGTTATTGGGGTCCAGTCGTTGGGAAATGAAAAAAATTGCCCCCGTTATGCCTTCTACTCGCTATAGTAAGCACAAAATCTGAACATGCGTCTTGAAAGCGGCCTTTTACCACCTCGGCTTACCCGCCTCGGCGTCACGCATGGCCTCAATCAGGCACCCTTTTATCTGTGGCTCCCAGCTCCACAAAAAAAAAAAAAAACCTGCAGTGGCGATGTCGATCGCAGTGCCGTAGCATTGAAGAATTGATACTAGCTCCCCTCGAAATTGGCAGGTTTCGTTTTCGAGTAACTTAAGAAAATTCGGGATGTCGATTGACACCAGCAGGACTGAGAGGGTTACGGAATCGTCACACTTAATTTTCGACTATAATCTGCGTTATGTGTGGTAATTGTTTCGCGTTCACAAACGCGCCTTGGAAGTTTTAGAGCTTTTGGTCCGGCACTTAAATTTCAATTGAACATTTTTACGAAGACACAAGTGATCGTATAGTCGGGAAACACTGGCGCACTTGCGAGGCGGGATATAACAGGCTGCTTGCAGTGCGAACGTCTGCACTGCGTGGAACGATTTTGTTAAGAGGTCAGCGGCTCGCGCGGTCGAGCTTTTTCGGCCTTCTTCGGTTTAGCATTGAAGTTAAAAGATTTGTAGTGACTGCAACTAGTAGAAGATGTTGCTCCGTTTAAACTCTGGTAGAAGATTACTTCGCACGAGCAATCGCTAGTGACTAGGGATTAAATTGTGTCCAATGTTGACTGTCCGCTATTACAGCACTATTTATACTATCATTCAACCGATTTAGTTTTATACCAGTTTTTCTTTTGCTACGTGAACTCACGTTCTGTAACAGGTTACAGCCACTGTAGTTGCAGTGCAGCGACTAGAAAAGAAGTACAACAAAGACTTCCTGTTGTAGTAGTGACAGTGATGGTTGCGGATGTAGATGCGGCGATAATAGCTCCAGTAGGGGTTCGAGCGCGAGCTGGTGTAGACAGTTAACGAATCTGTGTGTACAATTTTGTTCCCGCGCTTTACACAGTGTTTGCGTTTTCTTGACTGGCATGTGTTTACTACATGTCAATCTCCGTTTCTTATCCATGCCGCCTTCCCGTCTGTTTTGTACCACGTGTGCAGCATCGAGGAGGACGAGATGATGGCATTGGCCACCAGACGGCAGCGGCTTCCGCCAGAGCGCAACAACTGCAAACTACAGTGACCTCCGGTGACGAGAAACTACGAGATGGAACGAAGGAGAGGAAGGATAGACGCGATGCTTCGCAGCAGCAACTTGCCTCCCGTTATTTGTTTTTTTTTTTTCTTTTCGTCCGCCAGGCGGCGGCGCACCAGACAACAATAAACCGTCAGCAGCCAATTAGAAAGGGGCGTGAAACCCGAGACCCTCCTGGCGGCGGGGCCGCCTTTCCTTGCCGCGTTCGTGGCGTTAATTGGGAAGGCGGAGGAGTGGGGAGGGTGTGCGCGCACCGTCCGCGGGCTGTAGCGACACGCTGTAGACGCCGTGGCCTACTCTTCTGCGGTGGCATGCCTCGCATCTGTTGGATGACGCCCTCCCTCTCCCTCCGCTGTGTTTAGCCGCGACATCGTTGGAGGGCGCTGCATGCCGGCGCGCGCGGGAATTCGTCGCTGCGAGGAACCGTGCAGTGAAGAAAAAACGCTGCGTAGTGTCGCCGAGTATGGCGGACTCGGTGAGCCGGTGGTGGATCGCTGTAGCGCGATGAAAAGTTGTGCCGGATTTTGATGCAGATCGCTTTCGAACTGTGTGGCGGTAGTCCAATTGCGTTGTGTGACTGAAAACAACAAGAAAAAAAATCTGAGAAATTGTGGTTGTATGAAGAAGCAACTGCTGTGTAATGTTGGATACAACCTTTGAAGTCTGCAACATTCTTTCCTCAAATGTGGATGCATTGTAAGCCTGCGCCAATGTGTGGGCCGTTCAGGCTGACGTCATCTGCTAGACGGGCAGTTACCCTGCATTTAGAACATTGCGTAGTGCGTGATCGGGATTATTTTCTTGGTCGCCGAAGGTATCGGCTGCCGCGATTCGGGCACCTTGGTAAGGCCTGTTCAAGCTGATGAACGTCACGTCAGACTGGTGTCATAGGTCTCGTACAGGTGGCGCCGCCGTCGCATTATGATTTTCATAAGTCACGTGTTTTTGTAAAGCTGATTGGGCTCTTGTTGAAGATAATCGGCCCTTGTTGAAGATAATCAAGATATGATTTTCTCACGTGTCGGGGACGCGTCAGTCGTAGGTGTCATTACAAATGAATGGGCTGATTGGCCTTATACATTGCTCATTACTCTTCCCTGTTGTCGCGAGCTGTATTCTATCGCATTTCTTGTTCGGTGCTAGGCCGTTGACCCTGAGGCCGCGTGCTTGATTCTGGCCTTGGCTGTCTCATTGTGATCGAAGTGAAATTATGAAAGTCCGTTTATTGAGATTTAGAAACATGTTAAAAAACACCGGTCTTCAAAATCTCTGGAGGTCTGCAATACGGCGTGCTTTGGAATCATACCGGCGTTTCGGCTCGTAAAACACCAGAGATGAATTGACGCCTCAGTCATAGTAGGGTTGATCACAAGATAATGTGATCATGGGCGGAATGGTATTTTGCTACGACTATGCGCACGCATTGCTGTCATAAACCTTCACCACTTTTTTGGTGCTGTAATTGATTGTTTTCTTTGTTTACATTTAGTCGACAAAAAAAAGATTTTGTTCTCTATAACAAAAAGTTTCGTATAACTAACACATGTGCATAACTGACTGAATTGGTGACATCGACTAACCACAGGCGGAACAAAGTCGCGACAACCTACTTGACCAAAACAAACCGAGAACCTGACCAAAGCTACTCGGTGATTTGATTTCATTTGTTCATACCCTCAAGGCCCGAGTGTGTTACAAAGGGAAGTGACTACACTGAAAAGTACTAGGAATACAAATATGACATGCAAAAAAATGCATAATACAAATCGCGTCATGTTTGTGTAATGTTAGCTTGTATACAATGACTGATGTATTACTTTAAATTCTTAGCTAATGTTTCGAGAAAACGAACAATAACGTAAAAAAGGGTCCATTCGATCCATGAAGGAGATTCCAGTTCACTGTTCGAGGGAGCAATCGTGAAACGTATGTATGGGAAGTATTTAACTGAATACGATAATGATGCAGTAATAAGTGATCGCAACATACGTGAATAGTGCACCATTTTTAGTGTTTTTCTACTCTGGTGGTGCGGAGATATTCCCACACTTACTAACGTAATCGTGGGAGGCGTGACCCGCCGGGCGGGCCCCAGTAAGCCTGCTGGATACCCTAAATAGGGCCTGCCGAGCCGCTGTTGCCAGTGGAGCCTCAGAAGAGGGGCCCCACACGCAGTGAACCAATTTTTTAAAATAAATGTTGGCTCTCTCTCTTTCGTGGAGATGTAAGTGGTGTTGAAGTCATCGACCATGACCGCCAGTGACGTAAATCCAGAAAAATGTCTGAGGGGACGCACACCTTGATAAGCTGGTCTAGAAGGCGTCCCAAGTTGTTAAGGTACAGTCTCTGTTCACGAACCAGATCATAGCGCCGTCATCCAACGCGAAGTACACAAAGTGCAGCTTGTCATTTGTGCCCCAGTTATCGAAGGGTGCAGTCCTCTCGTGCTACTCAAGCCACGTTTCTGGGTCCTCGCATGATGATCCCTGCAAGATGATTCCTTTGCCGCGGCAATATGATTGCGGGCTATGGCGCATCGGCTCTCATTGTTGTCGCAGTCAAGGTCGTGGCCTTGGTCTTCCTAGTTTTGTCGGGTAGAGAGGGGCCCATACTACGGTGGTACACCTTGTTGCCTTGGATTAACTCGCTGGTCGTGGTTAGCGTCTTGGTGGCCGTTTAGTTTTTCTTTTGTAAGTACGTTTTATTTTTAGTTACTTAAAAATGTTTTTCAACTAAATAAAATAGGCCCTCAGCAGCTAAATGTTATAAGTGCACTTAGGTATAGGCTCTAGCTTATTTCTCTAGCTGATATATCATTCAGGTTAAACTGTCACATGATGTTTATTTCGTTTTGTATCTCAACACAGGACGTTCATTTTGTTTCGTATTTGAGCACACTACGTTCATTTTTTTTTTTCGTGTCTGAATACATGACGTTCATTTTGTTTTGTATCTCATCACAAAAGCTTCGTTTTCTTTCGGATGTCTGCTTTTTCGCCCAAGTTTATTCCATAACACGCACTGCGCATCTGAAGTGTTTGTAGAAACTTGCGCGTAGCATCAGCATAGTATTGGGCAACGTTACGACGCACCTGCCAAAGGCACGCAACTTCGTCACTTTTGTTTTTTTTTCCAGATGCACCAAGCGTTGCATAAGGGTGCATCGATACCCACTAGCGTGCTGGTGGGTGCAGGACGCCCGCAAATCGGCATAAACGACAAAAAAAAAAAAAGCTTCGTAACAAAACAGCTTATATGCAAATAAAAAAACATTGACTAATTGATGCTTCAAATCGTTAGTTTGTAAGCAGCCGTGGAGCCTATCGGCAATTTTCGACGCTAGATGTGTCGAAAAGTAGCCGATTTGATTGATTGATTGATTGATATGTGGGGTTTAACGTCCCAAAACCAATATATGATTATGAGAGACGCCGGAAAAGTAGCCGGTTTGGCGCAAGTTGGCCAGCGACGGCAACTTTTTGGGTTTTGGGTACGTAATATGCACGCAGTATAACATGGCATAATGCTTGATTGATTGATTGATTGATATGGGGAGTTTAACGTCCGAAAACCACTATATGATTATGAGAGACGCCGTAGTGGAAAGCTCCGGAAATTTAGACCAGCTGGGGTTCTTTAACGTGCACCCAAATCTGAGCACACGGGCCTACAACATTTCCGCCTCCATCGGAAATGCAGCCGCCGCAAAAAAAAAAAAACGTGGCGTAATGCATACGCATAGTTTCATGAACAAGTTAGCAAATCATAACTTTAAGGCAACGTTGTTATTATAGTAAAAAAAAGAAGAAGGTTCGGTGTCCTATGGATAAAAATACTAAAATATAAATAGTGCTCATCCCATAAACAAAAAGATTACACCAAAAACCTGCTGTCCTACTGGAACCTGCTAATGGAACCTGTTGTCCTGTCGTAATGCCAGGCAGGAAACGATAATTCGAAAATCACAAATTAGACGCAGTGAATGTCGAGCAAATCGATTTCTCCTTTGTCATTCGATTGGTTGTCAACTTCTAGGGTAAACGTTCCTGTTTTACTGATCGGCATTACGCACCGAAACGAATTTTCTTTCTTTTTTTTTTCAATTACGTCCTGCGCACCAGTCAATCAAATTCACCCGGTGAGGACAACTTAAATGAGAAAGTGGATATGCACAGCTCGGCCGACGACTTCGTAAATGCACTCGGTTAATCTTCTGAGCTGGTACGAACGCTGCGACATCTGCTCGACTTGTTTGCTGCTCCGCGGTTTGCCGTAATATCTGTGCAGTGTGGTCCTTGGTCAATCAGGGCAGGGCGGTATCGCGATAGTGTATTAGACCGGTGTTCACAAACCAACATTATCCGTCTCACCTTTTCCTCATCGTGCAGTGCTTTTGGTATTTTTGATTAACAAAATAGGCCGGTATTCACAAACCAATTTGTCATTTATTCTCTAGCTTGTTGCCATTTTCGTGCCCTTATACCGCAGGTAGACTGCGAAGAAACTCGACCAAAAACAGGAGATAAGAATAGGGTTGGTTTGTAAATACGGGCCTTCGAAGTACTTCGAGCATCTGTGTTTCAACTTATTCAATTCGGGCCTTCCAGATACTTTAGTATCTATGCTTCTATTTCGAGATAAGTGGGTAAAATGTATCTATCTCAGCGACTAATGATTTTTATAATGTAGTAGTGTCCATTGCATGGATACATGGTTTCTTATTTTCTTTTTGTGAAAAATGAGGTGACGTGTTTCTAATTGTTGTAAGTAATGACTAGAGATATATGCTTGCAAGTTTCACTGCGCTGCAACATTATTCACAGTATTATGCTGAACTTCATTAATGTTCTTACGTAGAATCAGTATTACCGAAACACAAATATATTCTCGCATCTTTATCGTGGTACCTATATCTGTAGCAGGATACTTTTTGTCTTTTTTTTTCGCGAAAGCATCCCCGATATATTCCGTAACGCCAGACAAATATATCTTAGCATCTGTATTTTAAACTTCCCAGCAAATGTACTTCAATATCTGCATTTCGGAACACTTTTCGAACATGCACTGCCCAGTCCTAGGTTCGATGAACGGTAGATGGTGGTTCGGAATAGGCCTACGAAGGAGCATAAAGCAGAGTCATGAAGACCTTACAAACATGGCGCACGTGTTTGAGAAGTGCTGCTCAACTACTCTCTGTACGTTCCCTTTCTCTCTTTCGTTCACTGTTTCCATTGTGCACGTGAATACGAGTTACGGTAGCTGCGAAACATGCTCAGCGAGTAGCAATACGTTCTTGAATACTGTGCGAAGGCACCACGTGTACGCTGATATCATCCCTCTCTCACTTTAAATAACAGGTTGTGGGAGTGGCTGCACTGTAGTATGTCACTTCCCCCTACTCTCTTTTTCATCGTTTTCATGGAGTCAAGAAGGGGACTCGCCGAACACGTTGTGAAAACAAATACGATTGGAAAGATAGCTTCAAGCTTTATTACGGTTGTTGGCCCGATGTAGATAGATAGATAGATAGATAGATAGATAGATAGATAGATAGATAGATAGATAGATAGATAGATAGATAGATAGATAGATAGATAGATAGATAGATAGATAGATAGAAACAACCTGCTAAAGCAACTAAATAACATCCGCTTACCAATTTCTTCTGCGGCACTTTCGCTGCGCAAATGTGTTTTTCGCTGTCATCTGCCACGTGATAACACGGCTGCTGGGAGCGCGGGGAAACACACTATTTATGCTGTGTTTTTACACCTTCGCGTTTTGCGGTGGCGATGGGGCCGACGCCCACCCAGCCGCTAGCGTTCGGACACGCTGCACGCTTTTACCGAGGAAAAAAAAAAAAACTCTCCGCAGCGTGGCGCGCGCGCGCGCCTGTGTGTGCGTGGGGCAGTATTCTAACGCGTCGGTCGGAATGGGGCGCAATTAGCGGCGTTGAGGCGGTGACGGGGGCCCGCCCCGTTTTTCCACCACCGGCGCGGGCATGCCGTCTCCCCTCTCTCCTATCGCGGCTTCCATCCGGGCAACACTGGGCAAGGCTTCCCTCTCCACGTCCGCCATTCTTCTCCCAATCCATCCATCAACGGCGTGCGCGTGCCGCGGCGCGTCGTCGGCGGCAACGCAACCGCATTCCAGCAGCCATTGTGGCGGCGCGGACAGTGATGAAGCAGTGGCGGCGGCTCCTCGTCGTCTTCTTCTTCCTTCTCCGGCAAAAAAAAAGAACCTCGCGCGAAGAGTCATCCGTCAGCGTTCTAATCCACACCCCCTCCTTCAGCCTCCACCCACCCAAGCCCGCAGCCATACGATCGATGCTAGCCTCGCCACCGCGTTGGTTGCCGCCGCCGCTCGATGGCTTTCCCTTTTGGTCGCCGCCATGCAAATGGCCGACGTCGGAGCTCCGGAGCGAGCGTCTTGATGAGAAAAAGGAAAAAAAAAAAAGACTCGAGGCCGGAACCATGGGCGCGCCGTGATACGCGACAGGTGACGGATCTAACTGAAGTTCGCGAGGCCGCTGGCGCGCCATGACACAAGGCAATAGCGCGAATCCGGCGCAAGAAAATGTGAGACTCCTGTTCTTGCGTTCGGTGAGAATCATTGAATGCAAAACATTGAAAATGAGCTGCATTGCTCCGAAGAAACGCATTTTCCGAAATGACCCGAAAGTTTTCAGTTGTTTATTCGCATAGAGTTCAATTCAATTGTCAAGTATTTACCTAGGTGTATGATATTCTAGAGAAGCTCCCAGACTAAAGACCGCAAAAACGAGCTTGACAGGGCCCAGGAGACCATTAACATGGCATTATGCACATGTTTTCATGTTTTAGCATAGCAATGTTCAGAAAAAGTCACATAATAATACAGAATGGTACATAATCATGCTTTTGTTGAAATATACAAGTCATTACACAGGTAGCAAAAACATCTGTTTATTTAACTTAGAACCTATAGCTATCTGCGTCCTCCCGGTGAAAAGGAAATCAATACGCGATGATGACACGGTGTCGTGTCTGTAGGTCTTTGTCATCCAGTCTTGAGCACTGTTTTAGCCTTCTTCTTATGCACCAACCAGTCCAATCAAGCACTGCTCAACATTGATATATATCGCACTTTTTAACAATTCTCACATTTTTTTAATAATATTTTACTTGTTGACAGAAAAAAGACTGTACTTAATGGCAAGAACTTTTGATAACCGTTAAGCTTTGTCTTTTAGAGTTGAACCCGATAGCGATGTCCAGTCCTTACTGCGTACTTCAAACACTTCTGTCAATGAAATATGAATTCTATCTCCTTCGGAAGGGGGGTATTTGAGAGGCTCATTGATGCCCTTGCCGTTCTTGAGAATGTGATAAGCTTCTGAATTGAGACATGCGCGTTTGCCATGGTATTTTTTGAAGGGAAAGTAATATCTCTATAAAATATGGGTGGTAACTGAATTAGTTTCAATGAAGAGATAATTGACAATTTGCACCTTGCTTTCAATCTTGTTCGAATGCTCGCGCATGCAGTCATTAGTGCACCGACCCGTTTGACCAATGCAGTAACGACCATGAGACTATATTCAAACCGTATCCACAGTATGTACAGTATGCAAGAATAAAACTGGACGTTTAGTCGAGTTAACTTCCCTACTTTGCTTACATTCGTTCTCTGTGTGTGTGTGTGTGTGTGTGTGTGTGTCATTTAGCCTACATTTTTTTTTATTAAAACTGATGCATAAGTAATAAACACTAATCGTGAGACAACATCACCTTGACTGTAACGATGACACAATGAAGATAGTGGATTGAAGACCGTGTCGCTGTGGCAACACTGCAGTTTCAAGCAAAAAAACGCCTTCAGCCTGTGATCAATCTGTCCTCGGTAATCGTGTAATGCCTTGGACTGCATGCATCTTGGTAATTCGCTTAAAAGACAAGAAACTTCGCTCCTATTTGTTTTAACGTTTCATTTCTTTGGCGTGGTTTCGACGCGGCTTATGATTCGAAAAAAAAAATGTTTGGTGTTTTTTAATATTCACAATTCGGTTCGCATACCAAATGGAATAGAACTCTATTCGATTGGCTGTTCAACATACGCCCAACTGCCGCACGTATGTAACGAGTGCTTTCAAAGCTGGCTTTACTGCTGTAAGAGTATTTGTGAGGAGAAGCCCACCTTCTGCTACATGTGACATACGCCGCATTTTACAAGAACCTAAACGAAATTGTGTGTGTTAACTTGGTTCACGGAGTTCAAGAAATTATTTTATACGCATTTAAACGCACCTTGCGTGTACCAACTCGGTAACGACGACGAATCCTCGCAGTTATACACCAGATTCATGTCGAAAGTGTTTTATCAAAACTCCTTTTACCAGAATTGACCATGCGTTATTTGTAGCATGCTCCTGCGGTCGCGATGACGGGAACTTCGCACGCATGCCAACTTATCCTATTTACCCGAGAGGCTTCTGAACTTCAATAGATAGATCAAATAGTCTACCAACCGACCGATGAATCGGCTGATCAGTCGATCAGCTCGAGACTAAAACAGGAGCCGCATAACAAGGTCGCGATGCCGTTACAAGTTTGCAAAACATCAAGATTACAGTCAGTAACCCATGAAAGTACAAAAAGAAATATCCAACACGTAATACATGGTGCCAAGTATAGCACTAAAGTTAGGTAAAAATCAATTAACAACTTACCGCCGACTGTGCACACTGCGGAGATGAAGAAACCATTCGACATATCCTGTGTGACTGCCCGAAATACGACCTGGAAAGACAACAGCTTTCCAATAAACTAAACAGGTTAGATGACTGGCCGCTGTCAGAAGAAAGTATACTGTGCCATCGTCATGACTCATCGTCACAGAAGAAAGCCGTGCAAGCGCTACTGGCCTTCTTGCGAACTACTGGCCTGTCGGAACGCCACTGAGTGGACTGATTTTGTGTGTGCGTGTGTGTCGGTGTTTTTCTCTTATTGATTTTTTAACTCTCCCTTTCTCTTTCAACCCCCTATTCCCCAACCCCAGTGTAGGGTAGCATACCGGGTACTAGCATCTGGTTAACCTCCCTGCCTTCCTTTTTTCTCGTCTCTCTCTCTCTCTCTCTCTCTCTCTCAATTAACAACTTAGAAGAACCCGTTTAGAGCAATCCTCCCGACAGTGTGAGCGCGCTGATAGACCTCCCGACAAGTAGCAAGTTTGCCAGGTGAAATAGTGCTTTGCGTAAGACTCATGCCCAAAATCTTTGTTATCTGCTACCTAAAGAAAACTTGGCGGACGCTCGAGCTTGACCTTCAGCAACAGAACACGCGATAGAGTCATCAGCTATCGAGCGCATCATCGCCTTCTCAACTGCAAGCCGCGCTTCGGTTCTCGGTGGACGCTTCGACTTCCTCGCAAGGAAATTAACGCCTGTGAACGTAACATTGACGCTTTCAAACTACTCTAGAATGGAGTAATACTGAAAGACGAACTAGTAGGTACGAATATATCGTAATAACTTTTCTGCAGCGCAGACTGACACACGGACGATGGTGCGATTAGCTCCGGACATTGCATTCACGACGGCGCGCATTGGCAGCGGGTGACGGCGTCGTCATATACGTTCTTCTTTGCTTAATAAGGCCTTCAGTTGATAGTAGCACTGGTGTCGTTCCCTCTGTTTGTACGTATGTCAGTCTGCTACAGAAAAAGATAAATTACGATATTGTTTGAATGCCTACTGCAAATACGGTTATTGCGGGCCCGCTGTGTCATAATAATTCCTTCTGCGATTCTGTGAAGGGCCCTCTACGTGTTCGTAAGGCAACACGAAAAAGCTACGCACCTGCTGATTTAGTTTATCCTCGGCCGAAGTGGTGTCAATATGGTTGATTGGGCGAGTTGGGGATACGTGATTGTTTTGAAATGAGAACGCACCTACTGAGACGCCGACAGAAAGACAGGGACAAGCACTTACTACCAATCGAAAATTTATTCGGAAAACTGTTATATACTGACATGAAACAGTGTCATGGCACATACGATAAGACCGAAGCACGGACCAAAATGACAGAACCGATGAAAGATCTATGTACGTCAGCCCCACCCTATACGCCCCGCCGCGGTGGTCTAGTGGCTAAGGTACTCGGCTGCTGAACCGTAGGCCGCGGGATAGAATCCCGGCTGCGGCGGCTGCACTTCCGATGGAGGCGGGAATGCTGTAGGCCCGTGTGCTCAGATTTGGGTGCGCGTTAAAGAACCCCAGGTGGCCGAAATTTCCGGAGCCATCCACCACTGTGTCTCCCATAACCATATGGTGGTTTTGGGACGTTAAACCCCACATATCAATCAAATCAAGCCCCACCCTACCAATGCCTACCGTGCCTCTGTCGTTATATATCATCTGTCCGTGTATATTTAATACTTTTCTGAATGAATCTTCAGTTGGTAGTAAGCGCTTGTCCCTGTCTTTCTGTCCGTGTCTAAGTAGTGCGCTCTCATTTCAGAACGAAGTGGTTTAGTGGTGAGGACGCCCGACAGCTGACCCGAAAATCGTGAGTTCGATCCCGGCCCGCGGAGGTCACATTTTGATGGAGGCGAAACGGTAGATGCAGTTGTATACCGTGCAATGTGAGTGCACGTTAAAGAATGCCACATAGTCCGAATTTCCCGAGCACTCCACTACGGCTTCTCTCATCGTTTTCGGATGTTAAAACCCAGTTACTAGTATTATCACCTTGTTGGCGCTTTTGTTGCTGATGGTGATTAAATATGTCTAAACGCTTTGTAATGAGTGGACCCTTAAGATACCCACTCGGGGGTGTTTTGAAGCTTGTAAAGACTGGCGACTGGGCAAGTCGGCATGAATTGATGCTACTCAAGTGACACCGCAAGGTAAGACGAATGCACACGAAAAAGGGGGACACGAAACACGAGCGCCGACTATCAACTCAACTTTTATTCGCGTGCGCAGAACATAAGCATATACCTACGCGTGGCTTCACACAGATAACACACTCTTACATGAACGTATAACAACCGGTAGACAAATCCTCGCTCGCTGGATTTCGTGCCGGTTGTGCCCCCCCCCCCCCCCCCCCCCCCCGCGATCTCCGACGACAGCGCAGCTCTGGCCGACTGGGCCCGCCCTACGCCATCTCCCGACGCCGACAAGAGCTCTCGCCGAGTGGTGCCCCGCGCGAGCCGATATCGAACGCGCTGTGCGGCACCAACCGCCGTCATCTGATAAACAAACTCGAAAAGCGAAACGCCTGTGCTGATTATGAGCAGACTTGTTGCGATACTCGCTCGTGGAATGCCTGTGTGCCATTCGCAGCCTCATTATATACGGCTCATATTGGGAATCTACAACACACTGGCAGCTTTGCACTTCGTGTTTAATCCGCTGAATGCAGGAGAGCAACGGCGCGAATCGGCTGGATAATCGCCACGACGGGGCTGTTTTCTTCTGCAAATACGGTGAGTTCTGGGTACAGCACATATTGTAGCAGCGAAATGTTGTTTAGTTTCTCTTGCTATTTAGCCAGATGAAGCACCTCCGAATCGTTCTTTGCCGTGTGTGTCACGATACGTGCGCAGTAGCAGCGTGGGTCGGCCGGCAGCGACCATGTCGAGAAAAACTTGGTCAAAGGTGAGGTTACCGCGTCCAAAGGGTAAACAAGAAGCGACAATTTAAACAATTAATCACCTGTTTCATGCATGTTTTTTTAACTCTACAAGCTCCGGTGGGAACAGTGGGTCAGGTACTGCTTTTCGATAGTTGTGGCCGTCGCGTACTACAACGGTGACAGTCACAACTCGTATTAGGAGCCGTAGACGCTGTGGTTCTCGTCTAGGAATTCCAGGCTTCCTTCGCTGAGGCATGCAACAGCACAGTGCCGAAGGCAAAGCGGCGAGGCTGTGGCGCCAACCGTTTTCGAAGAAGCGGACGTGAGCTTCGAAAATGGCCGCTTTCAACCTCAAACGAAATAAGTTAAACTCGACACCACGCAGAACACCCCTCACTGTAGGCTTCTAACACATTACATCGTCTATATGAAGTGCAAGAGCTGCCTAAAAAATGCACATTCAGAACTCCAGCCGGCTATCAACAATGTGGTCGTACGAGTGGTGATGCGAACGACACGAGACTCCGGCGTGCCGACCTATTCCCACAACCCCCCTGGAAAATCACGTGACTTCCGGCACACTTTTCGCTCTGCAGCTGGCATTGCGAGGGCCTCTCCTTGGCTTTCCTTTCTGCATGGACCGAACTGAACCACTTTGTAATTAAAACAGTTGCAATAAAAAAAGAACTTTTTGTGCATATTACAACACGTAATAAAATGCTGCTTCTCCTTTTATGTTTAAATTGTGGGAAAAATAACCGCCTTGCGTTACCATGAGTGGCTCAAAAGTTCTAGTGTCCATAGAACTAATACACAGACTTTAGAGGAAATGCTGGGCCGGAAAAGCTATAACCACCAGAGTGCTGACATCTTCAAACGTTGTGACAGTTGCATTACAGTACTTTGAAGAATCACTAAATATAGCAGTTTAAAAGTAATATTTTTGCAGTAAACATTGTGAACAAGCCTATTCACGCGTAATGAACAAACGTAAGTTGTGCGATATGTTTATATCAACTACATTTAGGTAAAAACAATGGCCATTTACGCAATTTATTGCGCTCAAAAAGCAGCGCTTGCAACTTTGCAGGATTGTTTACAAGATGGCGCCACCATTCTTTTGAGAACGACCGTGCAACCGTCGGTCGATTGCGCCGGCTTGCTTGGGGTTGCTTGCTCCTTGTTTCCTCGTCTGCCTGTTTTTTTTTTTTTGTTGTTGTTAGAGCCAATAACTCGTCTTTATGAGACAGAACCTTACTGCGACGCAAAAGAGAGCCATGAAGCCACAAAAAATGCCAGGAGTTACTGCAGCATTCAGTGGCGAGTGCGAGTAGATGTTGCACGAAATCTGGCAATCTTTCCATCATGGCGGAACCCGGGTGGTTAAAGGTTTTATGCATGGGGCCTATGGGGAGTCTTTCCTCAACGGTCTCTATAAAAACTCTATGCCGTTACCGCCTGGTTACACTGGATAGGTGGTGCCATCTAGCGTGGCCCACTTGAGCCAGGCAAGAATGCTATCGCCGAAACATTGTGCATTCTGCTTCTGGTGTGAATGCGTCCCAACGACGTAACTACCAATGAGTTACATTTTCAATCACTTTTCTCCTCAAAATACTAGGCAAATACAAATGTCTCTATGAATGTGGTTGCGCAAAGCATTCCATATTTCACAAGATACATCGCAAGATTGTCATAGTACTGGTGATTCTGGCACATAATCTATAAAAAGAGACAAACATAAAACTGATATGCAAGCGCTAATTTAAAAATAATTGTGAATGTCAGTTACTTCGAATTTCTCCAAGTAAAAGACAAAAGAAATGATAGCCTCACCGCGGTGATCTAGTAGCTAAGGTATTCGGCTGCTCTAGTAGTTAAAGAACCTGGCTACGGGGGCTGTATTTTCGATGGAGGTGAAAATGCTGTAGGCACGTGTGCTCAGGTATGGGTGTACATCAAAGAACCCCAGGTGGTTGAAACTTCCGAAGCCCTCCACTACGGCATCTCTCATAATCATGTGGAGGTTTCGGGACGTAAAACACTACATATCAATCAATCAAAAGAAAAGATAAGCAATCACCTAATACTGTGACCACGTGCGCATGACATGAGCGTTTGTTATTATCTGCTGCCAAGGAAATCTAATCTGTTGACAATGAAAGACGCGAACTGGCACAATTATCATCGCTGTGCGTTTTTCAATCCTCCTCAATGGCGGGTGCACTACTAGATAAATAAGTATTTATTTGGCATCAATTATTAAAAGAACATAACTTGCTGATTTTTATTTCTTTTGTCTTACCTGAATAATTTTGCTGTGAAGGTATGTAATCTTGGTGTGTGTGTGTGTGTGTGTGTGTGTGTGTGTGTGTGTGTGTGTGTGTGTGTGTGTGTGTGCGTGTGTGTGTGTGTGTGTGTGTGTCTGTGTGTGTGTGTGTGTGTGTGTGTGTGTCTGGCCGTATGCTATTAAAGGCAGACACCGCATGTGAGCACGTGTAAGCATCAAAATGAGGTAAAGATATACAATTACAAAGGCAGTTCTTTTGAGTATTATCTTGGTGCATCTTTTTTTTCTCCCAACCTGTTTCTCGCTTCATGAAAAGAAATGGGCAAATCAGAATAATCCCTGTGGCGAAATTCAAGATTTCGTAACTACCAAAAAGGATTAAGGCCACGTTTTTTGCGCATATGAATGCCGAAGTAGGCTGTGATGTAAAGTATGCGTGCGCAACTCCCGACGCATGCTGGTCAGTGTCACCAAATGTTAAGATCAAGGACGGAAGAGAATGAGAGAGAGATGGCCTTGTTCGAAGAGCGCGTTCTCACGGTTTAATTTTTCTAACATTTTTCTTTTTCATGTTTCCTTTTGATGTCAAGCTGAGTTTCAAAACATTACGCAAGCCAGAAAGCAACACAAGCAAAAAGCAGTATAGCCCGTTAACTCTGTTTTTTTTTTATATAATGCGATGTTCTAATCTAAAAAGCTTGTAAGCTATGCGCGTGCCTCGTAGCTTCAGTGTCGACTAGAAATTTAATTTTTTTTCGTACTCAGGAACTGTGCCTCGGAAATTTGGATATACGAAGAAAAATTGGAAAAACAAAGATAACGATTTTGTGATGTACAGACAACACTACATTAGTTGAGGAAGCGTACATTTGAAAACCCCCATTACGAAAAGAAGCGAAGGAAAAAGTTGTTTTCTTTACACGCGCGAAGATAATAGAGTGAGAAAGCCAGTACTCTAAGGGCGCCTTGTGACACTTCGTGTACCAAAAATTATACACACGTTCGTTTTTTTTTTTTTTTTGCCTTCAGCTTCTAGAGGGCGAATTGATTACGTAGGAAACTCGTTCAGAACTCCATCAGTGCAAGGAACTTGCACCAGCAAAGATGTACAATTCGCTTGGTTTCGGCAACAACACTTCCGTACTTGCGTGGTTCATCTTGGGACCGCCAGAGGGCAATACCTATCCGACGTCTCAAGTCAGCGAGGAGGCGCTACTCAAGTTTACAGCTATGGTAACCCGGCAACTAACATAATAAGATTAGCCCTGGCATGGACTTTTTGAGAACTACATACACTTCCAAGCGAACAGATATTTTGGTCCTGAAAGACAAATCATTCCTGGTTGTCATTTTGATCCACAGATAAGTGGATCAGTACACATCGAGCACAAGTGCATGTATATATTGCCTATCTTTGTGCAAGCGACGTCATCATACCCTGCCTTATCGCCACATGACGTCGTCGTACTCCCTCCGGGATCACATATTCCTATTGAAAAAACGTCCACCAATAGAATGGTGGATTCCACCATTCACCATTTTGGTGGATTATGGTGCTAGAAATATTGGTGGCACTTGGTGGATGGTGGCACATGGTGGATGATGGATGGCAATGCTGGAGCGTGGAACGGCGTCAGAGCCACCCTGACGAGGTGCCACTAAAAAAATGAAAAGAATCATTCTATAGAAAAGAATGCAAAAAGCACCCGTAAAAAAAAACGGGACGACGAGTATTCAAACGTGAAACACTAGGATTTTCAGCTGAACACGCTAATCACTGCGCCATGCCGATTTGTGGGAAATTCGTTGTTAAGTCGCAGGTGAATTTACGATATGACTGTTCAACTTCAGTTTTGTTTGTTGCTTACTCCAGACAGACGGGATCTGCACCTGCTACTAAAACTGGTACATTCATTAAATACGAACAACTGCTGCCTAAAACGATTTGCACTGTGATAATGGCAACATCGCTATATTTTTCTTACAATTCACAACCACAAGAAAAAAAAAAACAAGTGGACTGAGAACCGGGTACAGTTTACCGGCGATTACTGTCAAGTTTAATATCTGTTTCTTGCTCGTACTAAAGGGCGACATCTTCTCAGGCTTTATGACGCCTCTATAGGCTCATTTTATAGATACACCCACACAAGTGACAGAGTAATGCGATGTTTTTCGCGCAACGTACAGCGCAATCGTGCCAGCGCATTGCTGTAGCTCTACCGTTAGCAACAACTACATAACAGCTTGGCCAAAACGAATGCAGCGCGCAGGAAACATTGTGCTATCTTATCGGTTCAGTGAGCATACGATTGGACAGGTCTGTGTTATCGCATAAAAGCCAGAAAAGTGCCGGCGAGTGCGACCAGCGGCAGTCGATGACGGGAGGTGTACGCTGCTGGAAGTGCTGGCACCATGTCGCGTCGATGTTTGCCGCTTCTTCCGCGGACACTGTACACTACGAAAAAATGCTTCATTTAGGTGAAATGATGCCACGGCTGTGCTATACTGTGGTTCTTACTCATCGCAATTGTGTATTCTGAAACCCAGAAGCGCCGATAACACATGTACGGGCTCGGTCGGTCGGCCTAACTTTTGGTGGATATCATGGTCGTCCAGCGGGCCAGGGCCGTCACCGAGGACCTCAGAAGATGTTCCTCGAACGACCTGTCCCTGGCAGCCTAGCGCCGGCCAACGCAACAACCGTTGGGCAAATAAAGTTTATTCGACTCAACTCGTCTCGACGTATGTCGAAAGTAGAAGTTTATGCATTTTAGCGTCACACGCACTTTCTTAACTTAAATGTACGGCGCAAGTACTAATCGGGTCTGCGAGAATTGCCAGAGTTGCGTTTCTAGCTTGGCGACATCAAGTGACCGCTCTATTCTGGTCTACCATTGAAAGGGGTAATTGCGAACTTGAGCTCATTGATTTCTCGACAACTGCGTGGCGATGTAACACATTTACTGTCGCTGTTCGCGGTCTCGGACACCTCTAGTTTTGTAAACATCACAACAAATCACCACATCACGCATGTCAAACTGACGTATACGTGCACGAAATGTAAACATTCACGGCCACATTTTACGCTCCACAAAAATTGAAGCGTTGTTGACACCACAGGAAAAAAAAAACGTGCTAGAAACTGTAATGAGTGGCGTTGGTTTCTTTCGACCGGACACCTATTTCTCTGCGCGTTTCAGAGTGAAACACTATAACTGAGTGATTTCACATACTGTCATTAGCTTTTTTTATGATGCCACCATCATCCACCAAGGTTCCATCATACCACCGTCATCCAGCTTGTTAACCAAGCCATCCACCAAACACGTTTTGAATGGCCACCATCAGCCGGCATTTTCCACTGTCGCCATCATTGGCTTGCCAGCACCCTCACCATCTGCCACCATTTTTTCCACTCTGACCGTCATCAGCTATTATGACCACTACAGCTTCCACCATAACCACTATCATTTCCACCATATCCACTATAATTTCCACCATATCCAGTTTGATGTGTGGGGTTTAACGTCCCAAAACCACCATATGATTATGAGAGACGCCGTAGTGGAGGGCTCCGGAAATTGCGACCACCTGGGGTTCTTTAACGTGCACCCAAATCTGTCCACCATATCCTGTATTATTTCCACCATATGCACCAACGATACCATCATCCACCAACCAAGGATTTTCAAAGAAGATTACCGTATAACGTGAGCGAAAGCTCACAGTGATTGACCAACCTTATATTATCAAATATAGTATGCTATATTTTTGAAACTCGTGGTGAACGTAACTTACTACGTGTGTAGGATTCGTGCAACTAGCGCACGCTGAATTCTTGCAACTTGAGAACGAGATGTTGAACACGTGGCCCACACATGGTTTCACACATCTAAGATGCTGCTGGAATAGACAGTGGTGCGCAACACGGCAATTGGAAGTTACTTACACCAGATTGCTTTGTAGAATTCCACAACTAAATTATTATTTACGTAAAGTTGGTCTAAATGCGTCACTTTTATGTCAGGTTTGCGAAGAAATGGAAACGATAGATCATTTCTTTTTATTTTGTTGCCGATATTCTTATCCGCGGAAAAGATACCTGGTAGCTCCACTTGAAAAATCGGAATTGGAATTAAATGTGCCAGGAATTTTATCGTTTGACAGCATTAAATTAGGTTATAGCATGGTCCTTCAATATTGAAGGACCATGGTTATAGCCACATGGACGTCTGGTCTGTGGTATTTGACTACATAATTGAAACAAAGCGATTGCCATGTTAGAGTGCCTTTTATATATATATCGTTCGTTATGGATCAACCATTACCTCTGTCTCAAATCACATCTGGATAGCCTGCAACAATCTTTGCTCAGATATACGCCTTTTTCGATTTTTAGCTTTCTAGCTTCTCTCTCTCTCTCTCTCTCTCTCTCTCTCTCTCTATATATATATATATATATATATATATATATATATATATATATATATATATATATATTATATATCAGTCTAAAATATGGTTTTACAAGCCATAAGCCTTTTACTTAAAGATCCTGCCACCCGGTTCTTCGCCGATCCCCTTTGTGGGTGTGTGCCAGAATAACAAGGATCATCATCATCATAACGTGGCTCATCCCATATATATTCAGTATTTCCACAATAAGCATGTGCATGAGCTACACATGCATGACCGGTCTAAAACATTGTTTTTGCGTGACATCCAATGGGGTCACCATATGCTGAAGCGCATAGCGTTGAAACGAAACCAGTATTTCAGAATCGGTGGGTAGATTTCTTTTGTTTTGGAGATCGGAATCGTAATATTGTTGGATGGAATCCTGGCCCCCTAGTATTAATCAGAAATGACCCACACGTTAGGCATGGAAAAGGTTTTCTTTTCAATGGTAACGTTGGCTGACAATGTGTACGAACTCTCCCCCCCCCCCTCTTACCTTCTTTCCTGACCCGGCCCTTGCACGACCAAATTCTGTTATGTCTGCGGCCCTCTGCCTGAAAATAGTTGAATAATCCTTTTATAAAGTATCTCAGAAAATCTGAAGGGGACCCTAAATATCTAACAATACCGGTGTCACTCATGCAGTAACTTTCGAACGCGATCAGGGCCGACTCGTATTATGCTCGCTCCAGATCAATGGCTGCTACGCGGTCACTTTTAATCTCGATCAGGCCTGATCGGGCACAAGACGATCGAGATCTGCGCTGCGTGATGGGGTTTTGTGGCCCGAAACCCATGGGGTTTTGTGGCGATGGCTGGCGCCTTTGTCGCTGCTTCATGGAATGTACCATGAAGCAGCGACAAAGGCACCATCGTGATCAGGTTGTCCGTTCCGCATCAGCCCTGATCGTCATCAAAAGTGCTTGTGTGGTGACACTAGCATTACACGTCTGGCAATGACACTCGAACATCGGTTTTCGTGTGCCTTTGTGACTTCGTGTTTTGCGCGCTGCCCGAGTGAGTCTCGGGGTCCACGTAGAAAGAATCTCGTGGTTGAGACCTGCTCCACCAGGTAGCGCAACAATCTCAACTTCTTCCGAACCTTCAGTGAACTCAAGCAAATCATTTTTGTGAATTTTTATGAAATCTAATGAGCCCTTTGGGAAAGGTATTCTCCGGTACCATGCGTATGCATATAATTGTCAGCTTGCACCAGGACCAGTGATCCCGGACCAGTTTGCCGAAGAGGATTTCAGCATCAGTGACCTCGTCGAAAGACTCACGTTGTTGAGATCTTCTCCTGCAAATATTACATTGCTAAGCTGCTCACCATCTTTCAGCGAACTCCATTTATTAAATTTTGTTAATTAACCCGATATTGATTATTCCTTACCTTAAGTAAACTTATGCTCCGTTATCATATGAAATATTTTGTATGCACACATAAAGAATAAGAATACCAGTTTGTGAAGGCAGATCACAGAGCTAGGCGACACAGAATGGATCGCGTCGTTTTCTTTTTTATACGCTTCCCTATCTTAATAAATCTTCATATTATTTCATAAAATCTCTCGATTCTTTGCCACCCCCCCACCCCACAAAGGGTTTGCGCCACATCTAATAGGTGGACAAGAACATGGTGGACGCACGTTCGATTAACAATATCATGCTGGGGGAAGTCATGAAAGGATAGGCATACAGTCGGAACCATACAAAAAAAAAAAACATGAACTGAATGTGATCAACCGGTTATGCCCAGAACACAAACAAGATTGTCACTGGGTGCTCGTGCCATTAATAAATCCTTGGAACGGGGTCATCATGTAAGCCGCAAAGCTGTTCGGTTTATCTGCAAAGGAGCTCAGCACAGTGTGACGCAAGAGAACCAGATTAAGAGTAAAACACAGGCTGTAAACGAGTCGGCTCCCTGCGGTAATGAATGCTTGCCGCTAATTCGCTTGCGCTGTGGGATAATCAGGTTGTGGGGCGCAGATTATCGGTTAGTTGATCGCTACGCACACCTACGAGTAATTCCGGCTTCAACGCGCGAGCGGCGACGATGCGTAACGTAACTACGTTGCTATCACTGTTGCTGTTTTGAGCACAAATAAGGATTACTATGGCACACTATTTCGGCAAAACAACTGTGTGACATACGTTATGATCTTTTTATGGCAGTATGACCTGGAGGAGTAGAAGCTTCGACAAGTTTATTTTGGTTCATGACGAAGTATAGCGCAGCGCGCAGATTAGCGTATAAAAAGAAACGTCAGAGTCGAAAACAATTTTAGTAATGGAAACCCTGCATCTATGATAATAGTAGAATCTTTTGGTAGTAACAAATATGAAGGGAATTCGGTGATGCAAATGAAATCTAGTCGTACGTACGTTCGTTAGGAACGAATTGAATTTTAATGCTATTCTAGTGCTTTAAAATGGAAAGTTAAGAAAAAAGGGCACGGGAAAGGCGGGACAATGAGCCTTCTTTGCGCCGACAGCTTTTGCTTTAAGTGATCAATTTGTAGCTTCACTGACCAAAAAAAGAGTACCCGAATGCAAAACGCCTGGAAAATTTTAGATTCACAAATCATGTTCTTGTACACATTGTAACAATACTCTCATTGATAATGACTAGTGAAGAGCTCTTGTTAGTTAGTAACTGCTGACGAGTTAGTAACACGTGTGCTATAGGAACTACTCTCCCGTGACAGCAGTGATCGCCTCGTGTCGCGACAACGCATATCACTAACAGCGTCGCCGGTCTGACGCTCGTATGAACGCGTCTCCTAACAGTATACCCTAACCTGAACGGGCAGGCTGACTTGCATTGGCACACAAGCGCTTAATAACAAGAGGCGAAAAAAAATCCGAGTCATTATTGGCGGAATTATGTGGCAGATCACACCATTCCACAATTAGTCGGTTGCCCCAGCTTGAAGGAAAATGCAGGAACAGCTGCGTAGGTCGTGCCAACGCCATCTTCGGCACCAAGCAGGCTGTATACGCTTCCTCTGTTTTTACTCGGCAAGGCGATTCAGACGCGACAACACGCTCACAATCGGAGCCGATTCTCACGTAATCTCTTCTTTTCTCTCGCCCCGCTCAAACGCGACAACGGTTCGGGAACCCCCACTCAACACTACACCGCCAAACACGAGACGAAAGAAAACATGCGACGAAGGGTGAAATACAGAACGTAGCGTCGAATCGTGAAGAAAAAAAAAAGATTGAGAGTTCAGGCCCTCGGGCCACCAATCTGGGCCGTCGTGGGGCCCGGGCGGCGGGAAAGGCCAAAGATGGCGGACGCGCTGTTGCCAGGAAACCAGCCGCGCAGCGCGCCCTCTACGAGGAAGTGGGGAAAGAGAGAGACGGACCGAAGTGCGGAAAGGCGTGCGCTTTTACCCCGGGGTAGCAATCGATCGAGACCAGATGTGCCGTGCCTTGACAGAGAGTGAGAGAGAGCGCGAGAGAGAAGGAAGGAATGAAGGCTTCTAGAAAGGCTGCTGCCCCTTCCGCAAATATTGACGGCCGTGGGCATTCGCGGCTGTTATTGCAAGAGAGAGGCGACGGTCCGTCCCCGGTGGCTCGGCCTTGTTTTGGCTCGGCCCGAAGTGCTCATTAGCGGCCTAGCGCCCAGAATAAACAGACAAGCGCTGTACCGCAGGAAGGAATGAAAGAAAAGCCACGCGGCCGTAGCTCTAGATGCTTACCGACCCCAGCCCCTCCACTCTATACTCTTTACTCTATACTTCAGCCCTCCTCCCGGTCTCCGGTCCGTCCTGCGTGTGGCGCATGTGGTCCTGACTGTCGCCAACGGGACGTTGTCGTCGCGAGACGTGTGTCATTGTGCATGTGTGTGTGTAGTGATGGTCTGGGTGTGTGTAAGGGGTGGGGGGTGGGGAGTGGTACTTCGGGAGATGGAATGTTTGAACGGAAGTTGCGTGGGAGGAAGGGCTGGACCATGTGGAATTAGGCAAATGCTGTATAGTCCCACGGCTGTTATACCGCTGCTTCCTCTGGCAGGGCCCATGAAAGAGTGTCCAGTCCAAAAACAGTAATCCGCTCCACCGCCCACCTCGCCAAAAAAAAATAAAACAAAAGAAGAAATAACGTTTCCTACATTTGGGAAATGGGGAGACTCCGATGGGCAGGGAACATGTCTGAAGAAACTGTGTTAAAGGAGCACTGACATCAAACTTCAAGATCGAGATGTGCTCATCATTCGGTCACATGGTGTGCATAGGTCTTCTTGGCCATATTTGAATGGAGTCCGTTGCGTCGAAAATATTTAATTTCGACATCAAACAGCGTAGAAAAGCTAAGAAGAAAAAAAAAACGAAAAATAGACTTCCCTGAGACATCGACACTAGTGCTACGTGTTTGGTGTGATACACTCCACAAATACCATCCTGACGCTAGTAACAATGACGTCGACGATCTCTGAGCGTGTTTGGAGCCGACTCCCAGCCATGCTCTCACTAGTGGCTCTCCTTGCTGTGTTGAAGTGTGCGTGCGATTCATCGTGTCGCATCGACTGTTTGCGTTGTGCTCCACTGCGTGCGCCTACGTAGATTCAGAGCGACAATACGTGCCTGAATGTCGGGGAACCGCTGCGTAGTGAGAACCTGCTCGTCGAAGCGCGGAAAAGGCGGGAAGTTCGTGGTGTTTTAGGCCTTTCAAAGCCACGAACCTCAACGCAGCCAGTGGGTTGACTTCGTACACGCCGTTGGACAGAGGGACTGGACGCCTGTCAACAACAGCTGCATTTGCTCCCTTCGCTTTGCGGCGAGCTGCTACAGGGTAAATCCTGTGTTGGCGAACCAGTTGGGTTTCACTGGCAGTACGAGGCCCGGCCCTTCTCGAGGCCGGGGCTATTCCTACCATGTGCCCTGCTGCAGCTGAAAACAGCTACTTGCTCGCCAAACGTCCGCGACCTCAGTTGCTTAGTTGGTGTTCCTGAGCTCCGACAGTACGGCCGGGACTGATAAATGCATTGCATTTAACGCGGAGCTTGTCAAGCAAGAATCGTCGCGAATCGCGCCGATACTCAATTTCAGGTCGCTGTCATCGTCACTTGCCAATGTTGACAGCGACGACGGCCAGGACGAAGATGTTGGCGACAGAGGCATATCTACGCCTTCAGAGACACGGCTGGACTGACTGTACGTGAGCTCCTAGCAGACGAAACGCCAGTGTAACGTCACCATTTTTTTGTGAAAGCGGCATCAGCTGTGCAGCGGCCCCAAAGTGGTCGCTAGGTAGCGCTGCCAGCACTAAAATTTGGCGGGCTCTCCACCCATATTGAACCGCGTTAGATAGTGAATAGATTAATCAATATTACAGATACTCATTCGTCACTCATATGCGTTTTAGGTCGCGAATCGTAACTAGGGGGTCAACGAGCTACTCGTTGACGCAAAAATGTTGACATGAGCAAATCTGATGTTAGTGCTCCTTTAATCTTCTTTAAAATAGGGGATTCTAAAAGCATGGCTACAAGCAACCATTCGCTCGGCTTGCGGCGCCTGTTTTCGAGGCATCCGTATTGCTACCCTTTGTGCGCTATATATAGCGAAACATGATTCAGTGACACGCAAAGGAAACAGAGGTGCAGAATATGCACACTAAAAACAAAAACAAAAAAATAGTTCTGAAGCAAAATAGAGAGGCGAGCGTGTTGGTACTGATCCATTATAACGTAAATATAGCTCGAAAAATACACGAACAAGAAAGGGTACATCAGAGGCGTTTACTCACAACTGGAAGCCTTAATGTTTGAACCGTAAATATATAGCACTTACGCTAGGTCCTCAACTGAATCCCGCGCATGCACATCGTGGGTGAAACAAAAGGCAATAAATCAAACCAAGAACTCACCTCCTGCGCGCCCCTCCTCGACGGTCTACCCCTTTTCCTTGAGTAGTGCGACTTCCTTGTCCGATAAGGCCAAAGAAGGACTGCTAACGCACGTAGGAGCCCTCGCGGTAATATGGTAAGCCATGTCTTTTTCACGCTCGACGTTTACGCCATAAACTTCTGACGATTTGGTCGCTTCTTGGGATCTCAGTGATCAGGCATTTTAGCGACGCTACATCGGCAGTTTCTTCCCAAATACCTGATCTGGCGCCTTGCCCGAGGCGCGATAGCCATCTAATGACAACGGCCGCTGTGAAAACGAACACACTCTAACATTCGTATTAGATCCGATAACTCAAGTAATCCTTTTTTTTTTTTTCGGTGTGCAACTGCGAGAACAGTTGAAATGGAGGAGACCCTGTCTGGTAGGGGCCTTCTTACGTCGGAGTCCGTGTAGTCTGGTGCATCAACTTTAAGTTTCGTCGCATTGTCAAAATAAACTTCAGAGGCCCCGTAAGAAGATACACATGGTCTTGATCTACTCCTGCAGGTGCCAAAACAATCAGATCCTGAAAATCTTTCCATGAGCTCGACTTATTTAAAAAAATTGCCCGCAGCTTCCCTCGGGGGAACACTGAGGAGGATGCGGACCATATAATTGGTTAACGGGGTGTTAAAGTGCGACTTACTTGGGTCGATGGCTAAATTGGTTAACGTGGTTGTGAAATGGGGTGTTAAATTGCGACTTACTTGGGTCGATGGCTAAATTGGTTAACGTGGTTGTAGAAGGGGGTGTTAAATGAGTGAACACGTACACACGTATGCGAAAGGGCGGCGCTGGTCGAAGGGACGTCGATCATTGTGTTTGTGGATTCGTTGGAATTCATTTCACCGCGACCTTGGACGTCGACGCGCCGTACAAACCAACCGACGAGCGGCAACTGAGCGAGCGAGCGCCGACCTTGAGTATATATACAGCACGACGGCGCATGCACTGTCAGCTGTTGAATGTTCTCGAAGCGCGACGCCACATGCGCGTCCACTGGAGAATCAGGAGAATTGTAGATGTCGAACGCGGTGTGTAGAGGAGGAAGGGTGCACAGATGGTGGAGGAGTGAAGCGCGCGCGGTGTGTAGAGGAGGAAGGGATGCACAGATGGTGGAAGAGTGGGCGACGGCGCATGCGCGCGCGTCAGCTGTCGAATGTTCGAGAAGCGGTGCGGACGGCGCGGACGGCGCGGATGGCGCACTACAAGGCGCGAGTATAAGATGCTCCGCATCTAAAAACATATTGACCATGAATTTGCACTTATCATATGATGTGCTTTGATACCGTATATGTAGCCAATGTACAATCAGAGCTGTGAATTTGTATATTTTCGAACACTTGTTAAGAATAACCTTCAAACCGCAAGCGGTCGACCGTATAGGCTTCCATGAGAGACAGCAATGTCACTCGCTGCTCATGCCACTAAAGCAGTCCCCCCACTCGCCCAACATGCGCGAGAGTGACAAGTAATGCCGTTCGAATGGCTCAACCTTTCCTAGGGGCGAAGGCAGAATTTTACCTTGATTTGAATTGGGGGCCAGGCAGGTAGATGTCGCCGGGTGTCATAGTATGCTACGGTAAAAAAAAAATCACAGCATATCCATGGAGTGAATGATGAGTAGGGTGAAGCGTCCGTTCCTCTGTGCTTTTGTACATCCATGAGTTCGTCCGTCCGTGCATGCTTTCTTCCGTCCGTCCGTCCGTCCGTCCGTCCGTCCGTCAGTCCGCACTTCCATTCGTTCACCCACCGGGTGTTCGTCAGTTCATGATACAGCTCCAAAAACAAAGGTAAACAACAACAGTCACTGCAATGTGTGGACATCATAGTAAGCCGCCACAAAGATAAGTGTACTGGTGAAATCATCGAAGCAATGACCATGATCATCGAAGGGGATAAATGTGTCAGCTCACCGTCGGCAGTATTTTCAGTGAAAAAAATGGTGTTCTGGAATTCATCAAGGCACCGAAATTTTCACGTGGCGAAAGATGTATATATATATATATATATATATATATATATATATATATATATATATATATATATATATATATATATATATATATATATATATATATATATTAGGCTATTAGGCCAATTGTAACGTAAATGTGAAGAAAGAAACGTGGGTGAAAAGTTAACTTGCCGTGGGCAGGATCCGAACCTGCGACCTTCGAATAACGCGTTCGATTCTCTACCACTGAGCTATCACGACAGCTATCCCCCCAGCCACTTTATTGGGTATTTTTGTGAATTTAAACGTGGGAGTGTCAGTCAGCGCCCCTAGTAGCCATGGCGGTGAGTGTGGCACACTCTTTATAAGCCTGTTTGGCGTCACGTAGCACGTGAACTTATTACTAACTGGCAGCTGACCAATAGTCTCTCGTATACAACCTAAAGGCACCAAGTCTGCCAGTGTGAGACTCTCATTAGTGAATAATATTTGAAATGTGCATTTTCACAAAAAAAACTAGTTGCTAGACTGGCGTGCTATCCTGTCTCCTCGCCCAGGCACGGTGGTCTAGTGGCTAAGGGCCGTTCCACACGCTACCCACACAGCCGCAACACACGTGCCGGGACCCCTGCCACACGCAAGCGGGAGACAAATAAGCCAATAGGCGACGCTCTTTCACCCTCTGCTTGGGTGCGGCAGGTGTGACGGCACGTGCTTTGCGGCTGTGCTGTTAGCGCATGGGACAGCCCTAAGTACTCGGCTGCTGGCCCGCAGGATGCGGGTGGCTGCGACGGCTGCATTTTCGATGGAGGCGAAAACGCTGTAGGCCCGTGTGCTCAGATTTGGGTCCACGTTAAAGAACCCCACGTTAAGCTCCACATATTAAACAACCAATCCTATCTCCTCCCCTTTCTTTGCTTGTTTGATTTGCACCAGAAACAATATAATAAGCTATGAATTTACAACTCGCCCAAGAAACAGCACTCCTAAAAAACCGTATAGTGTTTATAAGGCTGACCTTGAGTCGCAAAAGATGGCCTCTTGGTTAGGTTGCTGTTGAAGAATGTACTTGACAGCACCTTGAAGCGCTGCGAGTTCCTGCTGCTTACGACGTCTTGGTTTAAAATTTATATTGTAGCAATACTTTAACCAGATGGAACAGCCACTGCTCCCGTATAGATGTTAGAATTACTAGAGCCATCGGTGTAAACATGCATGTGCTCAAAGTAGGTTTCGTCCAACATGCGCAAAGTCAGCTGCTTCTGGGCTAGTGGTGACATGCGTGCCTTCTTCACAATTCCTGAGCGCAGGTGCCAACGGATCGCAGTTTTGAAGCCAGTTGGTGATACGTCGTGGTGTTTCGTCACAATATCAAAGAACGAAACATGGGGACTCCGCGCTGTAAACACGCTGAATGATATGATGGAAGCCGTGATAAACGTCGAATGGGCAACTTCAGAATTCTGTCAAATGAAGAGTTGAACTGAAATGTACTGAAAAGAGCATGACCAGAGTACATAGCACGTAGGAAAAATTAGGAGTCACACACTTAATTTCGAGAGAAGGCAAGCGATTGAGGGGTGCCAGTAACCTACGTTAGCCGATGAGATTAAGACTCTTGCTAGATTAACGAGTTCGCAGCAAGCACGGTCCTCTGCTGCTGGGAGGTGGAAATTTCGTCCAATAGTTAGCGAGGTCATGCTGCTGCTGCTGCTGTTGTTGTTGCTGCTGCTGCTGCTGCTGCTGCTGCTGCTGCTGCTGCTGCTGCTGCTGCTGCTGCTGCTGCTGCTGCTGCTGCTGATGATGATGATGATGATGATGATGATGATGATGATGATGATGATGATGATGATGATGAAGCTGGGGAGCCATTGATGCCATCGGGGTTGTTGCGCCAACCCTGCTACGCGTGGAAAACGACGACGGCACCAGCCTCCTGCTAAGCTGGCTTCCCGCAACGCTCACAGGCCCGCATGGTCAGAGCACTTGTCAGAGCTTGGCACAATCTGTTAAGTTCGGCGTATATAGGCCTTGCGTTTCAGCTGCACCACTGCACCGAGTAATCAATTAAGGGTGAGCTAGATTCGGCTGACCGCCTGCGTTAGGATTAGAATTGAGATTGTACATTATATCTGATTAAAAACACAGCGCAAACAACGGCAGGAAGAAAGGAAGAGACAGGACCGTTGCCGTTGTTTGCGCTGTGTTTTTAATCATGTATTTGAACCAACTCGCCCAAGCTTTAACCTTAACATTATATCTGTTGAGTTACCTCCACAGCAGGCGCATCATACAGTTGTCACAAATATTTCAGTACATTTTCGATTATTATTGAGTTCCAGTTTTAAATGACTATTTTCTGTTAACAGCAAGAAAAAAACTAGGAGAATGCCTGAACTTCGATTTCAAGAGTACAACGAGATGGCGTAATCGGGGCCCGTACGCATAGAGTTTTCAATTGCTACGCCTCTCAGTGCACATCTGCAGCATGTCACTAAGAAAGGAACGCCTGTGCGTTTAACATTGGCCGCTTGAAGCGGAATGGCTATTGCTAGTACAATTGTGAAGTGCCCACTACGCGGGAAAATTCTCTGTTCCGAATGGAACCACCGCACGTCCGCAAGGCAACACGTGGAAAAGCACAGCTACACTAACTTTCTGCACGACGTTGCCGACAAGGGTAATTAAGCATGCCTGTGCGCTTTGTGAATGGTGGTTCTTTATAACAACCTCTCATTGCGCAATTCACGTAAGTTGACTCCCGGTGCGATTATACGCTTCCGTCATGCAATACTAAATGCGTGACAGAGACTACTCGCACTGCGCGACATTTTTATTGTGTTTCTTTTTGGGGCCTGTTTGAGAAACCCCGCTTGGCTCCTCTTCCCTCCTAAATATGATAGCTGACAGGCGTAATATGATGCAGAAGTTAAACTGCCTTGATATCAATTTCACCCCGAGTCCAACGGTACGCTCTAAATGAGCCAACCACAACATGCCAATCTAAACATCAAGCCAAAGTAAAGGAATACACCAAGCGCACAGCATCGTTCTAATTAGTTTGTGATAAATGGAAAATACATGCCCAAAGCTTACAACCGAACGCGATATCCATTACGTAGTGACACCAATGCTAACGCACTGTGGCATTTTTCGTGGTGTCTGGGTCGCTTTAAAAAAAGTCGTGAAGCAATTAAGGGCCCACTGAACACTGGGTAACATCTATCAAAGCTCTTAATTGCATCCTGACACTAACGATCACGCCCTCACATGGTGCGTGTACATGTTCTACGTTTTGGACGTGGATGCGACGGCGCTAGAGGGCGACAGGGTGGAGGGTACAACAACCACGAGCGTTCCAGCGGACGCATATTAGTAAACACTAGTCGCGACCAGCGGCGGGCGACGCGCTGTCCGGCCTTCCTGGCCAGAGAGGGAAGAAGGTAAGGGGGGGGGGTACCTGCTACAGGTGCCTCGCCCGCGAAGGGGGGCCCCAGCGTAACTGGGCGCCTGGCATAAATCGCCGGCCGCCGCCAACGTGGTACGCCGCGCAAACAGCCGGCGCCCAGCGCGCAGCGGGGCGCAAGAGGAGCGAGACGCCCCGCCGCTCGAGACCGGTCCGCCTTCAAAGAGGGCCGACTCCGCGCAGCAGGGAGGAAGAAGAGGCAAGCGGCGCGCGCGCCGACGACGAAGAAGACCAAGAAGTTGACGAGGGGGGTTTCCCTTTGACCGCCGCCGCGCCGCCGGGCATTGCGGCACTGGCCGATAACTCAATCGCCCCGGCGGAGGCCTAGCGGGGGCACCTGACCGGCAGAGGAGACGTGTCCCTCTCTTCTTTCTGCTTCTTATTCCCAAGCCTCGCGCTGCGCGCGTGTGTGTGTCTATGTTATGACGTGTATACCCGAGACCTCACGGGCAGACCCCCGAAAGGATAAGACAAGAGTCTCGCGCCTGGCACGGGGTGCTTTGTGGAAGAGAGTGGAGGGTCGTGGATTAAGGAAAGGGAGAGTTGAAGAAGAGCTGCAGATAAGCAAGGGTTTCGGCGAGGAACGCGCGATTGATTGAGGAAGGTTTCCGCGCTGCCAAACCATCAAAGCCGAACAGTGTTGAATGCGGCTATTAACAAACCTCGGCCTTCGGCACCCGACAGCGCCAAGGCTCCGGGGAGGGGATGTACGAAGGTAAACACGGTACGCCTCTGCTCGAGTTGCGGGTGGACCGTAACTCGTCGTATGGCACGCGCCCTCGAGGGCGGACGTAGTTGTGTGCTAACTATTACTGATGGTGACGCCAGTTCCAGCGCTTGACATGTGAGTCCGTAATACCGCTTAGCTGAGTGTGTGTTATACGTGTCGAGACAGCAGCAGCAGTCCTCCTGCTGGCACGGCCTGTTCTACAAGCGTCGTCCAGCATATATCAACATAACTGTCGCCGCTCCAGGTTGGCAGCACGTTTGACGAATGGTATAAAACAGTAACTGCGACGTCGTTTTAAACGCCAGCCAATTAGGAGCTACGACCGAGAGCCAGGTCCCAGCTCTGGTATCCTCATTCAGTGATTTCGCCATCGCCGCATACGTAATCACCATTGTCGTCATCATCGTCATAATCATTCTCAGACTGCTTTAGGGCGAAGGAATCTCCCAGTAATCTCCGGTTTACCCTATCCTGGGCAAGCTGCATTTCATTCGTAAGAACTTCCTTAGCTTCCCCATTCCATCCAACTCTTTGCCTACCTCGAGTATGTTCCCCCTCTCTTGGTACCCACTCTTACGGTCCGCCTATTGTCTGTTTTACGCATTGCGAGGCCACCCTAGGTCTATCTCTTTGACTGACAACTAGAATACCTGTAACACCCGTCTCTTTCCAGACCAATGCTGCCGTCCTCCGATCTCTGAACGTTACTCATATGATCTTACGTTCCATTACACGCTGCGTGATCCTCAACCTTTTCCCTAGTTTTCTTGCTATTCCCCATGTTTCTGCCCCTTACGTAGGAGTGTCAGCATGCTGTGGTTGTATACCTTTCGATTTAGTGGCATTGGCAGGTTTTCTGTCGCTGTCATTTTTAATTGATCGTTTTGTTGCCACACATGTTGGGCGAGAAGACATCCGTGCACAGACAGGTGTTTCACGCAAGCCGAGGAATATTCGCACATCTCCAAAATAATTTTTACGGGATAATGAACCCGTTTATTACAAAAAAATATTTTTGAAGGAGGCACTCAGGAGCCCCAATCTCCGAAACCAACTTAAGGCAGTCCAGAGGGCCCAAGAACTGGCGGAACGCCACCACGTTCCCGCCCCGACTCGGGCGTCGCCTACGGTAGCGGCTGCTAGGATGTCCCACGTGGGCACCCTGGTGGCTTAAACTCCTCAGGACCATATATTAAAGTTCTTGACTGACTGACTGAAGTATAAAGCCCTAACGAGTGGTCAGCGTACTAGAAAACCCCGGACCGTGAACGAGGAAAACATAATCTCTTGCGCCTGAGTCGTAACAGACGTTGGCAGCTGTTTCGACGAAATTCCCGTGAACTATTACCGAGTAGACTAAAAACAAGATGCCTGCTGAACATGGAAGATGGAAATATATTTTGGCGAATCCCTGCCACAAGGAAAGATTTTCGAAGGGAAACTTACACGCGACCACCCCTTTGTATAGCTCCAACCACAAGCAAATCTCTGTGAATTTCTTAGGAAGTGAAGCTTCCTTGGCGATTACATAGTTGTGCTGGGCTGGGGCGGAACCGGAGACCAAAACATTTGGGTAGTTGCTTTACCATTTGAGCGGAACAGGAGACTGGCAAAAGCATCGTGAGAAAGAATTAATCGAAAATTCGAAACACATCCCTCTCCAATATTTATTTGTCTATCTTCCCTCACTTCAATCAACCATTATGGTAGAATGCTTTTCCATTTATTCAAATGTATATTTATTTATAGATACTGCGATCTCGTACAAAATATTGGCAGGGTGGATATGCAGAAAAATGTAGTACAAGCAAGCACGTACAAGTTAGTAGCAATTGCAGGTATTCTTCAAACATTTGTAAGGATTCAATAAACACTGCTAATGAATAAATAAAATTACACCAACACAAATTCGTAACATATTCAGATATTTTTCAGACATTGCTAAGGCTTTTGAGTGACGATTCTCATATTGAGATAATTTGTGTCTGCTTTTTGTCCTAATTATTAGAGTCTGTTACAGTTCTACAGCAACACACTGTTATTGTGCTACAATAACAGCCGGCAATATCCATCGTCTATCGTATGAGGGAGTGGTTAGAACGTGAGCAAGGTGGCAACCTCGAATGCTGAGTGATTGCAGAAAAAATAAGACCCGCGGACGAAGGAGCGACACACTAAAACACTGTTAACTAACAGGTGTTGGAGAGTAACAACTATAGTTGTTAGTCAGCAGTTAATTTGTGTTTTTTTTTTCATTCGTGCGTCTAATTTTTGCTGCAACCACTCCACATGTGAGGGTGAATATTGCTGTGTATATGCTGGAGACAACGTGGATGTTGTTGAGGTTCAGTGCCTCACTAAAATGCACAATTAATCCGAATTAAGCCGTAAGCCGAAAAGGAGGGAATGACGACTTTAGCCGCCATCTTCCCCTCCCTCCGCCTTGAGATAATGGAAAAGCTATGCGGCTGCATGCGGTCGACTACCCTGAACGGGCGCCTTAAGAGAGCGGCCGTTCACAGCAAGAGATGCACACAGCAAGCGTTTTCCTCGACCATCCGGAAAAGATGCCTACCCTGTCTACCTGTTCACGTAGTTGAATCATCTCTTTCAGTCGTAGTCTTTGGTACTAAACGTTACGCAGAGGCTGTAATAGCCTTTGCGTAGAGTCTGCGAGCACCTTATCTACTGATCCACCGAGGCTTACTATCAGTGGATATATGCTTGGTTGCTGATCCGAAGGTCATTGGTTCTATATCGGCCGCGGCGGTGACATTTTGATGGAGGTGAAATGCTAGAGGCCCATCTACTGGGCGAAGCCAGTGCTCGTTAAACACCAGAAGGTCAAAATTTCCGAAGACATACTCTACGACGTCTCTCATAATGATATCGTGGTTTAGGAACTTAAACCCCTACATACTCTTATTTGACGCAAAGACAAAGGTTTATCACTTCCTATCATCATCCCACCATCTCCCACCCTGCCCGCTAAAATAGGTATCATTAAGTACGATTGGAAACATACCATCATTCCAATCAATTGTGGTAAGCTATGATCGATGAATCTTCAATAGCGTTACGGAATGTATCAATACTTGCTTGTGGACAAGATAACAAACATCAAAATGGCAGGAGGGCTGTTTCTTAGTTTAGCTGGGATTGCACATTGTGTTTTAGGACCCGCTTGAAAAAAAAAGACACATTGAGTGGTATATTCAGGGTGAACAGTGGAAGTTGCTCAGGCAGGCTGGCCGACGTTTCGATAGGAGGACCTATCTTTGTCAAAGGCGCCTTGTCTTCCTTGGCATGTTAGTTTTAAAGGGGTTAGTAGTCACTAACCCCCTTAATACTAACATGCCAAGGATGACAAGACGCCTTTGACAAAGATAGGTCGTCACTAACCCACTTAAAGCTAACATGCCGGGGATGACAAGGCACCTTTGACAAAGATAGGTCCTCATATCGAAAGGTCAGCCAGCCTGTCTTAGGCACTTCCACTGTTCACCCTGATTATTCCACTACGTGTTTCTATCTGCATGTCGGCTGCCATCTTGATTAAGGACACATTGAAGCATACATAAACATCAAACGAAAGCACTCCAGCAACTGAAGGTAATTTGAGCATCTTGCGTACATTTATACACGCTAACTTGAACCATGTGACGTTTGGTATCGCATCATCGAGTTAAATGAATAGCACTTTTTTTTTGCGGCAAAGCAACCGAGGGTGAGCTGACACATCTGGATCCTTCTTTAATTAGAGCTTGTGCCTCCGTTATCTCTCTCGGGCTTCTATCTTCATGATGGCTTATTATGTGGTAATTATAAAATGCAGCTGAGCAACCACAATCATTGCAGTGTATCGACAGGTTCATGTCCCTGTACTGTGTAACATTTTGTCTGTGTTCTTTAGGCTATTGTTAGCCTATGTATTTTGCACCGCAAGTCACTGTGAAGCTGCAGATAGTTTTTGATTTGATTAGCTCTAAATGAACTCTAGATAACTGAAGCTCACTGCATCTCGCTTTACCAGCTTGTAGTGGGAATAATTGAATGGCAGGAGAGGTTTTGTTTAGCTCGGCAATGATAGGCCGAGTAGGTATCCTTGTCGTTTAAGTTTTTTTTGTTTTTTTTTAGTCTCAAGGAACTGCAAAGTGTTGTTACCCGCTTGGTCACTCAGGTTACAAATAGAGCGGAATAATTTTTAAAAATTTTAATATCACGCTTATTTTAGTGGTATACTACCTTAAGTATCGTCTTGTAAGACAATAAAATCATCGTCACATCTAAAGATATCTACAATGTTAAAAGCCTTGTAGCCTGGCACGTAGGCGTCATTCTAGCTTAGCTAAAATTATGTTATTTAGATTTGAAGCTAGGCAGCCCTATACAAAGACGTTGTCTTTGGACTTATACTTTGCGGTTTTATTGAATGGACGTAGATCGCAAATAGAGCATGAACAGATTGAGGAACCTATAGGCCATTTCGTTTTGAAATCTCACTGAGCCGAAGCCATCGATACACTCCTCCACAAAACTCAGCATCTGAGCGTGTGGCGACGAATATTCAAAATATTTGACATTTACACTGGCCAAGCTTTAGCTACTCATGTTCGGCTTGAGAAGATCTGTGTTTAGAAAAAATTGTTGGTGATTTAGAACATTGTGTATACTATGGCAGAGCGCTAAGATCTCCTTAATATGAGCGTCGTAAAATGTGCACATAAAGTATGAAGAGAAATAATGCTCAACTACAACATCCGAGTTTTTCACCACGTATGGGTTGCCAAACGAGAGAAGCCATACGTTTACTTGAAAAAAACCTTGCCGTGCATTTTTTCCGTGTCCCATCTTCAGAAATCATATCTTAGAAGCCATTCTGCTTTATGTGTTCTTACACTGGACACTGCCTTAAGGCATGTACTCCTGCTTCCTTTCACACATTTAGCTAAGCGGTTGTGTTTTATCGTGCTGCAAATAATTCCTACTTTCGTTTTAGTTTTAAAAGCGAAACATTTTGGCACTCTTTGAGCACGGAATGGACTGCTTCAAGGGCTTTAGGGCGTGGGCCTTACTGTGTTCTGCTTTGTCAATCTCGTCTAAGAGTACCTAAAGAAAAGTGGATAGGGCGTTCGCTCAAAAGTTAAAGACTGGTTATTAACTTCAATCGAGAAAAGAACCCAGTCATCAATACTAATCTGAGGGGCCAGAATAATTAACGCAACAAAAAAAAAACTACAAGCTGTTTTAAGGGTGGTAGAATGGAAGATTATATTTCCACATTCCTTGCTAAGTTTTGTTACCGCTCCGTTCCTTGCGCAAATCACACCGAGAATCTTCGAGATAATCGTACAACCTTCCGAAGCGATTACACACACAATACGGAAATTACTGTTCAATTGTTCTAGAACTTACGTGGTCACTAGCGATAACGCTGGAATAATCGACGGCACATGTATAAATGCCAATGCACTTCACAGATTGTCAGTTGATCGACGGCCGACGCTCTGTTCACTCCTTTAAGTACCAGTGTGTATCGCTTTAATCTCATTTTCCGTTTACCAGCCACAAGTGCGGCCAAATAAACAGTTTCATTTTGGACATTCGCACCTCTCATAACGTCACGACTACGTGAGAATATAAGATGAAGCTGAAGTACATACAAGGCAGCGTATACCACAGGAAGACAGCTAACATTGCCCGAGTCCCATATATGTAATTGAGATAAAGAAAAAAATGGTTAGCTGGGGATGTTGTGCAACGTGCAGAGCAGTTGACATGGCGAATGGTAAAGGAATGTCATGAGATAGACAAAAGATGGAGCGAGCTTACGTAAGACAGGGATATATATATATATATATATATATATATATTCATGCCACGAACGTCATAATACACAGGACACATCGTACAGTTTTTGACTCAGTTAGCAGGCGAAACTGTAGCAATAACTGCATTAAGACCTGTTTTGCGGGCATCACGAAAACAGAAGTATCAACATACTTCTGAGACCCATTGTCAGAATTTTTTTCTTGAAGAGGGAGGGGGAAGGGTGCCTCCTTGATTTCTGGGCGAGGGGGGAGGCACTTTGAAATGCTCATTTTTCACTTTGTGTGCCAGTTTGTATGTCATAGCGAAACATTTTTTTGGAGGGGAGGCACCGGCCTGGTGTACCACCCTTTGGCTACGCCACTGTTAAATTTCATCCAAAGAGTGAGGGGCACACTTGGGCGGGAACACTGTATTCTGGCTTTGGTAGCACTCTATAGGCAAACATCATCGAACAGTGCAGACGGACGAAGAGACAAGAAAACCGCCGGGACTGCGTGGAACGCGCAGCAGAGTCACAGCAAAAGCTGGAAGAGTGACCTTTCAGAGCATTTTTTTCAACACTCTTTGGGTAACTGCTACAAGCACACTTGCAGGGTGTACCCACGACGTCATAAATCATCACAATTTCTGTGTGGTAGGGAGGCATTCTCTACGCCATCTTTCGTCATTCTTCGCAGAAGCGTGGTACCCGCTACATACTCACAAAAAATTTTGTAGACTTTTTTTGTGCAGTGGCTAACAACGACGAAGGATTTCGCCTCAGGCTTTCGTAAGAGGGGGAGGGGGGTTGCAGCATACGATCATCCACTCTTGCGCAATTCACAATGTGTGACGCTTATAGTTGTTCTTCTGCTGTTCTAAAACACTTTACTGCTCATACAACGCAATTCCTTTCCCGACATCAAGCTTGCATTAGACCAGTTTGCAACGGAGTTTCTAGCACCGGCGTGCGTCTGTAGTAGAATACAGGGCTGGCACGCAGTGGACCTGTGTTCAAAGCATATTGTTCCTTTGTTATTTTTATGTACTTTTTTTTCTTCCTTTGTGCGACCGTGGTAACGAACCTTGGGGGCGGCGGCGGACAACTACGGCACATGTGACCCTTGTTGTGATCTCACAACAGCTTTCGCTGTGAACAACTGACGACGCGAGTACTAATCACATCAGGTCTTTTTTATGCTGTCTTGTAGTGTAATCTTTGAAGATGAAGCTTATTTCATTAAACATATGTGTAAGGCTATGCGACCTTTTTCTGACGCACTGCTATAGCATATATGAGTGAAGAATCTCACAATCAACCAGCCAATTCAACGGCGCTATATTTTACTCATGGTTTGTTTGTGGACTAGTGGTGCAAGTCTTCGAAGTGCAGTCTACCTAACGTCTAGCTGATGAAAACAGGACCAGCAACAATCAGTTGCCTTAGAGGAACGGAGAGATTAACAATTTATTTGGACACAGCAATGTAGCAGGTGGAGGGAATTGTTCCAAGGGCTCACTGATGCAGTTCAGCCGTTTTGAGAGAGATCAATTAATTTGGACACAGCAATGTAGCAGGTGGAAGGAATTATTCCAAGGGCTCACTGATGCAGTTCAGTGGTTTTGAGAGAGATCAATTAATTTGGACACAGCAATGTAGCAGGTGGAAGGAATTATTCCAAGGGCTCACTGATGCAGTTCAGTGGTTTTGATGGACTCCACAAGGTATACAGTTGTTGAGCCAAGGAGATGGTCAGCTGCGCAGACACTGGACCTGACAGATGCAGTCGCAAGGACGGATTAGGAAGTACACCTTCGAAAGATGTCGCATAGGTAGACCGCAGGCCTGTTTCCGTGCACTCTTGGATCCACAGGGTACCAGGAATGGGTCTGAGAGAAACAGAAGCAGACTGTCAAAACGACTAAAAGTAGACTGTCAGCGTTATTTGTTGTTATAGTTGGAGTTACTTCTTGTTCTTTCACATGATATTGTCTTATTCGTACATTGTTGTTTTTGATAAAACAACAAGCTCGATTCACTGCAGTTCTGGGCTCTATTTGTGCGAAGCCAGCCACATAGATATTTCGCGCATGTTACAGGCTTTTTCTTGCATAGTCACACGCATACACGGAGCGTTAGCGTAGTCAGTGTACGGATGTGCAAACGTCTCATTGTGCATGCGTCAAGACCCCAATTCAAGTTCACTTTCATAGGAAGTGATCATCGCACGCATGAGTGGTATTTTTTGCATCCTAATTTGTCCCGATCTGCCATTGAATTTCTGTGATTGATCTTTCTGCATATTTTGCCCCCTTTTGTTGTAGGGACAGTTACAGAAGTGTGCTTCTCAATTGATCATCTCCATATTTTATCAAGGATTTTCCAGCCTTGTGGAAAGCAGAAGGCTCGAAGTTGAACTGAAGAGGTGCTTCCACTGCACACAGGTGCTGACGTTTGACGTTGAGGTGCTCAATGTGCAATGAGCGATGCAGTGGAAGTGAGGGATGTTAGCAGACGTCGATGGCAATATAGAATGGTAAAGAAACACATTTAGACTTACATGATTCAGTTTGAAATGAGGGAAAGAGCGTCGGCAATTAGGGCAGTCGGCAGGGTGACGTCTACATACCGTGAAACACTAATGACAAAGAATGTGACGAAACGACACATATCCTTGTGGTGTATTGTGTCAATGTTTATTCATCTACGTAGCTATTTTATACCAGGGCAGAAGGTCAGAACAGGTGCGACGAGCAGTGGCCTCTGCTGACCGGAATGAAACCCGTGAAACGCTAATGACAAGGAATGTGATGAAACGACATATATCCTTGTGGTGTATTGTGTCATTGTATATTCATCCGCGTCGCTATTTTTTACCAGGGCAGAAGGTCAGAACAGGTGCGACGAGCAGTGGCCTCTGCTGACCAGAATGAAACCCGTGAAACACTAATGACAAAGAATGTGACGAAACGGCACATATCCTTGTGGTGTATTGTGTCATTGTTTATTCATCCGCGTCGCTATTTTTTTACCAGGGCTGAAGGTCAGAACAGGTGCGACAAGTAGTGGCCTCCGCTGACCTGAACGAAACCGTGCTAATCTTTCAAAGCTTAAAAAAAAACGTGGCACTTTCCTAACTTTTCTTCATCTCTGTTCTCAGAGGTAACTAATGGTTCTAGGGCATAACGGAACTCGCGTCGCGAGTCTCTGCATATCGCAGCGGCGCATGACGGTGGGTATTGACGAGAAAGGCGGAGGGGGAACTCCTTCCCTGCTCATCTCTTTTAGCTCGTAGAGTTGGCGGCGCGTTGCCCCGCATGGCCGTGCCTGCGGCTGCAGCGATAGATACAACCTCGGCGACCGGCAAACGGCGGGGGTTCCGGTGGCTGGCTGCGGGCGGCGCGATATGCGGAGCTCCTCTAGACGCTCTACCGTAACGCTGGAGAGCGCCTGACTCACATTAGGGCCAGCCCCCTGTTTGCACTGCGGATCGCCTACGCCACTGGCCTGTTGACTCGCCTTCACCACTCAACACGAGGGAAGGAGAGCGTGAAAAGCTCAGAAGAGAGAGAGAGAATGAACGTAGAGGAGGGGAATGGAGCTTTAAGCCGCTTGTTGCCCCGGCGACGCTGCGGCCGCCCCGAAACGTCGCTAATTTATCGAGCGCAGAGCAAGATTCCAGTGCCTCTGCAGCCACGCGGGCTTCGGCCGAAGACGTAGCCGGAAAGCAAGCCCGCAGGTTGGTTCCACGGGCAAGACGTTTTCCTCCGCTATTTCTCCTCCTTGCACAACTTTCCGCGCATCAAGATGGCGTCGTCGTCGCATCCATCGACAGTCTGCGTCGTCCGCCAGGGGGCTAAGCGATCGATGGTTGCTCTCCCTCATCGGCTCGCGTGAGAGCCACGCCATCTGTTGGACCCGCAGAGTCAGCGATGCTGTCCGCTCTGCATTAGAAGATGGGAGGGAATGGGGGCGCAAGCCAAAGGAAGTGAACCCGCAGGCCCACTCCAGAATGGGGGAGGCGGGCGGTGGGTCGCCCGCGGTAGAGTCAAGTGTGCGCATTTGCATGGCGGGGCGTCCCCTCTCCGGTTGAAGATGAGAGGTGCCAGAGAGGACCCTGTTTCTTTTTCGAGAGCTCGTGGATACCGTAGGGATAAATAGTGGGTGGGGGGCGAAAAGGTTTTTGGGAGGAATAGTAGTGGCCGCCTCATCCCGAAATGGGCTTCCCGTGTCGCGGCGTCTGTCGCCGCAGCTGTCCCCATTCCGACGCCGGCGGCAATGAGGGAAAGAGAAGGTAGGCGCCGTACGAAACTGTACCCCCCCCCCCCTCACCATCACACACACATCGATGCCAACTTTTGCCGCCGCGCGTGCCGGAGCTCCCGTGGCGCTAGCGCCGCTGACAGAGTAGTGGGTGGGGGCGCTAGCATCGGCGGCGTTAAGCCTGGCGCGCTGCTTGCTGCGCGCGCTGGGCTGCTGCTGCGCATTCTCGGCCATCGATTTGGAACCGCCGGGACTCTTCAGCGTCACCGTCACTTTCGCCCCCTCTTTCGCTCGCTCCACTCGTGCGCAGAGCCGCGCACGCAGCCACAATTCCTCACTCGTCGTTCCGATGTTTGCACCCGGCGGGAGGGTGACTGTGGATTGTGCAACCTTCCATGGCCCTGCGGAAACCCGAATGCAGTATACATGCACCGTCGCGGGACGTGGCATAAAAGTGCTCCCGCGTGCATGCGAGATTTTGTTTATCGACAGGGCTACCGCGGTGGCTTTCTGCCGCGGAAGCATTTCGAAGCGGTCGCGCCTTTTAAATGAACTCGCTGTGCGCGCCCCCGGAAGCGAATAGCGGATGGAAGGGTCTGTGGGGTTCGGCGTTCTTCTCGAGCAATCGATGTGTGCTGGCGCGCTTTCGTGTCCGTGTTTGATATGAGGATGGTGAAGACGAGCACACACAATGCAACCACGCGTAGGCTTAGGAGGAGCAAATGAAGAAGGGCGCAGGGAAGAGGGGGGGATGCGAGTTCCCGTATGCATTACCAATATGACTTTTCGGCAATAAAGCTATAGCATAGCGTTGCGGTCTCAGCACGTGCAACGGACGCGCCCGTGATCCCATGGCCCGATGGGTGACTCCGATTCGTGATGAGGATGGTTGCTGTTTGTTCGGACGTAAAAAAACAGGGGGCGTGTAAGGAGTGGACGTGCCTAAGCAATCACGTACGTTTCAATGAGAACGTAACTGCTTGTGAGTGACGCTTCGATTAAGTGTAAAGTAATTTTCATCCCGAAAATAAAATGAAGAGAGGAATGACACACTGTTCAACCTTGATTAGAGTATACAGCTCATGGCTGAGCGCGGGGCTACTGCTGTAACGAAAATGTTATATAAAACGCAATTGAATATATTAAGTAAGATATGCACTTTCTGAAATTCTCGCGTCCATCACAGATAATGCAGCCACAATTGCCGATGAGAAACTTTTGTTCTCGTCAGTTCCGGCGTAGCTTTCTGCAACATCACGGTAAGCTGGCCTGTCATAGAAATTGATTCGTCTTGACACCTTGCACTAAACATTTAGGGTCATAGAAAGGTCCCGATTGACCAGTGATGTGCGCAAGGAACGATGCGCTCGTCATTGCGCATCTTCACATTTCCGTGCTTGTTTAGCGCATATTTTCAAAATGAGTCCATAGCATATGTAAATGTTTTCGGTTCACCTTTCAGAGTCTAGACTATATCGTTCGATTTTCATGGCTGCTAGGCTCCCGCTGGTTTAGCGGTTCTGGCGCTACGCACTGCCAAACAAGTGGTGGAGAGTTCGATTTAGAGCCCGTGCAGCCGGAATAGCTCCGCTGGAGTCGGGCTTAGGGCACTTTTTTAAAAGGCCGCTACCAAGGTGCGAATAATAATCCTATACTATTGAACTGTAGTTTATGAACACCACACAGGAGAACAAGACTAAAAGAAGAGACGGCACGCCCACGAGAGAAATTTTATTCGTTAGTTGATGAAGAACTGTAATGAGTCTGAATCTACTTTTTACAGGATGCTGTCACAATGCCGTGGCGAAGAACGGGAGATGAACATTGTATTGCCATATTAATGAACATCGTTGGTAAGAACAGGAATGATCGTAATTTTTACAACAGTTAGCGGGCTAGATTTTGTATAAAGAAAGAGCCACGAGACCCATTCGATTCGGGAAACCATGCGGGTCAAGTAGGTTTTCCAGGAGGCGCGACAATCGAAGAACGTTCCAGAGTGCCTTATTAAGCTTACATAATCTGGCCCACCGTAATTACGTGAGTGGGTCCCACAGGGCATTTTGCTGGGCCAGTTGGTTCTTAGGTTTCTATACTGATTTACAGTGTGACACGACATCACAGAAGGGAGGCACGTGTGATCGTTCTGACGATGTATAAACGAAAGATTAAAATAGCCCCATGACAATGTCGCACGCGTAGCCACTGGCGGTCATGTGGTCAAAAAGTGTAGATATTGTTGATCTGACGAGAATGGCAGCAAACCTTGTGAACCGACGCACAAAGAGTGTGATGTGATAGGCAACCATCGTGACGCTCTAACAAGACAAATACAAGAGGCACATGTGATATCAAAGTTACAGGACATGTGTGTAAATACACCTTCTGCAGTTTTGTCCAAAAAATAAATGAAACAGCGAAATTTGACGCGTGTCTCTTTTGCTGCCGTCCCTAATGTCCCATACGCGAATGCTACTTGCACGCTTCTTCCCGCCACCAGTGATCTAAAAAGACTTGGGGGTTTCAATAAAATACCAGTTGTCACTCAACGCTCTATGTGTGTATTGTGAGCGTCTCTTGGTGTCGCATCACGCCGCGAATTATGGGAGGTGGGGTTGTCACTCTCGAGAGTGTCAGGATATGTGAGAAAAAGTGTATTCTTGTGAATTTTATTTTTATTTTGCCACTCTCGACAGAGTCCAGATATGTCGGCAAATGAGTAATTTCTGTATTTCGATTTGAAATTTATTGCCACAGAAGTACACAACACATATAAACAGCGATAATAGTGGGAGAAGAGCTGCGTGTAGACAGCTCCATGGACTAGTCCTATCTCCCCGTACAATGACAGCAGCAACATGAAGAAACTTGCACAATTGTTGCAATGTGAAGACAGATACAGCGCAAACTGATAAAAATCGACAAGAAACACAGAAGCAAGTTCAGCTTTCGTAACATCAGTTGAAGTAATGCATTTTTAGAAACTTATGATTTCTTTGTTTTTTAGTGTTGAAGGAAAGGAGTAGCAAAATGGATTGGTTGCCAAGGTGGCGATGTTCCTTATATGAGTAGTGTAGTCATTTCACGTGTAATGGAACACAATGGTGTTAAAAACTAGCTTTTTTTTACACATACACTCGCTTTTTTGCATTTGCCTGAGACAATTTAAATGAGAAATCCAACTTCTATTGCTTCTGAGAAGACATACATTGATAACCTTTCCTCCTGACAGGTCTCTGCGGCTCATATCGAATTGCCTTCAATCCTGAAGGCAATTCCATATCAGCCACAGAGACCTCCATGGGGGGGGGGGGGGGGGGGTGGACTGCGAAATATTCTCGACCACCTCAATCTGCGCACCTGGGTGTTCATACGTGTCGCCCTAGTCGAAACACGGCCGCCGTGGACAGAAATAAACGCTGCTTAATCGAGCTTAGCATCGCAGATACCTTAAGCCTTAATATATACCGCTGTAGATATAAAGTGGGTGCTATTGCCTTATGCTATAAATGACGCTTTGTAAGGTTGCTCGCGCGAAGCTGCACAATGATGCTTCACATCGTTTATGTTTAAAACCACCATCCCTTACACTGCAAAAAAGTCCAGTTGGTTGAACGTTTCCTTAAAGTCTCTCAACGCTTTTCTCTACGAACTATTGTTTTTTGTACTTGTTTTGTATAATACCTAGTACTAGGCTTCCTACAGGTGTGCAAAAGTCACCGCTATCACGCATTGCCACCACCTCGCCTGAACCATTACCCCACAAACCCGTAATCAAAGGCTTGCGTAATCCGATCCCCATAACGCCATCTCGTTAGCATCTCTGAACTTCAGTGTGAATCTGGGCATTTTTTTTTTTTTCTATTTCATCGTCGCTGTTCCTCCGTCCTCCTCCGTATTCCGACCTCCTCTTCGTATCTCTCTGTTATTGAATAATGAAAACGACTCGATCCCCACTCGGCACAGTGGCGCAATGTTACGAGTTGGCGCTCCACTCTGTCGACAGGGAGAGCTCGCGTCGGCCGTGGCGCCGCCTGTAATCCCGATTCGTGTCCAGTTGCGCGTGCTCCCACTCGGCATTCACGTTGAGGGCGCCCTCTACTAATCACTCGAGTGGCGAGCCTCTACATCGGTGCGCCGCACTGATCGGCATGACCACTCGCCTGATTAATTGGGCGCAGCTGAGCGGAAGATCAGACGGCTCCATGATATTCCCGATAAGGGGGTCATCCTCGACGGCCCCTGTTGGAAAGAGAGAGAAAAAAAAGAACGAGGGAAGAACTGAATGTGAAAGAAAAAAAAGCAGTTGGCTCGCCTGCCTTTATGTGTATATATATATATATATGTGTGTGTGTGTGTGTGTGTGTGTTGTGTGTGTGTGTGTGTGTGTGTGTGTGTGTGTGTGTAACGTAAGTAGGTATTGACTGAAGGTAGAGGCAGAGAAGGAAGAAGTCAGAATAGAATAAACATGGGGTATGAGCCAGGCCACGTCGCCCATTCATCATAGCGTCACACACACACACACACACACACACACACACACACACACACACACACACACACATATATATATATATATATATATATATATATATATATATATATATATATATATATATATATATATATATATATATATATATATATATATATATATATATATATATATATATATATATATATATATATATATAAGAAGTGTATACTTAAGATCTCGTTTTTTTTTTTCGTGTTTGACTCAATATTATTGAGACGTAACAGCCAATATTGCCAAGGAGAGTATAGGATAAGTTATTAGACCAAACAAATTGTAATGTAAATGTCGAGAAAAAAGTTGGTGTAAAGATAGCTTTCGTGGGCGGGAACCGATCCGGAGACCTTCGAATAACGCGTTCGATGCTCTACCACTGAGCTACCATGGCGGCTATCCACCCACCACCTTCATTTGGTATAAATGTGAATTTAAACGTGGGAGTGTCAGTCAGCGCCAGCAGTAGCCATAGTGGCGAGTGTAGTACACTCTTTATGAGTCTGTTTGGCGTCACGTAGCACGTGAACTTAATACGAGCAGGCAGCTGACCAATAGTTCTTGAGTACAACCTAAAGGCATCATGTCTGTTAGTACGAGACCCTCGTTAATGAATAAGGAAAGAAGTGTATACTTAAGAGCTCGTTTTTTTTTTGTGTTTGACACAATAATAATGATATCTAACAGAGAATTATGCCAAAAAGTATAGGAGAAGTTTAGACCATGTTGTAATGTAAGTGCCAAGAAAAAAAAGTGGTTGAAAAGATAACTTGTCGTGGCCAGGAACGGAACCTGAGACCTTCGAATAATCGGTTCGAATAACGCCAAACAGGCTCATATTGTTCTACACTCGTCGCCATGGCTACTGGTGGCGCTGACTGACACTCATCAAAGGCAGTGTATATTGCTGCGACAGGTTCGCCACGTTCAAGTAGCCCACCACAGCCATCGTGGCACCAGCACCAGCAAAACCCGGCTGGCATGCGCTACGCGTTCGTGCGCTCCGGCTACGATGGAGAGGAAGATAGTTGGATCTGTGCCACTCGGCTACTCGGACTTGACGAACATAGTCTTTAGAATCGTGGGCACAAGTTCGCCCTAATAAATACGCTTGTTTTTTTTAACCTGTCTGCCTCAACATCGCTACATTTCTGGAGGAGTTGCTGGGTTATGAATCGAAGCCCCACGAGCTCAAGACAGCGTAGCCTCGACGACCAGCGTATCAACCCCGTGGAAGTGACTCCTGTACACCAGAGGGCAAGTCGCCATCTTCGAGGTGACTCACCTGAGTTCGGTCCTCTTCACTTCGCACCAAGGGGAATTCAAACGATGGATGCCACCACTATGACTAGCCAGGTAACACCGGCACAAGTGTTCATTAGCCAACCGCACCATGTATTCCACGGCGACTCGTACGAGGATGTTGAAGATTGGTTGGACCTGTTCGAGAGAGTGGCGAGCTTGAATGGATGGGACGAAAGAGGGAAGCTCCGTCGCGTATACTCCGCCTTGGAAGAATATATATATATATATATATATATATATATATATATATATATATATATATATATATATATATATATATATATATATATATATATAAATGGCTGACTAACCAGAGTGGTTTGGGGGCTCAAATCCTGGATATTAAAATTTCTAAACATACACACGTCCCCCGAAAAAGATTTCTTGCTACGCCACTGGGACAGATAGATAGATAGATAGATAGATAGATAGATAGATAGATAGATAGATAGATAGATAGATAGATAGATAGATAGATAGATAGATAGATAGATAGATAGATAGATAGATAGATAGATGGATAGATGGATGGATAGATGGATGGATAGATAGATAGATAGATAGATAGATGGATGGATGGATGGATGGATGGATGGATGGATGGATGGATGGATAGATAGATAGATAGATAGATAGATAGATAGATAGATAGATAGATAGATAGATAGATAGATAGATAGATAGATAGATAGATAGATAGATAGATAGATAGATAGATAGATAGATAGATAGATAGATAGATAGATAGATAGATAGATAGATAGATAGATAGATAGATAGATAGATAGATAGATAGATAGATAAAGCTTATGCAGGTTACCAGTAGACCTCTTCAATTGACAAACTGCACGAATGCGACGTACAGACGAGAAAGGGCATAAGCGGAAACAAATGCAAAAAAAAAGCCAGGGGGTTGAAGATCAGCGGGTGCTTTCGGGAAAGATTTGGGGGGGGGGGGGGTCATAGGGATGACAGCGCGCCATCTGACAGAGACCGCTGCTCAGCAGCATGGGGAGGACAGCGTCTGGGTGCGGTGGGTGAACGAGCCATCGTCAATGGCTTCTGGTCGGTGGCCCCTGAAAAGGACGCTTTTGCGCAGTACTTGTCGGGCCTGCGGCGAAGCACCACCGAGAGCCGCGACAGCGTGTATAGCGCGTTTGCTGTTTGCCAGCCTTCTGGGGGACGACCCACGCACGCTCCGGGTGCTCTTGAGGGTCTTCGGCTCGTGACGCAGTTACGTGACCCTCTTCTTCCCCTCTCCACTCGACGTCCGGTGGCTCTCTCGAAGCCCAGAAAGTACGACCCGGAGGACCGTTTAAGCCACCGTTCGAACCGCAGAAACTTAACAACGGATGAAAAAAAATCAAGCCAACAGAAACGAGATGCTTAGGTCATATGGCTTGCCTACGGATCAGGTAGGGTGCGCCACTAGAGGTGCGGCACGCATAGGATGGGAAAGTGACATAGAAAATACCTGCGGTAACTTTCGTGGTAGCTTTCTGTGGTTTGAAGCCAGGATGGCAGTAATGCGGACTAAGAATTACCAAGCAAAATACGAAGTAATAGACGCACTACGCAGTGTTTAGGAGGAGGAGAAGGAGGAGGAGGAAGTGGCTGAAAACTTGATATTTGTCGGTAAAAGGCCTCAACATGCAGTCCAGTGCAACGGGGGTGGGTTTTCCTAATCACTGTGGCTATACGGGGAAGGAAAAATAGACCATAAGCGAGTAGAAATAACCCAGAAGAGGTTGTCTGATCGGTGGCTGAAATCAAGGCACGAGTAAAAGCTTTGTGTTTTAATACACAATAATGCCCAATGTACTATGGCTCGGCGGCCTGAGCCGTCATTCGATCAAAAAGATGAACCACTCATTTATGCATCCATTTACCCATCCGTCCATCTATCCATCCATCTATCCATCCATCCATCCATCCGTACATCCGTCCGTGCGTCCATCTATCCATCCATCTAACTATCCATCCGTCCATTCGTTCGTTTGTCCGTCCATCCGTTCGTTTGTCCATCCATCCATCCATCCATCCATCCATCCATCCATCCATCCATCCATCCATCCATCCATCCATCCATCCATCCATCCATCCATCCATCCATCCGTCCGTCCGTCCGTCCGTCCGTCCATCCATCTATATTCACGAGCGTACATCCATACATTAATCCATTTAGCCATCCATCCATTCATCGGTATAGAGTTGCTGTGTGCCTTTCAGGGGTGGGACTCGGTGAAAGAGTCTATTTGAAATATGGCGTTTGCACTCACCGATACCGCTACGTAAGGCCTCTTGCCTTACTGATACCGCTACGTGAGGAAATACTTGAGAACAAGTGCTCGAACCAGGGTATATTTGGTGCTTGGTAAAAATGGACAGTGTCTTATTCACCTAACTTCTCCTCATACGAACTCCTTCAATACTTTATGGATAATTAAACCAGCAAAGGACGCTAAAGTTGTATGGCTGCCCGTGGTGAAGCGTTGAAGTGTAGCGGTTGCTATTTCCTTGTGACGCACGCTCGAAACATGTATACCAGCGAACAAATCAGCGGGTAAAACGCTGCCTATAGACGGCACCTTACAGTTTGTTATATGTACACCTATATAACGCTGTGCGTCAGAAGTCGACAAAGTTACTATGGATTGGAATATCTAGAAGTGGAATGGGGCAAAGAGGTATAGGCGGGGTGAATATGGAAGACTGGAATTTCATCAACTGGCTTGGTTACGTAAGCGTACTGAAGCTGGAAACGCTGTGCCAGCGCATCATTCATGTCAAATCCTCAAAGTCTTTTCCGGGAGGAAGATACGGTGATAGGCCGTCTGCGGGGGGGGGGGGGGGTGTAACATTCACCAATGCCTCACTCATTCAATATCGAAATGACAGACAGCATAGAGTGCAATGACTGTGCTGTTGAGAAAAAAATATTGAGCACCCTCTTCTGCTACTGCCCGTGTTACACGTTAGATAAACTTCACCTCTGTACTGGTCCACATCAACGAAACGCGAGCAATTTCACTGCCGGGGACACATTGAGACCATGCTGCAGTCTCTCACAGTTGCGAAGGCAACAAAATCGCTGCTACGCTTTCTTGTGAATATCAGACTAATTCACCGTTCATGATATCTACCCGCTGAATGGTCACGTCAGCGACAACAGTCACTTTTCTCTCCTCCTATCTAACTTTCCTTCCCCTTTCTCAGTGCAGGGTAGCCTACGGGGGTCAGCCTTGGTTACCCTACCAGCTTTCTCTTTTAATTTTTCTTTCTCACTCAAGGATGTTTGCCTGTTTAACCGTTACTCCATCAAAATCTTGCGTGGGCTTCGCGCAGCCCGAAGAGTCGAACTGATGGGATGCCATGCAAACACAACGGATGAATCACAGCATCAATGATGATAGTACCCTCACATTCGTTGTTTTCTAACCTTAGCGTATCCCGGAGTATGCATGCTTAGAATGTTTCGTTTCGTATTCCATTGAAGTTTAGACATCTTGAGACGAAGTTTGACCTCCCAACATTTTCTTTTAAATCATGGTTGCCGCAAGATTTGGAGCTTGAGAATATAGCAGCGAGCTACAACCATATGCCGCTTAACAACGCCTTAATTTCTGTCACGTCAGTAAATTTTTGTACCCTAAGGGGTTAATGAAGGCACTTAATGACCATTTTGTAATTTATTTCTTACAATGTTTGCTAAAGTCAGCCTGATGAATGTTTCCAATAGCTTACAAAGTGTGTAGACACAGAATGTTAAAGACTTCAGCGATTATAGTTTCATTAGATCATTTAGTCTGCTTATGTTATAACTGATCCAATCTTTATCACTCCTGTGTTTTGTTCTCTTTCAGAGAGCGATACGCTGCAACCATAAATAAAAAATCGAGCATAAAAAAAGGTCGTTATTTGAAGTAAGGCATGGTCGCCCAGTAGACGGCACATGCAATAATTATCCGAAAGTTAATAGATGGATAACACTATTGTCCCCTCTGATATGGGTTAGCAACTAGTTCCACCAAACTCAATTTTTTTTACCTTCCCTCTCCGATCGTTATCTTTCAAATACATGGCTCGTGTGAACAAACATTCGCCTGTGGTCGGAGAAGATAATTCACATCGCGCTTCGTAGATAAAGTGAGCCCTTTTATCTCCGAGTTGAAGTCGTTTAATTTCCGATGAAAAGTGAGGAACACGCGGAGATCGGTACGAGAAGGCAGCGGCAGACCTTTAATCTGCAGAGTCTAAATACCGCACACACCTCATTCGGTGAATACTGATCAGGCATCGTCCGTTCTCTCCACGTGGGCTCACCAAGTGACGACGTATAGATCACCGGCCGCCCACAGCGAAGGGAAAGCAGTGCGGGTCACGAGATGTGGCTCATGCTTTATCGTTTAACCTCACAGGACGAGATATTTGTAAATGATAAGGGAAGAGAGAGGTGGGGGAGGGGGGAGGGGCTAGGCATGTTTGTGGATTCACGATGCTGTGCCTTCTGCGCATGGTTTCAGTTGCTTGAACAGCTCGGAAAGCCGATGGAGGGAGCTCTATGTATTGTGCACCTTTTTAACTGAATCACCTTTGTTTTCAGCACTACAAGCAATGTTGGGAGAGATTAGGGGGAAAATAGCTGGTTAGGACAGGTTTAGAAGGTTCTGGCCATCCTTAAATACACCAACATAACGGTGGTGGCAACAACAGCAACAAAATAAAGTTTACATATACAGTGCGTTGTACATAACCCAGTTTCAGGAATGCAGCAAGCTTGCACATGCCCCGAATAAGACACTCTATGAACAGCAACATTATTGATAAAACGCCAAAACGATATCATTACTTCGTAGCGAAGCCTTGAAGCTAAAGGTAAACGAGTTCATGGTAACGATGTTACGTCAACAAACACTCTCCGTGGCTCTTTGAATGGAATTTGTGCTCATATTGCTACGAATGCATGTGCATATTGCTAGCCCCATAACTGAAAGCGGATATCGAAACATTGTTGGTACACTGAACGGGTTTGCCGAAAGGAGTCATAACTGACGACCAGGAGTAGCATTATCGAAATCTAAGCATCTGTGCCTTTGAAAAAGAGGAAAATCTGTACACGCCCTTCACGCAAACTTATCGACAGAGAACCCGTCTGTACAGCGTTACAAACTGTCTTTATTTCTTACATTCTTATACCCTAATTCGCTCTTTGTACTGCGCCGAGCGGGCTTCATACGAATATCACACGCACGGTATACCGTGCGTGTGATATACACACGGTATACTGTATACAGTTGTTTACTGTATACAGCTGTATACAGTAACTGTATACAGTTGTTGCAAACAAGGTTGTCGAAGCATCGACTGCATTGACAGCTGTACGGAGCTCAACTTGATCAATCGATATAATATCACTGCAGTGTACTTTCACTTCTCAAATGTCACAGCATAATAGTGCAAAAGTAGAAAGTTTAGTTAGATGAGACGAGTATTGATTTCTGCAACTGCGATCAATACACCTGCCAGTAATGACAAGCTAAGATTATGCAGGCCTGATGAATTCATGGACTATATTTCTAGAAATAGTAAATGACCAGTGTTTATTATTAAAGCGAAAGTTTTTACGTGACCAAAACGGCTGACCATGGAGGTGTATAGTTGTGCACCGCCACTGGTGCCCGGGACCGCAATGGCACACAATGAGAAAAACGAAACAATCCAGGATCTCCGCGGCATTTGAACCCACGCCTCCTGTGCGGTAATCGAGTATTTCATACCACATATCCACGCCGGTGACTGTATACAGATCCGCACGGTACCACACATCCACGCTTGGAAGACGCTGTACGGGCGTCATGTCGGGCGAGAAATCATGCTAAGTGACGTTATATGTATATAGCACGGGTATAAAAGTAAAAACAACCAGGCGTCAGATGTGAATCGTGTAATGTGTGTGGTGTTTATAATTTCACACTCGTGAAAGAGGGGTCAGCCATTAATAAATTGTCAGCAGCCAACCAACCAGCCAAGGCACCGCCCAAGATGTGTATAGCGAGATAGCTCGCTATACTCTACTCTGCAGAACGACGAATAAGGGTATCGTGGGTGCTCCACTAGTACCCAAATTACCAGTTGGCGGCTCTAAAACATAAGCTTAGAAATTCTCCTTCTGACATAAAACTACTTGGCTACTTTACGTACATAAGACCAAAACTAGAATATTCCTGTGTTGTATGGGACCCCTTTACTAAATCTAACATAAAAAAACTAGAAGCAGTGCAAAGAAAAGCTGTTAGGTTTGTTTATTCAAAGTTTAAAATTACGGACTCGCCGACTGAACTTATGACTGCTAACAACATTGAAACACTTGAATTACGGCGAAAAAGGAACCGACTAACCTTCTATATCTTCTTGTTAATTATAAGTTAGCCCTTGACCCGTGTGCATATGTATCTCCTCTGTCCACTAGGCATACACGTCATCATCACGCCCATTCTTTAACCCCGTATTTTGCTAAAACCAACGCGTTCCGATTTTCCTTTTTTCCGCGTACTGTATCAGAGTGGAACTGTCTAACTGATCTTAGCCAATTTTTTGTTGCTTAGAGCTAATCTACGCCCTGTTAATTTTATGTTATGTATCCATAAAATGTAACATTTTTGCCATGTTATCTTTTATGTGTTCTATTAGTCGGTGTTTCGATTCCATTTCTCGTGATATATTCTTATTTTTTCACGTGTGTTTTTGCTTGTATCCTGCCTCTTGTACCTGTCCTGCTTGGACCAGTTCTTGGTTTTCAGTATTCAATAAATAAAACAAAAATTACACTTTTGACGTACTGGCTACTTAGTATAAATGTAGTTGCGACTGTACAACTCGGTAGGATGATTGTTGACGGTGCTCAACGGCCGACTTGAAAGCCACGGGCACGATACTGTGAGTGGCAGTCGCACTTCAGTGTAGGTGACAGGGGTGGCGTCAGGGGTGAGCACGGAGGGACGGAGCTTCCTGAAATTTTTCGTTGCCGCTCCCCCCCCCCCCCAAGAGGGAAAATAGTCACAGCACAATGGCTGAAATTCCCGCCTCCCATGCCCCCCCCCCCTCCCACTTAATGAACTCATTAATTATCACAGGTGTGCTCGCCTCCCCCCCTCGTAAAATATTCCTGCACACCCCTGGTAGGCGAAATGCTATAGAGTCCCATGTACCATGCGGTGCCAGCGCAGGTTAAGTCAAAATTTTTGTAGCCCTCTTGTACACTCTAGCACTTCTCAAAATCAAACCATTGTTTTGACACTCATAACTGCGGTTGTGCGCGTGTGGCGCGAAAGAGAACGTTCCTTCTTTCTTTCCTTCTTTCTTTCTATCTCTTTATAAGCGGAATTTCAGTAGCGATACAACGCGATTTCTTATGTACACTGAAGACTTGAGGATACGTAGCACATGCCGATAACGAATGGACGTTGACGAGCCCATTCTTTTCTATACTTTTTGTTTGTCGTTTTATGGACAGCATGGGAACGTAGCACATTGTTTTATAAGAAGTGATTGGCGATTACCGAGGCCTAAGATGCCGATAAGGGACAATCGTATTTCGCGGCCTGCCAAACATGGGATTCATGGTAATTGGGGTGAAAATTCAGGGACTGTATACAATACGCATGCTCCGTACTTTCAAGTGCCAGCGGCAAGGTATATGTCAATAAATTGTTAGTGTAGCTTGCAAAGAAGACCAGTTGGCGGCTCGTTGTCACCATTGCCGTCTACGTACTCGCTACGTACTCGCGCCAGAGAAAAGAAAAACCAACAAGAAAGATTGAGAAAGCAAGGCTGTTTTATTGTCCAAATAGCTAATTGAAATATACACCAAAAACTTTGCAGATAAAATCGTGACAGCTGTTCACGAGTTCAATAGCATGCTATTGTTCCGAAACTCAGGTTGCCCAAATCGGGGAAAACCACTGCAGCAGCCTTGGCAGTATAGCTATGGCAACCGTAAAGTACAGCGTCTCGTTGCTTAGCGTGTTGCATTAACCGTCACCAAAGGCGAGGGCATGCCAGCCGTGCGCTATAGTGAAGGCATTCGGCAGTCACGGGAGCGGCTATATACACATTCTGTGAGTTACCACCGTATTCTAGAAAGTTCCTTCACTCAATGCTTCACCTTGACTTGAAAAAAAACTCCATAGGAGCACCGTCTCTTGGCAGACCAAGTCACTGCATATCGGCAATATTCTGCAGCGATTCTCGAGAAGCGCAGCGTCAATTTCAGTCGAGCAGCGGCGCAGTACTCCACTCAGTCAAGTGAAAGGCGGAATTCGAGTCGATGAGCGTTTCTGAATACGGGGATTAGTCCAGCTCTGAAATGTCTCGCCAGACAAAAGCGCATAAGCGAATAAAACTGCCGAAGGCGTACGCACGAAAGCACCACGCAAAAGTAAGCGATATCTCGTTGACCCGGCAATGCGTCCAACGATACGCTAGCCCTGATAGCAGATTGCCCGGCATGACAGCAGCGTTCGGGCCAGCCTATACGCACGGCGAACAGCTAGCGATCAACTGCTGTCGCTGCGGTCCAGATGATTCATTGAGCACGGCAGTTAGTTGACTAAAAGTACGGTGCCGTGTCGTTCAGTGGGGCCCGTGCTTCCCCCTTCCCCCGAAATTTTTTTTCGTCGTGAAACCCATAGCGCAGAATGACCCTTCACAACCCCCCCCCCCCCCCCCCCCACTTAACATGCGTCCGACAAAATTGTTCTGCTTACGCCCCCTGCCGTCGTTCTGCGGTTCCTCGCTGTTTCGCTGATGCCTGTGTGCCACCAACATGCGCTAAAGCCGCCGAAGAAGAAAAGCATGTTCCTCAATGCGTCCTTCCCGCCCTCAAGTCGTGCCAGTAATGACCGACAAGCCAATCGGTAAGCAAAGCTGCTCTGGAATTCAGTCGGTACGACATTGATGACTTTGCGTTCCTTGGAACTTGACGAAACGACAAACGAAAAAGAGACCCACTCGATGACGTGAGTCACGATGGGTGTTTTAAATTGTGTGAGGCATAGATGTGTGCATGAGAGGGGTGGGGGCGTGCCAGCCCCCCTTTAATTATCTCAATGGGGGGGGGGGGGCAATTATGCCGCATACCTTGACTTAATCTGACATGGCCGGTCATTGTTTAAAGTGCAAGGTTATAGATATACGTAGCACATTAGTATGCTACCGGAACGACATGAGGATATACTACCGGCACATTATCGTGGGCCGTGGCGGTTTACACGTTGCGCCGGAAGACTTTAGGGTGTGGGTTCGAATCCCGACATGGGTCTACGTATATTTATGGATGTAGTATGAAACTACGCCCCTTTATTTAGTACGTATACTTGTATTTTTTTAGCAGGGTAAAGAGCTACATGAGTCCACCATTACGAAAAAACGAATGTTGATTGAAGCAGATGAAGTGGCTTCTATTCCGTGCTGATCTAGTGGACAATCTAGGTATGACGGGTGGTTAGCGTTAGTAGCACACAGCCCCCAATGAAGACTTGAACTAAGACAAACAAGGTACTTAGGAAATTTAAGCAGCCGAGATACACGATGAGATGCATATCCACGCAAATGCTTCCACGTTCATTTGCGGGAAGTGGCTTAACTCGATGAGTGCTTGGCGCTGGGAATAGACCAGTCGCATCCATGCGTATACATATGCTTGCCATAATCTGGGTCTGTTCACCGTAATTGTTTCTTCTGTGTTTAGTGAGCCTTCTTGTGCAAGAGGCCCCGCCGCGGTGGTCTAGTGGCTAAGGTACTCGGCTACTGACCCGCAGGTCGCGGGTTCGAATCCCGGCTGCGGCGGCTGCATTTCCGATGGAGGCGGAAATGTTGTAGGCCCGTGTGCTCAGATTTGGGTGCACGTTAAAGAACCCCAGGTGGTCGAAATTTCCGGAGCCCTCCACTACGGCGTCTCTCATAATCATATGGTGGTTTTGGGACGTTAAACCCCACATATCAATCAATCAATTCTTGTGCAAGAGCTAGTTTTCTGTCTATTTTTGTTATGATTTTGATCCGTAAGGTGATGGCTGTTCTTCAGTTGTTAGATTGTGGTTTCGCGAATGTGTTTGCCTGTTTCTGCTGCCTTTTGGTGCAAGATTTCTATGAATATTTTCTGTTTTCTGTGAATATTGTTTAGTTTAAAGTGAGCGCTCGTCTCGTATAATCTTTATGTGTCTGGTCTGTTTTGCGCTCCTTGCTAAGGCCTGGCTGGGCCGTATTTTTGTTGATGCGGCCTAAAGTACGAGGCCCGAATCACTGCGTTCAGCTCTCGCATAGCATGGATCTTCATGGATCGGAACAAACTCGTCCAAGTTCGTGTGCATCAAAGACAAGCGAATACGTACAGGCGTTTTTACGTTTTTTTTTACCCACGTATTTATGCCACTTATTCCATGTGACACAACTGATGAGCGATTGGAAGGATTGGTTGTCGCCGTATTTCGCGCGTGCACTTCAATGTTTCCTGTTTCATACATGGCGCACAAAAGCTTCAGTGTTACTTCAAGTTCAAACAACAAGCAGTGTGCAGTACCAACTAACATACAAGTAAAGAAACATTGAAAGTTCATACAACAAAGGAAAAGATGGCATCCAAGTGGGCTTGAATATTATGGCTTCGTATACGTTGTATCAAGAATCAATACTTCGAGACAAATAATGCCACAGCCAGCCATGTGATTTGACAATGTTTTATGTCTACTGCGCGAAATATGCATGCCTGTAAATATTCGGGTGGTCGTAGAGATGATAATGTTATTTGAGACAAACAGAATGAAACGCAGGGGACGCGTCTTTGGAAGAGCAAAAGAAAAAAATTCTGGAGCCATTTTTCAATGGGAAAAGAGAAGCATGCGATTCTGAAATGTGCTAACAGTTCTTTATTTGTTTCTTTTGCTTCTGTCACTGTTTCCTTGACTTTATTTCTATACCTGGTTGAAACAAAATAGCTCTGCTTGGTTGCGGGCGAGGTGTGAGGGCGCGTCCACACAGTTGATATCGTACCCAATGACTCGCGTTCTGGTGCCGGAACTCAATCATGTGGTCCTATCCGGGCAGGCTATGAGAAGTGAATAGTTCGCACTAATCACGCAAGAATGAGCATTGTTTTTGTCAATTTTACTATGAAGTTTACTATCACGTGATTCGAAAGATTATTGCACAACCATGTTTTAGGGGCGAAGCAGCTCTTTGACTGGCCTGTGTAACGCTGTCCCTCGGCACAACGCGCCACGCACCGCAGGTGTTGGCGCGGTGACAAGTAGGTCACACCACTGTTGTGCGTTGACGTCACGCTCACCTCACAGTGTGGGCTGACGTCACTACCTCTCTCGTCGGCCACGCGTTCGCCTTGGTGCTTGCGGCTGCCGCCTCGTCTGTTCACCCGCAACACTTTTCTACACCGCCGTCTTGTCACTCGGCCGCGGTAGTCTAGAGGCTAAGGTACTCTGCTGCGGACCTGGAGGTCGCGGGATCGAATCCCGGCTGTGGCAGCCGCATTTTCGATGGATGTGAAAATGCTGTAGGCCCGTGTGCTCAGATTTTGGTGCACGGTGCAAGAACCCCAGCAGGTTGAAATTTCTGGAGTACTCCACTTCGGCGTCTCTCGTAATCATATGGCGGTTTTGGCACGTTACAACTCGCATATCAATCAAATACATCACGCCGACTCGTCTGTTCACACGCAATAAAGCTGACATGCGCCTAATGTACGCGTTGAAACTTGTCTGTGCGTGTAACCTACAAGAGCTACGCCAGCCATCGCTTCAAACGATTCTTCCAGCGCTCACCGCAGCACCCGCGTTAGCGCCGTTCAACCCGTGACGCCACACGCGCGCAACGCTGCTGTCTCGCATCCGCTCAGGGTTACATTTCAGGAAGATATCCAGGATTTTTGTTAGGTGATAATTAAAAAGGTTCTAGTCAAGCTATGACCACTGCAATTCATTAATTTCGTTAGGTTGTTTTTATGTATGCAAATCGGAAAGTGATAACCTGTCTTGTTCGTCATTGATTTTGTTTTTTATTGTATTAACACGAGAGGCCCCACCTGAAATTTGTAACCTAACACTTCCTCCTGCACATTTGCCTGCAATGTATTACATTTTTGACACGACTAATAAAGAACGATTGATTGAACGAGTAGTGAGTGACCTCGACAAAAGATCTGATTGCCACATAGTAGACACGACTGTTCACCCCATTATTCATTGGAAAACGGCGTTAAAATTGCTTGCACTCGCGTCACTGAAACCGCCATGATGGAGCACTGCATGGTAGGACACACGTCTGTGACGTCTCGCTATTGTTATCATTACATCGCTTGCAAGTTATTTTGTTGTGGGCGCACGGAGGAGAATAACATTGCGGCCGCCTCGTTATCAGATTGAAGCGTGTGTGATAACACTGCCCTCGCGTCATCAAAGCCGCCTTAATGATCAACCAGTTCATTGTGAAGCTGCGTCCATGTCGTTACGAGCAAGCTATTTATAAAAATGCGCACGTGAATATCAAACCTTCTAGAGCCACATTGCCGGGTTTTTCCCTGTACGACAATTGATAGTTCACTTCACTTCACTTTATTACCTTAAAGACCCCCTTGAAGGGGTATAACATAAGGGGTGGGAAACATACAACAAATGTAATACATATGCAGGATGGGTATAAGTATGAACAGGGGTAACCAATACAGAAATAAAATAATACATGTGCAGGATCATTATACATATTAACAGGCGTAACACCTTGCCAAAAAAAAAAGAAGACAAAGTGAGAACCAGTGGCACAAAAAGGAACAATGTAATGTATTCAAATTGAAAAGAAACGAGTGACATTTTGTGTAAATGTTGAGTGGCACATTATGGTGGCGAGATCAGTGGAAAGGTCATTCCAGTCGGAAGCTGCACTAAAAAAGGAGGAGGCGGAAAATGTCGTGGTACGGGCGCGTAGCCGGCCGACATGAAAGGAATGAGTGGTGCGGTGAGATGTGCGGGCAGGAGGCAAGATATATATAGGGCTGGAGGCAAGATATAGTATACCGAGCTTACCGTGATAGCAATATCGAAGTGCGCGTGTGCGGATACGTATGATACCCGTACTGCTTACCGTACGCGTACGCCTTTTTATGTGTGTTGGGTATGCGTGAACAAGAAAGATATGCTGAAACAGACACAACAGAAGTCTTCAAAGTCGTGTACGAAGTCCCATCAGAAGCACTCAACAAGCATAATTAAGCGTGCCATCGGTGTGAAACTCTGCGTGGTGCGTAATTTTGATTGGGTGTTTGGATAACACCACCATGATTACCTTGTCATGTGCATACACACATGTAGTTCAACCAAACTTAATCGCGGCCTTCAACAGACCATCTTACAATAGACTAATGCGAAAATGCAGACATGAGTAGCTGTTAGGTTCTGTTGGCACAACGAGCAAGTTTTGTTATTTTTGGAATGTCAGAGGCATCTTCTAAACACTCCTTGAAGAACTGACACCACTAGAGAACAACTGCACTTAAACCAGAACACATAACACCTAAGAAGACAGAAGATAACGTGTAGAAATAATCACCCCTTCATCTGAAGATAAGTCATGAAGAAAGGCATAAGCTACATGCCTAGTGTCAGACAGTTGTGCACTACTTTGTTTTTAACATACTGTTATGTGCAGAGAGAAGGGATGGCACAGGAGCTGATCTCATCAAGGTAAATTATGAAGAAGATGCCTAAAGCGAAGCACAGCAGCCAATAAAGGGTACCTTAGCCATTGGTGTCTAGCGGCTCAAGGATTGGTCATATCGGGCAACCTCCCAAAGATCGGGCTATAGGTGCCAGCACCGCACCCGCGCAAGTGTGGATAGGCGGTCGACGGCGCATATACAAATACTCGCAGCCGCGCTTCGTTCAGTGGCTCAGGGGCTGACACTATACTGCATTTACCACATATACGCACATGTTCTCGCACCAGTAATAACAAAAATCTTATATAAGAGTTCAGCAGAAAGCTTTCATCGATTGATTACGTGCATGACAGTGCTACAACAAAAGCCTAATGAATGAGATGAGACAAGCATGTTTTTTTTTTTCAGACAAAAATTATTACTGCCTTCAGTCAGTCACTAACAATGCCACATAAACGCTGAAGACAATGTAACAAAGATAAAATTTTCAGTTAAGTTACACGACCTTACATATAAGGCATGCCGTCTGAATTATTTCCAATGTCTGGCTTCTTTAAAGCATTCTTAAATCTAAGCACACGGTTGCACGCGGTAGCTCTGCTTTCAGTACAGTTTAAGTAGCGATGTGTCACTGTTTATGTGGTAGTAATATTCCTATGTAGCGATACCACGGCCAAATAAACACAACTAAGGCTCCTAGCACGATCAATAAACTACAGTGCTGTAATTGTGCACCTACCAAGAGCACCCAAATGTATGGCCTAGAGCCTGTTTTTTTTTTTTTTTTTTTTTTGCTACCGAGTCTCTGTAGTAACCCGCTGCATTTATACACTATTTAATAGTTTTCAAGTTTGGGAGGATGCCCAGAGCATTTTGTGATATGCTTGAAACAGAAAGCAGCACCCACTCTGAAATTATTCTGGTGAATGGAGGGTACAACGACAATAAACGGCACTTTGGAAAGTTGCACTCGCTGATCTTATTACAACGCATAAGCATCCGAAAGATAAAATGCTCTCGTACGTCGTTATAGGCATAGGTAAAACAGTTACACTCGCACTGACATGACTGGACAAACCACACTTTGAAAATTTCCAAGACGTACGCGCACATAGAAGCATGACGTGGCTAGCAGACGACGCATGGAGCAATCCACCAGGCGACGACTTTGCTCGATCTCGCGGCCAATGTATTTCTGTTGGACTCCAGCAGAATCTGAGCTCTGGCACAGAGCCCGACTGCTTACACTAGTCCAAGGGCACATGAACGTTTTCTCAGCAGCAGCAGCACACCAGCAACCCACAGCCAAGAACAACAGGTGCTCAGGTCTCTGGTAGACTAAAATAGATGCCTTGGCTCATATCAGAAAACCCAACGACTGAGATGCATAGCCTTTCATCTTGCTGCTTTCCTACCTCAAGTTCTTCTTTTTAGGGGCGAAGCTCCTTAGGGCGTGGGCTGTGCGTGCCCTGTAGCCTGTATGTAGCCACCTCTAGTTTAGTTCTTGCAGTGTTCACTAGATGGCGGTACCGTCCCCTGTATGTAGCCACCTCTAGTTTAGTTCTTGCAGTTTTCTCTAGATGGCGGTACCGTCTCCTGTATGTAGCCACCTCTCGTTTAGTTCTTGTAGTGTTTACTAGATGGTGGTACTTGTAGCTGATGATGAAAAGATGCAAGATGTTATAAACTAGAAAGCGGTACTTGTAGTTGATGAAAGACGCGAGATCTTATAAAATAGGAATGATGTCACATATGGCGCGTGTCATTGGTTGAAGGCAATCGTTCGATTTAGTGCGGCGACGTACGCTAGGGGGAGCGATGTAATAAAATCGAGTGGGCAAAATGTACAGAGGATTCATGGTTTACCAGGTTTACCTCCGGAGCTTCGCCCACTCATCATCATTCACTTCGTGGATATGGCGGAATTTTTTTCAGTTTAATTTGCTTCCCTCTCTTCTCATGCTTCAGAACTATAGCCGTGCTTTTCTCCAAGTGGGATTTCATTTATTAATTCTTTTTGCTTCTACACGCCAGTGCCAGTTTTTTCTTCACTGTCCTCCACTGTCACATCACGCCCCACAGTGGTGGTCTAAAGGCTAAGGTACTCGGCTGCTGAGCCGCAAATCGTGGATCGAAACCCGGCTGCGGCGGCTGCATTTCCGATGGAGGCGGAAATGTTGCAGGCCTAAGTGCTCAGACTTGGTTGCACGTTAAAGAACCCCAAGTGGTCGACATTTCTGGAGCCCTCCACTACGGCGTCTCTCATAATCATATGGTGGTTTTGGGACGTGAAACCCCACATATCAATATATCAGGGTCATATCACGGCACACACTTGAATACAATACCATAACATCATTCGACACTAGACTTTCTGCACAAATCAAGTGTTCTTGTGTATAAAGAAAAAAATATGAATACAGTAAATTGAAAAGAAATAAAATGAAAGCATAAGATTGCATCAGTTAAATGGAATTAGTCACTGAGTGAGGGTGGCTCAAGGCCGAAGTACATAGACACCTGGCTGTCGTACAGGCAGGTGCGGCAGTTGGTGAGAAGTGTAGCGACCTTATACATCCTTCCCACTCTCTGACGCGTCACTTTCAAGTTCTTGTGAAAGTCCACAAATGCGAAGTCTGCAGCCACTTTACCAAAGCCCCACTCAACAGCCTGCCGTACAGTGCTCATGCACTTGTTGAAGTGCGCCTGGTAGGGCTGCAAGCGGGCGCCTCCATAAGGCTTCAGGAGCAGAGGCTTTAATGGGTAGGCCGGGACTCCATAAATCACGTATTTGTTACCCCTGGCTACCTTGACAATATTTTCGTAGAGCCTGGTGTCTTTCAGGATGTGTGAAACAAAACAAAAGGGGTCACAAGTTTTCTTATGCCAGAACTTGGCTGATGCATGAGTGTCAGTGCACAGCATCAACACAAGGCTCAGTGTCGACAGTATTTTTTGTGTCCATTTGTTGCAACATGGCTGTAAAGAATGGCAGAGAATGCCATGCTGGCTCTACACCGTGTCTTCTCCCCAGACATGCTGCATACCTGCATTTGACACTATATGCCATTTAAGCTAATCTAACGACTTCCTAGCAAAATAACTAATATTTCGGCTAAAACGTGAAAAGTTGGGAAGTTCATTACACATGGCTGCAAGTGACAAAGTTTCCTTGAAGCCAGCTCCAAGAAAGGAGGTAATTTTTCCCATTGTAGGATCTTGAAGCAATTCGTGCAAGTTAATTTTACCAGATCAAAATTATTGTGTTTAACTTGCATTTAAGGAACGGTATACAGTGCAATTGATTATATTATTGTGTGACAGATGTGAAAATACTACGTGTGACTTTTTTTGCATGGCATGTAACAAAGAAATGTTTAGCTTGCACTGTAATCATCAGAATATTTACCTGCACCACCATAAACCCTATAAGAAAATAATAATAAAGAACTTTTTGAATGACAAACAATGGTTTCCCAGTAATGAGCGCAAGTGGAGTGAACAATGCTGATGCAAACATAGTACCTGTATGTGGCCTGTAATGTTGAGTTAATGTTGAAATCAGAACATTCACCTGCCGACTGTATTCCACAGTGGAGAAGTCTGGTTTCACGCTATTGCAAAATTTGGTGTACTGTGAAACGAAAACTTTGGTAGCTGGAATGGCATCTTGGCTTACATTGTTGGTAGTCACTATATTTACAGATGAATTGATTGAAAAAGATCTTGGTAGTCACTATATATACAGATGAATTGGTTGAAAAAGATTATGCAAGATCAAGTAGCTTTCTTTCTCAGCAATCTGTACTTTATGCAACTGTGTGCATGAACACCCTTTGGAATGTCACTGACCATGTGGCATCATATTTAATTGCATGAATGCAATTATATTAAGCTGACTGTGAAGCAGTGGTCACACACACACACAAAAAAAATCCAGGAGTTGTACTCAGCCACACGGTCAAACATTAAGATGGCTTTTAGATGAGGAGACTTATTCATCGATATTGTTGAAAAAGATTTCTCAGAACTAAGTCAAGAGAGTGGTATATTATTAGTAATTTATTCTCAATGCATGGGGAGTGGTGGCAATCGCAGCTACCTACCTACTGCGGTTGCTTCCTTCAGCGACTGTGCTAAAACTGAAACAGTGTTCTATGTGCTTGTGCCACAGAGGCTTCCTCATGCACTAACAGTGATCTTAGCCATACCTATTCACAGGACAGCTGCCTGCCGTCTGCAAGTCAAAAATATGATCTCAGTATGCTGACATTATACTGCCCTAGACAAATAACAATAACACTACACCAAAAGCTCACTGTTCAGCCAGGTTCTTAGCACATGAGTTATGACCTAGGTATGTTTGCGATATGACAATTTGCCATTTGACAGCTACAAGCTGAGTTTCTGCAAAGGCAAAATCTTATTCGCAGCACTTACCAGCATCATGACGCCGTCCCCTGAATGGGCCATCTAGCTGGCAAATAATTCCATTGGCGCACATAACAGCCTGATATTTCTGGCAATGGAAGCGCTTGTGCCCAGAGTAGTGCTCCTACTGGAGCTTAGACGGCCGACAAATTCGTCGTGCCGTGCCATCTGTGAAGCCCCAGCAGTTCTTCAGTGGAGCACCTTCCTGGTGCACGGCCTAAAAAGAATAACAAAAGAACAGATGAAGCAGCTGCCAATAGCATTTATGCACAAGTACAGTTTTCAGATATAATCTTAGTAAAAAACATTCTCCTTGCTATTTTATTTGACATGGACAGCCGAGACACACGAACAAACAACAAGCGTGGCCAAACGAAATATTCTCACTTGCCTTCTAGCTGTTCTTGTACTGGTTTTACGCTACTGTCTCCACCACCCGCAGTGGAGGGCACTTTGCTTTTTACTCGTACCATAACAGACAGCAGAGTTTCACTCTGTCTTTCAAAACTCTAAGGGGCATCAAAAGTTGAATCATTTCATGCCAGGCAGTGAATAAGCTAACTCAAAATAACAAATGACGTTCTTGGCAGTCTAGGAGTGCACATCACAGTGGCAGTTACAGGAACGGGTGATTGATACATAAACATGGACATTTCCTTTTTTGGACCAGGCTATCCAAAAAGGTAAACAGTGCCAAATATAAAAATGATGTCTGTTTATTTTAGCAGTAACCATATGTGAGAAAGCAGTAGCAATTATTGTTTATGATGCTTGCTGCTTTTGTGAAGCACACTTATGAGTTTACTAGAAGCATTCATATTCATAGCTTACTCAATGATAAAAGCAGACACAGCATGAGCTTGGTGCTCAAGAACAAGCTGTGCCCAGTGCGTCAGTGCGTCAGTGTTGAATTCATTACTGACAAATATTTTCACTTAACATTTCACAAAGACGCACTGCAATGTGCAATATAATTGAAGGGTGAATTATGCGGGCCTCTCCTAACTTACAGTTAGACTTGTGCTCCTTGAATTAAAAGGACACTAAATGCAAATGTTTCATGTCACATTAAAAGGCCAACGATTAGGAGTACTTAAAGCATAAACATTATGCACAGCAGCAATTTAGTAACAAATATAAAGGTAAACGTAGAATGAGAAGCCAGCCAGAGTATTGGAGCTCGCTTAGACTCACTTGAAAGATATATTTTGCTCTGGGCACTTGCTCCGATTCAGACTCGCCAAAAAATTTCCCCCTCGGACTCAAAATGAGTAAGTTTTTTCTCCACTGCATTCACTTAAAATCAAACTCGCCAACTTATTGCTGAGGTAAACCAACACAGATGCACAGCTTGACCAGAGTCTCGATGAGCCTCGGTGTGTTGCCACATGAGTCTGCTAGCATAATATTTCCTTTCTCAGTGTCACAGCTGTTTGATGCCAATATCTCACATAATGGGTGCTCTACTTTCAATCTTGTTCTTGAAACACGTGTTACCGGTCCGGTAATATTTGTATTACATACATGGCTCACACGGAATACCGTTATGGATGGATCCGAACAACTTTATCAAGGATTTTCGGTGAAAGAATTCGCACAAGAGGTCATTGCACCGCATTCTTATGGTCTTATTGACCTGTTGTTTGTTGTTTTTTCGTGTGTGTCTTCTTGCACAGTAGAAACAGGGTTGCAAAAGAATAAACAGGCTGCAAAAACAACACAAGCTGCCACATTTACATGTAATGTGATCGCTGGAATGTGCCCATGTTTGTCTGAGCTCAAAATTGTAGTACAGATGTATTCTCTCAGCGTGTGCGAATATGTCTTTAAACTCGCTGCGACGCGAACTGAACATTTTTAAACTTCGAGGAACGAACAGACGCATTTCAATGCATTTAACCAGCCTGAACCAAGGCTTTTACTGCAGCGTCCTGCTGCTATGCCGTAAAATTGCCAATTTAGTACACTCGCAATGCAACGAAATCGAAATCAGTAATTGAAATAAACGTGGCGTATTTAGTCGTTTCAACTTTCACGCCAGCTACTATGGATATTCTGCCAGTTTTTGGACATGTTACGACTTTGCTTCGTACAAAAAAAAAGTGATATTCGCACAAAATCGATCGACTTTCATACTTACCTGCGAAAACAGTTGCAGGTTCTGGAGGTTCATCCAGCCATGAACCGTGAGATCTGCAAGCAGGTGTCCAAAGTAATATTCGATGTGAGACATTACTTTGGACACCACACTTGAGATCACGGGGCTGTGGCGGTTGAATATCGTCTCCAGGTCGCAAAGTCGATTTGGATAAGCGAGGCGCCGCAGTGTCATACACAAAGCCTCGTGATCTGACGCTCGGACGCGCTTCGCACTCATCACTTCGCCGGGAATGAGCAGGCCAACGATCAGGTCGTCCAAATCGCCTTTGTGGAACCTGAAGTTACGATGAAAGGTGGTTCCGTTGATGGCGTCGATATCCAACACGCCGTTCTCGTGAAGGTTCCTCCGCGGCTGCGGCTGTAGCAGATCCATAATCAGCAGGTCGTCGATGTACTTCCACGGTAGATTTTGAGCCAGGAATGAATCTTGGAGCACACTCTTTGCCATATCGACGACCACTTCTTTGCGAATGCGGCTAGCCGCTGACCGTTCAACCAGAGAGGCTTAGCCAGAGAGGCTTAAAGAATTGTGCGGTGGCTCCTTATAGCCTTCTGCACGCAGCCAACTTTAATGGGTTAGGTGATTATATAGCACCAAAACACTTGATAATTTTACATGTTAAAAGTTATTATATTTGCGCCGCAGCGCTGGCTAAGTATTATTTAAAAGAAAATGAATATGTGTGCATCCATGATCATAATCATCGGCGAACGTAAACTTTTACGTACGAACGTAAAGGTTCCCGTATGTGTAGCAAAACGCTGCTAAAACTCGGGCGCCGGTAACACGGTAAACGTAAACTGGTAACACGGTAACGTAAAGAAGTATACGTACAAGCTAAAACTCCCTATTTTTCAGATTTAATGTTACTGCGGTAGCGTTGGTGTACGTTGTGTACGTACAACATGGCGGCACTCTCGGACGCCCGATTCGAAGTGATTCTCGGGCGCCGGTAACACGGTACACGTAAACCGGTAACACGGTAACGTAAAGAAGTATACGTACAAGCTAAAACTCCCTATTTTTCAGATTTAATGTCACTGCGGTAGCGTTGGTGTACGTTGTGTACGTACAACATGGCGGCACTCTCGGACGCCCGATTCGAAGTGATTTTGGCGTAGTTGTTGAAAGATTCACTTTGTTCGCCACAAACGACTGTTTGAAAAGGCTTTGCTTGCCTTCGGTTAGCTTCGATGACCGAGTATTACGGATAAGTTGGCGTAGTTTTTGAGATAGCTTCCCATTTCGAACGCGTCTAGGCCTAACTACAAGATCGATGTAAACCAATCGACAACATAAATGTTTTCGCGTTTGGTGCGTGGTTCCTATTTGTTTACTTTTATTATTACTGCAATAAACTTGTAACAATGCTTCGCGTGGTGGCATAGGCAAACACAATCGTTTTTTTCTTTCCACTGTTTAACTTGTTATCCATCCGATAGGTGGCGGCACCATCCCAGCTGGGGCACGTAAACCACGTAAACGCTATCCCGCTAAACTATAAGACGCTGTCCACGACGAACGTTTGCTGCCCGGTAACTCCATTCCCTTAACCCCCGCTATTACGCAAACGGTAAACTATAATTGACTAATGCCACCACTGATGTTTGCATCTCGGTTAGAACCGTCACTTGAAAAAACGCCCGTGAAGGAAACCTGTGTCTGGGTCACGTAAACAGCACGCTTGGTTCTAAAAGTGGAGGAGAGGGGCTGCACTTACTAAAGATTTTTGACGGCCTTTGTTGCCTTCCTTCTCCTTAATCGTTTCGAGAGTAACACCGTGTACACACACTCTGCGGTCTTTATCCGAGACTCAAGCTATTTTGCCTCGCCGTCAATCCAATCCAATCCACTGCCGGCTTTTTCTGTTCTATCGCGGGTATTACGTGCGGCTCGTAAAAAAAAGAAATGAAAGCGAGGATGATCTCTTCCCCATTCATGGCACCAAGCCGCCTTTCCGTCAACCGACGTGCCGCATTATCAGGCGGTCGTAGTACGTTGGTTAAGGCGATCACGCCGAGGACTAAGACGATTAGGCGCTCTATTTTTCCTGCTTGCTCTTATTTATTTTTTTTCGTTCCCGTCGATGCACAATGCAAAGAGCGCTTTGGCCTTTCGTGGAGTAAGCCGCACTCTGCCTTTTAGGCCCGCATATTTTGAGCCCACGGAATGAAACGGACAGGTTAGGTAGGTTCAAAGTTCTTCCTGTAGGGCTCTGTCCTTTGTTGAAAACGTGCTGCCCGCTTTCACCGTTGTTATTCCTCCGGTTAATCCTATATCACGTCTTTTATGCGATGAAAGATTTACTATCTGTAGCACCTAGTGACTTGTATGCCTCTTCCGAGCACTTGTGGTCAATTACTCGCTTCCGATTTTCCAAATATTTAATAAAAGTCGTGTCAAATATGGAAGTGTGGAATCGATGTTATCTTTGAAGTTTAGTTGCATTGGATACATGTGATATTGGAACGGAGCGTGAGTTGGCACAAGATATGGTTCAGTTGACTCTCGTGAAAATGTAAATCAATTGTGTGTGGTCATGGAAAAGGCAGACAGCTTCTTCGTGAACAGCGGGGATCGTGGCGGCACCTGCTGGCACAGATCTCAACCACACTCTTCTTTACACGTGGGCTCTGTGACCTACTTCGTTAGCGCGAAGCAGCACAGAGTTGCACCAAGGAATACATCGGGACACACGAACGTTAAGACGCAAGTACCACTTCGGGACACCCAAGGAATAACGTCAGCTCTAAATTTTTAGTAGTAATATTGATCTGCAGCAGGTGTTCATAGCCATGAGTTATATTTTTTTACAGCTTGCCCTAGTTGAATGACTTGATTATAGCACCTTAGAAAACTGGGAGCATCGCCTCAATTTTGAAAATAACGTCTTGCGTACCTCTGCTAACATTCTGTGAGGAAGTGTGATGAAATAGTGTCTCGGTGAATTCAACTTGTCTGATATTCCTTTTTCTGTTTTTATGACATAGATGAAAGGAAAAGACAGGCGAATTTTCACGTAATTCAATAATACGGCTGACATTGGATGAAGCTAATATCGCGCGCAATTCAATAATGCGGCTGACATTGGATGAAGGTAATATTGCGTAAATTTTACTGCGGCCACTGTGGCTTCAGGACAACGCATTCCGCAGTCGGATGAGTTCCCGCGAACACACTGACAGGCGATGGACATTTAGAAAAATTAAACTTGACTTGGCCGTATTTCATCAGATGCTAAAGCATTAGGAAGTCAGTGCCATGTTCGACGCTCTCGTAACGCTAGCATTTGAGGATACAATCTTTGGGATCTTCCCATGTTATTGCCAAAATTCATATTACGTTGCGAGTTGAGGAAAAGTATTCAATGACTTCGAGTTGCAATTGAAGTGATTCAGTCAGCGTGGGAACTATGCACTACTGTGATGTCTCGGTATTATCTAAGGTGCTATAAATGTGTTATTGTTCTGCGTAAGAAACCAGTCCAGCTGTAAATTGAAACTTTCTTATCCTTTTCACACCAAACCTCACATGTACTGTACACTTGTGTACCTGCTACGAGCTCAAACATCCAAACTCAGACTTGCATAACAGACAAAGCTACAGCTTTTGTGAAGAAACAAAAATAGCTTTATGCTTTTAACGAATGTAGTTGAATAAGCTCAAACATCCACACTCACACTTGCATAACAGACAAAGCTACAGCTTTTGTGAAGAAACAAAAAAAAATGCCGCCATATCCACGAAGTGAATGATGATGAGTGGGCGAAGCTCCGGAGGTAAACCTGGTAAACCATGAATCCTCCGTACATTTTGCCCACTCGATTTTATTGCAACGCTCCCCCTAGCGTACGTCGCCGCACTATATCGAACGATGACACGCGCCATATGTGGCATCATTCCTATTTTATAACACCTCGCATCTTTCATAATCAACTACACGTACCGCCGTCTAGTTTATAACATCTTGCATCTTTTGGACGGACGGATGGATGGATGGACGGACGGATGGACGGATGGATATGGCTGTACCCTTTAGATCGGGCGGTGGCTAGCGTAATACTTAGAACTGAACGAGAGGTGGCTACATACAGGGGACGCACAGCCCACCCCTTAAGGAGCTTCGCTCCTAATAGCTTTATGCTTTTAACGAATGTAACCTTATACGACTTGTCTGACACGCAGCGGCTTCGACTCGACACCAATAAAATGGTCCACTGAACACACCAAGCGCTTTCTGCTTAAGAACAGAAGCGGGAGGTGGGGATGTCACGTGCCGACGTTGCACGTACTCGCGTTCTTTCTATACTCCGACACGTGGCTTGCCATTCGCGGGCGTTCGTAGCGCCCCCATCATGGCGCCGGGCCCGCCGTCGGTTGAAACATGATGCGCACGTGGGAAGCGAAAGCGACCGAGTTGCGTCCCGCGATGCTGGCGTTCGCCTCCTTTCTTTCGCCCATGTTCGCGGAGCCCGGCGCGTGGATTATTGAAAGGACCTTCCGGATCGGGTCGCGCCAGGACAGATGTGCGTAGTGATGACGTCGCAAGGGCGGCATCGCACGCTCTGGCGCCCTCTCGCCAGGGGGCGCTCGGCGAGCCCGTTCCGTACAGAGACGAGCACTTCCCCGGAAAGTATGGGCGTTTCTCTCGGAAGTGACACGTTCTCGAGTTACCGCCGCCTCGTGGCCGGACGGCCAATTTGACAGGGCGTGTGAGCGCGATTTAAGTGTACGAGTTTCTAACGAGGTTCTTAAGTACGGAAGGAAACGCCACGTGGATGTAGTTTTTTTTTTTTTTTTTTATTCAGCAGTCATGTAGTGGCGTTGCTTCCAACTGCGCCGCTCAGAGAATTGGCGTTCCGGTATCGAACGAAGCCTTTGTTCCCTGAGCGCCCAATGAGGGTGCTGGTTGAGTGGAAACGGATATGGCTTGCGAATCTGTAGGCAATCAACACGTACGCCCTGGAAGGGTTCAGTTTGGCATAAGATATATATACTTCGGAATTTGTGCCGAAAGAAACTACTTACGCATATTAGTCTCTGTACATAGCATTACTGTACGTGCATCTTCCGACTTGTACTGCGCCAAACATCTCATGGCCTATGTTCATTGCCTATATGTTAATGGCCTATGTTTCTTAACCCATGTCCACGTTGCTTGCCATGTATAAGGGAGGCTCGGGTTCTCCTCAAGGGACAAAACGTCACTTTTCTCCCGAGCCTGCCCTCATCCCTGGGATGAAATAAAATTGAATTGAATTGAGTTGAAGGTGTTCATTTAATGCCCAAGTATAGCGCGCTCGGGGGGGGGGGGGGTTGTTGATACGATATTGAAACAAATAAAGCTTTGCAGGCGGATGGAACACGTGCGGAAGTACACATTATGAGTGCAACTAAGATCTGCTGGTACTGTATGATTCTTATACTTAAGTTCCGTCCCCTGTACACTTTTATGTTTCATGTACCGTACTGCAGTTTTGACCTCTGTGCAAGGACGATAAAGAGAATTCGTTCAAAATTGAAAATATTTTTGATGCATGATCGATGTGATAACAGCTGTGATAACAGTTGTGATAACACTCGGGCACTCCTGCGCGCACAGCTTGGAGTTTGATGACGCTTTCCTGTGAAAGTGAAAACGCGCAATTCTTTGCAGAAGCAGGAACGATGTACCAGCTTGCCATAACTTGTTCTGCCATATACGGTGGTTACATCTAGCCTAATTCTTTGTTTTAAAACTTCAAGAAAACGCGCACATAACGAACCGTCCAGAAAACAACTAAAGTAATATTAGTCATGCCACTTCGGAATAGTATTTAACGAACGTTTCACTATTGTTAAGTTATAGAAAAATGGTGGTTATGTGTTGACACCCATAGATGACGTGGACATGGCGGCACTGTATATGTGTTTGGGGAAGGTGTCGATGATGACTAAAAATCACTGCCGCAGCGCCCCTTCCCAGTGAATGGTGGAATGTGCGGCCCCGATGTTCAGCAGTGGGTTGAAGCCGATGCGACACTGAAGCCTTCTGCAATTATTGGTTACATGTTCGTGCTCCTTTATGAGGTTAGACACATGTTTGGCTTAGGTTTACCGCGGTGTTGGTTTCACATGCCGCACATTGTGCCTCACATGATTACGGCCGTGGAGGAGTCTAATGAGCGGTTAATCACAGTGGTTGTTCTTGGACCACAGGCGGTCGCAGCCGTCGCAGCAAAAGCCAATGTGCCGCTGGAGGAATTTCCACCGAAAGCGGCGTTCGCCCAGGTGAACGCACTTCCGCAATCGTGACATTGACGACGCAATGCCGCGTTCTTGCAAGCGTCTGACATCGCGAGCCAACTCGGCAGGGAGGTTTCAGTAGAAACTGCTGCGTGCGGGGTAACACCACTGCTGCCACGTCACTCACAACGCAACCAATGGCGCCCGTGTTCGGGAACTACGTAACTGATAACAAAGCCAATGGAGAGCACTTATGACACTGCTGCCGGATGGTTTTTCATTTCTCCTAGCCATATACAGCTTTCGCTGTAAAATGCAAAGCATATTCAAACTACATGCGCCGCTGCACAACGGTGAGCTTTCGAGGGGGGAGGGCGAGGGCAGCTGTGCGTTAGCGTAATAAGACAAGACACACGCAAGTGTACCATGACACATATTGTTGTATATCTCTGGACTAAGTATCAACCATTTATGTATTAACCATATATGTAAGATATCTTAATTTGGGGAAAACAAGGAACGCATTCTGAGGCACTTTGACATATACCCCAGGTGTGAAACATCCGGTACATATATGGTTGATAGATTCATCATAATACCTTTTACCGCCCTATATGAGAACGAAAGCTGGTCTGTTCTCAAAGAAGTGTGCTTCATCAGATATTTAACCTATTTTACAACAAAACAATGCTGAGCAGTATAAATCGAACATCTTTCCAAATTTCGTACGTGGTCGCAATCGAGGCGACCAGAATCTTCTATTATAGGTGTCACTTCTGATCCCATGCATTTCCTGTCCAAGATTTCAAGCAACGCGACCACGAAAACAGCCTGGACAGAACTCCTGGAAGTTGCTCCATTTAGAGGAACGGGCAGGCACGGAGGTAGTCTGAATTGAAAAAAAAAAAAAAGACTAGTTGACGTGCTTGGAAAATGAAGGGGCTTTGTAATAGAGGCTGTGGGGGGGGGGGGGTTGATGTTGGGCAGAGCTTAGTGACGAGCCATTTCAAGGCATACTCTCTAATATAACGTCTCCTCCCTGGTGACCAAACGACTCTATTAGGGGTGGTTAGCGAGTCGTTCCGAAAGTGCACCACTCCCCTCTCGGGTTTCAAAATGAGTCTCCTCCCGCCTCCCCAGAGATTACGGGAGGGCCGTTTCCACCCCTTCTTTCGAATGAAGCATACATACGTGGCCGGGGGCCCCACGAAAAAGTGCTCTTTTCGATAAGCTAGTTTGCCGTGGCATTGCATTAGCGACTGTTCTTTACCGTTTGCGTTGAAAAGAGATGAAGTCCCCGCAGCCGTTTTCCCGCCGCTAACACGCGTCCATTAGTGATTCCGGTAATAGAATACGTGCAAACACGTTTAAAGGGATAGCGAAGTTTTGACGCCGAGTGTACGTGAAAAACTCGGGGCGTTGTGGTGCCGGAGGGCTTTGCCGTCTGCAGCGCGGTCCACGACGGCGAGGCGCCCCAGGGGGCGTGTTGGATGGAGACAACACACAAAGGCACCCCGGTGCTATTTGAAGTGCAGATTTCTCTGGAAGTCACCGTTCTCTATTTCCCATTGTTTCTATATACATATTAAGGCAAAAGCCTTAAATTTCTCTCTAAGTGTGAAAAAGTTGCCGTCGACGGCGTTGGTGGTGGTGTGAACGCGAACAATACGAAATCACGTGTTCAGAGGTTACTGATTGATGACGTCCCCTTGTAAACGTCTTCGTGGCTTCGCTAAGCAGTGAAATTAGGGATGCAGTTGTGACGCCATCGCGACGCCGCTTCAACGTCACATGATCATGTCGTCACAGGAGAGAGAGAGAGAAAATGTTTATTGGTGCAAAAAAGCTGAGAGGTCTGCATGAATCAATGTTTTCTAGTCTTCTGCTCTGCGTCATAACAGGAAGGGTCCATCCTGGAAGAAGTGCCAACCCAGTTTTGGTGCAGTAGGCTTCTGGAGCGTGAGGAAAGACCTCCGCCCCCTCGTCTGAAGAGTAGAAGCTAGCTTTCACCTTCGGGCGTCTTATAAGAATAATGGAGTCCTCTAAGTGTTAACCTGTATATATGTCTACACTTTTCAGTTCCCCATGAAAGACAATTCATTTTTGGCCATGGTGGTGGTGGAAAACATTCACTAAACGAGGGAGATGGACTCACGCCGGAGCCGTATACACTGGTTGTAACCCCTATTACGGGATCCCGTTGGTCAAAGCCGCCGGTGTGGCCCTCTTGACCAAGGCCTTTGGGGCCCGACGGTCTGAGCTACCCAACCGGGCCGCCTCACAGTCTTCTTTGAAAGGGTCGGCATGAGCTTATGGAGTGCCAAAGGAAATACTTCATGTCAAAGTATATGCAGTCTTGAAAGAGCTGTTCGCAAAATGGTTGCCGTTCTACCGTTCATCTGCCCTTGTTCAACTTGACAGCAAGGTTTTTGCGAAATAAAATGTATTACGTATAAGAGTCCATTCACAACCAGCTTCACGCCACTTTGGCAGTTTACAACCAGTCTTTCTTCTTCCTCACCGATCACTATGGTATTCTATACGATGTTGCATAAGTTTGCAATTGTTTGAAGGCGCAAGTTTTGCATGTCGTGAGACAGTGTGTCGTAATCCAATCGTAATCCAAAATATGGCTATCCCTGGGTGCTTTGAGTCTATTGGAATGCACAGCTCTGGTGAAAAGTTCGCACGCCACGCTTCTATAGAAATACATGCTATAGTGGCCTCCAAACTTTTGACATCACCCCCCCCCCCCTTCTCCCACGTACGTATAGCCGTTTTGTGCACTGACAAAAACAGTATGGAAGGTTCTTGCGACGCCCAGTCATCAGAGAAAGTGACGTCATCAGCAAGGTCAGGAGCAAGAGTTCTTGGCACAAGGCCCCAAGTTGGAATGCCGTGGAGGCTGCGTTAGGAATTAAAATATAACTTCAATTTGTGTACGTAATCCAGGGACCGTACTTTGATAGTTTCCAGCGGTACACTGGATTTTGTGCATGGACGTTCCATTTGAAAGGAAAATGAAATTATTGTAAAGTATGTCCGGTTTTTACTTTGAAATTAACTCGGACCACTAAGATTATACTTGGATGCGGACGTGGCTTACGTACATTAGCCGACATAATTTGTCAAATAGTATCTCGGCGTGTAACTCATTAGATGAACAAATATTTACAATAGAAGGGTGCATGTCGGAAAGGTTTTATTTATGTAGAGCGTATATTGAATATCGTTCACCATGCATAAATTGTGCGCCTAAAGGGGCCATGACACGACCACTCAAGTTGGCCACTTTCTGCGAGAAATGGCTTCATTGTGGCTATACATATGTGAAACATCGCCCACTTTCAAAGCCAAGTTGAGGAATTTTTAAACAGTTCGAGCCCACTGTGGAACGAGATCATTCGTCGAAACGTGGACTTCCGCAAAGCCAGTCACGACTCGGAAGTGCGACAGTGCTGCTCGACAGACACTCCGACCTTTCCCGTGCTTACAGAATATTCACTTGTAGATTAAGTGCACAAATAAACACGCCCAAATTACGAAAGCTTGTTTGCAAACGCACAAAGCTTAACGCACAATACAGACTGTGACAGAAAGTTTGGTGCTATGGCTCCTTCAACTCTAGTGCTGAAAAGTATACAGCGTCAGAAACAGTCTCCATGCATATGTGTTGCCATGATAAACATTTAGTTGTCACTTTTCCAGGGCCCTAAATATGCCCCTATGTTATAGGGAACAGTAGGATTGAAGTTGAGCTAGTTGGAATACTTCCAAAATTGATGCAGAGCTACAAAAATGCGAACACAGTGCACAGTACGTGTATACACTCTACAGGACCCATAAGGACATATAGAGGAAGTATAGGGGACGTATATACACTACAGCGGTGCGCTTCCATTTTATAGGCTGTTTTCCCTGCAATCTCCCGCCCTATATATAGGTAATAAAGGAGGGCCTATACACATGAAGACCTGCCCATAGTCTCCGTACGAAAACTGAGCGGCCACTCTGAACAGCGCGTGGCCCCGAGCTCATCCATCCACGCAAACTCCTCCCTGGGCCGGGGGTGTTCATTAATTTCTCGGGGACTTCGCCACCAGCAGTGGCGCCAGCGCGCGGCAACTATGTCGTGCACTCTGGCAGTACACGCTTGCGCCTGGGCCTATAGCGTATAAAGGCTGCGCGGGCACAAATTGGCCCGCAAGGCGAAGTGGAGGATTAAGCCGTCCCTCGGGGACGGGGAAGGTTCTTTTTCCAAACCCCCGTGGATGGAGGTGACGGCTTTGTGCCTTAGGGGACGCCGTACCGTTCCATGCTTGTAGCGAGGCTGTGTATGAGGCATTACGAGCGTTTTGGAATGGGGATTTGATGGAGCCCCGGAATGATGCGACGCGGAACAGATGTCGTCCTCTCTTGTTCGTCATGAGGTGGCTAAGTGATACGATTCGAATACACGTGTACTGTGTGTGCACGCCAATGAATGTAATGACTTGCCGAGACAAGTTTGGCGGTCACTATGTACAGAACTTAGAGAACTCACGCGCTGGATATATATACATATATATATAATATATATATATATATATATATATATATATATATATATATATATATATATATATATATATATATATATATATAAACGTAGCGAGGAAGGAAGCGCACTGGCTCCGTAGTAAAAACGGAAGCGAGAAAGCACGACGTACGACGAAACACTTTTAATAATCACATACGTTTCGGCTGGTGGGCCAGCCTTCGTCAGTGTGGCCTTTATATATATATATATATATATATATATATATATATATATATATATATATATATATATATATATATTGTGTGTGTGACGCTAGATGGAAGACGTGGCTTGTTCTCGTTCACTTCTTCCTTCGCGGGCCTCGCGATCCTACCAACCAATGATCTGCATAGCTTCTTACGTCACAGGGATTACCCTTAATTCCCCCCTAGAAGATGCCATTGCGTACAAACTACAACAAAATGAAGAAAGAGATTAAAACGGAGCAATGTACAAATTCCCAGTTTCACGTTCCAAAGGAGTTCCACAATCTTAATATATAAAGCTTCAAGGCCGCGAGGAGCAGTCCGGCGAATTCTACAACTCTACAGGTAGGCCAGGTTGGCTGTGGGATTCCATACAGTGCGTGCTGCACATGGATGCTGACAATGCCGTTTGAACTCTTGTCGCATCGGTATCTGGTCTGTTGTTGGGGTCGTATTTTCGTATTTTTTTTGTTTTGAATGGTGCACCTTCAATGCTTATGGTTCGAATGCTTCTGGACATATTGCTAAGGCGTGATGCCTGCAGTACTTACGGTGTGCAAGGAGGGCTTGCTTGGCGTTATCCGCGGTATGGAAGTCGGCGAGATCACAAGTGCAGAGATCGTCTGTGGCGACGTTCCTTCATGCGGAAACGTCCTACACCTTGAAATGCTTCTTGGGTTAAAGATTTTATTTCACGGTGTTCTTCAATTCGTGAGTGTGCTTCCGTTTACGTTTTAATTCATCGTCGCCTTTGCTTGGTTTGCTGATGGTGTTGTGAAAATTTTGGGTTAAAAATTTTGGGTTCAAAACTTCGTTGAATGAGCCTACGCTGTAGTCTCGGTGTTATTTACGAGGGGATTAGCATGCTTTGTGTCAAGGAAGACAGTGTCCGCCTTTTATGTTTCTATCGGTGAGACTTGGGCTCAATGCTGTCTCCACACTGTTTTGGGTTACGGTAGAGCCAACTCCTGAAGATGATATAGCTGGAAACGTGGCTTGATCTGCTTTCGATTCCGATTGGTTGTTTATTTACCGGAGAGCTGAGCTAAGTGTTCCTGAAGTGTGACCGCTTTCAGAATGGCAGTGGCTAGACAAAGTATTTGGCCGATATTTCAGGTGGTCTGTCGCGTATGTATACAGTGATGTCGGGGTGCTTACCTGTTGTGGCAATGGTGACAAGCACCTGAGAAGCTACTTGACGCAAAACCAGGTATGGGGCCCCCGTCAAACCATCAGTGCATCATGCTTCTAGTATACGCAACACTAATTTTGACTAATTCTCACGACACTATAGTTGCTATAAATTGTGAAAGCCGGGACGAGAAATTAATACTGATAGCTGTGTACGCCCCGCCGCAAAGACGTATTGATCCAGTTCTGGATAAGCTGCGATTTCTAATTTACTTAATGACAGGCATTAGTGCCACTATAGCCGGAGATTTCAATTCGAAGCATAGAATGTGGAGGCCGGCTGTAGGGGACGTTCACGGCTCTAAGGTAGTCCAATTCGGGACAGTGAACGACCTAGTCGTATCGAATACCTCATATGACCTCATTTGCGATGCTTGCCATGGGAAGGTTCTACAAATCCCTACCCTCTCTGACCACAACTACATTCAGTTGTCCTTCTCTCACGCACATACCAGCAGTGCTAAACGATTATCTAGGAAAAGCGAAAATTCTCAAACAAATTAAAATGTGATACTTGGTCCACAAAACAATGGCTCACCTGAAGCCTTAGATATAATTGCAGAAAAGTTTTATGCCATATATTTACTCTGACTTAGGCAAACGTTACTCACGGCGCATAACATCGCGTAGTAAATTAGGTAATGGTTGGAGGACACCAGACTTGACTATCAAACGTGAGCGTGTTAGGGCTTATGCGAAGACGAGATCAGCGAACACCCGAACCCCTCTTGCGAGACATATACCACAAATTACACGCTTGCGCATTCTACACGTACAAGGGTCAAATTAGGAAAGCGAAATCTTCATTTGATAGATAAATTTGCGACTTTCTCACGGAGAAATGTTTATATGGTGATGTTTTCAAAACAGCATTTCAAAAACGCCACCAGGCAACTTTTCTTTCTCCTCAAGATTTGCCTAAGGGTACCCACACATCTGTAATGAAGTCCGCCCGGCTCCTACTCGATACATTGGTAGTAGTGGACAGCTATTCGCAAGACAACACGCGCTACGCAATCGTGCGCTACATTGTGGCTATAGTATACTTACCAGTGGAGTACTTCAGACCCTCCCTTTACAATATCTGAGATAGAGTCTGCAATTCCTACTCTGCTCCTGTACACGACGGGTCAGTGATTTGATTGGTATGTGGGGTTTAACGTCCCACAACCACTATATGATTATGAGAGACGCCGTAGTGGAGGGCTCCGAAAATTTAGACCACCTGGGGTTCTTTAACGTGCACCCAAATCTGAGCACACGGGCCTACAACATTTCCGCCTCCATCGGAAATGCAGCCGCCGCAGCCGGGATTCGAACCCGCGCCCTGCGGGTCAGCAGCCGAGTACCTTAGCCACTAGACACGACGGATCAACCTATACCCGTTCATCAAAGGGTCATTTGAGTATCATCCCGAATTTTTCAATTTTATATTTATTACTACCTTAAGAATCAGATATTTCCCGCCAGCTTGGACAAAAGGAAGAGTGATATTTATACGAAGCCTGGTCGACCGCTCAATTCGCCTAAGGCATATACACCTTTTCACAGGAAGAAAAAAAAAACACCGCCATGATGGGCTGCGCGCGGGAGTACAAAGGCTTTGGGCTCAACCTTGTCAGTGCATTTTTTAGGGCCCACGCCAATTTGCGCAGCTCAAAAAGGGCTATGGCGGCGCCCAGGGAGGCGTTTTTGAAAAGGTCTATACACCAATAGTCATGAACTCTGTCTTCGGTAAAGTGATCGAAAGACTCCTGAATGCTCGTCTGTAATATTTCTTGCACACTAATCATCTTCTACACAATAACCAATACGGTATTACGCATAATAAAAGTGCTACTTTAGCACTGTACGCACTCCGAACCAAATTAGCAGTGTAAAAGGCATCCGGACTTCCCACCATACTATATCTCTTGATCTTGTCGGGGCATTCGATAGCGTTTCGAATCCTGCAGCCTTAAACTTTCTGCGTAAGCACAGGTGTCCACAAGACTTTTACTGCCTACTCAAATTCTTCTTTGTCGAACCGCACTATAAATTCTTAAACCTACGTCTCAAAAAGGGCAGCTCACCCAACCATTGGAAGCCCGCAGGATCCTGTCAGTCCGCCACTGTGGAACATGGTAATACACAGCTTGCTCAATCGTCCCATGCCACCCGGCGCATACGCATACAGGCGTATGGGAATGATACTATCATTGTCATCACAGATGCGTCCAGGCTCCGGTTACAAGCAGAGGCTGAGCATGTCCTGGCTTTAGTGTCCAGGTGGTTAACCAAGAGGTTACGGTGAGTGCCTAGAAGCCCTTGTTTGTGTTATTTAACAACGAACACGTTGGTGCACCAAAACGGCGCCCATCTATCCGCATGGATGGTATTTTCTTGAAACACAATAAAAACATCAAGATTCTAGGTGTATTGTTGGACCCCTATTTACATTTTCTTGCTCATATTGATTACATAAAAGGAGAAGCTGAAGCGTCCATGCATGTCGCCTTCTCACATTTGTTAAACGGCACCGTTCGCTAAACAGTATAGGCGACTCTACCGCCAAGTGATCCTGCCGTCTCTCACATAAGCATCTTCAGTATGGCGGCCTATGTTCCCATTGAAAGTCATTAGGTCGCGAGTTTTATTGGTTCAGCGAATTGTATTAATTTCTTTAAAATACAAATTTAGTTTCACTAATATCTCTCCGTCACAAGAAGCGGCTCTAATCAAAACAAAAGCAATTCACCTATACACCGACGTCACATACACATCCCACGCGGCGAGAGCGGCATACATTGCCTTGACCAAAGAGGAAAAAATCATAACTGTCAGTAAATTTCAGACACGCAATGCTTCAAGCGCATATGCCACGGAATTATTTGCATTTCAAGATGCACTGCATTTTGTTCTTACAAATATCTTTAACATGCCAGCTCATATTCACAAAAACTACCTATGCCTTCCAATGAAACTGTCAAGTCTTACTGGTAACTACGAAAGAATGTGGAACATCAAGCTGCTTCTTGACCGTATAATCTCGTCAGGCAAAATTATCAAACTGTATCATGTACACGGACATCTGGGAATTTCGCGCAACAAACTAACTAGCGCAGTATATAGCTGCACCAGGAGGGAGATCATGGCTTCGTGCATTACGCCAAAATATTAATTTGGTCAGTATGGACTCTCTTCTTTAGAATCCTCAATTCGGATGGACCAACCCAATGGCAAACTGAGGGACCTGAGACATTATTTCAATGAGCCCCCAATCCATAGAAAATTCCTCAGTGGTTCGCCCCTTTTAAAAGCCTAACACATTTACTGTCTGATCACGGACACTTTCCGCATTATCTTCATCGATTTATTGCAACTACATTGGACATGTGTTTGTGTTACGCACTTTGCTTAAACGAACAGCACAACTTCAATGAATGCCAAAATTCGCAACACATTGCAACGCATTTACGTGTGTGCAACAGTGATATAACAATACCCGCGTATTATGAGCTAATGACCAATAAAGAAATGTCGCGCGTATCTATTTCAGTTAGCGTCTGTAATGCGCAACTCTGTCCCTATGAAATCCACATGAAGCACATTATATAGCAACGCTTTATCAGGACGTCGCTTCATACTCCGTGTCACCTCCCTTCTATCGTAGTCTATTATAATAATGTAGCGTGGATGCTCTCGATTATAATCGCAGTTATGCCAACAAAGGTGGGGAAAACGCCTGCGACTGATAACGACAGCATCGCTGCTATACATCTTCACCATGGCATTGCCAACGCTGGCGCGAGTTCATTTTCCCTAGCTCGTTTTCCTTTGAAAAGCATGCCACCATTTCAATTGATGCCTTATCTAAGTTCGCAGTGGCTAACAGGCTAGTCAAGGTTTGCTCTTGCATTGCTGGTTGGAACGACAGCCTGTAGTGCGTGGCTACACTGCTCCTGGCGAACAAATGCACTCCGACTTCTGAGAGACTACTGTTACAATCCTCATCAACGCTTACCTGATCCTCCAGGAAGGACACTGGCTCGCATTCCACGTCGCCGCCCTGTTTGCATTTTCCCGCATTCAACGGCAACGCATTTTAAATAAACACACACACACACTCACACACACACGCACGCACGAAACATTTATCATTGGCGTCGTTGGTGTCGCCGTGAGGTATGTAAAAAAGTCAACGCATGATGACGTCACCTTACGAAGTCAGCATGCGAGAGATCGCATAATTTCCAGACGTCTTTAAGACCTCATCGCATGAATTATTCCCTTTGTCACAGGTTTCTAAGTGCCAATGCAAAGCCATGTGAGGTTCCGGGAGCTTGCAGTACCTTCGACCTTGCAGGCAGTGCAAAGCCGTGTTAAAGGGACCGACAACTGCCCAGAACATGAAATGAGATGACCGCACGAATGGAAAGATCGTCGCTTATTCGAGGCGAGATGAGGCTATAGGTGGCAGCACCATCCCGCGAAAGTGTGGATAGACGGTCGGCGGCACGTACACAAATCCACGCAGCGGCGCTTAGTTGCATGCGGCCTGAGCCGAATGTCGGCGGATTAAATGCGTTGACTACAGTTTACTGTTAATATTTAAGCTCTTCTCCACTGAATAGGTGCACGACGCCTGTGCAACGTTAACAATACCCGACAGTAAAGCACATTCTGCCTTTCACAGGGATGCTCGCCCTGGGTGACTCTACTCTCTTCACACTTTCGCACTAATTATCACGCCTTGTGTTCCGCCTGCTACGCATTGCTGTAGCGTGACTTCACTACTTATTTACATCTTTGTCCTCTGCACACTACAAAAACGAGAGAAAGAACGTAGAGAGCCCGAATATATCTGCGATAAGCTCGGTATCACCGTTCTCACCTTACACGCCCATGAGTTTTTTTTTTTATCTCATTCTGTTCATCATGAAATCTGGGACAGTCGATAAGTCTAGCCAGGAAAGCTTAGAGACTGACGGCGCTTTGCGCTACACTGCGTTTACCACGTGTACGCACATGTTCTTGCACCAGTAAAGTATATAAATATTATATAGGATTTCAGCAGAAAACTTTCATCGATAGATTACGTCGTATGTGAGAGGGCTACAACTGGTTAATGGTCTGGTTAATGGGACAAGCATGTTTTTTTTTTCAGACAAAAAATTACCACTGCATTCCGTCGATGACTAACAATGCCACACAAACGCTGAAGACAACGTAAGAAATACGAAATTTTCAGTGAAATTATGCGACATTATTATGAGGCATGCCGTATGAATTACTTTTCAACGTCTGGGATTTTTAAAACGTTTTTTTAAAACTAAGCACACTGTTGCGCATGGTAACTATGTTTTAAGTACAGTTCAAGTACCGATGTGTCACAGTTTATCTGATAGTAATATTTCTATTTTATGGTACCACGGCCAGATAAACACAGCTAAGGCTTCTCGCATGGTCAATAAAACTACAGAGCTCCGCCTCGGTGGTCTAGTGGCTAAGGTACTCGACTGCTGACCCGCAGGTCGCGGGCTCAAATTCCGGCTGTGGTGGCTGCATTTCCGATGGAGGCGGAAAGGTTGTTGGCCGGTGTGCTCAGATTTGGATGGACGTCAAAGAACCCCAGGTGGTGGAAATTCGCGGAGCGCACTCCACTGCGGCGTCTCTCATAATCATATGGTGGTTTTGGGACGTGAAACCCCACATATCAATCAAGCGGGACCCACTCTGAAATTATTCTGGTGAATGGAGGGTACGATGGCAATAAACAGCACTCTGAAAAATTGCACTCGCTGATTTATTTACAATGCATCAGTCGCTCAGCAAGACCAAGTGTTTTCGTACGTCGTTTCAGGCATACGTTGAAACAGTTAAGGCTGGTTCACACCGGCGACTAGCAGCGGTCGCGCGACCATTTGCGACTGGTCGCAACCAGTCGCGAACGGTCGCAAACGGTCGCAAAGCGACTGCGTTGGCCAGTCGCTTCTTGACCGATTTTTCAGTCGCGCGACTGCAGTCGCAAAGCTGCTTAACCAATCAGCGATGCTCAATTTTTTTTTTCATTGCGCTGGCTTCCTGCCGCCAGATACAAACGAGTGCGTTCCTCTAGGTCTGTGGCACCATGGCCACCACGGAATACTTGGCTTGGAGATGGCGGGCCGCAGCAACTCGAGCAAATTGTCGAATTTACGAGGTGGCATTCGCAAGAAGCTAAACACCGTCAAAGTAAAGAGAAAATAAATTGTGCACTGTCTTTTCCCCGTATTCGGAAACTTTTTTTTTTTTGTCTTGAACTTGACTTGTCAGCGCATTCAACGCAGCGTGTTTGGAAGGAGTTTGTACTTCATGCCTTGGCAACGACTTAAGACTCCACGTTCGAGACGCATTTGTGCTGCATTCTAGGCTGTGGCAAGTCAAGGGAAATTTAAGGATGGTTTCTGAATACGTACGACTCTCGGAAATACTCCTCGTCGTGTCAGCGCAGCTCTGAAGGCAGGCGGCTTGCATGGCCGGTCAATTCCCGCGATCGAAAGGATGGTCACATCCACTACCGGCTTTTTTTTTTCTTTGGAGGCATCTGTGATGCCAGCGCTGACACCATGGCACAGTGCATCAGCACCATAAAATTGTCTTGTTTTTCGCTTGAATCGAACTTGACGCTGTTGGGAACGCTGTGCGAGAACGGACTCAGCTGGCGGCGATCAGCTGATCGCGCCGGTCTCAGGAGTTCTCGCTCATAACGAGATCCGGACGTGACTCTCCGGTTTTGCGACTTCCGGTCGCTCGCATGCAGCCTCTGTCGGTGTGAACATCAGTCGCTTTTTGGTCGCCAGTCGCGAATGGTCGCGCGACCGCTGCTAGTCGCCGGTGTGCACCAGCCTTTACACTCGTGCTTACATGACCGGACAAACCACACTTTGAGAACGTTCATGTCGTACGCGCATATAGAAACACGACCTGACTACCAGACGACGCACGTAGCAATCCACACATCGCCACTTCGGCTAGATGCTGCCAGGCGGTGACTCTGCTCGATCTCGCGGCCAATAGTGACCCAAACCAGCCCTGTTTTTCTCGTGAGAAGTGGATTTTTTATTTTTATTTTTCATTGAAAATTGCGAAAAATGGCCTGGGGCTCCTCTGGTGGCAAAAACATAAACTATAATGAATATCCTGTCACGTGACCATTCATTAATGTACACGGTCAACAATATTGATTAGTACTGAAATATTGTTTGATTCTTTATAGCAAAAGATATTTTATAAAAGTATGCGTTTAATCTTGCATTAGCAGTACGCATTAAAATGGCGTGTTGCCTTTGCGTGACATATGCGCGCTTCCGTTTTCGATTACTTGGCTTGGCGACGTGGTACAATTGCAGGGAAGCTCAATAGAGCCACACCATCTCATTGTAACGGCTTGTTATAATTAAAAAAAGTTATAAAGAGCAGAATAAACGTGGTTAAGCGCATTGTTACAGGACATTCTACAAAATAAGAACGAAACCTTGTATAAGCTAGCAGAAAGGCTATACCTGCACCGATATCAATACACAGCGTTGCCAGATGAAAAGGCACTACCATGTTCATAGCCTTTTGGATGGAAAAATACTGCTTATAAAATGACTACGATCTCTTGGGATTAACTACTGCAGCTACAATCACTACGAAGGATAAGCTTTCTGTCGCGGAGGAAAAAAAAAAACTCGATCTAAAAAAGTCAGTTGTTGGTTCCTTTAAGCAGCAGAAAGCTTTCGTAGTGTAGAGGCGGAACATCGACACATCGTGTGAGAAGTTAAAGATAGCTTTCGCCTCCGAGGTGTCTTACGCGACTGCATAAGTAACTAGTGGCGTAGCCAGGGGGGGGGGGGCAGTTGTTTAACCTTTTTTCCAAATTAGATATGAAGCTGACGATAGTTATAGCGCGAGAACAAAACGACGACTCGGAGACAAGAAGGACACGTGTCCAAGCTGCCACACTTCTAGATATGAAGCAGCTCTTTTACTAGCCTGTGTAACAGTGTCCCTCCGTACACTACAACTGCGCATGCTCGCGGTGCGCCTCGTGCCACATGCCGCCATCTCGTGCCGGTCCAGGAAGACACCCGCACAACCGTCTCTCCTCTTCCCCTCTGTCGCCTTGCAAGGCTGACGCAAGCAACGTCCGCTGTAACAAAGCGACTGCTGGCGCTGCACAAGCATTCACTGGCCACCCCGCATATGCAGGCACTGGATCGCGCGTTCGGAATTCAGTCAAGGACGTCTTTACTTAGCTTTCGCTTGATGAGCACCAGCGTCAATGTAGCTGCCAGTATAAGCGTCAGTGCCAGCTGCTTCGCATCTACACATGGTTCCCTTAAGCGGGAGATGCTCCAATTTTTCTCTTTTTTTTCATATATATACACGCACACATACAAACGCACGCACGAGCATAAAGTCTAATCGAACCCTCTTCCCCCCTCCCCCCGAAAAAATTTCTGGTTACAGTCCTGTAAAGAACTATGTGAGGTTTCAGGTTTCAATGGATATACTAAAGAATTCGTCTGTATATTTTTCGGTATGAACATTTTTGCGTAAGAATAATAAATGAATTTTAATTTCTCGACTTCATGATTCAGTGCGCCAGTCTGTGTAAGTCGAAAGCACCTCTGTTACCGTGATAAGACCCGCGCAAAGCGCTCGCACGTGCATGAAAGCAAATGAGCGTGGACGCACAAATGCTCACCGTGAAGTTTTTGCTAAAATTGTAGGTTGCTTAAAATAATGCAGTGTATAAAGTATGTTTCAGCAAATTGCAGTTCTAGCTTAACTAAAACATGCAAAAATGCTTTCAATTCATGAGGGCACACTGACATTATTGTGCTGGAGTTTCACGCGAAGTTCGAACATGAAACAGTCAACCTGATTATGTTCTTTTGATGATTACCCCATGAAAATGAGAGTAACGACAATAGATCTAGCACTGAAACAACGGTTTATTTGCCTAAACTAACTTTATTATTCGCTTTTATATTTCTTGAGAGCAGCGAGCGTCCGAAATGTAAAACACTAGAGCAGCAGCCAAATATAACAACAGCGAGCATGACATCCTCCAGTCACATTTTACAGTAAGCTCACGTCACACGTAACACACAATGGAGTAGACGTACCGACTGCCGCGCCACTCATGGTGGAATCTAGAGTGGCGCACTGACACTGAGCGTGAAGCACGATGGAACAGCCAACTTCGTCCTTGTACACCTCATTGACTACGCCTCTCAGCACTGCACTGTGTAACAACACGTAGTGGTGTAGTGCCTCGGGACCAGTGGCGCACTGCTCGCATGTTGCAGATTAGACAGAACGGAGTACACACACCGACCGCCGCCCCACCCGTGGTGTGAACTAATCAGACGCACAACCGTGGTACGGAACAGGCGCCACACTTAGTTCTTCTACAGACTACGCCTCTCAGCAGCGTAGAGTGCAACAGCGCGGAGTTGTAGTTGTGCCCGCTGCCTCCCAACCGGCGGCGTTCCTGGCTCGCGTGCCGACACGGAACGCGTGCGTCGGATATTCCCGCGAGGGGGAGCCACTGCGGGGCGCGTTCTCTCGGCGTAAGCGCGCAGTGCATGTCGCGGAACTCGACGACGGGGTGCAAAGGCCCGCTGCGGCGTGCACTCGTCTCGGCTGGATTGGCAGAGTGAGTGGAGGAGAAGGGGGCGCTACAATCAGATTACACGGGCCACCGTATACGCGGCGCATCGCACGCATGCACGCCCCTAGACCGTAGCCAGGAGTGCGCCAGCGGATGAGCCCCGAGGATTATCCGCGCTTCCCAGCTCGAAGAGGAAAAAAAGGCTTGTACGGTGGTGCTCCTCCTTTGTCGTGGAGGCCCCAACCACGCATTTTAACAGGACACTGACTTTTTTTTTTCTTTTGAACCGAGACCTCAGGTCTTTTCCTCGGAGTGCTTGGGGGCAGATGGCCTTTTTCTCTTCAGATGGACATGAGGGCTAGTTAACGCCCCGCCGTGGTGGTCTAGTGGCTAAGGTACTCAGCTGCTGACCCGCAGGTCGCGGGCTCGAATCCCGGCTGCGGCGGCTGCATTTCCGATGGAGGCGGAAATGTTGTAGGCCCGTGTGCTCAGCTTTGGGTGCACGTTAAAGAGCCCCAGGTGGTCTAAATTTCCGGAGCCCTCCACTACGGCGTCTCTCATAATCAAATGGTGGTTTTGGGACGTTAAACCCCACAAATCAATCAATCGAGGGCTAGTTAACGTTTATTCTAGGCTTTGGTTGCAAAAGATTCTACAGCAAACGTTCGTACATAATCTTGGCTTATCCACACCAACATAGTACCTATTTCAAGCCGGAACATCTAAAAGTAGCACGGAGAAAACAAGCTTCAGCTTCCAAACGAAGTTATACGGAAAACTCAAACACAATAACAAGCCTCTAATGTATGTGACCTTTACTGATCCATCACAAGTTCACATCATGTCGCACCAGTTGATTTCGGGAGTGTTTGCTTGCAAGGCAGTGCTGAGTCTATCGACGTGTCTTTGCTTAAAGGGGCCCCGAGACACTTTTTCAAGTAACCACGTAATGAATTCACTGGAAAAGCTTATTGCCTCACGAATTCAGTGCAACAAAAATTTTAAGAGTCCGTCCAGTGCGAGCGGAGTTACAAATGTTTGTCGCATGCTGCACTTGTATTCTCTCTTCTCTCGTCCCGACGAAAGCGCTGGAAGCTAAGCAGAGAGGGACGGCAGGGCCACAGAAAAACGTCATGCGCGCTTCGTGACCTTGAGCGCTTTTTTTTTTCTTCGAATGCGCGGCTTTCTCGGTGCGATCGCGCGCACGCGCGTGGACAAGTAGTGGCCCCCTGCGGCGATCTCTGTAACGAGCGAGCGCACCATGTTCAAATCAGCCAATGGTTGATAGATGCGTCGTTGACGTGTAATTTTTTGGACGTATAACGCGATTTGTCGAGAGAAGAGAAATTTTTCGCTGATTCTGATATTTTATTGTGAATTACAGGCCACGTGCTGTGCTATATTATTGGGCCTGCGTGTTGTCGGTAGCCACATCGGCAGCGCTTTCTGACCACGCTCAAAAAGTGTTGCAGAGCCCCTTCAAAGGGGTCGTGAAACGAACATTACACGTTCCTGTTCAGTTTTGCCTACATCAGTAAGGATTATGCATACCGATGCCGAATTGTTTTGGCACTATATCTAGTCTGTGTTGAATGAGACCCGTTTGAAATTGCAATTTTTGTGGCACTCGCTAGCAACCGTGTGGCCCCATTGGCCGCTATAGGCACTAACATGTGACCTCAGTGAAACGTCAGAGTAAGAGAAGTTACAAACAGAGTGCTATCTTCATTTAGCTCTAAATTAATAGATTTATAGGAATTCAGAAAAGAAAAAAAATAACAAAGCAGCGTTTGTGCTCCGAGTTGTATGCTGTGCAATAACAGCGAGTGATCTGCTCGGTGATTACATCCGGGCTCTGTCACGTGTGTATCCTTGCCTTCCCGCTGGTTGTCCTGGCTCGATCGGTGCAACCAGTGCAGCGTCCCAGCTGTCTTTCTCTCTCTTTGCGTCAGGTTGTGCTCTACTGTGTGTTCTACATGGCTTAGTCCTCGCTATGCTAACCGCGTGCGTCGCCAGACTGTGCCGCACAACTTATGAAAGTGCAAACGACGTTCACTTTCACAAGCTGTCCAGTGAGTCACAGCGCAGAGAAGTGTGGCGACGAACTGTCAACCATGATGGTCCCGATGGTATATGGGCACACGCACTGGAGGCTTGCGGTCCAGGCTTCCGCAAGAGGAGGTTCTACCACGTGGATGCGAGTGCTGTCACGCCGCAGGCTTCTTCGTCATCGTCGCCACCGTCACTGTCTTCCTCTGACCATGGCCGATCTCGTACTCGCATGGGTGCGTCGGCGAATGGCTTGAAGCCCACGAGCAGACCACGCTCTAGCAGACGACGCTGTAGTTCGGGAAGGTCGGCCATCCTAACCTCTGTGTCCGTGACCTTTACGGTGGTGATGGCGCCGTAATCGAAACAGTATGATGCTACGAACCATGGTCAACTAAGGCTCAAAAACATCGCTGTGTGTGTCGCCATGTTTTGTCGGTGACAGAGACTTTATTGGCTCTCTTGAAGAAACGTCATCTCTACAGTTAATGGAAACGTGAGCTGGGTAACCAAAATTACGCTTTCTGAGCTATTCAGTGAGCCCAGCAATCAAACTAGTCTGAATGTATAGTATTGAATGGATGGCCAGGATTCTGACCACACACGTAGTTGAACATTTTTGGAAAGCGTTTCAACATACAAGCATCAAAAATGTACAGTGAATACCTAAAGCTTATTTTCTTAGTACTATGATTCTTCAATCCGTAAGCGTTCACCTCATACCTCTGTTTCTTTAGCATGTATACATGCTCGCTGCATACTCGGCAGACTGATTACTACTTGCGACGAGAAATTCAAGCGGTAGTAATTGAACTGTAACGAGGAACATTGCCAGCCTGAATTTTTTTTTTTTTTTTGTACCTTTCACCTAAAGAAACACCTATGCTATCGGCTCACGGCCGACAATGAACCTCGTGTTTCCCCTGTTGCCCAGATTCAGAACTGCAAGCATCCGTGATTATTTACGCAACAAATACAGCAAAACTGTACAGTGCTCTCACTGCGCGAGCTATCTGTCGGTGTTGATCAAGTTTGGGTCCCGATTCCATATCATGCACTCACTTCACTTCAAGATGAACACAACGTGGGAAGCACCGTATGGCTAACGGCAGTATCAGCTGCGCTATTAATATCGAACGCCGCAACACAACGAGAACAACGTTCGTTTAGTGATATCAGTGTGCACATATTAGTTACCTTTCATGAGTTTACACATGCGTTAAAAGCTTTCGATATGTATCAGTGACTTATTTTGTTCGGACCCGACCGTGCATCACTTGTCCCGGCTTGGGCACTCGCAATAAACGATGCAAACCTTACTTGTTTCCATTTTTTTTTTTTTTTGCAGTCGAGGCTAGTTTGGCCACCTGGTGATAATTAGATACGCGAACTGCGATTTAGAAACGAGAAAAACAAATACCTTAAGGAGTGAGCAGCGTGGTAGCGTGAATCAGTAATAGGTCACCCGACCACCAGCAAAAATGCGCCTGTCTAATGATGAATAAATGATCTTTAACGCACTCATACCTTATACGAAATAAGCACAAACTGTATGGTCCCATAGCCAAAGGCTAGTGCGGGTCCCATTGAAAGTATACATAACTGAAACTGTAATAGTTCTAATTACAAATAAACAAAAGTAAACAATCGAAATTTGATATCATCATACAAGAAGTAATGTTTATCTGCTAACAACAGTCACTTGAATTCGATTGAACATAGAAAAAGAGGGAAAGTACATAACTTGTAGCAAACACAAATATTTGGTGATTAGTGGCAGACAGAACTGAAGAATGATACTTGTAGTTGCAAGTATCAATAGTAGTTCTCTTATATGGCTTAATAAAGAGAACAATGGTATTGAAACATCTTTCAAAGAAAACACTAAACACCTAAAGGGCGATATATATACATAATGAAAAATTACAACCTAAAGTATCAGTCAACTCTAGCAGAGGAAATTGCTTCAAAGTAGTATTTTTTCAATGATCTGGAAAAGTTCTGGGTATTCTTTATATAACGCGGTATGCCATTCCGAACTTTCACTCCGGTATATTATAGTAGACGTTTGCTATAGGCGTTTTTTGATGATGATAATACCAGCAGCGCCATCTCGCCTTGCGGTATTGCAGTTCAGTATGCTGCCGCTAACGTTGTTTTGGCACTACAGTCAAATGTACAGTTTCAGTTCTCTAAAGTGGTATAGGCAATCTCTGGAATAAGCTGTTCCTACCTTGCTGCTGTTGCCAACGGTCTTGTATTCGTTTCCGTATGTACCTATGATATCGGTCATATCGTAGATGTTTGCTGTTGCGCATCGCTGTATAAGTGACTCTTGATTTTGTTTTGTTTTGGTGTTTCCACATAGGCACGTCATGACGCATGGTAATAAGTGCCTCCGCTTCCCAAAGGGCGAACTATTCCCAAGAAAAAAGACCTAACATGTCCCTACCTGATGTAGGCATACTATAGCGCCATTCATGAAGCCGTCAGCCATACATCATCAGTCGAGCGACAATAGCTGCTTTGACAGTGGTCCATGACGAGAGGAGATTCGGACATTTGCAGCTGAGGCGTCTGGGCCACGATGAACTTGTCGTCAACGTGAAATAATTGCAGCATCGTCATAAAATGCGAATATTTATTACTTTAAAGTAGACGTTCGCCTCTATCGAAATGCGAGGCCCATGCACTTACATCCATAGGTGCGCGTAGTAACCACGTAAACGTACTATTGCTAGTACGTGCTTCGTTCACCTGCCTGCTAAGTACGTGATTGCAAGTGCGTCGCGATAGATGCGCCAGCAGCGCGATCACCAATACCGTCGGCGAACCTCGCTGCAACTTCACCTGTACATGCCTTAATGGTAATACCTCATACTCCTTTAACGGGTAGTGTCAGCGTTATCAGCGAATGTACGTGTCGTACCATGAATGCCCTCGCGCGTCAACGTAAATGCACGTTGCGGTCAGCCAATGATCAACGATTCCTCTGAGGCTGGGATGTACAAGAGGCTACCGCCTTCTTTAAAGGGGCACTGACACAAAATTTCGTGGCCGAGATAGCCTGCGGGGTGAATTTACAGAAACATTCGCATATCATCTGCAAAATGTCAACTGCGAATATATAGCTGCGAAGGTATTTTAAAATAATTTTGAAGTTTGCGCGAGCCCTATATTTCAGCATGCCATTGACACCATCGAAGGGACTCCCTACTTCCCTGACGTCATCACACTGCAATCAACAAAACAAGTTATGATGACGTCAGAGCCACCGTTTTCTTCTTTTGCCGCATATGTTCCCGCCGTCTATATCTCTCGGCGGCTGCTTGCGAGTGCGTGGCCCAGCGCACGCTTAGAAAGTTTTGTGTTGGGCGACATTTCAGTCCCGTTTCCTATTCGAAAGTAATTGTTGATGCAGACCGTGCGGAAGTGTGTCACAATTCTTTCAATAGCTGCACTCGCTAGGTGGCGACAGTTCATCCCAGTTTTTGGAGCTCTCTCAAACCGAAACTGAAACGGATCGATAATGAGGGGTCTGTAATTAATTATATGCCGCGTGCTGCAGCAAACAATGTGTCGTGTCATGACTAACAGGCCACCAGCAATACAATGTAGCAGAAAAACGCGTGGCCAAAGTTTTTTTTTTTTGTCAGTACCCCGTTAAAAAACATTTGCAGTCTTCCCGAATTCGCTGACTGCGTACTGCTGGCTGGTTATCTTGAGGGCAGAAACAGTTAACTTTGTTAAGCCAACGTTCAAGCTACGCAATAAGAAAGGTAATTCCCCGATGGTGTCACCTTTTATCTTCAACATGTCCTCTGCAGGCAGCGATCTCTACCAAACGCGAGCCCTTGAGTTCCTTGCGTATGCGACTCAACACAGAGAGCGCGTGCCAGCCTATGTGCTCCTTATTGGCTGAGCGAGCTTCCATAGCATTTCATGAAAGTGCATGTTTATTAGGATAAATATTCCACTTGAGTTTCATTCCACTTGAGTTATTCCACTTGAGGCGTCTCTCATAATCATATGGTGGTTTTGGGGCGTTAAAAACCACAAATCAATCAGTTATTCCACTTGAGACCGAATTAAACTGTCGTCAGTTTAATTCTGTCGAGGCGGCGGCGCATTTCAGTGCGCCGCCGCGCCGTACCGCTAGAATCAGGAGCGACACAAGAACGCATGCACATTAGATTCGTGCTTTTTATTGGCTGAGCTGACACGCGTGAAGCCACTCCACCGTGTCGCATTGTTATTAGTCTAGTATAAAGCACGGTGAGCGAACGAAAGTTCTTTCCTCATGTCTGTCTCTCTCGTCATCCTTTAACACCAGCGGCCAGTTCAAGCGAGCCGCCGCACAGCGTCGCTAGCGTCGGCAGCGACAGCCAGCGGCAGCCCGGACCCTATCGATCAAAGCGTTTCTTCTCGGTTCCTCAGGCGACGCTGGGGCGATCGATCGCAAGGAAACAGGCGGGCGCGTGCCGCGACTGTGGTGTTGGGTAGAGACCCTCACTTCTTTTCCTCCAAACCCGGTCGCCTCCAATGCCACGCCTGCTATTCGCGAGGACTTAGAGTTGGAATAAAGTGCGGGCAACGTTGAAGGCGGGCGTTTCCCCTTCTCTTCGCGCTTCGGAGCGGCAAGCGTTGAAGTAGACGGCCGAAGCCAGCCAAAGCCAGCCGAAGCCGGCGGTGATGCAACGTGCCTAGGACTCCCAGTGAAAAGAAACAAAAAAGACACCCCTTGTCCTTTCTTTTCTTTTTCACCCGCAGCGGCTAGGTAGCGCTGTCAGCGATGCTCGGTGATGGATCTGGTTGCCGACTCTGCGCGCTCTGCAGAAGGAAGGACCCTTGCGAGCCTCCTTCGCCAAGGCTGTTTCGACCTGACTGTCATTACTGTTGCTTATTCTACGACCGCCACCACAGACGCTGCTGTGCTTCTGTGACCGACGCCGCTTCAACCGCCGGGTGGCTCTTTTTACCACATCTTGGACGATGAGAGTCGGCGCCTTGATACAGCCGCGGTCTCCGACGCGAAAAAGAGTTCCTCCAGCACGTGCAGCTTCTTTCTTTTTTATTTCTTTCTTTCTTTCGTTCCGTCGTTAAGCCGTATACAGTGTAGTTCCTATTTGGTTTCTCCCGCTCCCCTACTTCCCTCTGACGCAACGAGAACGCGAGCTCTCCGCTTTTGCTTCGGCTTCACCCCAATGCCTCTCTCTAGCGCTGTGAGGCAACGCTCCCAAAAACAAACAAAAATATGAGTAAAAAAATCGGCGTCCCGTGGAACCACTGACTCCACGTTTCTTGTTTGTTTGGTTTTTCGTTATTTTTATTCTTTCGCTTAGATGTGGAGACTGTGCTAGACACGCGAAAAGTGACCTCCATGAAAATTGAATCCGTGACCGCCAATCTAGAAGCAGTTTCCTTCTTGATAAATCATTAGGCCATTTTACACATAACGGTATTAGCTTTATAAGTTAATAATTATGATTCTGTAATAACTAATCACTCCTTCATTTTACTTGTCCGCTAACCATTGGCCATAAGGTTGCACGAATCGCCCACTTACGAAATCAACAATAAAACAGATAAGTTATAAGGTATCGGGGAGAATTGTGTGACAAGAAGGAAAAATGAGGAGAACGAAATGCCAGAACAGCAAAAGCATGGCGTCATAAGACAGAACTGAAAAAAAAATAGCTTGGGCGATGCTTGAGCTTCGCCTTTAAGAATAGAATCCGATAGAACAACCTGGCTGTGCGCATCGCCATCAGAATCGCTAGCCTGGCTTCGGTTCTTCGAGGGTGCTGCAATCACACCGCAAATAATCGTACGACTATAGTGCGCCTAATACTGGCCGTTTCAAGCTATCCCAGCATACGTACACAGTCAAGTGCCCACTAAGCCATCATTCGTCTATTTAGAATCAGCGAAGGGCTGACTGCGTCATTGCAAGGCAAGACGCGAACCTACATGGACGGACACGTTGCTGATGTTTTTGATGATAATGATAACTAAATATGTCGGTGCTTTGTTAAAAAGGGGAAACTCGTTTTACAATTCACATTGGCACTTTGCGCGGTTTTACGCTTCTGCCACGCAATAGTACATTTTAGTACATGCGTTAAGAAGACTTCTCCCGCTACAGGATGTTGATAGCGCTTCCGTTTTGTTTACATTTGTTTCTTCGACGAAGTTTCAAGCAACCGCGCTGCTCTGTGGTACAACACCTGCTTGCAACGCAGATGGCCTGGGTTCAATATTCACTCGTATCTGGAAATATAAATTTGATTTGCATCTTGCTCGTGTACCAAGCCGATTTTACGTTTACAAGAAACGACGCCGGCGCCACATAATCATATGGTGGTTTTCATAATCATGAAGCCCACATATTGATCAAGAAACGACGCTGGCATGGATGCTGGAATTTCTCCCGCAACCATCTATTTAACGATGTCGCATCAATATACATGCACAATGATCCTAAAAGCAGTTTGCGTGCAAAAAACTGCAAAGCAAGCTGGAGCGGGAGAAAATTACTTTATCAATAAACTGCGTTGCAACAGATGAATTCTCGCAAAAATAGACGATCGATTCTCAGTTGCGAGAAACATCACGATAAAGAGAGCATAGCAATTACTTTATATTTATATTTACATTAGTAATAAATTAATTAGCGCTCAAAAAAGGCGATGTTAATACTGAGGTTAGAGTGCGAATAAAGCATGAATTACTGTTATGTTATTATAATTATGATGCATTATGATTTATTGGCAATATCTCTATCTCTCCAGTTATGTTTCTTTACAGTACCCCTTCTGAACACTGTCGGATAATCTATTTTTTGCAGATTCATACCCATGTTGCTTCTCTGTTTTATCAGCAGACTCGTCCACACATGAAAATGGATTTTTTTTTTCGTGCATTTCGGTCGCACTTCATCCTCCTCGTCGATGTTCATTGCAAGACTAGTCCTTTTCCTGTGATGTCCGATTCTCGCATCATCTCTGTTCTGTTCTGTATTGCTGTGGAGAGGTTGAGGTCCATATTGTCTCGACTGCTCCATATCACTAAGTTATGCAGCGAAAAAAAAAAGTTATAGTGAATAGTACACAAAAATGAATAATCCAAACAACATAATAGCACACTGAAACCAGTTCAAATATCTTTGCAATGCACAGTTTGATTGCATCAGTTCACACTGTCAAACTTTTCACACGCACACCTCCTTTTTATACAGTCAGTATATGCACTAATACATTTCATATATATCAATCCCTGGCTGTCCACCACAAGCGCTTATCCAGTCCGGTCTCCACTAAGAAGTCTGTCAGGAAGACGTTTGCCTTTTTCTGAAGATACATCTCAGGCCATGGTCCATATGTTGACGGGCTGTTTTTCCAAACTTGCTAGCTTGTTTCTTGGTTTTTCTCTTTCATTCGCGTATTGAAAGACTTCGAAAGAATATGGCAAACATTTTCTTCTGCATGACCACAATGGCATTCCGGGCAGTTGGATTGATGTATTTTGTGCGGGAAGCTGTTTGTGTTAGCCAATTTCCTAAATCAATGATGTCCTCTATCTGATGTCATCGTTGACTGCAGTTCTGATGTGTTGTTCTGCTGCTTTAAAGTATGGACCTTTTATCTTATTCACCAAATTAATTTTGCTGCTCCACTTAGCTACTTCCCATGAAAAAAAAAATTGCAAAAGCGAAGGTGAAGTGCTCTCACGTCGTCTAACTAGCCACCGCCATCAAAGAGATCCTAAATGCTTCAGATTTTCTATAGACTTTGGTACAATGGTGTCAACTCCAAGCCACAGCAATGCGTTGCTCTGAGTGGTGAAAACGAATCTCGAAGGATATGCTTCAGCTGACTTCGCGTACCGGCAATCGCCTTTTTGCAGTCCGAACTGCACCAAAAGTGCCGATTGCCGAAGTCGAAACAGGCTGCACTTGCACTCTGAATAAGTCCGCCTCATGGCGGTAGGCAATCTCGGAGGCCTGCGTTCACGCCTCTCCCTGCGGCAAACACTTGCACGTTTGCGGCACCAGATGTCACTCTATCCGCACGTGTCATCACGTTTTGGCGACCAAAAGTCATGGCGGGTGCCTCCTCGAGGCCGGCGCGCGTGCGCAGACTACAGAAGAAAATGTGTCATTAACGCTATGTTCTGTACGGCCGCAGTTTCCTATGCTGACCTCATAATATCGTTCCGATAGGTGGCACCATGCGTGAAAGAAGGTGACGAAGAGAGAGAGAGAGAGAGAGAAAAGACTTTATTCACAGGATCCTGCGTGGGTTAGGTGCCGGCCTCTCAGGGCGCGGTCTACTCTTATTATGGTAGAATGAATGGAAGGTGACGAATACATATAAATTTTACTGTAAGCTATAAACAGTAAGCTTAAAGCTTAAACAGTAAGCATAAACAGTAAGCTATAACCTTTTCGCTTTGTAATAGGTGGGCCTTTAAAACTTTCACTCCTTGTTCAGTTCATATGTATTGACTGCCTGGCACGCAATATATATACGTTAGAGAGACCCCCTCTACTACGACAATCATATGTTATTTTTTTTTTCAGATACGTTTAAACAAATGTGTGTGACTCTGTGGTTAAACACCTGCTTTCCACGCAGATGGGCGAGAGTTCGAACGTCACTCGGGTACGAAATTGTTTTTAGTTTATTCAATTCATCGACATATTCTTGATGTTTTAGTGACGGATTTGTCAAAGATGATCTTGCACTCACAACCAACGACGTCGACATCGACGTCGGAATTTTTCGAAACGGCGTACGGTACGGCGTAAGAAGAAAAGTTCCGGAGGAGCTGACACGCTGCAAATACGCACAAAAACTACGACGCTGTGGAACGTTCTCGAATATTTAGAAATAACTAAACTACAAACGCAAACAAGCTTTCGAAAACGCATGTAGAGACGTCCATCCGCTGGAGTGACCACTAAAAGCTCACGGCACACCACTGGTCCTTTCTCCGAACAGAAAAGCGAAGAGTGCGACCGTAATTTCCAATAAGAAATTCAATACTCACAAAAAGGAGGCAACAAATACAGCAAAAAAAAGGGTGTTCTTCGAACAGATTGAAGTGAGACGCAAATAGGAAAGCGAAGCACTGTGGTGCAAGAGCCGCAGCGAAAAGTCACAACAAATTTCAAACACGAAAGAAGGCGATACTCGGTAAGGACTGACATACGCCGAAGTCGATTTGAGGAAGAACACTTCTAGTGAAAGCGTGATCTTTGTGTGGACGCCGGTCTTCGTCGGATATAGTATGGACGCCGGTCTTCGTCGTCTTGGTTCCTCTCGAGAAGAGCCTGCCGGTCTCTCGTTGCTTCGTCCGTGAAGCGAAAAGAAACCGAAGAAAGAAAGTAAGAAAACAGTGGCCCTGCAAAAAGAAAAAAGAGGGCTTCGTGACTGCGGACCGTCCATCGCGACCGAAGCCCGTTCGCCTTCTTGCCTGCCCGGGCAACAGGCGCGCAGTCATGCCTCGGCTTCCCAACCGACGTCGTCCTTTTGTCGCATTGCGCACGTGACTGGGTGCGTCCGTACTGTGGCTGCCGAGCTCGCTATTTCGCATTCCGCAATATCGAAGACGAGGGACGAACGAAGCGAAGCTCTATAGCCGGTGCACCTACAATGTGGGGTGCGGGAAATGCCAGAGAGAGAGAGAGAGTGGGAGTGAGAGAGAGGGGGGGGGGCAAAGAAAACGCTGTGACTTGTCACGCGACCTAGCCCCCGCGAGAGACAGGTTAGTTGCGTTCCAGGGTGGTTGTAAATACAAAAAATATGAAAAGACGCAAAAACGGAGCGCCCCTGACAGGTGGTAAACAAGGGTCTAAAAATGTGAGACAGCAAAATTGTGCCCGACGCTGTGGTGTAGCAGTTACGGGGCCCAACTGCTGACCGGAAGGTCACAGGTTCGACCGCCACGATTTGATGTCGCGCGGAATGCTAAAGGGCTTCGTACAGCCCGACATCAGTGCACGTTAAAAGACACTCCGAATTTCCCGAGCCCTCCGCTATACGGCGTGCCCCAGAGTCGCATCGTGGCTTCTGCAAGTAAGTCCCCCGGTAATATTATTACCTTTAATAATATTAAGCTTTAAAAGTGTGATCATTGATCTGCTTACGAATATTTAGAACAAATTTCGCAAGCTTTAGAGCCCTATAGGCACTCCACTATAAGAAAGCCATAAGCTGTGTACCGCAAATCCCGTGTGTGTAGAAAAAGTGGTTAACGATTTGTAGTACTTGGTACTCTACTATGGGAAGGCATAAAGCCGTCCCGTCGGCCTCAAGATCAGCGCTCTCAAATCTCGTAACGGCCTCATATCCTATGTGCCTTTACAAACACAAACCAACACGGAACGTTTCTTCATGTTGAAAAGACAAGGCATGCAAACTGGCACAAGAAAAAAACACTACGAAGGCCATCAAAATCCTTTTTTGTACCCCTGTTCACACTCCCCCCCCCCTTTTTTTAACATAGATACGAGCCAACTAACTGGGCATTTTGTTATTTTTATTAAAAAGGGTTGTAAATAGGGCAAGTGTTGTTTAGGTGCATCTTCCTCGTGTGATTGTGGCTTGGTGCTTCCTAGTATGCGCGTGTTAACTTACCGCCACTAGCCCCCAATTTCTGCGCTCGATATGATATCGCGCAAGGGTCTTGTGCGATGTGAACTTGTTCGTAATATTAAGCTGAAAGTGCTTGGAGCGCTGTCATAGACAGTTTGACTTTCGCCTTATCGAGGTAGCGATGGTAATGGGATTATAGTTACCGTGCCAGACGTTTACACTGCGGACGGCCTATTTTAGTACGGCGGAATCGCAATTACGTAGCCAAGCTGTGACTGCGGCATCATCTTGCGCCGGAAGAGTGGGTTAAAACATGGAAAGCAAAAAAGTAGAACGCTCTTTTAGTTGCATATCATTCCTGTGGATAATATTATAAGCAAACAAATATGAACCGCGCACTACAAGCGAAAACTTGGGTTGAAGATTTGTTTTGAGTGATGTCGTTAGAACAAGGAATTTTCTAAATCTTTCGAAATAGAATCAATCTCAAAAACACCGTGAAGCCCCCCCGCAATACTCGGTCGTCCAAGCTGCTGGAAGGCAAACGAAGTCTTTCAAGCCGTTTTCTAGCTGCTCACAAAGTGGAATCCTTCATTAGCAACACCAACGTCGGTTTGAGGCGGGCGTCCGAAACCACTGCCGCGGTTCACGAGCACGTTAATTGCCCAAACGCAGTAGCACTGAATCTTAATAGCGTGCGTACCCAACGGATTGTTTAGCCCACCGCGCATGCCCATTTAAACCCTGCTTCTCAGGCAAGCGTGCTATTACGGTAATCTCGTGAAACAATAGGTGCACATGTTTAATGTTGTCCGTGTTCGTGTGGAGTGGTTGCAACTTCGAAATTGTTGTGACGCGATGACTTGCCATACTATGTAGCCCCACGAGAAATATTGGTTGGTTGTAGCTGAGAACAGATGTATATACACAATAAGAGTGACAATGAAATAGGGCTAATCGACGAAAAGTTAACAAAAAATATCAGTGTATGAAGCGAAAAAATTACGTTCATTCGTATGGTTTTTAATTTCTGCATAAAGCAAAAAAAGAAGCTACAGGGCGGTTACGAGTGAAAATCATCGCAACCGACAGGAGAGGGTAGAAAAGGGGACACAGCGCTGAACATCCACCAGTTTATTTCTTGGAAAGCCTTCGCTTTTTTGCAGCTACACACTATTACAGCGGAAATGCGTAAAACAAAATGATGTCGATGGAATTCATCACGTAGAAAAACCTAAATAGAAAAAAGCACTGTCCTTATCAGCCTCTTCTGCCCGTCTGAGTTTTAGTGCGCTTCAACAAAATTTTCAATTATGAACGTAATCCATCTGGCCCAACTTGCCACCTAAATAAATCTTTACGTTATCAGTGAGCGTGACAGATGGGGTACTGGCACAATCATACTTTAAAGAACAAAATCTTGCCTGCCTCTATGATTTCATGTGTGGCGCGATTCTCGCATTTGGCGATAATCAGAAAAGATTGTTCTACGAGCACGCGTGCTACAGTGAGTGGACAGTCACCCCTGCGTTGATGGATTAACGTTGTACAGATACTATTTCAGCCTTTCCTTTAAACTACTCGACTCACCAGGTATAGCATTTCCCACTTGACAACGGCACCTGATAAAATACGTTGTACACACAATCTCTAAATTTATTTGCATGGTTTTGAGTACACATACGATTGGGGTCTGGACGCTGCAGGACAGGCATTTTACACAAACTGCTCAATTTTTTTTTGGGGGGGGGGGGGGGGGGGCGCCGAGAAAACCACTTTCATCACATTCACTCACTCAGACTTTTTTTTTTTCGCAATGTGCGTAATCTGACGAATATTTGGTATTACAGCGAAATTCTGCCTCTATATGGCGGGTTGGTCTACGTTAGTGTTTCCCCTTGACTCATGTTTGATGTGTGATCTCATCACAGTCTTTCACCAAGATTGTGATGTATCAAGGTGCGCCTAAGGCTATCATGTCGAGATGAATACCTGTGAACAACTAAGCCCCTTGGCCGCGTACTCCTGTTCCCAGTAAAAAAAAAAAAGAAACTAGTGAGTTTTCGGTCGTCACCGGTAATAGAACCTCGTACCCCGCATCGCAAGCGGACACTCAGCCACTGCAGCTGCTGCTGCGGTTAAGCATCCGTTTCCAATGTTCAAACGACTAGGATATGAGAACAAGTATACAGCATATGCATTGTATAAATACATTCGCAGTGTTACGCTTTCTACCCACAACAGTTGCATATCAGATGCACAGATAGCATCTCTGCAATGCAGGCATAAAAATAACTTTCTGCACACTGCACAGATTACACGCACTGAACGACCTGAAGAGGTTTCGAATGCTTTTACGCCCTTTCCCCTTCCCGCACCCACGGGGTTAACCAGCAGACGCCTATGAGTGAGTGCGCTCATTTTGCGGTGTCGTTTCGTATACCACACAGAGCGCAAAAAAGCTACCGAGTACATATAAGAGCGGATATATGAACTGTTGATCGCAGACAAAGCTTACAGAGAGCGCAACTATTAAGAAACAGTGCCCCGCGGCGGTGGTCTAGTGGCTAAGGTACTCGGCTGCTGACCCGCAGGGCGCGGGTTCGAATCCCGGCTGCGGCGGCTGCATTTCCGATGGAGGCGGAAATGTTGTAGGCCCGTGTGCTCAGATTTGGGTGCGCGTTAAAAAAACCCAGGTGGTCTAAATTTCCGGAGCCCTCCACTACGGCGTCTCTCATAATCATATAGTCGTTTTGAGACGTTAAACCCCACATATCAATCAATTATTAAGAAACAGAACGGCAAGCTAGGTGCTCGGCAGAGATCACCATAAATAAATAGCGCAAACAAACATTGCATTCAACGGGTGTGTTTTCAAATGGTAAAATAGAAATAACTAGCTGAGTGCGTGAGAAATAATAAACATAACGAAGCACAAACTGACGAGTATACAAAAATAACAGTTTTAGATTAACCTAAAGTATGTATTCTGTAAAAACTGTTTCCCTTAGGAAACCTCAAAAAAAGCCATGTGGTTGTGCTAGGAGCCATTTTATTTCGGAGTGCACTAGAGCATTGGAACACACTGCCACTAGCATCAGTAAAATTTTAACCATCATACTGCGCACCACTGCACGTGCAACAGTACATATTTTGTTTCAGTGAAATTACCGTATCTTTTTTTTTTCTTCAAAGCAAGAGTCGGCAACACACAGCCCGTGGACCTCTCATCAGAGGCCTGTCTTACTCATGACTCTCTTCACGTAATGCAGGGTATACGCTCTCATGGCTCGTGGGTTACGCTATATTATAATAGTAGCCATACCAGTATACCCAAAAAAGCCCCTCCATCCCTCTTGTTGCATCAACATGTTTGGAGGCGTTATAGTTGCAAAGCAAGAAAATATACCTACAGGTGGCCTTTGCGTGACTTAGTTACTCTGCCTGACGTCCGATTTTGACGTAGTCTGCTATGTTAGGCCAAGGCCTGAGGTTCATTTACCGACAAATGGTGGATAACATTGTGTTATAAGCGAGGCAGTGACAGAGAATACGATATTTAAAGTGATAATGCTGGACTATGGTGAAAAAAAAAGTAACGTTAGCTATATATTCTTTTCGTATACCCAAAGTAAGCAATGACTTGGTTTCGGACAAATGCTTTTTTTTTTTAGAACACATAAGTTATCTGGATAGTAGCCTTAAAGGAATCTGCAAAATGCAAACATCCTACGAAGAATTCTTTGTGAACGAGAAGTGTTTGTTTGTGATGCGCATTCATGTGCATGCACTTATGTATGAAGTGGTAAGACATTTCCTATGAGCTGCGAGCTTCTGTTCATTGTGAAACAAATTGGAAAGAAATTTGTTGATGTACTTGGGGCCAATACTTGGGCCTTTGATGCACTTGAAGTTTATGTACTTGGGATCATTTCCACGTTGTTGTTTTTTGTATTACTTAAAGATTGGATTATTTGTTTTAGGGGAACACTTTTTCGTCAGAGGGTAAAAGAAAATGAAATACTTCTGATATCAAAATAAACAACTCAGTTCGAGAAAGATGTTTTATGAGTTTAACACGAACTTCATGGCAGTGCCTAGTTTGTTGCTGCTTCATTAGATTGTTTCTCCGAGAAATTTAGTTCGTAATTCACAATCTACAAAATAAATCAAGCCGGTGCCTCAAACTGTTCTGAACCGTCCGACATGCCACTTGCCAAAAGCCGCTCCCGGAGTCAATACATTGCGGTGGCAGCACGTATACATTAAGCCATCAATAGAGGGTGCGTCCAGTAGTGTTCCTCGAAATTCGTCTGTTTGTTCTCTTCTTTCGTGTCGTCTGCTTCTTGCGTGGATCTCTATTGAGTCGTCGTCCACGATTGACAGGACCGCGTTGAGTGAAGCGTGCCGTGCGCACTGCGACAGCCTCTTCGAAAATTCTGTACGGTGTCTCGTCTTCGGACTCCCGCGACATCTTTATTTTACTTCGTTTTCTTTTTGCTCAAACGGACAGGCATCGACATTGCGAAAGACACAGCCACCTCCGCCTTCTCCCCCACCTTTCTCTTTCCTTCACTTTGTTCTCGTCTCCAGCCTCTGGAGAGGGAGAGAGAATGGTGTTCACCTGTGTATGCGCGCGTGTACTGCTGCACGCAACGGCTATGCAGTCATGATGCAAAGAGCACAGAGTGAGCCGAGCCCAGCGTGGTGTGTTGCGTCCGAAACGTACCCCCTTTCCCGCCAGCCCACCACCAGGGGCGCTCCGCTCGCCACTCGTGTGTCTTTGAGCTCTTTTGCGAAACTGGAAGCCGCCTGTGGAAATGTAATGCATGCGCCGCGCAGCCCAGTTACACTTGAAGGTGCACGCGCACGCGCAGTGGGGGGTGCTCCGCGGCAGGCGCCTGCGCCTACACTTGTCACCGGAGGGCGCTGCGGGAGAGACACCGAGGAACGGCTCTTTTGCAACACAAAAGGGTGATCTCGCGGAGCGAAGGATCACGGGATGGACATGGGCGAATGGTTGTGTCTCTTCGAGCACAAAAAAAAAGAAGCGCCTTTCTCGTCGTTATGGTTGTTGTAGTTCTCGTTTTTTTTTTTGCTTGGTTACTTCTTTTGTTTCAGCTATAGGTCATCCTGGCAGCATTGTTAATCGCCATTCTTTTCATTTTTCATATTTGGAGGTGTTACTTTCTAATGTAGCTTCTTCCTTGGTAGTAGTCTTTCCGCTGAGATGCTTCTCGATATTACTGCACGCCTCGCTGTTCTGTTTTCATGGCTACAGCCTACATTCGCAGCGATATAAGCGGCACAAACATATGACTTTTTACGTCTCTTACATGTCCTTTCTTCGCATTGCGCATTCAGATGTTATACGCTTCCGTTTTATTGCGGCTTGTTCGCCAGTGCTACTTATTTGCTCTGTGTAAAGTAAAATGGATTATAATTATTCTTCAGGAAGGACTGGTTTCTTTAATGAGATTTGTGTATGCTTTCCTGGCATTTGCGAGTAATGTGTTCTTCCGGATTAAGATGACCACAAGGGGAGTATATATCACAGTGCACGACAGATACAAAACACACATTGAGTGCTAGACAAAAAATGATGTACTTCAATCCGACTAGCACCTCGAACAAAGTTCAAAAGTGTTTTTGTTATGTGAAATGCACGTTCTTGAGTTATTCTTTCAAATATCCCTCGGTAAAAACGCAGCCCATTCATACAAAAACAGCAAGAACTAGACAAACTTCTTCACTGAGTGTCCTGTGAAAGAAAATATACGAGGTGTAAATAGAGAAACTCGTTCGAAAGGCGTAGCGGCTATGGGAAGTACAGTGTGTCAAGGCCACAATCGCGCAATCTGTGGCGGCTGACGGCGCGGCTTAGAAGTGTCAGGTACGCTGACAGTGATTGGAGACGCGTTTGCACCTACTCAAACACACCCAGCTTTAAATACGTGAGCCGTTAATACGCATCAGCCCTCGCTGTGTTGACGTGAGAGATTATTGCAAAGGTTTGGTATGCACACCTACAGATAAAAGGGTTGGTTTGGTTTGTGGGGTTTAACGTCCCAAAACTACCATACGATTATGAGAGACGCCGTAGTGGAGGGCTCCGGAAATTTTGACCACCTGGGGTTTTTTAACGTGCACCCAAATCTGAGTACACGGGCCTACAACATTTCCGCCTCCATCGGAAATGCAGCCGCCAGATAAAAGGGTATACACGCTGAAGCGAACATATCAAATAGCAGGAGCAAAAAGCGCTATTTTGTTGTGCTTAAGAAAAATGGGCTGAATATTGAGTACAGTTCTTTTTCCTGCTCAGCACTTCTAGCTGCACAAATGACTCTTCATTGTAACATATTTTCTAGAAACATATTTTTATATTGCCTGAAAGCTTTTCACGTGAACGTTTTCCATATTCTTTGCCTTGTTTGGCATTGCGGGGAGTGCCAATAAACCTTCGCCTGTATTCTTCGCTTTTATAGGGATCCATCTACCATTAATGAAATCAAATGCGTGTGCCTGTGCATCAACCAGCCTGCGTGTCAAGTGCGTTGCAACAAACATCATTTTGCTCATTCTTAGTGTGCGAGCTCGAGTGAGAAGTTTTTTTTTTCAGTCTGCACCTGAGCACAGGCTGAGTGAAAGTTTAGTCCGCATCAGTTGGCACGTGCGTGACATTCTGAGGGTATGTTTAAGCATGACTGTGAGTATGACTGGTCCGAGACGGCAGTGTGCGATGCATGGTCCTGGACTATGCTGCTCTGCGTGCGACCTTTGGGATACATCTATTTGAATCAGTTGGGCTGTTTTAGTTAGGTAGAAGTATTGTCTGCTTCTAAACTGATCGTGATTAGTTCGTTAGAGTGCGCATGCAATACTCATGCATGCACGTGGTCAAAGTCCGATCATTGCTTGGACATAGGACACATGCGCTAAGCGTACAATTGATCGCTCTCGGCGTGGTTGTCTGCTTTAGTTCCAAATTTCGATATAAACCGATCGTATGGCCCGACGGCGGGTAAGGTGTGCTGCTTTATTCAGTGTATCGGATGACGTGGGTTCGCTTACTGCCTGCAGTGACGTCATTAGTATGTGGTAGAAGTGCTAGCACCACCCATGCTGTTTGATTCATGCATTCGTTAAGGAACGAGGTTATCGAAATTAGTATGCGTTTACTTCACTTCATACATGGCATGCGTCGCCACGATGTCGTGGTGTTGGCACATAAAACCCTATGATTAGATTTTATAGTGTCTTCAGATCAACGCTGCTGGATCCCCTGTGCGTTACAACAACTTTGTTCGGTGTTTCAAACCGCAGCTGTCTAGTGGCCGTGCTTGTACACTGTCAGCTTGATATAGCATCGAGAGAAAAACAAAACTAGTTAAGCGCCCCTCCTTCTGAAGCAAGACGCTGCCACCCCACTCTTAAACAGGCTCTCGGGGAGGGGGGGCGGACGATTGTCACCCCTCGCTATGTCCTTCCCACACACCTTCAGCCCGGCACAGATTTCTAGATAGATGATAACACACTCTATCTACCACATACACTCGATATGCGGAGGCCCGAGGATGGACAGCACGAAAATTGCGAGTGCGTGCGTTCGGATGCAAAGCGTTCCGCGTTAGACGTGGCCTGTCGATTGACGACCGAGAGGGCTGCCGAGCCGTCGCAGCATGCGTTCGCTTGCGTCCTCCCGGTGACGCAGCGGGCGTTCGCGTGCTCATCGACGGGGACAGGTCACTCGACGTGTGGGTGCGGCGCCCGCCAAGGGGTGCGACGGTCCCTTCTACGAGGACTTCGTTTCGCTTCGCCGAAACGTCGTCTTGTATGGCTCATTTCTTTCTTGCCTGTTGCGTGCCGCGTTAGCCGTCTTTCTTTCGTTTCTCTCTCCCTATACATATCGGGGCCTGTCAGTTCTGTGCAGTGAGGCGGAAGCCAATGTCTCTTGACTGCGGCGTCCTCCATTTGGTGGAAAGAGAGAAGCGTGAATTGAACATCTTGAAAACAGCGTGAAAAAAAAACGGCGCGGATAAAACAAATATATGGGACGCACCACAATGCCTTCTTGTTTTGTCTGTGTCGATTTTCGCACTGTTTTTAAGATGTTCAAAAACAATTACCAACTAGCCCAGCTATCAATTCTTCGGCATAGATTGCGTTGGGAGACGCGGAAGAAGGGAGTAGGGAGGTGAGGCGCAGTGACGGACGACGCTTTTCAATCATTATGCGCCCACTTGGGTTTTCATGCGCTCTCATTTACATGTCAGATGTATACGAGACAGCTTGTTGTTGCTGCTGTCGGGTCGCGCCTTGTGGTTGTAATTGTCGCCTCGTTCGGAGACTCATTTGTTTCTTTCCGGTATGCTTTTGGTCTTGAGTGCAGCGATTAGTGTTTTATTTTACTTTTTCCATCATGGGGTATCCCTAAAGTATAAGCCTTCAATTACACCTTGGTTTCGATCATGGTTGATTGGACAATTGAGCTACACACGGCGGGTGGTTTCTTCCAACCATGGAGACACGGGGAGATTGAGGCGATAGACATTTGCTAATCATTGTGGTTTATCTGCGTCGGGCCACGGCCGCGAAAGTTCACGATCCAGCGCAGCCGTGGTTTGACATGGACCATTGCTGCACTTGGCACGCTAACACTGGATCGCGAGGAACATTGAACACGTATGCAGGCAGTTACTACCCTTTACCAGTGTAACAATGAACTTGACCAATACCAAAGTCGTCTTCGATAGATAGATAGATAGATAGATAGATAGATAGATAGATAGATAGATAGATAGATAGATAGATAGATAGATAGATAGATAGATAGATAGATAGATAGATAGATAGATAGATAGATCGATAGATAGATAGATAGATAGATAGATAGATAGATAGATAGATAGATAGATTCAAGGCTGCAAGACACGAGTTGCATATGGCACTGCACATCTACGTCTATAAATGCGACAAGCACTTGTCGATTTCGCATCTGTTTCTGAAGTTTTGCACTCCGAAATGCACGAGGTGGTTTACACAGAATAACTCTAAACTGGAACAGCAACATATTTGATGTCACTTCGAGTAAATGTACTGCATTAATATCTAAAGCCAACCGAGTGCGGACAGAGCCTCAAAACCAGGCAGCCGTCAGTTATGAGCTAATCCGTGTGTAGTCTATTTAGCGGCGCCGCTTTGTTTGCCACCTAACTTGCGCTAACCACATGACACTTCGCACGGCAGCTGCTTCTGTAGAGTCTCGTCTATTCTCGGAAAAAGGCGTTAACCGCCACTCGAGAAGCGTGAGGCACGTGTGTACATACAAGGCAGAGTTATGAATCTGCCGCGATAGCATCGGCTTCACCGGTTGTTGCTCAAGAGAGAGAAAGAGAGGAGAAAAAAATTATACACACGCAGTGGACAGAGCGTTAAAGCTAATCCACGTGTCGACGTACCGCCCCATTTCCCTTTCCCACCTCTTCTTGCGTCTTGATTTTCACTCAAGGAAGGCCCCGTATCAGTAGGCGGGGCCTAGCCAAGGGATTATATGTGTATGCATGCACTCCCACATCTGTTCGCAGCTTGTTACCGCAATGTTGGCACGCGTCCAGTTACGTGTCTTGCGATGTTTAGCGTATCGAAATAGGCTCCGTTATTTTGAGCGCTGCAGCGAAACACCGCTGAGCCTAGGGCTGTGATGTTTAAAAAAGTTTCGGTTTCAAGTTTTTATGACGATAAGGTTCTATATGACACAAGATATCTATTTGAAAGTAAACATTCGAAAGAAGTCTGTCTGGTTGGGTATGAAACTGGGAGATCATTTAGATTCCAACCAAAAGTTTTGAAGAAACCCGACGTTTCGGAACCGACTTGGTTCCTTCGAGAGAGAGAGAGAGAGAGGGGGGGTTCATTAGCCAACCTGCGAGTGCTTTGAAGACGACGCTGCTACGTAGCCTCCGCAGTCACCCCTGAGGAAAGAACCAAGTCAATTCCGAAACGTCGGGTTTCTTCAAAACTTTTGGTTACAGTCTAAATCATCTCCCAAGACGTTCATTTACGTTTTCTACAACTGCGTTAGGAAGCCGGCAACATCGGCACGTTCCGTAAACCTTTCCCTATCTGCTCCGCTCTCCCTCGGGGCGCTTAGAGAGCCTCCCAAACCGGTTGCAGAAACCGTACTCAGCGACAAATTATCTTGGCATTGCATGAAGTGTAAGCTATGCAGGAGGGGCTTCCGCACAGTCGTGTTGCTCCGCATACGTCATCCTGAGGTGGCTTCCAGTTTCGTTCGCTCACAACGTTAACGCGTTTAGAAACACACACACACACACACACACACACACACACACACACACACACACACACACACACACACACACACACACACACACACGCACGCGCACGCGCACGCACGCGCGCACGCACGCGCACATACACGCACACACACACACATACACACACACACACATACACACACACTGTGTATACATACACACACATACACACACACTGTGTTTAGGAAAAAGAAACATTTCGATCGTTCGGTCTTCATTTTAGTGTTCTATAACGAGTAAGCTTTTCTTGAATAAGAAAAGAGCGCATTTGCAGTCACACGCTGATTTCGTGGACTCCTTGTTTCTTCGGAAAATGAGTGGTAGCCACAGATGGTGCTAAGAAATGAAAAAGAGAGGGAAGCTTTCTGGTGAGGTGACCAATAACTGCATTTCACCAACTTTCCGAAAGTGTCTCAGTGTCGTGATATATAAAGCATCACTCATTTCAAAGGCGTACAAAAATATTCAGATGAATTAAGGCACTCGCTTCGGTTCTGTAGTTTACAATAGTGGCGCCACCGTAGTCTTTTCTGGGTTGTTCGAATGACCGTGACCCCCCCCCCCCCCCCCCACCAAATGGCCTGGGGAGGCTGAGACTTCAGCCTTTGTACTCCCGTGCGGGGACCAACACGCCTACGGTTTTTCTTTTCCTCTTCTAAAAAGTTGTACAGCGCCTTTCCTTCCTTCTTTCATTCTTTCTTTCTTTTTTCTTTCTTTCTTTCTTTATCGTACTACTAACACAACCAGAACAGGTCGATTCGATTCGCCGTGCACTTGCGGAACTGGTTCTTGGCGGTACAGTCTGGGTGCCTTCGTCACGTGGAGAATGATTCAGCAAGTGCAGCTGTAACAAGACGCGGAAACGAATCCGGGAGTGCACACGTCGTGCAAGCCTCATGCTACTGGAAGGTCGCGGGGTCCGATCCTGGCCGTGGCGGTCAGTTTCATGGAGACGAAATGCCAGAGGGACGAGTACTGTGCGATATGAGCGCACGTGTAAGAACACCAGGTGGCCCAAGTTTCAGCAGCCCTCCGCGACAGCATTTCTCGTTATCACGTCGTGCTTTTGAGGTGTAAAACACCATACATTAGTATTCCTTCCGCGCGTATTGCTCAGGAGACAAGTGTGATATCACTCCTTCAGTTCAACAAAAATTTTAATACCAAACACGTGTGCACCGATAGCCATCGCCAGAAGTGCGACTCAATTCAAAACTTACGCATTCGTTGCATTTTAATTAGTCTCGGGTGCTCCTCTCGACTTAGTGTATTAGGAATTCTTTTGTGCAATTCTCGCAAGTTGGCGGGTAAAAGCTGTGAGCGTCAGGCCTCGTTATTCACGTCCTATCCAGCCTTCAAGCAGCAGTTTAAAGGACCACTGAGACCAAATTCAGAAACTCAAAATGACGTGTTGTTTGATAATCTTGCATGCAGGGTACTTCTGACCAATTACTAGAGAGCGTTGAGATATTTTAATTTGGTTTTGAAATAAGATTGCGTGCCCGTCTGAGAATTCAAATGAATTCGACATTTTCTGTGGTTCGACGTATACACATGGCCCCCCACGTTACTTTGGAGAGGTCAAACAGCTATTGTCAGTGTCAGAGAATATTTGTGGGGTGCGCACCTGGCGAGGACCATTGTTTGTCATCCCCTGTTGCTTTTTTTAGTTGCCCTCAAGGTGGTTTTTACTGCTAGTGCTAGGAATGCTTTTCTTTTTTTTTTTTTGCTGACATGGTCACGCTGAAAGCACCCGCATCGTTTCACCCTTCCCCACCCCCGGGTCCACCTATTTGAAAACGGCGCGTTCTGCGTCACCGAAAATTGAGTGCGCGTGGTCTCTGGCGCTGCCCCGCTGTGTGGTGCCAAATTATTATGGCATTTAGCTTGGTGATTCGAACGAAGGCAAAGTCTTTCCAAATAAACAAGGCTAACATTAATTCAATCGTAAATTTAATCGTAAATGCGTTAAAGCATTTACAATGGAATTTCTAAGTTACCAGACACAAAGCTAGAAATATCAGTAAAGAAATGTCAAACAAACTAAACTTTCGCTGTCCGGGGGTCCTTTAAATGTAGTTTCTGACATCACTGTGATCAAGTTGAAATGATTTGTAGCATTGCAAAAACGAAACGAAAGAAAAAAATGCCGAACTGAAGCTGTTTCTTCATGGGCTACTCGCAAATACAACCATTTATTCTATATTGCAGTTTAAAAGTGATTGCTTTGCGTTCAGTTCCGCCACTTTATGTAAAATGAAACAAACTTTGGTGTCCTTGTCTATTTCAGCCGACGTTATTTGCGCTACAGTTCATATAGTGTCATTTTTTCCCCTCTGTTTTTAACATAACCCTCCATAAACTTGTTTTACATGTTTTTTTTCTTTCTAATGGCAGGGCAATTGTTGAGATAGTATACGCTGTATTTCATCTTGCTTTGCAATACGCAGCTACATTTTGCATTATTATGTTGTTATCCTAAAGTAATACTGCAACGGACACCCTTGAAATGCGAGAAACACAGTAAGAACTCCTCAACTCTGCGAGCATTTGACAATGTTCGTAGACCCTCGCGCAAATGGCGTATGGGGAGAAAAATGCCTAGAGGAGAATCAACGGACGACGCGGTGCTTTCACGTGGCAAGTGCGGACACTTACAACACCTGACATGGCTGCAGAGGGCTTTGGTTACCCTTTCTCAACATCGAGCGGCAATATCCAGCATACGGGCCCAGTGTCACAGTGCGCAAACAGGTTCTCAGCAACACTATACTGTCACTCTAATCGAGTGGAATATAACAGTCTGAAAATGCAGGGTGACCAGATGTGTCACAATCGGCAGGCAAGTCAGCCTCGCTTCAATACCGTTGATTTTCTTTTTTTTTCACGCTATAAGTAGAGGTGGGAGAAAAAGAAAACATGACGTGCAGCCGTGAAAATCCGAAAAAAAGCGTGCTAGGTTCAAACGTTTTAGTACATATTGTCCTTTCTGGGCACCATTCAGCAATCAGCTGTACGATGTCACCAAGTCATTGTGGTCAAATATTGAGTGGTTTAGTGTCATTGTTAAGACAAGCTTATAAGTCAATATCCCCTGAGCGTTCCCCAATTTCATTCACGTGTCCCTTACCTTAACGCATCTTTCGTAGGAAGACTGCAAAAACATCCTCGCAAAACTGCCTACACTACTGAATGATTTGTTTCACGAGCTTAACGCACATAATAAATGAATTAAATCGTAGCATTGTATACTCACGTTGTCGAAAGCATTCCAGATGAGGCTCCTCCAACTGCCGATAGACAACAGAATTTCTTCACCACGTTACAGCTTGAAGCAATTTGTTTTCGCGAGTGAACAAGCACGATTGATGGTGCGTTTTTACCCCTTTCCTCTTGGTGAGAGGTTTGCGGGTTCGAATCCTGGCTGCGGCGGCTGCATTTCCGATGGAGGCGGAAATGTTGTAGGCCCGTGTGCTCAGATTTGGGTGCACGTTAAAGAACCCCAGGTGGTCGAAATTTCCGGAGCCCTCCACTACGGCGTCTCTCATGATCATATGGTGGATTTGGGACGTTAAACCCCACATATCAATCGATCTCTTAGTGAAAGGTTTTCAAGACACCAAGTGCGTGAGCAGGTGACACTAAATTAGATAATGCAGCCGCTGTTTAATTCGTAGAAAGAGGAATGGCAGCCGCATTTGGCGTGTATCCTCGTAACATTATGACGTGTATCGACGCGACAGCTGCGGACAAAAGTGGGTCAATGCAGCGGACAATGAAGAGGCGCTCGATGCTCTCAAATTGTACTGAGGCTGCTTCTTTGTCAACGCCGCAGTATACGAGATTGCCTTAGAAATTTGTACTCATGTATCCTTGATTTCGTGCGTAATTGTAATCTATTTCAACGTGGAACGCGTTGCCGCGTAATGGCAGCAGCATGTGGCGTCGTAACATTTGTCAAAACGAGTCTTACAACACAGTTTCACGCCCTCCCATCATCCACCGGACCACCATAAGTTGGTTTTCTTGGCGCGTTACGTGCAGTGCGGATTGTTTCTGGCCTTGCAATAAACGGTTCCGCCTCCTCCTCCCAATATAATCCTTTTTTTTTTCTCCCAAGAATTATTCCGCTGCCAAGGCTTTTCAAGAAACCCATCGCGAAAATTCCACAATACCTGCATAGAGAAAAATGCAGCGCATAAAGGGTGGTGGTGGTAATGGTTAGAAGAGGAATGAGGCACCTGCCCAGTATATAGGGAGCACGGCGCAGTGCCTGCCATAAAGAGTACACACAACAGAGGGAATACACAGGACAGGTCGTCTTGATAAGCTGTATTTGACACCATTAAGCTACACCACTCGTCCAGTTTTGCACTTACCTAGAAAGCTACTGCCCCCCCCCCCTCTCATCTCTTCTTTCAACCTTAACGGAAGCCACTAACACCTTTTGAGAGAACTTTGATAACGTTCCCCAACCCGTTCATTCCCACGTATAGGATAGCAAACCGGTTGAGTGGACTAGCTAGCCTCTATTCTTTTTTTTTTCTCTTCTTCGCTTAGGCACGTGTCTGTATCGAGTGCCACGTCACCACTACATTCTTTTCTCACAATGGAGCCTCCTTGCACCTTTCTCTCTCTCACACACACAATAGAGCCCCTCTGTGGAATACCAAAATACCCAGGGGCAAACTGTCAGTGTTCTGCGCTCCAGACGTGCTCGTACGGAATTTCATGCTGCCAGAGCGCTCTTCATTTCCGTTGTAGGACAGTCGGCAAGATGAGTTTACCCGTACTATCCGAATCAGACCTGGCGCCTTATCTGGATAACTGTGGTGATATGTTCCCCGTTTCTCCCGATGACATTGCCGACGTTAATGTTTTTTGGAACGACCTCCTAGAGTTGGAGCTGAAGCCTCAGACCCCGCGACAGCTGTCTGACTGCTCCGACCCGCCGTGCTTGCTTACGCCGCCGCCATCCGACCCGCCGTCCGAGTTGCAGACATCGGACTCGCCGTCCAACCAGCAGTCGCAGTCATCTGACTCGCTGTCTGGGCCGCAGCGGCTACTATCGCAACCACTGTCCGAGTGCCCGAAAGCAACTGATGCCGTGTTCTCGACTTCGCACTCGAAAACACCGACTCCGCTTCTCGACAGTGTCGCGACAACGTGCGATGGGTGCTCCCACCACGGCAACCATGTTGCCTACCTCCGTACTTTGGAGCACACGGCCGGTAAGCCAGAGCTTTTTTCTCACGTTTGTTTCGCGTTATGCTTATCGCCCAACACAATTGATGTCGCATGTATCCCTCGCTTTGCCGTGTCTTTCAACGCATAGCGCATGAACAAACGTAAGGCTTGAGTAAGAAAACAATATTTTCCATATGGCACGCCCAGAGAGGCAATGGACAATGATGCCAGGTCCAATAATTGTCGTCTCTTGTGTATTGGCTGCCTGTGCGGTAAGCAAGTACGGAGGAACTCGTATAACACGACATCTGAAGAGAGGTCACTGCTGCGGTCATTACAAAAACACAGCACATGCCTTTTGACCCTTGATTCCAAGGGCGTTTAAGAGGTATTTGTGCTAATGCTAATTATCACCACAGTTTTATTATCACAATTTTTATTATCAAAATCTTTTGACTCCCATTTTACTATACATATCACGCCACTTTCATGATTTTAATACTTATGCTTTTACCCGCGTTAGCGCGAGGAATTTTAAGGCTCCTATACAGCCACGCACCATATCATTGTCAACATCTCTAGTCACTGAAATGGCGCTCTTTGGTCATCGATTGGCCCTTGCGCCATAAAGCACCACGCATCATCTTCATCATCGCACGCCTTTTATAGTTCAACTGGGCAACTAGTGTGTTAACTTTTATGGCATACGCAAGAAGGTCGACTCTAATGGAGGAACGTATAGCGCTGTGTCCACGTCGACCATTTATGTCCTGTTACTTTCTGTCGCATGAAAGCATGGCTGGTTTGGCTGGCCTCATGTTCGCTCCCTTCTTTTACGGCCTCAGCAGCCGCCGCGAGTATCATGGATCTGTTTTTATAGAGTGACGACAGCGCGCTCCGAGTGAGGGCATCGCAATTAACCAACTCACTGAGGCCATGACGGGAGTATTGCGAACCAAGACTTATCGGGCCAAATACGAAAGGTTAGACATGGTATGCAGTGTGTGTAGAGAGAAGGAAACTGCTGAACACTTGATAATGTTCTGTAAAGGGCTTCACGCTATGATTCCGGACGATGTCGCAACGTTTTTCAAAGCACTGGGGTTTAGGGGCAGGGAGGGCAAAATAGACTTTGAGCGAGTAGAAATAACTATAGAAGGAGGTTATCGGTTTGGTGGCTACAATGAAGGCACGAGTGAAAATTAAATCATTCACTGCAAAGTGCCAGTGCTTAACTTCACCATTAAAAAAAAGATAAATCTAGTTTCTGGTCACTAAGTATTATGGCTAGGTGGCGTTAGCCACCATCTGATTCAAAATATACAGCCATATTAAATCATCCATTCATCTTCAAAGCGCGTTTCGCCGCATGCGTTTTGCGTTGTAACTCGCTGAGCTGTCCCTGGCCACTTTCTCCTGCTACTTATTTCTCGGCTTGTAGGAACCGGTCCGAGTATATAGTAGAAGTACGTGCGGGCTTTCTGAATGATTTGTGGGGTTTAACGTCCCAAAACCACCATATTATTATGAGAGACGCCGTAGTGGAAGGCTCCGGAAATTTAGACCACCTGGGGTTCTTTAATGTGAACCCAAATCTGAGCACACAGGCCTACAACATTTCCGCCTCCATCGAAGGTGCAGCCGCTGCAGCTGGGATTCGATCCCGTGACCTGCGGGTCAGCAGCCGAGTACCTTAGCCACTAGACCACCGCGGCTGGGCATGTGCGGCCTTTCTCGACAGCATGCAATGGGTATAGTGAATACGCACATGCAACGCCGCAAAACTGCCAACATCTGATTCTGTAAGGCTAGAGTACCTTACATTCGCCTGATTGAAAAATAATTAGGGCTCGCGTGCTTGCATATAACCTAGATGGTTGAAATTCGCCGGACTTTTCACTACGTACGACATTCTTCGTAATCATATCCGTGAAATATCTTCCTCGAACGAAAGTCCGCGATACTATGGAGTCAATTACTAGGCGATGATTCGCCGCTACTAAACTGTCAGAAAGGTGCTTACAAGAGTCACGCAGAAGTGTCGGCACATATTATTTCCCGAAAGGTTTTGTGGATTCTTCTACTCAATTACACAAAAATTACAGGCCGTCCGGCATTTCTTCACAAGCCCACACGGAAGTATTCCAGCTTGGGAAAATGGGATTACTTTAGCTAAAAAGGTAGTGACAGCGTTTTACCAGCAGTATACGCACAATGAAAATATCGTAGTAAAGGAAAACATTTTCTGGTTCTCCGAAATTTTATTGTCTGCCTTCTATACCATGGCCTGACTTAATTTATATGAAAATGTTTCTGATCTTTTCATCTGCACACTCAAGACTGAACCTAGGCTCGTGTAGGCTTGGGACTCTGTATGTATGCAGGGACTCGGCGTGGTGTCTGGTTTGATCTACCTGAGATTTTATTTTTTTCTACACTATAGTGAATCTCTAGAACTGTATCAGTGCGTGTTGTTTCATGTTTTACCATGTGTTTTTATTTCGAACAATTAATAATATGCTGATAATTTTCTTATGAATACTGTTATTACTCCTGCTATTCTGATTCCAATTCACGGCTACTTGTGGAAAATATATAGCAGCCATTCTTATCATGTTTTGACTTTCAGCTTTTTAAGTATTAAAATATTTACCCACAAAAAACGATACCCTAAATAAAAACTGTGCAAACTTTATCATTTTCAAGGACAGTCACTGCCAGCATGTGGACTTGAAGTTAAGGCTTCCAAAGCTATATTTTATATAAAAAAAAGAACGATCGAAACAGTTTTCTCTCATTTCTTCATGGTGGTAGGTGACGGATCATGTAGCCGAGCCTTTAGAACGCGACGAACAATGGTAGATGTGCGCAAAACAGCATATTCATCATATTACTCATTTCTTGAAGTTGCACAAAACAAAAAAAAATATGATTTGCAATGACCGCGTCTATTGATGTTCTCCCGACCCCAGCGTTGTCATACATGCTTGCTGTCATGTTTCCATCGCATTGGTACCACGAGGAAGTGCAACAGCAGGTAGCAACCCGAGCATTTCTTGCACGCACTAGCCTCCACAACGGCTGGTGGCGGTGAGTTAAAGTTCTAGGGACTTTACGGTGAGTTGAAGTCCCTAGAGTTGACTCGGAGCGCCCCGGCGAGATTGCGGCAATATGAAGAAACAGCCCCCCGTGGGCAGGCCATAAACGATGCGAGCGTGTGCCTCCAGACCAGTCACGATGAAAATTTTAACGGATGATGCGGGCATTGCTTGAAAGTTTGGTGCAGAAGAGGCAAGGCAACAGAGGTGCGCCGACTGCTATGCGGAAGAATTTCCTGCCACGTACCACGACGTGCTTGAGCACTATAGAAAAGACCGGAAGAAATTTTCGCAACTCCACGTGCGCCTGGACAGGTCGCAGGAGGTGGACCTGAGAAGGCTGCAGACGGGCACGTTCACCAATCCCTACCATCTGTAGAGCCTATGGCCCACGCTGTACCCGTCGCCTAGCTGCCCGTGGTGCACGCACGAACGGGCCGATATGGCACATATACTTTGGCAATGCGCAAGAGACGAAGATGGACCACGAGAAAGGACGACGTCAACTGAAGGACCCTCCGAAACGGGGCGCCTTGCTGAGCGATGGCAAGCTGCCCTTCTCATCGAGGCTCTCGAAGACCAGAAGTGGGCCATCCAGCGGGCCAGTGCCGTCGCGAAGAACCTCAACTAACCCACGACCTTCCACATCTCGATCGAGTGCACTGCAAACATCGTTCCTCCCTCACCTTCTTTCCTTCACCCTTCACGTAACGAGCAGCTGTAGGATGATGCTCTCCGCGATGGACCTCGGAAGGTCCATCGCGGAGATGGACCTCCCGATCTCTGATACAGCGGGCCAGACTCGTCACTGGATTCGTCCTAGAAACCCTGAACTAGGGTTCCTCCCACGCCCTCATTCTCCATGCTCTTGTGAATAAAGACGTCTCTCCCTCTCTCTCTCTCTTGGAAAATGTTACTCGAACGATGTGTCCTTGGCAGCCTTGCGCCGGGCACAGCAACAACCGTAGGACAAATGAAGTTCATTCAACTCAACTTCTCCGGTGCACATGCACCTGCCCCCGAGAATTTTCGAGTAAGCTTCAGATCGTGCATTCAACTGTATTTTTGTAGACAATTCCCTTCTTGAGATTCCGTGAGTCACTGATAAATTTTCTCTCGTGCCGCACGCGCCAAGTAACTTAGGTTGGTTACACCACGTGTTTGCTTATCTAAGAAACCTTCATTTATCACGCCCGAGTGTCAAGAAGAACGTCCCAGCGGATAACATAAAGTAGTAAAAAAATTATATATTTTCACTATAGGTGCCTCCGATTAGCGCAGTATTGTTCGGAGTCATTAAGAACACGTCAGCATATTTTCTATCCACCAAGCATGTCAATTAAAAAATGCTTAATGAACTTTTTAAATAGTGACTCTGGAGGCATCGTTTCAATGCAAAATTTTTAGCGGTAAACCAGAGTTGACTTTTTTTTTTTAATCTGTAGTAAGATAACAGCGCTGTTGTTTTTTCTCTGGGCTTTGTTCAAAGAGCGCGAAATTTTAAATAAATACCTAGTGATTGTCGCCTAACGCACGGCGTCTTTAGTGCACTCAAATGCAAGTTCTAAAGCTTATGTGACTGCTCACACATGAAGGTCGTTCGAGCAGGCTATCGGTGACTACGATGGACGTTAGTAGGGCACGTTTACACAAAGCGCGGATCCGGAAAGCGGAGAAACGGATCGGGAAAGCGGAGAGGGGAATCGGAAAAGTGGGCGCGGATTACCCGCAAAAGCGGGAAAATCCTCGACTGCTTCGCAGGATCGCACCAGCGCCGATTTTCTCCGCGCGGTAAAATTGGCCGCTTTGTCCTCAGCCAATCAGCGCCCGAGACGCGCGCGCGCAGTATCGCGTAGTGCCGCGAGATGGCAACACGCGCACCGCGGATTGCGTCTGCGGCAGAGCGGGGAGAACGCAACGCGATCGGTCTGAACAGCCGCGCTCGCTGCCTCACCGCTTCGAAAACCCGCTTACGCGCCCCGCACTCTGTGTGAACGCGTCTCAAGAGATGGTGGGACGGTAGCAAAAATGAGAAAGAAAGAAACTTCAACAAAAAAAAAAAAAAGCGGCCGCCATGTGCGAATGTGATGCGAGACCACAGGCAGTATTCGACGCAGCGCTGGCGTGTTTTTTTTTTTACCTAATGATAACATATCACCCTTTCCTCCTTCATCATTTCAATTGTTAGATGCGTCACTGAGTCGAATGCTGCCTCAGGTCTCTCATGACATTCACACGTGGCGGCCTCTTTTGCGTCGAAATTTAACAATCAACATAACGGCAATCAAACCTATTCGTAAGATACTTCATAGATGAGGCCGCTGTGGGCCATAATCGAACACGTGCCAACGGCAGCGAGACGGTTCCCCTGTTGAGTTCACACGTACACACGTATACCACCAAAGTTCGTACAATGTAAGAACTAATGACTGCTATAGTCAATCGCTGCAAATAGCCTGTCCAAGCGCGGTTTTCCTGCGCATGATGCGGAAAATGTAGAGTGGGCTTTCTTGATAAGTAGAATCATATTAGACAAGTGCCAGCACGTTCAACTGGGACCGCGTCTCCGCTTGAAGTACGACAGGTGCCGCCATTACTTGAAACCTTATGCAGTGCAGAGAAGCCCACTTGTAAATTCTGAAAAAGGGTCCGTTGACACTAACATAGAATCTAACAGCCTAATGTTAGCCTTTTAAAATGAATCTCTTACATTGCGTGATATTGCCCCAACAGTGCAGTAGTTCAGCTTCTTAGGAGACGCTGCTACTGCGGCAGTTTAAGAGGCACATGTCTCTAAGCTCTTGAGGTCGAGCAAGGGCCCTGTTGAGGCATTAGTGCCATCTCCCCGAAACAACATCGCATATCTTCCATCTCTTGTCAAATAGCTCTAATATATTTTCAACCTCCTGCAACTTCGAAATGTAGCTCATTGTCCGTCCCAGTGCATGCATCTAACCTCCATTTGTTGTATATATCCGTTTTAGCCCGCTTTACAGCCACGATATCATCAACGCATCGTTACTCATGCTTCATCGACTTTCCAACATTAATTGACAAGGCGCTTTTTGGCCATCTCTGGCCCTTGCGCCGCAAAACACCATTGCATCATCACCAGGCGTTTATGATGCCCTGACTTTTTTTTTTGTGTGTAGTGCGCCTTTGAACTCAATATAGATCACCAACCAGCCTGCGCCGTAACCCTTCTATAAGGTGTGTATGTGGTTGTTTACGCGTAGTATTAAATGGAGAGGCGTGGTGTGGCCTGTGTTACAAATATTTTGAAAGAGTAAGAAATAAATAGACCAGAAAAAAATATCAAGGAACGAAACACGATTGCTTCGGTAGGAAAGGGCTGCGTCAGCGTCTTGTTTTGGTGGCAGCAAGAGAGCCCCCCCTTCTGGCGTCGTCGAGGAAACCAAGCGGCAGATCGAATAATTCGCTAGCCGGTCTCCGTGGCTGCTGCGTGCGTTGCGTGCTGGCCAAGTATAGCGCGCTCGCTTGCAGCTACACCTCCCCCCCCCCCCCCCCCCACCCATCCGCCCCCTCATCCTCCATTTCGAACAGCCCGCCTTATAACGACGCTCCGCCTTTTTCCATGCAAGGAGAAACCACTCTGGAAAAGTCGAGGGGGGGGAGGGGAGGGCAAGGATATGGAATACACGGGCGTTGCAAAGAGGAGTAGAGGGGGGGGGGGCGTTGTTGCGCTGAGTGGTTGCTACCAAGATGGCGGCGCAGGCGCGCCCGGGAGCTGCACACGTTGTGCAAGCCAGTGGCAGAGCGCGGGGTCTGCCTGCTTCCCCGCAATGCGCGGTGTCTTTTTTTCTAGTTCTTTAGAGACCGCAAGCGGGCTTTGCTGCTGCACACTTGCGCGCAGTGGCGTAGCTGTCTCGTAAGCACAGTCTTTTGTTTAATTTCGTTCCGGCTCCCAAGTTTAATGCCTTAGTTAAGAATCTTGTCTTATGTTCTACTCGGTTACACAGAGAGTTTGATGGACGTCAAATAACCCTACGGGCTGAACCTTCCGGAGCACTTCACTGTGGTCGCCCCGCCGTGGTGGTCTAGTGGCTAAGGTACTCGGCTACTGACCCGCAGGTCGCGGGTTCGAATCCCGGCTGCGGCTGCTGCATTTCCGATGGAGGCGGAAATGTTGTAGGCCCGCGTGCTCAGATTTGGGTGCACGTTAAAGAACCCCAGGTGGTCGAAATTTCCCGAGCCCTGCACTACGGCGTCTCTCATAATCATATGGTGGTTTTGGGACGTTAAACCCCATAAATCAATCGAAACTTCACTGTGGTTGTGGCATTCTTCATTATTATATGGCATTTCTAATATATATAATAGAGAGAGAGAGGTGTCCTCCTTTGACAATGTTGTACTCTGTATACATAAAAGTTATTAACTTACAGGTAGGCCTAACAGCTGAGCCGACCTACCAAAGTGTATACACACATGCACGCAGTATATACAATGTAAGAACTATGGTAAACCAGCTATTTTTCGTAATATAATAATATATATAGCCCAAGATGTCACCAGTTGAAAACAGCGACGAAATGCCAGATAATAAAACTTCGAGCTAAGCCAGGATGCGGAATAAGAGGGGCTGGTATCCTCGGGTGCAAAGTAACTCAACTGCGTTTCTGGACTACCAACGCTGTCGTACATTACTTTCATTTCATTTATTGACAATATTAGTCCTTTTTGATGACCTCTTACATGAAGGGAAGGAAGTCGTACTACACAGATAATGTGTATATCGAAACACCAGAAAAAGAACCTTCGCTTCTGGGACACATTCATTCACAGCGCATATGAAAACACGTGCAAAAAAGCAAACGTAATTGCAAGGCCTGTAGATTAAGCCGTGCAGATTATGCCACTAAAGCATCAATACCAATCCCTGCACTTGGTATGAAACTTTTTTCTAAAACAAAAGCTCAGAGGCTATTGGCAGAACACGTGGGATAGACACAAAGATAATAAACTAGATGTTGTTAAGCTGCAGCTCGGTCATTGGCCGTCACTATCAAAATCACGACACACAGAGGTAACACTTACAAAGCTAAGAACAGGACATACATACTTTACACATTCATATGTTCTGTCTGCCGGCGATCCACCATTCTCTGAGAGATGTGGAGAACCACTTGCGGTTTCCAGAATCTGGTTCAGTGCAACGAGTTAGATGCTCTAAGAAAAAAAAAACACTTTTTATTACCCTACCGATAGCCGCTCCCACTACACCCTGGGATGCTCATCGGTAGAAATCCCCTTTTTAAACTTCAGTCACTCTTTACGTTTTTAAATCATGTACGTAGATTTCACTATATATTTCAAGGTGATCTGTAGCACGACCTCTGTACCGACGTCATGGCTGCGGTGACTATATCCCCCCATGATTTTTATAATCATGACCTTTCGCCATCCACTTTCGCTGCACATATTTCACGCCATTGTTATGATTTTATTACTTCTATGTTTTTACCCGTGTTAGCGCGAGGAATTTTAAGGCCCTTATACAGTGACCGCACCATGTCATTGTTCCCGTCCACAGTCTACTGAAATGACGCTCTTTGGACATCAATTGGGCCTTGCGCCATAAAATACCAGACATCATCATCACATGCAGAAAGAAATTGATTGATTTGTGGGGTTTAACGTCACAAAACCACCATATGATTATGAGAGACGCCGTAGTGGAGGGCTCCGGAAATTTTGACCACCTGGGGTTCTTTAACGTGCACCCAAATCTGAGCACACGGGCCTCGACATTTCCGCCTCCATCGGAAATGCAGCCGCCGCAGCCGGGACATGCAGAAAGAAAGCATCACTGCTTAAACGCATTAGAGCACATATAAGAACACAAAATTAATATCATTCTAATCTCAAGATATGTAATTTACACTTGGCAGCAAAATCTTAGTGCATGGCATCAAAGTACACTGTAGAACTTACTACCAAAAGTAGTTCTAAAGTTCTTAGTTCGTGTATAGGATTTCTACATTCCATTAAGTATTCTCACTAATCTTAGTCCTTTCTGAATCCTGAGGGAATCGCTGAGGCTTTCTTTTTTAAATGCCATGTAGCACGCACTTCTTGTCTTGACAAGGACGGTTGCTGAGATTGCGTGGCTCTATAACCCCGGTAGGCTTTGCCCGTTTTAAAGTTATCACACACAGTCATTACACCTATAACTTTAAATCCTATGTACTACGCTTCTGCTGTCACCCTGATCAGATTTTTATATTAGAGTTGACCATTAAAATAGTTTTTGGTGCTCTTTAGCATGAGTCGCCCTTGTGCCAATAAAATCTACCATCATCACTTCTTGAAACTTAGTAAAAAAATTTAATTTTTACAACCCTATCTGGTAACGCATTGCACTTCACAATCACCATTGAAACAGTCCATTATGAACTTTGTGGGGCGGTATGCACATACTGTGTCCGCGTATTGATTTTTATTGTATTTTGATTTCAAAGTACTTGTCGTACCTTGATTTAACGTGATTATGAAGTATTAGTTTTTTGTCCTACACAAAGGTAGGCAATGCGCTCTAGATCGCTAGTGACAGAGATAGAGCACAAATGCATCGCACGAACATTTATGAAATATTATGCAGAGTCATTTGGAGAGTCATTTGTAAGTATGTTGTAATTGTAAGGAATACCGTAGCTGTATTGCAATTAGGTAAGTGGCTGTGCTGATGATTTTAATATCTTTCAGGCTATATTGTGTCATCCATGGTATTTTTCTAGAACATTACGATTCTCCTCGCTTATAATTGGTTTCTAGAAATTTTAAGTGGTTTATATTTGCAAATAAATGTAAATTATAGAGATGACTCACTGGAATGTAACCGAATGTTATAAGAGCAACTGAGCCTCGTGAAGATGCGGAAGAAAAAGCCCCGCCTCGGTGGTCTAGTGGCTAAGGTAATCGGCTGCTGACCCGCAAGTCGCGGTATCGAATCCCGGCTGTGGCGGTTGCGTTTCCGATGGAGGCGGAAATGCAGCCGCGTTCATACTTAGAAGCAGTGCCGATCGAATAGCAAACATTACTCACATCTGAGGCACGGTATCAATAGAAAAGCATTAGGTGGTTTGGTTCTTTAGCAGAAAATGCATGGGTAACTCTGATTGCGCTATGCTTTCGGTGCGACGCTATCTATGCACAAAAAAAAAAAAAGAGGTAGTTCCCAACGCTTTGTTTGGACCATACAGTGCTGCTACCTACCAGTGGCTCGGCGTTCTAGCCAATATTGCCAGAGGGCGTCCATGTCTCACGCGGCGCCTCCAGACGGGAGACTTTCGACGACACTTGCGGCGAAGCACACAGATACGCGGACATTTTTTTTTTTTTTCATCAATGAAAGCAGACGATTTTTCTTTACGTCACCGGCTGCTGAGCGCCGATGAATGCACAGAAGCATTGAGTGTTTCATCTGGTTCAAAATCGCAAAGCTAAATTGAAGTACTTGAGTGGAATTAAGGTTCCACCTGTATGTACAACTTGCTTCGTTTTGCTTATCGTACAGCAGGAGAAGATATTACGATACCTGGGGCGTTCCCAAACGCTTCATCACAGTTCGATGAGCGTTCGTCAGTGTACATAAACTAACCAACAGACCTATGGGTGTTAGTCAGTGTAGTCACCAGTAAAGAAATTCATTCTTGCCAGCTGGTATCAGCATGTCATCGCTTATTTGATGGTAGGTTGCTAACTTCTAATCCATTCGAAAGAAGACAGCGTTCGGCAATGATGAAATGCTTCAGATGTCTTTCGAGATATTCATGTTCATATTATATAGATCGTACATGCAGTGTTGATCTCAACAGTGGCTTTTAAGGTTTTGTGACTTCGGGTGACTCGGGTTTTGTGAGAGCAGACGAAACAAAAATTTGACAAAATAGCTATAGTGTAGGACCCAGAAATATATTTTATGAGGTATGTTTTTTTTGTCCAATCACATTCTATCTGCTCCATGGATTGTTCTGATGGCTTTAGTTTTGTCGCCTCATATAGAATAGTTGCATGCGTGATCTATAAGAACTCATTTTTGAAAAACTATTTCGACAGTTCACTTCTCCTTAAGTAAACTCGTTCTCCACTTTAAGTATTTGCTTTAACTCCTACCTGGAACCTTGAGCCAGAAGAATGGATTTAGATACCATTTTTAATTTACCGGATACTTTTTCTTAATGTTCAGAAAAGTAGAAGTGTGTGAAACCGGAAGAAAAACAAGTGCCATTTGGTGTTCTTGCCATTGAAAACCTTCAGCAAAGTTAAGTCTCTGGCTTTAGTGCCTGTCTATGCAGCTTCACTAAAACATTATGTCATCGGACCTCTTTACTTTGCTGCCTCGAAATACGACCAGCGAATAAGGGAAACATTTGTATTTACCTGAAATTGATGTGCCAAGATTAGGAGTTGGAAAGTTCAACTCAAGACATGTATATTATTGCACAAATGCGCGCTTTGGATTTCATTGTGCGATAGCGAGTCAAGACCACGCTCCCACTTTTTGTGGTTGGGGCCATTCTCATATGTAATGATTCATAATTTGCGTGTTTCTTTATCAGCCGGCAAAAATATGAGCACGTAATTAGTACGTTGCTGAAAATAACACACTTAGATGTCATTTGAACATAGCTACATATATGCGTAACTGTTATTTTAAGAAACAAACAAAACATTAGTAATTACTAATACAGTGTATGGTGAAGAGTATTTCCTAGATGAGCTTTGCGTAACGATGTTATTGCTTCTTCAACCATGCTGCGTGATAATTGAGTATGCAGCGACTGTTATTATTTATAATTCCGCTACTATGTAGCAAAGTTGCTCTGCATTTCGCTGCTCTGTTTGTTCGCGCTGGCTCTATCGACGTAATTGCATCAGCCTGGTGTGCGTTAGGCCACATGTGCCGCACTGCAGCTACTGAAGCGTCACCAAATATCTGTTTCGGTTCAAAGGAGCGGCGAAAGCGCCGGAGACCACTCGAACGCGTCCGTGTGAACGAGATGCTATCGCCTCGCAACACTGCTAAGCGGTGCAGAACGGACGAAGAGGTAACATATATACAAAACCAGTTATACCTTTCCGTGTAGAATACATGTACGTATAGCAATACACGTATAAGCATGCAGTGCATGGGAATGTGCACTCGGTGTGCACTGGTGGTGCACCCGTGCGATAGGTGCATACAGTTGTCTCCACGCCGCCCATTTACAATGCATGCAGTGCACGAGAGTGCACCCCCGGTGCACATGTGCACAAGTAGCGCGTCTTTTCATGGGCCCATAGTTTGCCCCACGCAGTGCACATATCATGCAGGCCATGCTTGCGCGTTTCACACTGGTGTTATCCGGGCGTATGTGCAATCTGTGATGTGTTACATGAACATCGCTTCATTGTGTGGATGAATGTCATTGTAGTGTGCACTCGTGTATACACACGGCAGCATTGATTAGAACTATATTGTCACGAGGTCGTGATGTGGCGAAAGGCAGGAGACCTTATGTTGGGATTTAACTGTTTATTTGGGCGAATCTGTGCCCGGTAAACGAAAAGTCCGATTACAGTAGCAGTCTTGCACAGATAGCAGTGAACGGAGCATCGGCCGTTGATCAACTACTGACAAGCGGCGAAGTGCGTCGGCATTTATACTCTTGCCATCGGATGTTCTAGTGTTATCGCTGGCGGTGACATATGCTGCAGAATAATCTGTACAGTTCGCGGAGTGGGCGTGATCTTATCGAAATGATCTGCTACAGTCCTGAAGCTTCTCGAAAACTGCAGGCACGGTTTGCGCCGAGAATCGTGTAGTGTATTGGGGCGATAACAAAGCTTGAGGAATGGAACGCGGCAATATGCGATAAACTGGGCACACAATAAGGTAAAGCGGTTTGACTCTCTCTTGGGTTTTCTGGCTTGCTTCGTATACGACTTTCTTGAAGATGTAATGATCCCCATTAAGGGAAGAGTTTATATGTGAACACACCCGGAAGGTCTTCGTACTTCTCGTTGGGGATTCGTTGGACACGCAAAACACTTGACGTGTCTTTCAAGAAAGTCGTACACGTGGCAGGTCAGGACTCCTACAAGGAGGTAAACACACACTTATTTTTTTGGGGGGGCAGCTCGTGCATTTCGTATCATCGCATGTCGCGCGGTACACACGGGTGTGCACACACCGCTTCATCTGCAAGAGCACATGCACAGTGCATGCACACGCAGTTTACATCTCGTGCACATGATGTGATTACCACAGTATGTGTCTGGCCCTTGCGCCAATAAACGCCACATATCATCCCCATTATCATCATCATCATCGCAATCGTCATGATCACCATCATCATCACCATCACAATCATCATCATCATTGTCATTATCATCATCACAGTATGGAGCATGATCACGTACGTTATCACGTGATCATGCTCCATACAGCGGGTGCATGCTTACAATAACAGCAAAGTGCTATTGCTGTTATTGTAACACTTTGCTGTTATTGTAAGCATGCACCCGCTGGAGGCTACTTATGTAACTGAGCAACGTATATATATACAGTCAGAGCTGCACATACAACGCGTTGGATTTTGGGGTAGAGACCCACCACTCGATGAGTTGGCGCCACCATGGGTGGGAAGATGTTGCACGTGGTCGCAGTGGATGCGTCTTCAGCTACGCGGGAGCGCGCGAAGTGAAACGAAATTTGAGTGCCAACTGCATGCTGCAGTTCTTAGTGACAAGGTTTTTCCCCGTTCACTTGAGTGATTGACGCTTGAAAACATCGCAGTGCGTCGCGCCTGCCTTGTAAGGCATTTACATGGTGGGCCACTGCTCGGTGCTTTGACACCGGGCTCCATTGCGTATTGTAGGTCTTGAAACCCCGTAGGCCCCCGCTATGTTACATTAACACACTCCCAAATTGTGAAGTCGGCTCATCCCATTGCCATATGTTCTCAACAGAATCATACATCACGCAGGGTAGGCACCAGGCTGCGCCTCAAGTGTGAGGTACCCCCTGCTGCATAAAAAGTATGTCTGAGCCTTCGCAGTTCTTGCTCAGGCAAGGACTTCAGCTGCGAGGGTCTTGGGCCTTGCAGACTAATTTATCAGCATAGACTTCAGCCAACAAAATGAATTTTTTTTAAACAAAGTGGCATTCTTTCTAAATGCACTGTGTTTTAAATGGTTCGTAGATATTTGCTTTAGTTTTAATCAAGTTTTAATCATCTGCTTTAATTTTTAAACTAATAAACAAAATGAAACAACACTAGCACTGGCGCTCTTTGGCCTTACATGACCTTGCGCCAATAAAACTTAACGTTATAATAATACATCACGCAGGGTGCATAAGGTCCACGAGACTATATTGCGTATAGATTCCTCGAAACCAAACACCTCCGTGACTGTGATGGACGCAGTGTTGCATCGTCTCTTCTCCAAAACAGCGTTGCGAAAGTTGCGGCTGAGGTGGAATGCTATACCAGCGTGGCAGCTTGGGCTAGTTGATATGGCATGACGATAGTTATAGCGCGAGAACAGAACGACGACACAGAGACAAGAAGGTGTATTTCGTGTCCTTCTTGTCTCTGTGTCGTCGTTTTGTTCTCGCGCTATAACTATCGTCATGCTATACCAGCGCGGCGTACATGTCATGCACTGCCGCAGTGTTGTATCGTCTCTTTTCAAAAAAAAAGTGTTACGGAAATTTCGGCCGGCGTGGAACGCTATATAATAGCGCGAAATATATGTAATACACAGCAGCAGCAATACGCTGCTTGCGTTCCAGCACCGCCATGATAGTGTTTTGCGCAAGTAGACGGATAGAATGGACCAGAATTGAACGCCACCGTACCTAATAGAGTTTATTTAATTACCTATTTTAAAGTACATTACAGGCCTCTAGTGTAAAGGGGGAAGTACAAAAGGTGGAATTTCAGTATCGATCACAAAATACAAATACGTTAACAGCGTTCATGAACCAAATGGCAAAGAGCAGTACGTAAAGTATACACGGCAGTACTGATGAAAAAAAAAATTAGAACACTATCAAAGATAAAACATATAGCAGGGAAATAATCACAGGAGGCATTATATGCATTATGTATAATCAAGAACACTTAAGATTTTATTGGTTCACATACAAAGGGGGAAAAAAACGAAATAAAAGCGATACTTTACACGGTGTTATAAGATGAGGAATTGAAAAAATATGAAAGAAAGATTAGAATTACACAAAGGGCGTACAGCTAAAATGGGAGATTTTTTCCGCTTCATTGCGCTAATAAATCGCGAAGTTCATTATACCCGTAGCGTTAAAGCGCGGCTGTGAATGAGCATGTCATCGCGTGAGATCCACCAGAATTTACCTAAACAACTAAGAGTAAAAAAAAAATCTGACGCCTGCCTTTGTAGCAATAACTGCATTCGTAGTTACGAACAATAAACGCTGGCTTTTTGTCTATTTCAAACATCCGGAAGGCGAAGCAGTGAATCTGTCTCTTTGTACATTTACACCCATGAGCTTGAGCTCTAATTGAAATGCTATACCCACTATTGGGCGCGACAGCTCGAAAACAACCAGTATACACATGTTAACGCAGTGTAGGTTGTTACATTGTACAATAATCACATATACAAACACAAATAAGTACTGTCACGCACACACATGTGCACAAGTTATTTCATTGTACCCAACTCGAGGCAATGTGGTTGATTGAGGCCCGTATTCCTAAACGCTTTTTGACTCAAAACTCGACCTCGAGGGATCCTTGCGACTTCTCGCGTTGAAAAAATCACGAGACAGTCCTCACGGATACCTTGAGATCAAGTTTCGACTCGAGGAGCGTTTGGGGACTACGGGCTGGGCATCATCTGCACGGCAGCTTGCGCTTGAAGTTGATTGATTTGTGGGGTTTAACGTCCCAAAACCACGATATGATTATGAGAGACGCCGTAGTGGAGGGCTCCGGAAATTTTGACCACCTGGGGTTCTTTAACGTGCACCCAAATCTGAGCACACGGGCCTACAACATTTCCGCCTCCATCAGAAATGCAGCCGCTTGCGCTTGAAGTTACGGCACTTAGTTGGCCCACGACAATGCATTCAGTGCCTGCAGGTGGCGCGATACAAGAGAGCCGGTGGTGTTTTTGAGGGCTTTATATAGCAGGATGAGGTGTGACGCTCACAGGCTCAAGGTCGCAGGTTCAATTTTCGACAACAGCAGCCAAATCTCGAGCGCTGTGCAATGATACATATATTTTGGATTTTGGTGCATTATAATGACATTTTATTATTGATGCTTTTGTCTCCCCCCCTCCATTTCCTTGCGTATTACCCTGCAAAGGTCATTTCAGGGTAAATAATTAAGAAAACCTGGAGGTCAAAATGAATCAGGAGCATTTCCCATTTCGGCGTGCCTCCTAATTATATATAGTTGACATGGCAAGTAAAGGACAACCAATGATTACTGCGGCCCTGCTAAGCTGCACGACTACGCTTTATTAGTCACTGAATGAAAAAAAATTGGGGGACCCTTAAGCGACGCCTTAAAAAGTTGAACGTGAAAGCGACAATCTATTTGTCTTGTTTTGTCTTGTCGCCTAAGATATCCTGGCTCATACACACATGGGGGGATTGGCCACACTGTACCTCATAATAGTTTGTTTACAACGCTTGCTAAAAAAAAAGAAAGAGAAATTAGACAGGAACAATAATAATGTTCCTTTAAAAAAACGTGAAAAACTGCAGAAGAATGCGATAAACCAGAATATATAAAACAAATTAACAAGAATGCGGAAGGGGGACAAAGAATTGGATATATCTGGCAGTACCACTAGCAGCGTATCCTTCCGGTTGCCTGATTGAATTTCGGGCACATAGGACATCAAATTGTTTCGAACTTGCACCCACTACGTGTCCTAAAAAGCCAATTCCAGCGTTTTCTTTTTTTTTTGACCATGTCAGGCTAATGGTGCTTTTATGTTGCTGAAATGCTCTTGTCACGCGCCGGATAGCCTAAATGCTCAACAAGCTTATTAATAATTTTTAATAAGTGAAAAACCGCAATACCGAAACCGACGTTCAAACTATAGTGTGTTGTGTGACCTAAGCATTTGCCCGAACCTGCCTGATTGCGCATAATGCCCACCAGATGACACTACATGTCAACGACGTCCAGCTTGGGACTGATACGATCGGCTAATACGATTACGCTGTTATGGTGAATATACGGCGAATCGCATGTGGCCAGCAACGCAACGCCACTTGCCACCTATCGCACGCCCACCATCACAGAGAGGGAAATCGCACGCTCAACCAAGGAAGCAGGGGCCCAACCCACAAAATCAATAGCAGACTAGCAGCTGGATGCTGCCACTCAGAGGCACATCACTTCTACCACTTCCGCCAGGCAAAACTGAACGTCCCACACACAATGTTGCCATTAAATTCTGGCAAGTGTGGCGAGCGTTTGGAGGCCGCTTATTAAAGCCGCTTATCATACAGCCCCTTATCACAATCATTGTCCATATCCCTAGTAACATGAACAGGCACTTTTTGGCCATGAAATGGCTATCTTGCGCCACAAAACATCAAACATCATCGTTTGAGAAGAATCTGGGAAACTATCAAGCCTGTAATTTGGCATGACTGGCGCTAACGTGCAAGTGAACGTGCTCATTGAATTTCATTGAGATCCATTGACCTCTAAAGGTTGCCGGTGTGGGGCTTCAAAGGCCGAATCTGGCGATTTTTTGGCCATTTCAGGGCAACGATGTTACTGTGTTCCCGAGACACTCTTGTCACGCGCCCGGTACCTGAAATGCTCTGTAAATTTGAAAATCATTTTTGATAAACAAGAAGGCGCAATACCGAAAGCGAAACTCAACCGGCTTACGTCATACGTAGCACAGACTACGTACGACAAAAAAATTGGTAAGAACCGCAAGTCGCACATGGCGTCGGGCGCCAAATCAGCGAAGCGCCAGCTAAACACCATGATGGAAGGAAGATTCCTAAGCAGAGGAAGTTACTTTCACTCTATTAACAAGCAGATGCGTGGATATGTGGCAGAACACCGGCTTGCTTCGCAAACAACCCGGCATTCAATTCCCCCTCGAACACAGAACGTTTTAATATTTGTTTTATTTCCATCTTTCTCGGTTTTTCGGTCACGCAAAGATGACTTCTCGCTCACAACAATTGACGCCGACGCCGGAATTTCAACAAACGAGCTCTTTAACGCTATTGCGTTAATATGACCAACATCAAAGTTCAACTCCTGTGTTAACGTTGCGCGGAGGATTTACGTCTGACACATGGACGCGGCCGTCTTAGGCTGCGAATGTTTCCTATATTTTCGTGTGTGATTACGTGCATTACCAAGGTCGCGAAACGTGTAATGCATCAACCCAGCCATTCTTAGTCATGGACTTCTACCGTAGCGCTGTTCGTTTGTTAGTTGGAGACGCAAAACGGCAAGGTTAACCACACAGTATTTTGGTGCATCCGTAAAAGCACACATGTAAAAGCTCTTCCGTATATATGCACATCCGTAAATGCACATCCGTAAATGCACATCCGTAAATGCACATCCGTAAATGCACATCCGTAAATGCACATCCGTAAATGCACATCCGTAAATGCACATCCGCAAATGCCCATCCGTAAATGCACATCCGCAAAGGCTCATCCGTAAACGCAAGATCCGTAAAAGTACATCCGTAAAAGAGTCTACGTACGGGCCTGGCGCATGTTGTTACACTGGTAGACAAATGGGCCGGCAAGCAGTGCGGTGAAGACCAGCCACCGGAGCTTTCTTTTAAACACCTTATCTCCGGCTTATCTCGGTGAATAAACAAGCTCCACCTTTTTTCTTGTTTGCACCCCGTAGACGTAACACGGCGTCTATCCTCGATAGCAATACTAGGCTGCCCCGCGCCACTCTCGTTCGTAACGTCGAAGCGCCGGAAAATGCCGTTCCCTTCTTGCTGTATCGTTCATCCTTCCACAGTTCCTTCCGCGTTTCTTCCTCTCTTATCGTTTCCGTAAGCCTCGCCCATCGCGGTCACCGTATCTCTCCTTTTTTATCACCCACTTCCGTCGCCTTGCTCCCGTCGCTCATCCGCTGCCGCCACCACCTGATTAGCTTTTGGCGGCCATGGCGTTGTAATCCAATTGAGCGCCTTATTATCCTTTCGCCGCAACCAAAAAGGAACGCGAGGGGGGGGGATCAAATTCCCTTTAAGGAGATAATTCCCGTCTGATCCTCTCTCGTGCCCGTTTCCATTGATCCCCAAACAAGCGCGCACTTTTTTTTTTTTTTTCCCGCGCTCTTCGGCGTCGGCGGCGGGCGAAGCGCGCGCCCGCAGTCGCGCGTTCTCCGATGAAGCGAGCGCGTCGCGCGCGCGCGCGCTTTCTCTCCCGCGGGAGACCAAGAGAAAACGGAACAAAGGCGCAGGAAAGGATGTGGGCGGAGCTTCCCAGACACCTCGCCCCTCCTACCAGCGGCGACTTCCTTTGAAGTTATTCAAAACCAAACAAGAGTGGAAAGAGGGGTGGGAAAGAGAGAGTGGTTCCGCGGTGGGGGCGGGTCGCTTACGTGACCTGATGCCAAAGGAGGGCGCGCGTGCGTCAGCTCGCGCTACGACGCGTTACGGCGGCGCGAGTGGGCGGTGCGTGCGGGCGCCCCCCCACGGGGGCGGGGCGTGTGCGCGCGAGCTGCGTTCGCGGATGCTACACAGTGCGCCTGGTCGTGCGGCGTTGCGCAGGCTGCCCCTGCCATCGAGTGCGAGCAAGCTGGCGTTTCAACCGGCGGCTGCGGCAGGACCGGGGCCTTTCGGCAGCTGCCAGGCGACTGCGGGCGGCGCGGCCATGGCTGCTGCGTACCACCACCTCAAAGGTCCCGCGGCGGCGGCCGCGTACTCCATGAACGGCATCGGACTGCACACCTCGGCGGGCGTCGATCTGCTTCACCCAGGCTATCCCGGTAAGCTGGATTAGCGGCTCGCGAAGAGCGGCTTTTCGCGTATCTCTCGGAAGAAGAGGAGCACGCGTAGCGGCGGAGGGTGCGGGGAGAGGAGGCCTTGAGAGCCTCAAAGCCGATTACGGCTTTGACGGATGCCTAATTGTGTGCCGCGCGGGTATGAGGAAGGGGGGGGGGGGGGGGAGGAAGCTTGTAATACGCCTTGGCTCGGCGTTCGCCCTCTCGTGGTGCGGGCCCGGGTCCCCTTCACACACCCCTGCCGTTTTTGCGAAAAAAGCCCACCGACTCTGAGTTTCCTTTTTCTCAAAAACAGTGCACGGAGCGGTACGGCTGGACAAGTACCGTGAGGATTGGGATCAACCACCGGCACTGGATGACGTCTGGTACGGATCCGCTGGCTGCCCGAGTGAGTATCGATACTACTTTTCCTTTTTACCCTTCTTATTCCGGCGCGATTCGTGTGTACTGACGTTTTCGTGTACTACGTAATGGGGGACGACCGTCGGATGTCCCCGGGACGTCCTTCGGATGTGTGGACTTGGCCGTTTCCCAGCGCTGATGTGCGTCGTCATGGGGTCGTGTCTCGCGCGTGAAGAGAATGCGTCGCTCGCTGGAGGACGTCATAGTTCCCGGAGCCAGTCGCACGTCACGTACACGAGTCGGGTTTCGTTTTCCACTTGGTGTCGGAAGATTCTTCCATCATCGAGACGTCGACAATCTTCGGGGCCGGGCATTGGAGCAAACGAGATCCGGAAAGCGGGTGCAAGAACGAAAAGTGCGTCGCACGGCGAATTTGTCTTCGATCGCCGAAGAAACCTGCTGTTTTCGACGTATCAGCGTTTCGGTGATTGTGTATGTGTGTGTGTATGTGACGGTGATGGGAGGGAAAGGGGATGAGAGAGGAGGCTGTTTCTTTTTTTAAGAGTTTGCGTCAAGAAGATGAAGGAGGGTTTCGTGTTGAGCCATTTACAGAAACGCTCGCCCCCCGATATGATGACCAGCCACTCTCTCCCTCCTTTGCTGATTCTCTCGCAACCAGCCATGGCGAGAGGCCGGCCGATGGATTCTGGATCCGGCCATCGCGGAGTTCCTTTTCCTCCGGGCTGGATTCCGCCGTGGGAGGGTCTCTGCGTGGCCCCGCCTACCGAGAGAACGAAAAAATAAAGTCCGGTTCCCGTTGGTCGAGCTCCACGGCGGGCTCGGGGTTTGTCGTGACGTGTTCCGATAGCGTAAGGCTTCCTCCCTGTTGTATTGGGCGCTGTGCATGTGTCGTGGCGAACCAGACTGGCGCCTACACGGCTGGCAAATCGGTTTGCCCACAAGCCGAATGGAAGCCTGTTCCAAAAAAGTATTTGAGTGCTTTGTTGGTGCCAGTGCTACGTTCCAACTTCTGGCCCTGACCCTGACGTGACTCCTGCGAACGATAGCTTTTCCATCTTTCTCGTTCTGCTTCGCGTAGAAGGGGTCGGCTTGTGGGAGAGTTCTTGCTCAGCCTTCTCTTGTTTTGGTCGATATACGCATGTTTTATACTCTCCTTTTCTGGGTTTGCGGGGCGGGCAGTGACTTAGAGCTTGTGCCTTGGCGTCGTACCATAACAGACGGCCCTCCTGTCAGTCTGAAGTGACTCGCCCAAAGCTGGCGGCATGATCAGCTCACTTATCATCATCAGAGAGTAGGCGTGCCCGCAGAAGATAAGTGAGCCGCCATAGGCGGCAGAGGCGGCAGAGTATACAGCCAAGACAACTTCCATGGCCTCTATTTTGAGCGCTGGTTGCCATCACTGGATGATGATTGCAGTGCCTTTGACGCCCACGTTTCGTGTGCAGGTGTAGTGTGAAGCGCTTCCTCGTATTCTGTGTCATGAATGCTCAGTTTGAGGTGAAGAGCTGTATTCGATATTCTGTGCGGTAGTCCTTTTCTTCCACGAAATACCTCGAGACGTGATTCAGGAGCTTCGCATGAGCAAGTGTGCTATAATATATCCGAAAATATGTAGTCTGTAGAATAGCATACGTGGTTTGGAACATTGGAGGGCTCCGCTTGAAAGTTCTGAGAGGCCGTCTTCCAGTGATGCGAGCTTTTCTTTGATACGTTCGCTGCTTGGAGTTTGTGCTTGAGACGCGTAAGACGCCGGTAAGTGTTATGGTAGGACAGCTCATCAAAAATAGGCACCGAATAGAGCAACTCTGATGCAACATCGCGGTTTATGACGGTGTATTCCAGTATCGAGCCATTGGTGAGGGCTTCAAGTTCTTCTCCGACGGCCTGGCCAGAAATTTAGGTTTCTGCCCATCACGACGATAACTCAAGTAACTTGCACGTTGATTGTGAGTGGGGTGGGCCATCTTGATATTTTTCGACATGACACTGAAGCAAAATGAGGAATAAGATCAGTAAGCTAGTGAGTAAGGAGTATACACCCATCACTGCGATCGAAATCACCAGCATGAATTTCGCGCGCCCTCTGGAGCACTGTTGACTGGACCCTGAGGTCCGTGCTTGAGGTGGCCTCGCCACAGTCCTCCTCGCTGGTGGATGGAACATCCCCTGGCGCAAGTCTTTGCCGCAGCTTATGAGCTATAGCGTGTTAAACTTCTCCAGCCAGTTAGTTTCATGTAATACGATTACGATATACAAAGCTTGGTGCTGAGAATGATCGCGAACTTTCTCGCGTAGATGCAGATAGGCATTCGTTGGATAATGAAGCTATTCATGATATGCTAGGGTGTGGTCCATCGAGCCCCGTATACGTTAGCTCCAGCAGACTTCAACAGCAGCTGCTGAGGAGGTTCAAGTGGGTGGTGGGTGGTGCATTCACTGCGGAACATTATCAGTGATGGAAGTGCCAATTCAGTTGCTTCAGACTGCTCCAAAAGAGACATGCTTCTACACGCTGCTCTTAGTCTGATTTTTGTTTGTCACTACTCCGGGTGCACTCCGAAAACAGTGGCCTAGCCAGAGAGTAGTGCACCAGGCCCGTGCCCCCCTCTCCTAATTCTTTTTTTTTTTTTGGTCATGGCGTATACAGCCTAAAATGGCACTGGACCACATCGGATGCCAGGCTCCCACTCCAGATCAAAGTGCCCCCACCGAAAAAATACTGCCTGCAGCTTTGTCAAAACAATAAACATCTGTATATTATAATCTTTTTAGTATGCTACGAGCACGCATCTTTGACGGATCTGATGTCGGTTTTTAACAACAACTGCCACGTGTAGCATATAGCTCGTTCATTCTTCTCGACTTCACATGTATACAGGCCACTTCGGTGAAACGTGAAAATGACCGAAATTGCATCGGTATAACGTCGATGATCAACTGCTGCTTTGGGAGAAGTTAAGTGCCACGTTGCTTACTCCTGTCACGTCGCGCTTAGCTTTAGCGGCTTCATCTGACGTCTTCCACGAGTACTGGTCTTTTAAATACATAGTTCATTTCACGGTGCATTGATAAGTGTTATGAAAATGTATTCAGTAATAGTAACTAGCTTACTATGATATTTTATATTTATATCCAGCGCGTTCATTTACGCTGTTTACAACTGCTTCAGAGAGCCCGGCATCTTTAGTCGTTCCTTCGTTCCTTAGTTCATTCGTTTCTAGAAAGGTCTGGTCACTGCCCAGGCCTCTTCGGCCAGTGAGTCTCGCATCGACCAGATTCTTCGTGCATTGTTATGTAGACGTGTGCCTTCCATTCTATGGCAAGGGTCAGTCTGGTCCAGCAAGGGTAGAGTCATCCTGTTCCCCGAAAATAAACTCGGCGGTCCCCCTTCACTCAACCCCGCGATGGTTCCGGTCCGGGGAAAACGTGCAGATCTTTGAAAATAACTTACCAGCTCTTAAACTTTATTTTCATCCAATTTGCATTGGATTTTGTCTCCAATATCTATCGTAACAAGTTATAACATCTGACACTTCGAGAATCTTTTTTACTTGTATAGTACGTTTTGCCTCCTGCTCATAATTGACCATTTGCGAAAAAAAATCTGCAAGGTCGCTTTCCCACTAGAAGGTTGTTTTTCAACCAAAAAACTCGCACAGACTGCTTTTTTCACTCTCTCTCTGCTTTTACCGCTCCTTATTCCAGTGAAGGCATGCGAGTGTTGAAGATTGGGCGAGTTGATTCATCGTACTTGAACTGGTATAGCGCATTACGGGGAAGAAGAAACGGCCGAGCAGACCTGTCCTCTTGTGTCGGTCTGCTCGGCCGTTTCTTCTTCCCCGTAATGCGCTATACCAGTTCAAGTAAGAAGGCACGGGAGTACGACAAAACAAAAAGGGGGGTGGGTGGTGGGGGAAGGCGAGAACGCAATGAGTGGAAAAAGAGGAGTCTGTGAACGAGAGGGTTTGGTTGGAAAACGACCTCGCAGTAAAGCATCCTTGCCGAATTTCGCGAATGGTCAATTATAGCTGCTCGGAACTAGCGTTTTCAGAACTAGGGTTTTCGCCGAACTCCGAACTAGCGTTTTCTGTTCGGAAAACTCTTAATAGATGCTCTAAAGCGATACTCTTTCTGCTTACAAATCGTGCCTCAGAGAGACACTTCCATCGCTTTTTTTAAGCATTATACCTTTCTCCAGCTCCGGGCGCCAGCTTTTACGACAGATTTTTGCTCCGAGTTGAAGGAAAGATGCATTTCCGATGGAGGCGGAGATGTTGTAGGCCCGTGTACTCAAATTTGGGTGCACGTTAAAGAACCTTAGGTGGTCAAAATTTCCGGAGCCCTCCACTACGGCGTCTCTCGTAATCAAATAGTGGTTTGGGGACGTTAAACCCCACAAATCAATCAATCAAGGAAAGATGAAACAAAAATTTAGAAGAAACAATAAGACAATATGACTTCTCTGTAGACGTGTTTTGTCGACTTCCCCATCGGTTAAGACATTTACAACCATAACTGTAGATGTGTGCAAGGCAAGCGTGCGTCACATACGCATGAATACATAGAGCACGTTGTGTTTTTAATTTTTTTTATTTTATTTACATAATACTGCAGGCCCAGTGAAGGGCCCAAGCAGGAGGGACGTACTTACAAAGCTCGTAATAAGGGCAACAAAAGATCAATGAACATGAAAAGCGCGAAGAATAAGGACATAACTCAAACAATGAATAAGAAAGACATTTAACACTTTAACAATACAGGTGAAGATACAATATGCTCAATTGAGTCTATGCTATTTATGAATAATGCTGGTAATCTATTCCATTGTACATGTATGTATCTATTACACGTGCGTGCGCAATTCCCCCACGCAGTGTTTCCTTTTCACTCGCGTTCGGACTGGGTGCGCGTGTGTACGGTATACGGGACAGTGCACGCATGCACAACAGTGCGCCCCAAGTCGTTCCTTCCTCCTTGGCCGCGTTCCGAGCAGCCGATCGCCTTTTGCAACCGCATTTGCAAACACAGCGCGCGCACAACCTCCGATGCTGCACTCGCTCCACTTTCTTTTCGCCGTCGTCTTCGTTTTCCTTTCTGTATATTTTTTTCTGTGCACGCTCGTTTGTTGTCCCTTTTCTGCACGTTCTCCGAGCTGTGCGAATGCTCACGTGAACGCGCCGAGTCCTTTTCGAAAGCGCAAAGCCCTGGGCCCACAAAAAACCGTGTCCCTTGTGAGTTTTTCCTAGGACGTTAACTCTTAATCAGGTTCGAAAAGTGCTAGATATACTTAGGAAACCCGAACACTTTCATCTGGTTTTCTGGATGTAGCCACCATTTGACCAGGACCTGATGACGAGTATATCCTTTTGCAATGCCTCTTTCATTGGTACACCTTTGACCGAGCGGTGACGTCACGCGATGACATCATCGTGTGACGTCCAATTAGATGCCGTCCCAGTGACTTCATGATGTCACAATTTTTTACTGATCGACCACACAATGACGTACCGCGATCACGAAGTGGTTGTCTTCCTAAATTGTGTTGATGCCGACGATGCCAGTGGTCAAGTATTGCGTTTGATGACGATATGTGAATGAAACTCGTGGCCGCGTCTTTCACGAAACGCTCTAATCTTATACGCACGCATTCTATGTTTGCTTCCTGGAAAAGTCCCGAGGACTCCTGCTTTTCGCAATGGATCGGTATAGTCTGCAGCAACTCTTTACGGCGTTGTCTGCATGAGCTGTTGGCTCTTGAGATCACAGCGGTGACACAGCGCTCAACTGGGAAAGCACACGAAATAACTTGTCCGCGGATTCCAAGGTGATGCGGAATTAGTGCCTGTAAAACGAGCTGCTGGTTCAGGACATGCAGGAAAATCATCAACTATTAATTCCACTTTCCAGTACTGATTTCATCCTGATGATTCAGTCTTTAGCACGGGAACTCAAACTGAATAATTGAAGTGTTTCGTTGATTCGCACGTTTTTATGTAGCTTTTTTTGTTTTCTAAAGTCGTTAAAGCTGGAAGCATGCAAAACTGAAACTGGAATCGAAATCAGGTGCAAGCTGCCGTACTGCTACCTGAATAACAATAGTGTGCGTAATCGTCGCCCCCTAATCCTCCACAACCAAACATCACCGATTATATTTCCAGGTTAACACTCATGCGGACGCCACTTGTGATAATTGTATGCAAATGCATCGATCAGACGCACAATTTCAAGGCTCTCGATTTTTTACTTTAACAGAAATGTCCTAATGGTAACCAATTAAATATCCATTTATTCTGATGTCCCTTACGCTCTGTTTTTAAACAAACAGAATCGAATCTCAGGCCAGAAATACATCATAGATTCGTGCGTGCAATGCCATTGTGAGTAAAGAAAAACTTCATGTTTGTCGCGGCTTCCAGGAATCGGCCCGTCGAACTAGCGAATATTCGTCGAACGTATAGTAATACCTTCAGCAATGTTAGTATACTCAACGACACACAAATCGAACTTAAATGTATGTACAGCTAATACGCAGGTTGTTTATTTAATCAAAAAATGGAAGTGTAAAGCCCTATCTCGGCCGCTATATACCTACACCTAGAAAAATAAGTGGTGGACACAATTGTGCACAATACTCGGCTGCCCAACCGCAGGTCACAGGTCACGGGATCGTATCTTGGCTGCAGCGGCTGCATTTCCGATGGAGGCGGAAATCGCGTAGGTGCGTGTGCTCAGATTTGGGTGCACGTTAAAGAACCCCAGGTGGTCAAAATTTTCAGAGCCCGCAACTACGGCGTCTCTCATAATGATATAGTGGTTTTGGGACGTTAAACCCTACATATGAATCAATCAACAATTGTGCACAAAGCATACCAAATGGTGAATTTCTCTGCGTTTCAACTCTTTCCCTAATTAGACATGATCACAGCTGTCACTATACAGGCATGTCAATCATCTCTTGCTCATTTTGTTACCTTTTCTGACGAACGGAACGCACTACCGGCTATTCCCGGCCAAGGAAACACCGTCCCTACCCTGTCTTACCAATAGGAAACGCTTTCCCAGCTCACTCCCACAAAGGAAAGGGAGGCCTTACCAAACTATTGCCACAGAGTAAAGGTCCTTACGATTCTTTCGCACCAATGACAGGCCCTCTTGGTGCCATCGCACCAACAAGCCCTTTTCGTGCTTTCATGCTACCAAGGCAACATCCAGAACATTGTCCTTGTCATTGGATGACAGGCATTTGGCTTGAAAACACCATCCCTACCCTGTTTTACCAATAGTAAAGGCCTTTCCAGCTCACCCCCACAAAGGAAAGAAAGGCCTTACCAACCTTTTGCCACAAAGTAAAGGCCCTTACGATTCTTTCGCACCAATACAGGCCCTCTTGGTGCTGTCGCACCAAGCCCTTTTCGTGCATTCACGCTACCGAGGCAACGACCAGAACATCGTCGTTGTCGTTGGCTGATACGCATTTGGCTGTGCAAGGTGCGCCCAACGGATGCTTGACTGCGTACATGCGTCCATGTCATGTTCCCATCTGATGTGAAAAACAAAACAAACGAGTGTTGTTTATGACTACGGTAGGGACAAAACCAAAATAAGTCTGCTCCGTGGTGACACCGGCATACCCGATAATCGAATGAGCGATGCAAACGGTCAAACAGTGCGTGCACTTAAGGTCGCAAATTTCTAAGTGCAGCAAATGGGCAGCCCGCCTGGGGTCGTGGACAAAAAAAAATCACATCATACCTACCGAGCGCATGATGATGAGTGGGGAAAGAAACTCATAGACCATTCGTTGATGTTGAGATGAAGGGTAAGATAATGCGGCAGAGATAAGGCCTTTTTGCTCGGTGCATGTTGCATCACTTCTGGTCACTTCAATTTTCGTTGTCTAACACCGCAGCAAAAAGTTTGTTTTTTATGTTGTGGTGGAGTGAGAACAAAACCTCTTTAACTGCTTTCAGATATAAGAAAGGTGCCCAATGCGAAGAACTATCTCTTGTAACGTTATCTGCAGCTTATAGGAGAATACTTTTGAAATATTTGACAAGTTGTAGCAAGGAAAAGGTTGAACGTGAGCGGGCTAATTGCTAAGGCTCCTTATCCCCGCTTAAAACTCGGCGGCTGTTTTGGACCTCTATTGCAGTAATACTGTTGGCCACGTATGGTCTCGTTTGATGATAACTGGGAAAGATAAGGGTTATCCCATTGTATGTCAGTATTATCAGAACTGTTAGCAGCTCACCTTCACTGAACACATTTCATGCCGCTCTCATGATTTTACTACCTGTATGTTTTACCCGCCGTTAGCGCGAGGAACTATAGGCCTCTATAAAGGCAGTCATCACATCCATTGCACACATCTTCTGTCTCATGTGCTGGCGCTTTTTGGCCATCACATGACCCTTGCACCAGTAAACACCATATATCATCGTTATTAAAGTCCGTCATTGCCCTGAAGCGTCCACAACTTATTCTAAACACACATGTGAACCACGGAACACCTAGATACTACCATTTAGAGAATAAAAAGTGTACCTTTCACAGTGGAACTATAATAAAGGTAGCGGTGGCGTTGTGAACTATCAAAACCGACCTAGAGATGGCGCTGTTAATACTATCGTCATGATTGCGCTAGGGCGTAATGGTGGCGGCACTGGTGGCGTTGGGGGTGGTTGCTGGGCGCGCCCGCTTGTTTGTGGGCGTTTATTCGCTGCTCTTGCGGGGTGGTATTCACGTGCACGGCAGCGTAACGTTTGTATAAATGTTTCCGCTATGTCGCCAGGTGACCGAGATGCCTCAACTGGCAAAAAGCACGCCATGAATGTAAGCCCACATTGTTTATTGACAATTCGGAATGTAGTAGTGGACATAAACAAGGAACACTGTCAGCTATAGGGGTGAACATTACATAAGTACAGTAATTGCCACAAATTCAATAAAAAATTACCCACCGAAAATGTGCAAATTTGCCTCTTGTCTAGTTCAGCCAGAAAACGAGCTTTACGCTGGGCGGGCCCTTGCGCAGTACTTGTTCTTGTTGACCTTCTCTTGTGGCCCATGCCCACTGTGAGGGATCGCTAATAACTAAGTGGTCTTATAAAATTTTATTCAGTTGTAGGCTAATGGAGGCTATAAATGAAATTATTAGAAACTTTAGAACGAAATTTCAACAATGCTCACGTAATTGAACTAACTATAAATCTTTTTATTAGTAACAGATAATAACCTAAATAGAAATCCTAACTTAAAATAAAAAATGAATTAATAAGAAAAGTTATGAATAAGTCGAAGCAGAAGGGTATTAATATAGATTTCATTAGTCACTTGGTCTCGGTCAGATAATTCAGCACAGCCACTCCAACATTCGCACTAGCAAAACCCAGAAATAAAGGCTTCAAAAGACAGAATCACAGGCATGGATGAATTCATTCCAATGGCATGTACTTGGTACCATGCTGCCCCTTGTCTTTCTCACCACACATGACCTCAAAAGTTGCAGCGCCAGTAAGATGAGCCTGAGCTGCAATGTGACATTTTGGCAACACATTGGCGATTGACACATCGCGTTGAATAAGAAAATGACCTTACGCTGTTGTGCTAGGTATCCGTGCATATAACACTGTTCTAGATATTGCATTTAATACTTTCCTGTTCGTGTCTCAGCGTCCGATCAATTTATGACCAATTCCGACCAACTAGATCAACTTCCAGTAGCACTAAGCACGTGCATCCTGGGAAAACACCATTTACAGGATCATGTTGAAAATGAAACTTAGTTTACGTTTCAAAAGAGGTAAAAAGGTTGCAGTGAAGGACACTTTAATTGTATAACAATTGGCGAATGATGAAAGCCTTAGCCTGAGTCAAACATTTGAGCAAGTGAGCATTGTTGTGAAAGTTGCCACGGATACAAGTTCAGAGAATGAGCTTGCCGACTGCCGATCAGCTGACACACGCGATAGAGGAAGTTATGCACCACTGGACAGCACTCGCAATACACTGCACATGACGTCAACGCATACAATAGGGACATATAAAACACTAGTAACACTAGACAGCTAAGAAGTGCTGGAAGTCATGGTAGCAATGTTGGGGAAATAGGCAGGGAATAACCTGGTATACATACTCAGTGAAATCTGTATGATAATGATGATGATTGAAACTTTATTTTATTTACTTAATGTTTACTTTCTCTCTGGACCAAAATAGTGTCAAATCTGTATAATGAAAGTGCGGGCCATTTCCTGATATATTAATATTGCACGTCAGACTGAATTTATATATGTACAACACAATCTGTTACTTCTCCGGGAAAGTACTATGGTAAATGTTCTTAACAGCCGCTCAATATGGTATACTTGCACCACGTACAGGAAAAAAAGAAGAAAAAGCGACGGTACGCACGAAATATCTTTCATAGTTTTTTTTGGAATATAGCTCGTGCATTAATTATGCGTGTAACTTTATAACCTTGTGGTTTCGCTTCGGAAGAAAAAAAAATAGTGGTTATACAGCGCGCCTTGAAACACGCGGGTATAAGTCGTACTTCCTTGTCTACAGTTAGGATTCCCTGCCAATTAGTGAATGAAACATTCACTCGTCTAAATAATTAGCGGGTATTCGTATCGGATGATTCACACACGTTATGAGGACTATATAGTATCCCATTTGGGGGCGAGAAGTCGGATATAGAGGTTAGAAGTGAGCGCTGTTCAAGGACGCACATAGGACTAAGGAAAAGAGCTTCTCAAACAAAGAAGGCTCTTGCAGTGAGATATTCTGAATAACGAAGCATTTCACATCTTGGCTATATTCGGAGCATCACTGTGGGCTCCATATACGACAAATTGCGGGGGCCTAAAAGAAAACGTTGCGGATGATCCGAGTGTTTTCTTATATAGGCGCTCAATAGTTTACTCGTGCAGGCGTTCTTACATCCACCAAAAGATTGCGAATGAATAACATAAAACGTACGTTCTTTGACGCCACGAGAAAATTTCGAGAACCGTGGCAACGTGTTATAGTTGTGAATTGAGACACAGCGCGAGGTGACGCCTTTTCTTGCTTGTATCGTGTACCTCCATTTTCATTCGGCGACGGGTATATATACCGGTGTCGTTGTTTCAGCTTTCGCTTAAGGAAATATGGAATCGCGTTGTGTGTCCATACTTAACTCGTGGTGATGACACGTGACGCACGTAACTGTCAGCACGAAGGGGCAAAAAGTACATCACTGTCGTCACCTGGTATAGTTTAGTCTTTGCGCACGTGAATTAGATGAATGAGACAGTGCATGGCGAGTGGATTATGGCATGACTTTGCACTGTTTAATAGTTCTGAATAGATACGTGCCTGCTTGTTTTTCAATATGAAAAGGAAGGAAGTATGCTTTTAGCAACGGCGAACGTACAGTCGGGATAAATATAAAAGGGAACTCTGAGGTAGCGCTCATGAAGCGATTACTGTGTTTAGCGAAGGTTTATGAACGCGAATATTAGTTTGCGAAAGGTGGGGTGCCGTTACGGAATATTTTGCATTTTAATTTAAACTTGGAAACTGCAATTAACCACTATATGTACTGAACGAAATGTTACGTACGGTGACCCATTCGAGTGGCCACTGGATGCTTCAGTTTTGCTTTAAAGGGATTGCCTACCGCTCAGAAATATTTTTTTCTAAATTGTGGCGCTCAAGAGAAGATCGTTCACCCCTACGCTGCAACGAACGTGCTTTTGACTCATAGAAAAAAGAATTACAATTTTATTTTGATGTTGAAAGTCGACGAAAAATGAGCGCTAGCGTCACCCAACAGCGATGTGGCGCAATCTAATGGTAGGACAAGAATTCTTAGCAGGAAGACTTATTTTGCTTAAAGAAACAAGTTTAACTTGAAATTCTGTTTTACGCACTTGAGATGGTTTTAGACTGTGCCAGAGACTAATTTTCGTTTTATTTCTCACGTGTTCAAAGAGGCGCCTGCATGGTGGCGCTGCCGGTGGTGTGTTCGCTTGCCTGCATGCAAACGGCGGAGAAATGCGAATATACGGCCTCCGCCGCCGCTAATAAGAACAACAAAAAACAAAAGTGTGTTCGTGCCTTAAATGACCCCTATACAGTATTTTTTATTAATAAACAAAACTCGAGTAAGCCTAGCTGCAATTACCGCATGCGGTTTAGTTTTTTCACTTTTACCAGCAGCACGATTGTGATCGCCTCCACCGACCAGTGTTGTGGGCATTCATCCCACGGATGAAAGGAGACCGAACTCGGATAGCAAAGTTCTGTTTCAAAAGTTTCTACCCACTTTACAGAGAAACCATTGCAAAATTAGACACTTCAGACGGTACGTTTCTTATTGCGACACTAAACAGAAAAGCGGTGAATGATGGTAGACAGTATGTTTATGTCTCACACTCATGGTATTAGAGCACACGATTATTTTTGCTCAAAGTTGTGCACTGCTCGCGATAACATAACTGTGCGTGCTTCGATTCATCCTGCGATGTTTTGTGCATGCATCACGTTTGCGCGAAGCAGCGCTAAAAGCAATGAAACGAGATAGCAACCCTCGGAGGACATGAACAAGGAGATAGAAATATGTCTATGCGCAATCTACGTTTAATCTTCGAGAAGAACGTATCTCTGATAACGAGGAAGTGCTGCATATTGTTGCAAACAGTGAGTTAAGAAGCCTATGTGTTCTCTTTTATGTTGAAATTGAATAGTATCATCTGCGGGATTGAAAACTTGTTTCAATGTAACGAACCTTTTGATCTGGTGAATCGATACGTATCCGTTGTGTTCCTATAGAAGTGACACACTCGGGACAGGTGAAAAAGCAGTGCGTCCATATATGGCCGCTACCTGCAGCCTGCGTGGTCATCTCTAAAATAAAAAAAGGCTTTGAAAACACCGGCTGCATTTTTGCCATATGCCCTTTCCAGTGATTACCTCACGACTCTGCATAAATGTCATTATCATCATCAGCCTGACTACGCCCACTGCAGTGCAAAGGCATCTCCCATGATCCACCAATCAACCCTGTCTCGTGTTTTCTGCTGCCGGGTTACGCCTTCTAACTTTTTAATCTGATCAGCCCACATAACTTTCTGTCTCCCCTTCTGCACACCTGGCCCGTGTCTCCCCCCCCCCTCCCCCCCCACACCGATTTTTTCTTCTCACCAATGGCATAGAGAGGGCAATAGGACGATTTATAAAAGGTGCGCCCCCCCCCCCCCCACCTTCCCACGATAAAAAGTTTTAGCTACGCCCCTGGCTCGGAGTACTCTCAAAGCGCTCGACTCCAACATCAGCCGCATTTTCATGCATTTGATCACGTGACCCCTCGAGCTTCCGCTTCGACGTGACATCAGCTGCTACTGCGTGTACAATGCGTTTTGTTTCTTTGCGACTGAAGATTGACGTGTGTCGTGCCGCAATATGTAATTGCTTGTGCGGCTGTGCATTCACAGCTTCGTTCATGTGACGCATTCACGTGCGGATGAATGTGCGGCTGTAGATACAAGTCCGACGTGAGGTTCCTGGCTTGGATTGGGAGCAGGCTCAACATTTTCTTCAAGGCTAAAGCCTTAGATCTCTTTTTCAACATCACGGGCGCGCGCGACTCGCACGTCCACCTCGTCTTTGCTGCATGCGTTCGAATGAAATAAAAAAAATGGGAGAAAAATTGAAACACGTTCGTGGTTGCGTAGTGTATATACAGTGTCGAGTGATAGCCACACTGAAGGGTCATCGCCTTCGAGTCTTCTTTGGCGAACACTGCAGTCCAAGTGAGAACGTGGTACCACCTGCAGCCGAATGTATCAATATAGTGCACACCAAGAGGTATAGTACACTACCTTGACGCATTTGGCTGCAGGATCAATATTGCAGGATACATCTCGGCTGTGGCGGCTGCATTTCCGATAGAGGCGGAAATTTCGTGGGCTCACGTGCTCAGGTTTGGGTGCACGTTAAAGGACCCCAGGTGGTCGAAATTTCCGGTGCCCTCCACTGCGGCGTCTCTCATAATCATATCGTGGTTTTGGGACGTTCACCCCCCCCCCCCCCCCATATCAATCAAATCAAGAGGTACAGTACGGGTGAGCTCCACAGCAGACCCTGCAGGGTCGCTGAGAAATAAGCTGCTTCCACTGTTTACGGAGTCCTGTTTGACAGCCTTGGTGAAGCGTATGCAATTTACCTAAGTAAGCGAAAGCGTCGCGTGATGTCAATTCAATTTTTAAATTCGATTACTTTAATTGTGTAGGAGCATTAACTCTTCAGTTGAGATTTTTGTGGGGCGCTAGTTAATATTTCCGAAATATAACAAAAAGCTGCGACATTGTTACCCAATCTTAGTATAAGTATTCAGTTGTCTATACGTTTTCTTTTCTTACCCCATGTCGCGTTGGCTGTACGGTTCTTGGCTGCAGACCCGTGGGTCGAGGGATCGAATCCCTGCTACGCAGTCGCCTTTTGGAAAGAGGCGAAGCGCCAAAGGCCCGTACGCGTAGACTTAGACTATACGTTAAAGTACCCCAGGTGGTTGTAATTTTCGATCGGCATCTTTTCTGTCTCGTGAGAGGACGTGCGCCTAACTACGCTGCACAAACAGATAGACGCCACAATGGATTTCCATGGCCGGGGAAGGACCTTGCAGCAACAAATGCTCTCTGCCGTGCGTGAAAACGTTACACCAGTTTGGGCAAACATGCCAGTGGTGACGGGCCGTCAGGTAGAGAAATTGCAGTGTACCATAACTGCAGGTCCAAATATTTGTGACTCCTTGAAGTCGAGCTTGCTAAATTGCTATTTTTTTGAAGGAACGATCACTTTGGCACAATTTTGTGGTCCTACAGTGTCGTATTACATAAACTGTATATTTCGGTCGTGAATGACATCAAATGGTTCGCAATCTTCGTGGATTCCCCCGAATTACGCAGTGCGGTTGAAACTATCTGGTACGAATGGTTCAATAGAAGGATTCCGTACACGTTATCATTGCCGTGGCATTTCCTTTAAAGTATTGTCGTTATATAAGATATACTGATTAATTATGCATGAACAAAATGTCCATCATCATATCGAGTTTCATCAAACATCGTATGGTGCAGGCCCAGATCTTACCTTCAAATAGTCTTTACTCGGGGGGCTCGAGAAAATCGGTCTATTGTATTCTGGAGGCGCTTCGTTAGTGTCTAGATCCGTGCAGCGAAGGCACACGAGCGCATCAAGGCACGTTAGACACGAGCGCTCTCTGGCAGTTATCTTCGAAAACGAAGGAAGGCGTGCGTGCCTGTCTTGGAGGCGATAAGGTTTAGAACTCGAAGCGACGGGCAGGTGCCGCCACCGTGTCGCCTTAGTCTTAGCAAAGCGTCGGAAACGCTTGCCTTGTTGAGCGCATTGTCAGTGCAGCGTAATAAATGCTAAGGTCCTTGGAATTACTTATGTATGCCTTCTGTAGTATAAAGACACACAGAGAGAATATTGACATGTTCTTATGGTGTCTCATATATGCGCAATAATTGCTTTCTAATTGACAATGGCACAAGTATGAACGCTGAAACTTGAGCAACATTGGTGGGCGCTGTGGATGGGGTTGGCCGTTTGAAGTATCGTTCGGGGCCGTCTAGAGTATTGTTATTGTGGACAGACAAATGTACAGACAGACAGACAAAAATTTTTGCGTCGAGGTACTCTCGTCTTTAGAACGAATAGTGTATAACGGAGCGGCTGAAAATTGGCTCCACAGTTCGTGGTACACATCGTTTAACCCGAAAATCGCTTTTGTGAGTTGATGTAATCGTAGAGTGGGTAAGCGCCGGACAAGGTGGCCTTCACTTCGTGGCAACCATGCGTAACTCTGGCTTGTTCTGCGAGTGCACCGAAGGATCGGCGCCCCCCTTTTGCGCTCTTTCCTGGAAGGTGTCGCCCGCTGGTATCTGCAACCTAAGAGCAAGTGCTGCTTCATCTGTATACAAATGCTATACATGACGTGGCTGCTGTAACGACGAGAGACCGACTGGCGCATCGCCTTTTGATTGACAGGGTGTGTCTGTCAATCGTTTCTCCAGTGAGAAGTCGTATTCCTCTCATCGGCTGGATTGCGCATGCGTACTCCTTTCTATATCTCGTGAGTTCGTAGCGAACCATTATTCGCATGTAAGGGTTTGTGTCAACATATGCTGTCACGGGGCCGTGACGTCGACGACGGGAGCAGACTGTAGGCCCATGATGAAAATGTTCATTCCGCCGTACTTGTGGCTGGTGAACGGAAAGTCAGGTTAAAGCGATACTCGCTGGCACTGATAGCGGCGAACTGAGCGTCGGCCATCGATCAGCTGACATGCGGAGAAACGTGTTGGCATTTATACATGTGCCATCGATCAGCTGACAAGCGGAGAAACGTGTCGGCATTTAAGCACGTACCGTGGAATATTCCAGCCCGATCACTCGTCTTCGCGCAAGCTCTGGATTTATCTTGAGTGTTCGCGTCTTGCACGCGATGTTAACAGAACGATCTGCAATAATCGCGAAACCTTCTCGAACAATGTGGCGCAGTTTGCGCTGAGCATTCCTTACAGGCTTTGTGGGCGACAACTGAATGAAACAAAAGTGAAAGATGAGACACGCGCGTGACAATACACTATCTCGGGTCATCGACCACAGCAGTCCTACTGGATGCTGCACAGTGTTCACACTGTAAGTTTGTGTGCATTGTGGATCGTGTGCACAATGTGTACACAAATTACAGTGTGCATGATTTTACAGCAGCAAGTTGCTCGTTATGCAGACAATATAGTGATTCGGACCCAAGAGTTTCACCATTCACATACCTATAAACATTAATTCCCAAGAAGCTATTGGAGAAACCAAAACAAGTTCTTCTACATGCTTTCAATGTTTTTTCTTTGAAAACAAAATATCATTTGCATGCACTTAGATATGGAGTCGTCTCTTGTTCTTGCAATGTCCTCGTGAAAACATGTCTCTTCCATGCACAAGGGTGTGGAACAATCTCTTGTTTTATAGTCTGTATATTCATGTCTTGCGTTCTGCGTTTAATTGGGAGCACTACAACAACTATATTGTTCGACGAAGGCAACCATTGCAGGGCTATAGATTTGCCCGTAGCAGAATAACATTCCTAATTATTTTGCTTGCCTGTATCCAGGCCCGTTTGTTCAAGCGTACGGTTGATGGCGTGGCTCTGATTGCTACGAAACACCAGCCGAGGCAGGTTGATTACCATCTTAAAAGATTACCTGTCTGAAAGGAAGTTCCGTGTAAGAATAGGTACTGTGTTATCGCGCACATTTCTTCAAGAAAATGGAGTGCCGCAGGGAGGAGTACTGAGCTGCACACAATATATAGTTAAAATTAACTCTCTTCGCTCTGTTATTCTACCTGCGATATCGTACTCTGTATACGTGGACGACATTCAAATTAGTTTCAAATCGTGTAACTTGACTGTATGCGAACGCCAGATACAGTTAGGTGTTAACCGACTTGCAAAATGGGCTGACGAGAATGGTTTTAAGTTTAACACTGACAAGACTACTAGTGTGCTTTTCTCGAGACGACCCCCGCAGGGGCGCCTGCGCAAGTAGGCGTTTGGTGTGTAGCGACACCACGGACCCGAGCTAACGGGGGAGTTTCTACTCCCTCCCACGCCTAGCCGTGCGTGGCTTTGCCGTGTCCGGGGAAAAGGGGATCCTGGGGGTTGAGCCGACGCTGGGTGATTGGACCTTGAAGGCCCCCCGGCAGAGGCAACACACCCCTTTGGCCCCGGCTTCACGTAGACGGCACCCCTGGGCTGACCCACCCAGGGGAAATCGGCAGTCGCCTTTTCCTATCTCTCTCTCCCTACATCTTCGTCTTTTGTTCTCACTTTACATCTTTCCTGTCTTCTCCTCACTTCATTTTACTTCCAATTTTTCCTGGCGGCAAGGGTTAACCTAGTGTAAATATCCAACCTTGGGTAGATATATTAGGTTATAGCGGCCATGTACAGCTGGCGCCTGCGCCTCCTTCGCGTCTCGCAGCGTCCCCTTGTTGGGCTCGGTAGTGGGTGGCTGGCATGGCCGCCGAAAAAGATATCAAATTTATGGGAACCCCTAGCCCTGTCACAACTAATCGCCCCTCTAAGAGGTGGCGCACCGATGTAATTCTTGAATTTCTCCCGAACAAAAAAGACAACTTCCCAAAATACCACATTATCCATTGTGAAAATACAGAAAAGAAAGCTAGAAACATTTCACCTTTCCTTGTATCGAAATGCCTTATAGAAACGCTGGGCGCAGGCTACAAGGCCACAAAGACCGCCAGTGGTGACCTGTTACTTGAAGTAAAAGACAACGCACAGTTCCAGAGACTACATAAACTCACAGCATTTGGGGATCAGCCTATCACAATCACACCACATCGAACCATGAACACAGTGAAGGGTGTTGTATCAGATGGAGACCTGATGGACCTCTCTGATGATGAACTTCTAACAGGCTGGAAAGAGGAAAATGTCATTCAGGTGCAGCGTATCAAAATAAGAAGAGAAAATAAGGAAATCCCAACGAAGCACATCATACTCACTTTCGCATCTAGCACCCTCCCAACTGAAATAGCAACAGGATACCTTAAACTGCCAGTTAGACCATACATACCCAACCCGAGGCGCTGCTTTAAGTGTCAGAGGTTCGGGCACGGCTCCCAGAGCTGCCGAGGACAGATTACCTGCGCAAAATGCGGCACCAAAGGTCATACCGCTGACGATGACTGTCAGCTACAAGTGCACTGTGCAAACTGTGAGGGTGACCATCCTGCATATTCCAGGTCATGCGTGGCCTGGAAAATGGAAAAGGAAATTATTAGTACAAAGTTTAAATTGAACATAAGCTTCCGTGAAGCACGGCAGCGCGTTTCCCCGCATTTTTCTGGGAACACATCGTACGTCGAAGTGGCGCGAGGGGGGTCAGCACCACTTCGTTTTTCGGCAATGCCTTCGACCACGCCCAGCGTGCCGAGGCAAACGCCACAAGCCCCCATGGGGGGAGCAGCCTCGGCTGCCCCACCCTCCTTGAATACAGCCCCACCGAAGGCGCCTGTGAACCTTGGCAGCAGCCAGGGCACCACACAAACTAAAGAGGTCCCCTCGACCTCCAGCCCGGTGGGGTTTAAGGCTCCGTCTGTCACGACGAAGCCTACAACGAAAACATTATCTGTCGCCTCTCCTGAGGCGATGGACACATCAACTGCACCGGCGCAGACTGCGCCAAAAGAGCGGCGGGGTTCCCTCGACCGCTCTAAAAAAGACAAAACGGTAATTACAGGGCCTTCGAAAGGCTCTGTAAGATAAGTCACTTCTCTCTTTAGACACCAGCCACACTCATTTCGTACACACAGCACTTCTTCACTCCCATAATGGAGACACAAATTATACAATGGAACGTCAGAGGACTACTTCGAAACCTCGACGATGTCCAAGAACTTCTAAACAAACATTCTCCAAAAGTGCTGTGTGTACAGGAAACACACTTAAAATCCAAGAATACAAATTTTTTGCGTCAATATGTTGTCTTTCGAAAGGACAGAGATGATGCTGTGGCATCATCTGGTGGTGTAGCCATTATTGTTAATCGAGGAGTAGCATGTAGCCATCTACCACTACTAACATCCCTAGAGGCAGTGGCTGTTCGAGCAGTTCTATTGAATAAGCTCGTCACCATCTGCTCTCTATACATACCGCCGCAACACCGCCTGGAAAAACATGATTTTCACTCTTTAATAGACGAGTTACCAGAACCTTATCTGGTTCTAGGGGACCTGAATGCGCACAGCGGTTTATGGGGTGACTGTCGATGTGATGCACGAGGTCGTCTCATCGAACAGTTCCTCTTTTCATCGGGTGCTTGTCTGTTGAATAGAAAACAGGCAACATATTATAACCTTGCAAACAATACTTACTCCTCCATAGACCTCAGTATCGCATCTCCGTCACTTGTACCATTACTTCAGTGGAAAGTCATAAATAATCCATACGGAAGTGACCATTTCCCTTTAGTTTTGAGTACACCAATAACATATGAATATCCTCCACATGTTCCCAAATGGCTTATACACAAAGCCGACTGGGAACAGTTTCATAACAATGCTCAGTTATCTTGGACTGACATATGTGGACTAAGCATAGATGAAGCTGTGCAGTACTTCACAGCTCTCCTTATTAACGCAGCAGCCAAATGCATCCCACAAACATCTGGACAGCCCGGCAAGCGACACGTCCCATGGTGGAACACAGAGTGTCGTAATGCGCGAAAGGAACAGAACAGGGCATGGAGGTTGCTGCGCAACTCGCCGACAGCGGAAAACCTTGAGAGCTTTAAGAAAATAAAGTCTCAAGGCAGGAGAACCCGTCGGCAGGCCAGAAGAGAAAGCTGGCAGAAGTTTTTGTCAGGGATCAATTCATACACACAGGAGGCTAAAGTCTGGAACATGGTCGGTAGGATAGCAGGAAAACAAGTACACACACTTCCACTCGTAAACACTCAGGGTGATACCTTGGAAGATCAGGCAAACTTCCTCGGGGCACACTTTGAACGGGTATCCAGCTCGTCCCACTATACTGACACTTTCCAAAAATACAGAACAAGAATAGAAAAGCAGAAACTAGAACATAAATCCACTAGATACGAGGCATATAACCAAGCTTTCAGTCTAGCTGAGCTCCGAACATCTCTAAACTCCTGCAGTACTTCTGCCCCAGGTTCTGACCGTGTGGTGTATGAAATGTTAAAAAACCTACCAGCCGAAACACGAAAAACCTTACTTTGTTTATACAATGCTATCTGGTTTTCTGGCACTATCCCTACCTCCTGGAAAGAGGCGATTATTATTCCCATTTTGAAAGAGGGCAAGGACCCTTCTTTAGCTTCAAGTTATAGGCCTATTGCACTTACAAGCTGCTTGTGCAAAGTATTCGAAAAAATGATAAACTGCCGACTTCTACATATTCTTGAAACAAACAATTTGCTCGACCCATTTCAGTGCGGGTTTCGAGAAAGTAGATCCACCACAGACCACCTCATTCGTATCGAGGCACAGATAAGAGACGCCTTCGTCCATAGACAATATTTTCTCTCTGTGTTCCTCGATATCGAAAAGGCGTATGATACAACATGGCGTTTCGGAATTCTAAGAGACCTGTCCCACCTTGGTGTGCGCGGAAGAATGTTTCATATAATCGAAAGTTACCTGTCAAACCGGACATTCCGTGTCCGTCTAGGCAGTGTGCTCTCCCAAACATTTGTCCAGGAAACAGGCGTGCCACAAGGTGGTGTGCTTAGTTGCACACTTTTTATCATCAAAATGAATTCTTTGCACTTGTCCATTCCCCGCATGATGTTCTATTGTACATATGTCGACGACGTTCAGCTTGGCTTCAAGTCATGCAACTTAGCCATGTGTGAGCGGCAGGTTCAGATGGGTTTAAATAAGGTCTCCAAATGGGCAGACGAAAACGGATTTCGACTTAACCCACAAAAAAGCACGTGTGTCTTGTTCTCTCGAAAGAGAGGCATGCACTCGGAACCTGACATTCGGCTGAACGGGCAACGTCTGTCCGTCAAAGCCGAGCATAAATTCTTAGGCTTAATCTTGGACAACAAGTTGACCTTCGTACCGCATATCAAGTATTTAAAAACAAAATGTTTAAAAGCCATGAATGTTATAAAAGTGTTGTCACGTACTATGTGGGGTAGTGATAGGCAATGCCTCATGAACCTCTATAGAAGCCTTATTCGTACCCGCTTAGATTATGGGGCCGTTGTCTATCAGTCTGCCACTCAAAGTGCCTTGAAGATGCTTGACCCCGTGCACCATTTGGGCATCCGCCTTTCTACGGGTGCTTTTCGCACCAGCCCCGTAGAAAGCCTTTATGTTGAGTCGAATGAGTGGTCGCTTCATCTGCAGAGAACTTACATGTCCTTTGTTTATTTCCTCAAGGTGAAAGCAGATAAGAAGCACCCCTCATACTCCACTATTATTGATTTGTCGAGCTCCATTCTGTTTCAAAACAGGCCTTCGATGAGGCAGCCCTTCTCAGTTCGCCTGAAAAGTCTAGCTGAGGAAACTGGAGTCTCACTTGAACATAGTTTAATGGATCCTGTAGCATATCTGCCACCGTGGCAATGGCAGACTATAGACTGTGATGTGTCCTTTCTTGAAGTTACAAAACATGCGCCTATTGCCCATATCCGAACATACTTCCTGGAACTTCAACACAAATACACACGTCCTGAGTTCTTTACAGATGCCTCCAAGTCTAACTCCTCTGTGTCCTACGCTGCTGTCGGCCCATCCTTTTCGGATGCTGGCCCTCTACATCCAGGCACAAGTATCTTCACAGCGGAAGCCTACGCGATACTTGTGGCGGCTAAACACATCAAGCAATTACAAATACAAAAAGCAGTAATTTATACAGACTCCCTTAGTGTAGTAACGGCTCTGCACACTCTTAAAAAACACAAAAACCCAGTCCTTGTCTCACTTTATTCCATTTTATGCACACTATACACACTCAAACAACATGTTGTAGTGTGCTGGGTGCCAGGGCACCGTGAGATTCAAGGCAACGTGAGGGCGGATCAGCTCGCTGCATCCGTCCACAAAAGCACTGCCCCTACACCCATATCAATCCCAGCCGTTGATCTTAAGCCGTCTCTCAAACGAAACCTCAGAGTATACTGGCAGAGCAAGTGGGATACACACACACAAAACAAACTACACGTTATTAAGCCACACCTTGGTCATTGGCTGCCTGTATCGAAATCGCGTCATACAGAGGTAATACTAACGAGACTCAGGATAGGACACACATACACGACACACACACACCTTTTGTCCGGTGGGGATCCACCATTGTGTGACAGATGTGGTGAAGGATTAACAGTCCTTCACATTTTAATTCAGTGCAAAGAATTGGACGCTCTAAGAAAACAACACTTTCCATTACCCTACCGACAACAAATACCTTTACACCCTGCAATGTTCGTCGGTAGGGAACCGCTTTTTAGTCATAAGTCATTATTCGCGTTTTTAAGAGAAATTCATAGTTTTCATATCATATTCCCCGGCATTCCGTAGCACGACCTCTCCTGAGAGGTTTTCGCTGCGGTGGCTACACAAGAAAGCACTTGCCTCACGGCCCTTGGACGCAAGGGCATGAACGGGTGAGGCACTTGTGCTAATGCCATACATATCCACCATCGTCTTTTATTATCACCAACTTTCATCACCTATTCGCACCACACACCTTTCACGGCATGGTCATGATTTTACTACTTGTATGTTTTTACCCGCCTTACCGCGAGGAATTTTATGGCCCTTATACAGCCGCTAATCACAATCATCGTCCACATTCCTTGTCCCATGAACTGGCGCTCTTTGGCCATCAAATGGCCCTTGCGCCAAAAACGCCATATATCATCATTTCTCGAGACGACGAGGTGTGCATCCTGACCCCTGCATACTAATGAATGGACAAAACATAGTTACCGCGAAAGAACAAAAATTCCTCGGTGTAATTTTTGATTCCGAACTCACCTTCATCTAGCACATAAAACAGCTGAAGTTAAAATGTCTCAAGACCATGAACCTTTTAAAGATTTTATCGCATCAGTCGTGGGGGACAGACAGGCACTGTCTCATATCTCTGTTTCGAAGCCTGGTTCTGTCACGCATAGACTATGGATGCATAGTATATCAGTCAGCTTCAGGGACAGCACTGAAAATGTTAGACCCTGCATACCACTTAGGTATCCGGCTGGCACTTGGTGCCTTCCGTACCAGCCCTATTCACAGCCTTTATGCAGAGTCAGATCAGTGGCTACTAGACTATCAGCGCACGTATCTAGGAGTCAACTATGCAGTTAAGATCATGTCTTTGAAGCAGCACCCATGCAAAACACTTATAAACGATGTGTCTAGTACCCAGTTATACCTGAACGCATAGACTATGGATGCATAGTATATCAGTCAGCTTCAGGGACAGCACTGAAAATGTTAGACCCTGCATACCACTTAGGTATCCGGCTGGCACTTGGTGCCTTCCGTACCAGCCCTATTCACAGCCTTTATGCAGAGTCAGATCAGTGGCTACTAGACTATCAGCGCACGTATCTAGGAGTCAACTATGCAGTTAAGATCATGTCTTTGAAGCAGCACCCATGCAAAACACTTATAAACGATGTGTCTAGTACCCAGTTATACCTGAACCGTCCTTCTATCGCCCCACCATTTCCATTGGCAATAAGACCTGCAGTAGAAAAACTTGCTATTTTTTTAAATGACTTAGAGGAAAGTGACCATGTCGAACACTTCTCTCCCTGGCAGCAGTGTCCAGTCACTTGTGACTGGTCTTTCAAAGACGTCATAAAGGAAAATTGTCCAAGTGCACTCATTGAGCAACATTTCTTGGCCCTTGAACACAAATATCGTTCAACCGCGTTCTTCTCTGATGGCTCAAAGTCTCAAACATCTGTATCTTGTGCAGCCTATGGACAAAAGTTCTCGGACACCAGAACCATGCATACACATACCAGCATTTTCACAGCGGAAGCCTATGGTATCCTGCTTATTATACAACACATTAAACAACACAAGATACAAAAGTCTATAGTGTACACAGATTCTTTAAGTGTTGTCAGAACCCTGTCTTGTGGCAAGTACAGCAAGAACCCTACTTTCAACAAGCTCCTTAACGAAATCTATGCAGCCTACAACCTAAAACTTTCTATTGTTATTTGCTGGGTTCAAGGTCATTCTGGAATTGTTGGCTATGAAATAGTGTACAAGAATGCACGAGAAGCCGCTGGTCGGCAAACCATAGATATAACCTCTGTTCCGGGTGTAGATCTAAAAGCTGTTGTACATAGAGGTCTACGCAACCACTGGCAAGCTGAATTGGACAGAGAAGTCGACAACAAACTCCACCTTGTAAAACCCCAGCTGAGAAAAGTTATCCCACTAAAACTCAAACAGGTTCGCCGAAGTCACTTTAACACGGCTCAGAATAGGCCACACTTATGCCACACATAAACACCTTTTGACAGGCACTGATCCACCTACATGTATACACTGTGGAGAGAGTCTAACCGTTGTGCATGCCCTCATACAATGTCCTGTGCTTCACCAAGCACGACCGACTCATTTCAGGGAGCTCTATCGATATCATATCCCACTTCATCCAGCGCTGTTTTTATCACTTGATGCAGTGGTTGACCTTAAGAGACTTCTTCATTATCTTGGGAAAGTGAAATTTTCAACAATGATATCATTCCATCCTATGCACCAGGCTGCGCCTCAAGTGTGAGGTACCCCCTGGTGCATAAAAAGTATGTCTGAGCCTTCGCAGTTCTTGCTCAGGCAAGGACTTCAGCTGCGAGGGTCTTGGGCCTTGCAGACTAATTTATCATCACAGACTTCAGCCAACAAAATGAAATTTTTTTTTAACAAAGTGACATTCTTTCTAAATGCACTGTGTTTTAAATGGTTCGTAGATATTTGTTTCAATTTTAATCATGCTTTAATCATTTGTTTTAATTTTTAAACTAATAGCCGAAATGAAACAACACTTGTACTGGCGCTCTTTGGCCTTAGATGCCCTTGCGCCAATAAAGCTTAACGTAATAATGAAACACCAGCCGATGAAGAGGCATTTGTCTCCTATGATTGCGGGTGTGTCCACCACTTCTAGCACCGGCACGCAGTTGAACTACTGTCATCAACAGTGCCACTGTTATGCACCGTCGTTCTCTATAGTTCTTACGCGCAAGTTCGCGACTCGGCGGCGTTTGCGTGTGTGAAGTAAACACATCACATCAAGCGCACCCTCTCGTGTCAAGATCCGTCTATTTATGAACGCACTCGATGACGTGGCCGCATAGTTGCTCCGGGATACCGGTCCGTCCCTCATTGTCTTCGATGATTGCCTGTGGGTGTGTCCTTTCTGGAACGGACGGACCCAACTCCCTGTCAACGGCAGCGCGTTCAGCGATGGTCGTTCGAGTTTCTCGTGCAAGTCTGTGTGTGCTGTGCCCTTGTGTGAGCGCATGTATGTGCGTGCACGGTGTACATACTCATGTGTACACACACGCGCACTCTTACACTCTTCGAGTCGAGACGAGGCTGTCCATGCTTGAACCGGTTTCATCGGCGGGACGGGCTCCGAGTGCGTGTGTATGTGTCTGGCGCATCGAGCTGCCAATGGCCGAGGACGAAGAAGCCCTTGACCACGACCTGGGAGGATGTGTACGCCCATGGATATATATTGCTGTTTTGCACGCCGGCCTTGCGTGCATCGACCCATCCCCAATGGTTGGTCGTGGATGTACTTGATATACCGTCGGACACGGGCGACTTATAGCCGAGGTTGGTATGTCGAGTCCTATATCAGGGCAGCGTTCAGATTGTACACAAAGGCAACGCATTGTTCACGGTGGTTCGACTGTCGTGAATATGAACTGGAGTTCTTATTCATGTTGCTAAAATGGCCATTTCATTTCCCTCTGTCCGAACCAGGCAATAAGTCAACCAGGTGGTGGTCCAACTAGGCTGCAGAAAGTAGACCATGGCAGTATAACAGCCTTTTCGAGTTTGTATACGGACCACCCTGGGCTGAACACCGGCTTTGCTGGACCACGTGTGTTCAGGTCGCACAAACGCCCTGGCCGCAGATTCACGAGTTTGGAACTGCTCGACGTGGCTACGGAAGTCAATTGCATGCGGTACGAAATACCACGCTCTTGCAGATCAGTTGATTTTGTGTGCTGTCTCTCCCGAGACCAATGCAGTTAGGGGACATCATCGCTCTAAGGAAATGTCCGGTTCGATGACTCTGTAATGTGCACAGAATGGCTACGAAGGACACCACTTTGAGGGAAGAGAAAGTGGCTCTGGATTACTTACATGGAGTTATGTGGATGAGGGTATATACTCCAGATAATGTTGAGGAGGAGCTTTGTTGGGTATTAGTTGCCTTTTTCTGGCGTTCGGAACAGCAAGCTCCAAGCACCAGAAAAAGGCAACAAATACAGAGATCAATTTCGGTCACACTAAAACTTAGTCTTACAACTTGCCCTTGAAACGTAGCGCACGGGTGTGTGCTTTGTTGCAAACCTCCTTGGTATATGCGTCTGCCGTTGCCCGTGGTGGAATTCCACAGCTACATATGTAGCCGCCTCACGGACGTAATCATTTTTCAAGACATTGCTGCTACCGAACGTAGTGCTATATACTGAAAAGAAAACGGGCCTTTAAATACTGTAACGGAAATGTGATGAAAGCATGGACATTGGCAGCAGGGGGGGGGGGGGGGCGGCGAAAAGGGCACTTTCACCCTAAAGCCTCACCGCACTTTCCCTCACCCAAGCTAGAGGCTACAAAATCCAGTTCGTCATGCCTTGTCCGCTACAGTGTATTTCACATTGAGCAATATGACGATGTCCATCTTTATATACTATACACGGAATCACTGTGACGGCTTATGTGACGACTGTATACCGTGAAATTGTCGTTTACAATTTTAGTCATGTTTGTGAGACAAGGTGATCACTATTACGATATAGCTCAAAACGCTACGGGGTGTTGGTCTGTGACTACAATCAAATGTTTTTGGGAGATATGTCTCAACATCGATTTCTCTACCTTGGTCCGTGATTGCAGTGAAATATTTCTGGGACTTATGGAAAGGTGGACAGCAATTACTGTTCATGTTCATAGAATGTTCAATGCCTGTTTAACAATGTTTGACGTCTGATAGGTTTTGTTGGTATTTTACATACCCATTATGAAAGACGGCAAGGTAAACCGAAGTGCTCGCGGTTGTGGCGAATGTAAGCCTTCGTGCCCCGCCGCGGTGGTCTAATGGCTAAGGTACTCTGCTGCTGACCCGCAGGTCGCGGGATCGAATCCCGGCTGCATTTCCGACGGAGGCAGAAATGCTGTAGGCCCGTGTGTTCAGATTTGGGTGCATGTTAAGAAACCCCAGGTGGTCGAAATTTCCGGAGCCCTCCACTACGGCGTCTCTCATAATCATATGGTGGTTTTGAGACGTGAAACACCACATATAAATCAAATCATGAATGTAAACCTTCGTCGCACTGCCACAGGTCCATGTATAGCTGCGGAGCAGAAATCGTTCGCTCATTCAAACAACGTTTAGCCTGCAGGAAAGTCGGTCGAACGACTTCATTCAATGGCTTGCTGCCGATTGATCGCGCTTGGCCGCTTCGTTGCAGCACGCAAACAGCAAAAACAAAAAGGCTGTACGTCATCCACTTTGTCGGACATGCAGTTCGGATGTAGGTCCTGCAGTCTTGAGTGTCGTTCATGTCGGGTGCGGTACACATGGCAACTAATTAAGCGTTCGCGACACTCATTGGTTTGTCTTATCTTATCTGAATGCAAATTACACATTTAGGCAGAGCTGCGTCATTACTAAGTCCCACGCCCGTATTTGGGCAAGTTCGTTGGTGTCGTGGCATGATTCGTCTGTACACATAAGGTTCATTCAAGAACACATTTTTCTCTGTTAATTCACGAACACTTCTGCAACGTTTACATCCGGTTCCTCGCTTACCCCTTTGGTGTCTATCGCGATCGGACATCTTTCGGGTGTAACTGGCCTCGGTTCGTCTCCTTCGCACGCTGGACACACCTGTACCGGCTCTCGCATTTTCGACAGTTACGTCTGTTTGTGCGCATACAAGATTAGAATGTCAATACACAGTTCTGTTTACCTCGCATGTGTGCGTTGTCGCTTTGCCAAGATTTACGGTCCAGTCTGATTAAGTCAGGAAGTCTCGTACGCAATAGCGCTTTCTTCTTATTTGAGAAAACCTAACCTCAGGTAGACAGTAAACAAACTTAAAAAAGTGCACTAGGAAGTTTTATTCGACAGTGAATGGTGACATATATCATGGATCCAATTATAATGGCAACGCCGCCTTATTATGTCACTACTTTGACATTAATAGGCTACCCTTACCGTGACAGACAGACAGACAAATAGATAGACAAATAGATAGATAGATAGATAGATAGATAGATAGATAGATAGATAGATAGATAGATAGATAGATAGATAGATAGATAGATAGATAGATAGATAGATAGATAGATAGATAGATAGATAGATAGATAGATAGATAGATAGATAGATAGATAGATAGATAGATAGATAGATAGATAGATAGATAGATAGATAGATAGATAGATAGATAGATAAATTTTATTCTTGGTTGGCCCTCACATCAACCGATTTAGCGAGTGAAGAATTTGTACTCTTATTTATAATTCAGTTACTTTTTCCGTTTACATCAAGTCTAACCGAGCAACTCTTACGATCTACTCATTCTTTATACATAGGAGGCGTTCTCAAGACTTTATGAGCGCGTATTCAGAGAGGTTATTCTCGTTGGTATGCAGTATTAGTGACTTGTGGTTCCAAATTTTTTTTTAACTAAATGTTCAAAATACAGGTTAAATGTAACATACTGAATGCAGACGATATAAACGGGCAATGGGACCACGCATTTCAACACGCACGCACATACCTACGCCAACAACGAAAAACAGACCCATTAGTCATCGCTCACGTACGTCATCGTACGTGAGTCATCGCTCAGAGCGCCCTTGGTTGTCTTCTCTCTTCACATCCTTGCCTGTGGTGTGCACTCGGGAAGTTTCCCAAATTGTATTCGTACGACCTCACCCAGCTTTCTACAATACAATACGGAATTGTCTGCATTGGTGGTAACAGAAAAGTAACTCTCATGCCAGGTGCTTAGAGCGCGGAATGTTAAGGCCCCTTTACAGCCACGCACCATATCATTGTTCATATCTGTAGTCAATTGAAATGGCGCTCTTTGGCCATCAATTGGCCCTTGCGCCACTAAAAACTACTCATCATCATCATCATCATCATCATCATCATGCCAGGTGCTTTTACGTTTCGCCAGTGGACCGATGGGACACCAAGGAGCGATGAAATCGGGCAATCCACGGTCTGCTCGTATATGCGTCGCATTAGGAAGTTCGAATTCATATCCACAACTCCTGGACTTATAAGGTCTCAAGTAGGGACAGTCAGTAGCTGCGCCATGCTCGCTTCGTTCTCTTCCAAACGCGTTACTTACAAAATATCTGCAGACGAGCAGGGTGAACACGTCCGCTGTAGTGCTGACCTACAAGCCTACAAACTGCCGCAAGGACGTGTTCTAGGGAGAGATAGAGAGAGAGAGAGAGAGATAACAATCTTCTATGAAATTCCCGGCGAGCTCGCGAACAAATATTCGATTTCGTGTATTTTCACTATCTCGTATAAAAACAATGTACTGTACTGCATGTGCCCCGTTTTCAACGGCCTCCATATCACTCCTACTGACCTCATCCCAGATGCCTTCGAGTTCCAAATCTTGCTGCACGATCTAATCTTCATTGCCCTCTGCAGCCCTTTTCCTCCGGTACACGTTTCATTACCCGCCATACTAATGCGTTGTGCATTATATGCATTGCACGACAAACTCAACTTTTTGCAAGATCTACCACCGAATGTCGCATAGATATATAGATATATATATATATATATATATATATATATATATATATATATATATATATATATATATATATATATATATATATATATATATATATATATATATATATATATATATATATATATATATATATATATATATAATTTATTTACAAAAAGATGGAAATGCCAACCTGAGCTAGAGTTTGCTCTGCCCTGCTACTCCACACTGGGGAATCTCGTATAAGATAACCGATACATCGTTTCGATTTCACAATCAATGCAGCTGCATATGTTTACCTTAATGGTGTAACTAACCGTTGCCTAGTGCAGAGACGCGTGACCCTACCGTTGCAGCGATAGTGCATTTTAATGAACTCTGGCTGGTTGAATGTATTGCTGGCGCCCAATCCACTATCCCCTTTTCTATGGTGTTCTTCATAAGAGATAGTGATAAAATATGAAGTTGTACCATTTCGTATTGAAGCTGCATTTATCAACTTGTTTTTAGAAAAGCTCGCGTAGCTTAATGCCAGTTCGAGCCTAGGCTTCAGCGTTATCCGACCAGAGAGTTTGAAGTCTGCGCGCCTTCAGCAACTTTCACTTTAATTGAATACATAAAAGTGCTTCCCGGGACAAACATTTCCTCCGAAGTGACATAACAAAACCAGCTCCCTTCATCGCGCCCAGTTTTAAATGTCAGGGAACAGCCATCCATGGACTCGCTTAACGAAAATCGTACTTGTACAAACACCGATCCAGTGTGAACTCCGGTAGACAAGGCACCGCAGGCGAAACACTGCACGCACTCAACACCGCACAGTGGGAACATCAACAACGCATCGAACCGTAGAAAGAGAGAAGAAGCAAAAGGGGGCAAGCTGGCGTTCCGCTCTGGCAGCGATGCCCGCGCCTTCTTCAGTTCAAAAAAAAAAGAAGCGACAAAACGCGAGCGTGCACCCACCGACCACGACGAGCGACCGCCGCGTCGCTGATCAGAGCGGCGCAGAGCCGCTCGCGCGCCGCGCGATTCCGCATGGAGCGCACGTATGTGAACAGCGGCCGCGGCGCGCGCGCTACACAGAGAAAAGACGACGGCCTCGCTGATAAGCTTCCGCCGTCGCCGTTGCCGCAGTTTGGATAGAGGGCGAGGATGCAAGGGTCCCACTTTCTCGAGCGCCGCGGCCTAGCCTTTGCCCGCCGCCGCGGCGTTTTCCCCTTCGCTCGGCGGCTGTCGCCGCACCGCCGTCCGCCGTCGAAGAAGGGTGGTAGTGCACGGCAACCGATAGGCATCGCAGTGCGTGCGGCTCGGCCTTCTCGAAGAAGTTTAGCGATGCAAAAATCTATACGCTGCCGCTACTCCAGGGGTATCGTACAACGGAATAGGAGGACGCTGCCGTGCACGTATATATTATCCTCTACGGTGTGTACGGCACCCGGCCGATCGACGAACCGTGAATTTCTCGGAAACGAGTCGCGGCGAGCCAAGTTTTTTGTTTGGGGGACGACGAGGGCGTGAGAACAAAACAGGGAGACGCGAAGGACGAGAAAGCCATTTAACAGGGAAGGACTCGCGTAGCTGCCTTAAATGCAGTTTGCCGGTTCGCACATTGGCACGCCTGCCCCTACGCGTAATGTGGAAGGCCTGAATTTAGCTAGCGCAGGAGCGTTGATGGTTGGTTAATTGCTAAAGGTGTTTCGCGCCATCCGCTTCAATCAGAACAGCCTATTGTTCTACCCGTTTCACTGTCTATCAATCTTCTACCAAATGTCTAGCTGTTTTAGTCTCTCCTATAAATACTAAGTACAAGGCGTCAAACTTACTAGCGGTGTATTTATTCTAGGTCGTTTGGGGTCTACTAGACTTGGCATTCGCACGTTCGAAAGTATAATTTCATATTGTAAACTATCTAACAGTGTATTCCACATTCAAGCAACGGCATGCCCCAAATGAGTGGTTCCACTTTCTTCGCACTGTTAATAGGCACTGTATGCATTGACTGTGACAGACTTCGTGCCTCGAAAATGCGTCCATTGCATAAATATATCACTCGTCAAGTGGTGAGTGTATGTGCAAGATGTTGTGCAGAGGTGGTGTAATTTACGGGAAAGGCATGGGCGTGTTTAGAAGACAATGGTGCACCGCTGGACCGCCTTACCACCTCGCCACATTAGCAGTACAATGCGCAGTTGCATTTCGTTTCAGACGTGCTATTCAGTGAACCATGCATGCGCACGTACTCAGGCTTCCATGTCTGACCATATCTTTCTTCCTGTGCCCTCCACAGTGTTCATAGTTCGTTTTTTTTTCTCTTTTAACTGTAAAGTTGCACACGCTTCTGCAAGAGTGGGTGCGCATGCCATTCTCGCAAGATATATAGTGGCTTCCAATCGATTAAGCCCCTTCACCGTGCATGTTGCGAAGTCCTAAGTGACCGTAACATCCATTAGCGCCCTCAGGGTGGCTGATTGATGCGAGATCATATACAATCAACCAGCCCTCCTGTGCCACCGAAGCATGATTGATGCTCTTACGCAGTCGGTGGTCTTGAGAGCTCTCCTGGAGCGATATCGTCCGCTCTTTCGGTGTAGAGCTGGACTGCCCGGCACGGTGACCGATACTCCCTTCTCGTGTCTCGCTCAGCTCCACAAGAAGGTTCACGCGAGTTAGAGGAAGTAATGTAACCTATGGTATACATCTGCTCAGGCATGCTTCACTGTTTACGCGAGCTGCAGTTCTTGTCCATGGTCGTGGCACAGCGTCGTGGGAACACGTTGAGATATGCAATGGTTTCGGATGGTCAGCCATGGGTGCTACTGGAGGTCAGCCAGAGCGCGACAGTGTATACCCCTGCGTGTGGTGCGTTCGGAATTTCGTCCGATCGGGTTTGTTTTCCGCGTTTCAGTTCTTTTGTTTCGGGTCTAAGGCTGCCGTGTGACTTCGGTACGAGCGCGCATGATCACGTGACTCTCTACTTCTTGTTCGATGCTTCGTTCCGGCTTCCCACGATTACGAACTTACGCAGCCTCCTCACTCTCGGCTCTTACTTCGTCTCTCCTCATTTCAAAAGGTCGTGGTTTTTCATTACGCCTGTGTGTGTGTGTGTGTGTGTGTGTGTGTATCTTTGTGTGTGTGCGCGCGTTTGTGAGGTACTCGACATTGGCGGTACGGTGTTACGTCACGCAACATGGCGCGTAAGTACTGAATGAAGCAAGAAAAGAGGAAGACAACCGACAGGCAATAATGACCACGACTGCCGTATGAATTACAACACCTCTACTGGAGTCCTGGCACGTCGCCCTTTTATTGTACGCGTCAAGCAAGCATATGCAAGTGCTTTAAGGTCGCACTTTGTCGATAAAAGTTAGAGCATAAAAGCATAAAAAGACAAAAGAGCATAAAAAACAAAGTACACGCATAACGAGACGAACAGTTCCGGATAATGAACGCCTCTTCCGATCGATTATCTCTCACTTCCCCGCCGTGGTTCTCTAGTGGCTAAGGTACTCGGATGCTCACCCGCAGGTACCGGGATCGAATCCCGGTCATGGCGGCCGCATCTTCGATGGAGGCGAGGATGATTGAGACCCTGTGTGCTTAGATTAGGCACACGTTAAAGAACTCTATGAGCTGTAAATTTCCGCAACCCTCCACTACGGCGTCTCTCGTTTACATATTTCGGGTTTGTAACGTTAAACCCCAACCAATTTGATTAATTCTGTAACTCGTTTCAATCTAACGCTTCCTGGCCGAGGAAGCGTAAGACTGGCCGAGGAAAGAATGAACCTGTAGTTTCTTTGTTTTTTTCTTCTTCAATTTTCCGGCGAGCCGTTTCGTATGAGAAAGCGTGACCGGGCTGCACAATAGCGGCGAAGCGAGCGAGCTAGCGCGAAGCGACACAGCGCCATCGAATATGCATTCCGGTACAGCGACTTCCAAGGCGAAGCGCTATAGACGTGACACCTCGTGCAAACGGCCACCTCTCCTTCCTTCTTCCGTTCCTCGACTGGTGTGCACTTGGACCCGAAGTGCCGCCTCGATCGACGCATAGAGAGCGATAGAGGGCAGTCGTTCCTGGGAGCAACCACGGCACACGGGCACAGATCGTTTTCGTATACGCTACAGTACGGAAGGACAGCACGTTGCGGAGTGCGCCATCCTTATCAGATCGGCCCAGTGGCAACGCGGTCCTTTTAAATGAAACGCGGCTACACAGAAGCGATCGTGATGCACACCGACTAGGTGGTATATAATGAAGTTCGGTAATTATATTACGTCTTGATGTAGCCCCGCCGCGGTGGTCTTGTGGCTAAGGTACTCGGCTGCTGACCCGCATGTCGCGGGTTCGAATCCCGGCTGTGGCGGCTGCGTTTCCGATGGACGCGGAAACGTTGTAGGCCCGTGTGCTCAGATTTGGGTGCACGTTAAAGAACCCCAGGTGGTCGAAATTTCCGGAGCCCTCCACTACGGCGTCTCTCATAAACATGTGGTGGTTTTTGGGACGTTAAAACCCTCATATCAATCAATCAGTATTATTGAACTATGGCATTCTTTCAATTCGCTTGCTGTTTCTACCCCTTAGTTAGTAATCCTTGTCCTACATTATTTATACCAGTATCAACAGCAGGTCCCCTTTGACAGTTCTTAATTTGGTATGCGTATGATCTTTTTTTTGCTTTGTACTGTCTAAATGTCTTTTTTTTTTTTGTGTGAGAAATGGGAAAGTCACCTAAGCAAGAAGGTGAGGAAAAAAAACAGACAACTTAATCTCGTGGAAACGAGGTAGACCCACAAACAAGCTGCGTAGCGTCCTAAGTCACTCTCTGTGAGTGAGTAACTTTGTTCAGTTCGTGCTGGTTATCGGCCATACCGCATAAGAGTTGGCCAAGAGACTGTGTCTCACAGCACCTTCCTTGGACTACTGGATCCAGTTGATTATCTAGTCCTAAGCTGAGCGTCCGCCAACACACCCGAAGGTCTTCATCGGAGGCTGCGTCTCTCATTTTGCCAATTAGTGCTGCACACTCCCAGATAACATGCCGCGAGTGTGGCCCTGATACAGCAATAGTTGCACGGGTTGGTCATATACAAATCGGCCTTCAATAAATTTCTATTGTAAATTATTCCTAAAATGATCTCGAAGTAATTTCGTTCTTTTTGACAAGTTACTGTTTTCTAATGCCATCACTTCCGGCCAGCTGTCATTTTTCATGGTAAATAATTACGTTAAGGTTATACCAAAAAGCTAATTGATAAACTTTAGGTATAATTTAGTAGTTTGGCGATGTCGGCATACCATGCAGGCAGCTGCATTCGGCTTACTGATAATCTCGCGTATATGTCGTAGTGCATATCCAAATGAGAAAGAGAACCACGGAAGCCTTCCAGAGCTTTGGAGAATATAGCGCTACTGAGGCAGTGGTGACTCTGCCTCTCAAAAATGACACCAACGTACGAGAACGTACGCGCCCGAACGCAGCTACGATCATCAGCTCTACGGTCTCACCTCCAATTCTTTTTTTTTTTTTGTTGTTGTTGTTGGTATTTGTTTCTGAAAGTTGTTCGGATAAAAGGCTTACTTCGCGAATTAAGTAAAGTAGAATCGCCTGTGTACAATAAATTTTTCTACAGTTTTTGAATGATTGTTTAGCCAAATACAATACAATGTGCTAGAGCACATATAGAGGTTTTGCGGAATGACATGAGCAACTTTTCTTTTCGTAGCGCGGTGTGTTGCAGTCAATAGGTTCCCGGGAGAGTACCCTGTACTCTAAATCATTACCCTCTTTTTTCTGATCCCCCCTAATTCGGGACGGCTTAGTGCTCTCCCATAGTTGAGTACGAAGTACTCGATATTGTTAAACATTTTTTTCTAAACACATCATGTCTTGAATTGTCTGCTATGAGGGGTGGGGGGGCACACCACTTCTCCGTATGATAGGGGTACAATACTAATGCAGTACTTTTGGAACTGCGTTTCCTAGAAATTTCGGTGTTGACGTTGATTGCGAGCAATATCTAGAAGGAAATCAATTGCAAAACAAAAAAAAGAACCTTCATTTCATACGGGCTCCTGCGTGAGAAGCAGCTGTTGTCACACTTGAAACTGCTTCAGTGTAAACATAACGAAAAGTAACATGAGTGTTATATAGATAAAGGGGTGTCATTAGCGTGTGTAATATTGCGTGAAAGAAGCGTCGAATCTCGCCGGGCGTTAACACACGTGAATTAGCGCAATCAGTGGTTGGTTTAAAAGCCCGCCACTTATATAGCGCACAAGCATAATTATTTATCGTTATCGACAGCAATGCGGTTACGTAGAGGTTACTTCACTGTCTGACTCGCAAAAACAACATCCGAGTCGGCGGTATATTTCCCAGACAGTCAAGGACATCCTAGCCTTCAGAGTACCACTTATCAACCTAAACCGATTCACTCTTCCACTTGTATGCCCCTTTTGTACGTCTGTGACTGAAATGCATATTGAAATGCATATATATGGTCTTGTAGTTGTGGACTCTGTAGGTGTGGTCATCATCAGTAGCAGCTGCCGTGCACCCCGATGCCGGCCACGTGGGTTAGAAGGTAAGGGAAGCCTTAGCGACGCCGCCATCTATGCGTGCACGTGCATTCAAACGCCAACGCGCTCATTGCATCCACGAATGCACGTGCTCAGGACACGGCCGCGGCTCCAAAGAAGCCCGATGCGCCGGCGCGCAGATGAGCCGTCCGTCATCCGGAGCAGTTCTCTCGTTGATGTGTGGGTGTTGTAGGCGCTTGACACTGAAAGGGGCCCCCTTCGTGGCCGACTCGATCGCCGCTCTCAGCGTGGGGGGGTTCTTTATGCCGGCGCGTGTACAGGCGACGTCTTTATCATCATCAGTGTTTATTCAATCAACGTAATACAAAAACATGGTTACAAAAGTATTTGGACCATTAGCCTGTGTGGCTAGTCAGTGGTCCAATCTATTACATGATTATTTTATTACATGTCAGGAGCAGAGGTGCAGTTAATATGATTATGAATCTATACACAAATTCAATGACAGGGTAGCTTTTAAGGTATATTTTATCGAATTAAATACACATGACAATAAATGCTAAATTGCTGCAAATACTTTTAGTACACAAGTGATAAAGAACTAAAGGCATACATTGTAACAATACAGAAGATAGTGATACCACAAAATATTTAGCACAATTTGTGCACAAAATTAACTGCGTTGAAGAATCAATACCATCGAACTCACTTCAGAACTAGAAACAAAAAGAAGGAAAGAAAAAGAACTATGCCAGATGAGTCGTAAAAAAGTGTGGACGTGAGCTTAACTTTGGTTAAGAACATGAAAAACTTACAAAATGCATTTTACAAGTGAATTTAAAGTTGCGGGCAAGTTTAATTTCAAGTGGAATTGTGTTCCAGATTTTAGCACCAGATTTTATAATTGCTCGAACACCTCTGTGGTATTTGTAGTGGAGAAGAGGCGTGAGTCGGCATACCTTTGATATAAAATTGGCGATAAAAATGTCCCGGCGACGCTTATCGAGGATCTCAGATAGCACCGGCGGTTGTGGACCATTAGCGATCGTGTGACCGGGAAAAGTGAGATGTAGCGTTTGTTTGTGCTCGTCCTTGCTCTTTTTTTTATCTCTGTAACTTTCGAGCTCCCATATGTTTCTTTTATGTAGGGTAGTAGTACCTTACTCTTCCTACTGTTCGTTCCTTCAAGTGTTCTTCAGATTTTGGTCCATACACAGGTGCTCAATCACAGTCCACAGGTGTGCAATCCCCAGCTGCTCAACCACAGGTGCTCAATCACATTTTCGTCCAACCACAGGAGCACTGCGGAACAGCTCCAGAGCAAAATAAAATTTCTTCTCTCTCTCTCTCTCTCTCTCTCTCTCTCTTTCGGCCATAACGCTTTTCCAGCCTCACGATCCAATTACTGAGCTGTATGTTGACACGCACTGTTGAAATAATTATGAATGCATTAGTCGTGGTTTGCAGTCTCACTCGTCAAGGATGTTACGCCTGACTTTTGTTAACAGGACTGCCCAAAGTTCTTAGGTGCCTCGTCAGACGAAATATTCAGTTTTATTTTTACTTTAGAGTGACGGAAGATACAACCACATTGTGGACGCTTGTGGTCGTTGGTAGACTTCGAGTGGTTCCGTGACCATTTCCAGCAAAAAGAAATTTGTTTCATTTATTTTTATTCACATTGTTCATCTAGCGTTTTCAATTTTACTTGTCTACCCATCGCAGTCTTATATTGACTTTAATGAGTTGCTCGGCGAATCTCTCGAATATTTATGAAAGCGGCCAACACACGGGAAGGTGGGGGGGTGCATGCAGTGTGCACCAGTGCCTCCCTCAGCAATCGCTGCTAGTGCACAAAGAGACACTGCAGAAAGGACCTTACGAGGCTAATTCGCAACATTGTTTTGAGAGCGACGTCTTTGACGAGGCGTTAGTGGGTGTGGCGCCTCAAACCAGCGTGTAGAAAAAAAAATGTTTCGACTCCGCACACGTCATCGGGAAACTGCGTCGGATTGCAGCTTACCCTAAGCGTCTTCTTACTCTTCCCGGTTTCCTACTCCTGCAGCGTGCGGGGAAGGGTGTTCTAGATCTACTAACATCGATGGCTTTTTTGATGGGCTAATGGTCATCTTCATTCTTTGGGGGAATGGAGGCGAGCAAAGGAATATCACTTTGCAAATATGTTTCACGAAGTGGTGTTTTCAATATTCTACTGTACCGTAAGGCACTGAAAGCACTCTTCTGCTTTTTGAGGAGTACGGTCTTGTCCGAATGTCCCTGACTTGCGGTGCAGTTCCACGCGCTGCTGTGAATTCACTGCCTCTCACTCTTTTTTCCCCCTTCTCATTCCTCTTATATAATATGTTTAGAAAAAGTGGTTAACGGTTTAGAGTACTCAGTACTGTGCCATGAAGTAGCATAAAGCCGTCCAGTGGTCCTCACTCTTTGTGTGGCCGCGTTTACAAGAATGACCTCATTACACATTCGGAAATATACATTTAGGACAAATCAGGCTAGACATGGCCATTGTGGGTTTAGAAAAGGTGGGTAATGATTTATAGTACTAGGTACTGCACTATGGGAGAACGTAAAGCCGTCCGGGAGGTATCACACTTGACGAGTCCCTGTTGACAAATATTACGCCGTGAACGACTTCACGACGACATCGAGTTACAAATGTGTTTGAAAAAAAAATCACACCATATCCACGGAGTGAATGATGATGAGTGGGGTGAAGCGTCAATCAGTCCGTCCGTGCTTCAGTCCGACCGTCCGTTCATTCTTGCTTCCGTCCGTCCGCGCGACTATCCGTGCGTCAATCCATGCGTCCATCCGTCCGTCTGTCCGTGCGTCCGTCCGTGAGTCCGTCCATCCGCCTGTCCGTCCATCCATCCATCCGTCCGTCCGTCTGCTAGTCTATCTGTCCGTTCGTCGATCTAGTGAACACTCCAATACCGCGGTCTCCCATCTCGCAACCCCTTTGGCACATACCCGCTCTAGAGCGGGTATGTGCCACAAATGGCTACATACATACATACATACATACATACATACATACATACATACATACATACATACATACATACATAGGGCAACAATAATTTTTACGACGGACAATGTTGCATCTTTTTGCTATTAACTGTTAGTCATATTGCTCTGTGAATGCCTCCTTTGATATACCTTGATCACGTGATCTCCGAAATGATGAATGCGCTGATGTGCACAGTTTCAAAGATGGTGGCGGATTCGTCAAGCGGCTATCTGTTCCACCTGAGGAGCCAAAAGAATTAAGAAGATGAATAGATTTATTTATTCATCGCCACAAATGATGGCGGAAGGACCATTCATGCGGGAGTTCCAGCCATGCTGAGCTAATGTGGAAGGATGCGTCGAAATTGCTTGTTTGCTAATCTCTGCTCCACGTGATTTCCCATTCGTCCAGCTTACCGGAAACCTCTTTACTAACTGCTTCTTTCGAACACGTGCTGTACACGTTCGTAAATGGCAGGATCGCATTTCACTTTCCATGGCTTTGCGTAGATAAACTGCTGAGGCGGACGTGCCGCTTGCGATAAGGATTATGATAAAAAATGCCGGGTGTACGTGCAACTATGATTGATTAGTGTTGCGTTAGTTTACGCGCCAGCGTTTTCCGCTTCCTCGTGCTTTTCTGTTAATCCTTCAACCTATACATATAGTACACAAACGACAGCTGTAGCTTCTGCCAGGCGCAGTTGTACCTGTGACTCTAGAGTTAGGCTTTTGTTGTTGCGGCTCTTGTTAGATCACATGCAGCAAAAGATCCAATCATTTGATTGTATATTTTACTGTATATCATCTTCAACTGTGTTCATTTCAGAGACTGAACAAACCCAAAGATGCTATCGTAGTTTGTGGAATGTTGTCTGTGTATTGTATTTGTAGTTTTCCTTTTTTTAAACTACTGTGTGCCGGAATTGTGATTGGTTGCTTCACTCCTTAGTAATCCCCTCCTACGTAATGCCCTCCGGGGCATTAAAAATAAAGAAATGATTTAAATTGGATTTAAATGAAGAAAGGCGATCGTGGGAAAAAAACCAAGAGCATAGACGTCGGCCAGTTCAGAATAATCGGTATTCAACCCTTCACAGAAGACAGAAATTGAAATGCCAGATTGAAAGAAGAGCACAGAAAGAGAGAAAGAGTGGGTACACGTATAGCGTACGTTATACCGGACCTCCGTAAACGCAAAGCCCCCGTAACGTTCCAGCTGTCCACCGTGGCGGAGCATGCAGCGGTTAGGGTGCTCCACCGTGGACTTGAAGGTCGCGGGTACGCATCCTGTCGCGGTGTTCACGTATTGACGGAGCCATAATGCGGAGGCCGTGTATTGTATACGATGTCGGTGCAAGAACACCGAACGATCGAAAATTTCTGGAGCCTTACGCGCTATACGTCCCTCATAAACATAGCTCGGTTTTTGGTACATGAAACTCCAGATGTTGTCGATTGGTACGTAAAACTCCAGATATTGTCTATAGCAGGCGAGCATGTGACCGATTGGCATCATCGAACGCTTCAGTTGCCCCTGCCACAGCAGCTGGAGAGGCACGTGTCCCGGTTGCGCACTTCGCGAACACCTGCACTGTGCACGGCAACGTCCCTGGCACGCGCTCGTGACACGACGCAACGGCACGTCTTGGTCTTTTTATCGCATCACGCCGCGTGCGGTATGTGACTGCGCCCCGGTGCCGGTGTTTATACATTTGTTGCGCCTGTGGAACGCATCGCTTCGGCTGAATCGGCCCGTTGTTCGGAGTGGAACAACACGCGTTACACAGTTGACGTTAGGTATTAAAGCGTCAGACTTCCGCTAGCACTGATGCACCTATTTGTAGCCAGGTCATACGCAGGCCTGTGGCTCGTAAAACAGATCGGATACTTTGTAATCTTCCTTTTAAATGGGACAGAGAACATAAAACGACGCAGATGCTTGCCTAGTTTGCGTTAAGACAAAAAATAAAGCTGAACAGGTGATGCAAGATGAAGTGGGCGGTTATTCAGTGGTTTAATGAACTACAGATTTATTCCAATCGAATTAAAACGCACCCGAGAAGGTAACTGATTGGCGGATGTAATAAACACGCCTCTATAGCCAGCAACCAATTAGCAGCGGCTTATCTCGGCTACGCCAGGATAAACGTATTGCGTGAGCTAGGCACGGGCGGACTAGCGAGAAAGCTCAAGCGAGTCAAGTGCCACCCTACTTCTGGCACGCCAATCCAGAAGCTTTCGGGTCTTCTCCGGCACGCTAATTGGGCGCCATGTGACATCACTGCTCTTCGGGCATGCGTATCACGGCTTTCGACACAAGCCGCGTGAATTTGATGGCTTGTCGAAAACGTTTCCATGCACGCCAAACTAACTATCGGTGCTGGATTTCAATTTCATGTCCCTCGGTTCCCGAGCTTCGAGTTCAGTTCCAGTTTATTTTTAACCCAGCGTACAGTGACATCACGGGCTGTGTTCGAAAATTCTCGACGGCTTGAAATCGCCCACTGGATATAGCATTTAACAGATCGTCGTACAATAAAAGCTGACAGTTCACGAAGCACCTAATATAACAAAGCAGAGCAGTGCAAGAGTTGTCGCTTCGCTAGCCCTCACGCTGCTAGAAGATTTGTGCAAATAGTAGACAACGACCACGACGGAAGGGCGTTCGTTATTACGCAGCGCTTTCACTAGGTTCGTCTTGGATTTTAATCCCCCACCAAGGTCAATCTTTCGAGAGCGTTGATTTGTTTGTGTGAACCAAAGCTCCTTTGCATTTCCTTGGTATGTCAACGTGCCACAAGCCGGAAGATCAGAATGACAATTTTATCCACTTTCGGTGGGCTTATGGGTAACTTATGTGCCAACGGATAGATGATTTGTAAGAAGAGAGCTGATTTTTAAGCCCTCAGTATACTTTAAATAATAAATCTGTGCTTTTTTTTTTGAGGTTTAGTCTGGCACAAGTTGTACATTTCACTGGCATCTGCAAGCCTGGGCCCAGTGGGGGCGTAATTTTTGTCGATGTGGCCTCATCGTGTGAGGCCCAAGGGACGGCTCTCAGCTCTCCCATTGTAGAGTACCAAGTACTCTTAATCGCTAAACACTTTCTCTAAACACATAATATTTATTTTTCTAGGTCACAAAACCACGATATGATTATGAGCGACTCCGTCGTGGAGGGCTTCCGAAATTTTTGACCATGTGGTCTTCTTTGACGGGCACTGATATCTCACAAGACACGGGCCTTTCAGATCGCCTCCATCAAAATGCGACTGCCGGGATTGAAACCGCAAACCTTTTGTCGACAGCTGGGCCCCTTCAGTACAACTTAGTCCAGTTTGTATGCAGTGCCATAACCATAAAAAAAAATCACCGCATATCCACGCAGTGAATGATGATGAGTGGGGCGAAGCGTCTGTTTGTTCGTTCTAGCTTCCGTCCATCCGTCCGTCTGTCCGTCCATCTAGTAAACACTCTAAGTACAACCATCTCGCATCTTTTTCATCATATGTTCACCATATACATGTACCGCTATCCAGCGGACATTCTGACGACTAAGTGACAGGTGGCTACTGCTACAAACACGGGACGGGACGTACGACTTACGGCGGAAGGAGCTTCGCCCCTAAAAGTTGACCTACGTTTTAAGTGGTATGATCGGCTGACAGTGCCGAAACCAGCTGCGGGTGTTTAACGACAAACACGCGCTGGCAAGAACTCATAAACAAGAAAGCTAGAAGTCATTCCTTTTCTAACATTGCCATTGGAAAAAAAGAAAAAAGACGTGCGCTCGAATGACGTCGGTCTCTCAGTCACTCTTGCTCTTCCTTTATTTCTTTCTACTTACCGCTCAAACTCTTCCGTGCGCCTGCTTTGCTCGCGCTGGTTGATTGATCGATAGCCATTGATATGCGGCGTGGGACTCACGAATAATCTTCGCCTAAATCAGCAATGAAACTTGAAGGTATACAGTAACGTGCATCATCTATCAGAACTTGGAGAGATAAGACGAACGCTGCTAGTGTTTCGTTTGTAGTACATATTCGCAAACGCCGATATGGTCTTCGCTAGTGTGGGGAATCCCAACACCCCACGGGAGGGCGTTGCTCACGTTCACGTTGCGGAACTTACAAACACTCATATCTCTTCGATATCGGCTCAACCGTCCCCGGTACCACGGCGGCGTCGGTCGGTCGATCTGTCGTTCACCGGCGAAGCAGCGCCAGTAGTCCGGCGTCTCCTCCAACCTTCTCCTGCTCGGCAATGCGCGCGAAGGGGACCTGTTGCGGCTTCGTGGCAGCGGTCGAATATAGGATCACCGTTTTTCCGCAGCAGAAGCACATGTTCGTTCTCTGTGTGCTTGTGTAGTGTGTGTCTGTACGTGCTGGCTGGTCGGTGGGGTCTCCGCTGAGCTGGGCGAAGGTATGGTGGGGGGTTGCAGATCGCGCACCGGGGGAGACCTTTAATCGAGCTATAGGAAGCACACCGCGAAGCGAGAGCAAGAGGAGTCCGTGCCGCCCCGTGCCGCTGCGTGTCTGGCGGCCGTAAATAAGGCCCCCGGCAGGGCAGCGCGCGGCAGGAGTTGGCGGGGGTTGCTGCTGCTGCTGTCGTCCCAGCTTTCTTGCCCGCCGGAGCTTGCCGCTGTCGTGACGGGCGGCAGGCGCCATCCGCGGCGGACGCAAGCAGCGGACATCGGCGACCTCGCCGTGTCTCGATGCAGTTAAGCATGCTGTTGCCGAACCCGCGCGGATGGCCCACAAAGGAACGCTCGGCATTCCGCTGCCGGCGGCAGCGAGAATTCGCATCGCCAGTGGCACCACCGCGCCGCTGCTGCATCGCCGGGCATCCGAGGCAGGGTTTCGACTTCGCGGCGCGCTAGCCGCGCTCTCGCCCTCTCTTTCGCTGCCTCCGCTGGCGTCACAAAAGGCCGTCCACGCCGCACGTGCGAAGAAAGCGATCGCAAATATTGGGACACGCAGGTGCGCCAGCTGCGTGTCCGGCTGTTTGCGCACGGGCTTAAGCCCTCCTCCCGCTTGTTGCGCCCTCCCTCGGCCGCTCGCCGGCGCTGCTGTCCGAAGACGGGTGCGTTTCTTGTTGTTACTTGTGCCGGAAAAGGGGGGAGGGGGGTATCTCTGGCCAGGTTTTAGGTGTCCTCGCGGGGGTGTTGCCTTCGGTTCTACAATCACTGCACCTTTCGCCTTTGCATCGCGTTCTACCACAGGTAGGCAAGCAGTGCCCCCCTTCCCCTTGAACTTCTGTATACATGTCAACAGAAACGAGATCCCTAATTTCCTCTCGCAAACCGACTTTCCTTCCTTCCCGCGTGCTTACCTGCCTGCCCACCGGTGAGACCTTCTGCGGTCGAAGGGCGTGCGGCAATGTCTGGACTGTGCATGCAAGCGTGGCTGTTTATCCTTCTACCCCCCCCCCCCCCCCTCCTTCTCTTGTCCTGTTCTTTCCATGCGTCTTCTTTTTCGCTTTGATTCCTTGGGCATTCTTTATCGGAGCAGAAGCCGAGTAAGGCCGGGCATATCGCCGGCACATCCCACGGACCTGCGCGCTTGGGTTCTCCTCGGCGCCCATCCAATGTGACCACGTTGTTGGCTTTGGTGGCAGAAAGGGATTATGCTTTATAAAGGGTGGAGAATGAAAGAAAATAAAGCGGAGGCACGATCGATGTCGTTTTCTCTTTGCTCGGGATTCCGTGGAGCTTCTTTCTTTATGCATGACCTGTTCGCATTCTTTCGCATTTGAAGGTATGCGCCAGTCTTTTTCTTTTTCGCTTTTATGTTGCTGTGTGTTTCTCATTTCTTGTCGGCAAATTTTTTTTTCTTCCACGGGACTCGACCCTTTCCTCGAAAACAGCTGCGTGCCACTCGCGGGGTCTGAACTAGCTAGGCGCACAGCCAACAAGGTGACCATGCCTTGGTCCTGCTGACTGCCCGATGCTCTGGCGACGTCTATGTCATTGTATAACTTACCGTAAGGTCTCGAACAGAAAAGCTTAGGAGACGATCCTATTGTAATGAACATTGAGCGTAATAAAGCACTGGCCTTGTGCCCGTGCCAGTGCATCATGTCCTTGAAAGAGATACATTTTCTTAGTGCGCAGCGAACGTTTTTAGGAAGAAGACAGATAGGGCAGAGTGACATAGTGTGTCCTGCCCTATCTGTCTTTTTTCTAAACACGTTTCTTGCGCACCAAGAAAGTGCATCTCTTTCAAAAATGCATTACCAACCAGCCCAAGTATCCACTCTTTTGCATCATGTTCCACAAAAAGGCATTTTATCCGACACACCGTTCGATTCGTAGTACATTCGAAGGAGTCAGGACACGCATTGACAGACATCTACTTAGGTCGCAGTAGTGTCCGTAAAGCTGGGTGCCTGATAATCACGACACTGGTCATACCATTGCAGCAAGCGCGTGCTTTCTGACTTAGGATAGGAAAGGCTGTGAACGACCTGATCATGGAGCTGTTCAGCAAGCATGTGTGACTTTCTGTGTGTACCTGGCTGAACTAAGGCATTGATTGTTCAAGATCACAGTGAAAGTTGGAATGACAAGTCTTCTCTGAAGTTGTCATTACGAGGATTACAGTGTTCCTGTCAAACTACAAGCCGTCGTAAAGGGTGACTGCAAGTGTCTTACACGGGAAGTCGAATGTGGCAGTTCTATGCCGATGCGACGGTGGCTGAGATTAGGCCAGTGCATCTAGGACTGATGTTACAGATTGCTTCAGCTGCAGGTGGCAATTTCGTGCCGTTGTACAGTGGGGACGTCAGGTGCACATGAACACTCGTTCTTGTATGTTTTGCTCGGGGAAAGAACTAGAGAAAGACAACAAAACTCAATCAATGCAAGATGATAATGATGATTGTTATGTGGGGTTTCTAACGTTCCAAAACCACCATCTGATTACGAGACGCCGTAGTGGAGAGCTCCGGAAATTTCGACCAACTTGGGTTCATTAACGTGCACCCAAATCTGAGCACACGAACCTACAGCCCTTCCGCCTCCATCGGAAATGCAGCCGCTGCAGCCGGAATATGAACCCGTGACCTGCGGGTCAGCAGCCGAGTACCTTAGCGTATAGACCACCGCGGCGGGGCAATGCAAGGTGATAGGTTAGGCTTCTATCCCTGTCATTGTGGACTGTTTCATTACGTTATTTTATTTGGTGGCAGCAGTAGTATTTTGTACAGTTGCACATACGGATCGCCTACGTCCCTTGTCGGCAAGATTTAGCTTAGTGGGTGCAAACCTGTGTTGTATGGTGACTGGGAGAGGGAGAGAGTGTTGGTGTAGCTTGGGTGGGGGCAAGTGTCCCTTTTGCATCCCCCCTGCCAACGCCCATGATTTACATATTTGAAAGTGACAAAGCTAGCTTTAGCTATAGTATACATCCGGTTACCTGCCACGCCTGCTCAGGAACGAGGCAATGCTAGAGAAAAGACCGATGAACATTGATGCTGAGGACAGAAAGAAAGTGGTAATTATGACCTTCCCGCTGGCAGCCGTTGCGGTGCAAGCACTAACAGGAAGCTTCGTTTTATCTGCATCTTGCGATATACCTTCATCGTCATCATTCTGACTGCATCCACTGCAGGACAAAGGCCTCTCCTATGATCTGCCAGTCAACTTGATCCGCTTGTGAATACGCGATCGTAAAAAAAAAAAAATATGCGTCTGCTAGATACAACTTGATGACAGCTGGACCACACAGACTTGAAAATTTGAGGAAACCGTACCTTGGTAAACTGTTCATTCACTCCACACATATGAGTCATTCAAAAGTACATAACTTGCGTGTCGGAAGTAAAGATTTGATTCTGTACCAGTGTGGGATAAGATGTGTGAGGTCGGCGTTTGGTTACTCGTCCATAAGCTCGAGTCATTCCCTTAAAAAATGAATGGGCGCCGCTGCATTATTCGTAAACAAACTAAGAGGCTGCACAGACCGAGTACACACACAGTGGTCATATGGATCTTGCTCCTGCAAGATGTTCATCAGCCTGAAAACGAGATTCGATCCTGGGCGCATTGCGCGTGCACCGGATGATGGTGTCGTAATATAGTGGCTCTGGTGTAGCGTATATTTTGCTTAAGCGAGGAGCAACAAACGGGACAGAAACGGGTCGCAGTTAGTAGCCCTCGTCCCGTCTCTCTCAGCTATCCCACTTATTGCACGTCGCTTTACAAAGAACTCAATTTCTGAACCTCCTCTAAAAAAAAGTCGTCGCTACAGCGTATTTCCGGCAAATGCACGGAGCGTACCCTCTCCTGGCCCGGATCTTGCACCCAGTGACCTTGCTCTGAGCACTATACTGGTGCAGCAGCGGCGAGCCTAGTTTAATTGCTTCTCACGTGCGGCAGGCACCCACGCGTCCACAGCTAGAAAAGCGCGAAATGGAATAAACAAAGAAAAAAGAACCGTGTTTACGCTCGCTCGTTCACGTTCCGAGAGTTGCGCAGCAAGTTACCGTATATACTCTTCTGCCACACAGAGCGGGGCTTTTGAAGAGAACTAGCCTGTACTCTAACCTGAGCAGGTACACGTCGAGTCGGATCACCACAGGTGCAAAGAGAAATTCAACATGCTATGCAGACTTTTGGCTGGTTATGTTATGACTTGCCTTCTCGTAGAAATGTATTGTTCGCTCCGCAAGTTATGGTGTAGTATACAGTGTGCTTGCAAAAGTGTTGGAACGGCTTAACCTTGAGTAAGTTCATTTCACGCGGCAATTTGTTCACTTCATGCGGTGATTTCGTGACGTGCGCTCATCGAGAAGGCATTTGTGGGCCTGTAAATATTAAGCTTATCTGTGGGAAGGCGCAGCAGAAAGATTGCAGGCTGAAATGTTCATATATATATATATCAGCTGATAGACTTTGCAATCAGAGGACAGACTCGCATATTCTTTAGCTTTTAGTCTCGCGAGGCGTGATATGAGCAATGATTCTGTGAAAACTTATAATCGAATGTATTCGCCGCCACCTCGATCGCCTCTACTGAGTGCGATTGTGTTCCAGTTCCCGTAATTGTGCGTCCCCCGAACGGCAGGTACCTCGTTAGCAATGCGTAGACTCGAAAGCAACAATGAGGCGTGACAACGCCACAATAATTTTTAGAACAATTGCGGCGTTTCGGTTGCTTAACCGCGATTAGGAATCGCAAAAGCACGACTAGCGACAAACGGGGAGCGGTGTGGTGATACCATCTTACACGTGCACCGTACTTCCGTGAATCCTTGGAAGGCTTCGTTTCCCGGTGTTTGTGACGCTCGTATCGACGCGATTGCGTAGTCATCGATAACTGGCTATTTATTTATTTATTTATTTATTTATTTATTCAGGTTACCCCTAAAGGCCCTCTAGAAGAGGGTATTACATAGGGGGGGAAGGGGGCAATACAACATGGTTTACAGCAAGATACAGTGCAACCTGACAACCGCAACAAAGCGCAAACCATGAATATGGGCAGCAATTGCATGGCGTTATACAATAGTTAAAAAACGAAAGAAAACGAAACAACAAAAACAAAAAAAATATTTATTTAGCCACCGTAGTGCGCATGAGCTCTGAAAATTTTACCGAGTCTTTCTCGGTGGCAATATGTGCAGGCAAACTGTTCCACTCAATAATAGTGCGCGGGATGAATAATTGAGCGAAACGAAGTGTGCGAGATAGTGGGCGTTTGACTTTGTTAGGATGATCACGGCGGGGAAAGATGGAACAGGCGGGTTCAAAGAAACTGTCATGTAATGATGGGTGATTGTAAAGCTTGTGGAAAAGTGATAGGAGTGCATATTTCCGACGAATGGCCAAATCCTCTAGCTCAATGATAAGAATACTATTTGGGAATTTACCTACCAAAGCCGCCATGCGATTACGAGAGACTCTGTAGTGGAGGGCTCCGCAAGTTTTGTCCATCTGGTCTTCGTTAATTTGCACCGACATCGCACACTACACTCTATACCACTTAGACTCCCCCGAAATGTGACCGCCGCTGTCGGAACCGAACCCGCGACCTTAACGTCAGCTAGTCGAGCACCGTTGCCACAGATTCAACGTGGCGGACGGACAAATTCAAAAAACAAGGCAGAACGAACCCTCCTCGGAAATGTTTTTTGTCATCGTGCGCCAGACGCGTTCGTGGCCTGCCTCTTTGCAAGTCGCGCCGCGCCAGCCGTGCCTATAGGTCGTCCCAGCCCGAGGTGAGGGGCGCGAAGGTCGGCGACTCTCTCTTTTACGAACGAAACCACGCTTCACGTGGTCTTCGCTCACTCGGCTGGCACGTCGATGCACCACTACAACGAGCTTTGGGCCAAGCAAACCGAACACCCAAACGGAGCACGGTACCCAGGCGAGTATGCGACGTTGCACCCCCCTCGATAGTTGGCGTAACGTCGATGCAGCCTGCGAACCTCGCAACATTCTGCAAAGTGTAGAAATGTGCAAGCTTGCACGACTCGGTTTTTGGTTCCTTACAGCGTGTAAAACAAAGAGCCTAAGCACCACATCCCACGCACTCGCGGGTTTAACGTGATTACTTGGCCGAGTTGTAGGAAATCGTAGATCCATAGTGAAAGTCATTTCGCTTCTTGTTGTACTTATTAGACTAGCAGTTATCGGTTTCCGCGCATGTATATATTGCGCTCTTCTGTAAAATAAATATCCGTTGGACCACGTCGCTCTTTTTTTCTACATTGTTCTTTTTTTTTGTCTTTTCCTGTCCTACCGTCATGCACTGTGTTATACGCCATCACGAACTGTCTGAAGAAGGGGGGCGCGCCTTGCTCGTTGCTTCGACTAGCCGCGGGGTGGGGGGAGCGGAAAAGGGCCGATCGATGCTGCCGCAGCGGCGTCCGGGCTTGGCTTGGCGCGCGGATCTTCCATCAGGGCCCTCCGTTGCCGCCGGAGTAGAGCCGGTCCGGCGCGGCAGTGGGTCCCGCGATAAGGCCACCTCAAAGGCACCGCCAGTCCGCGCGAGACAATGCCGCCGCCGCTGCCGCTACATTCGGCTGCTGGCACAAGCGAGATGTTGGTCGGCAAGGAGAGGCCGAGAGGGGGGGGCATTGCGCCGCAGTTGTCAGGCTCGCCCGCCTTGCCTGGATGCGCAAGATTGCTCCGCGTGCCGGCGCTCCTGGCCCTAAGCCTAGGGGACATCTCTCCGTCGAAGTTAGTATACTACTCACCCCCGGTCGTTCGCTCCAGGGGGGCCGCCCCAGTGTGTCGTGTAACGCAGGTGCTGCGCGGACCCGGGGGCACGTACGGAGGGGGGCGGCTGTGATGAGGGGGCGTGCTGAGTTTACCGAGGAGAAGGGCAACGGTGCGGAGGTGGGCAAAGGCAACAACGGGACCGGGAGCGACGTTCTGGTCAACAGCGACGCACCTCGCGTCACGGGTCTCTACGCGGTACGAACACGTGGCTCTGGGTGCCTCGCTTATAACGCCCCGTGGTATGCGGAGGAAGATCGTCCTCCACCTGCGCGACCGCGCGGTGTCCGATGCGACCGCGGGGAGGCGTTGGTGAAGGTAGAGGACCGAGGGAGAGACGACTGCGGTCGGTCGCTGTTGTGTTTGGTGGGTGTATGTGTACGCGCGTGGATCGCCTGAATTCCACGTGCTTCCTTCGAAGCCAGCGAGAATTCCGCAGGCCGTTGCCCCCGTTTCTATTCGGCTGTGTGTTCGTTCGATGTCCATAGTCTTCGCATTCCGCGGAATCTTTGGCGTGCGCTTGTCCGCGTCTCTCTGGTCTGTTTAGATCAAGCCAAGCCGCCGTCGTTGGAGCGGAAGAAAAAAAAATATAGCAGTGAGCAGCCCAGACGCAGCTGATTTTTCTGCTCTGTCGAGTATGTTCTATAGCAAAACAAAATTAGGCACAAAGCGCCTGAGACGGTCGTTGATTGCCGCGCCGGGTGGGCTTCCTCTGGTGTCAGTTACGTTGTGTCCTAGTGCTTGAGCACCGATCCCTGCGCTGCACATTAGCCACAACTTCAGGAGAAGGTGGAGCTTTGAACCCATGGAAAGTTCTTGAACACGGGACGTTGCTTAAAAGCTAATGTCGCAAAAAGTGTTCTTGTCAAGGCATCACTGCTGTTCAAGAATTTTTCGTCACTTAACAGATGACGATACACTGACGCCTATTTCCAAATACGAAGTTGATTTGATTGACATTTGGAGTTTAACGTCCCAAAACTACCATATGATTATGAGAGACGCCGTAGTAGAGGGCTCCGGAAAGTTCGACCACCTGGGGTGTTTTTAACGTGCACCCAAATCTGAGCACATGGGCCTACAGGAAATCCCCCTCCATCGGAAATGCAGCCGTTGCAGCCGGGTTTCGAAGTTGAGTTTGCTAATTAGGATATATATAATGATTGCGACTCCTGATTTACATATATAAAGAACCCCAGGTGGTCGAAATTTCCGGAGCCCTCCACTACGGCGTCTCTCATAATCATATGGTGGTTTTGGGACGTTAAACCACACATATCAATCAACATATCAATCAATCATGATTTACATATAGCGCACGAACGCCAGATTTGATCGCATCGCTGATCTGGCGGTAACACGTCACAGTTGAATTCACAACCACTGGCGAACCATACATGTACTATTGTGCTCTGAATTTTCAGTCTGTGAACCTAAGAATTCAGCTGCTTTGAGTGGTATCAGGACAGGCCAATCTTAAAGTGCTTCCCGCATGTCAAAATTTTAAGCACAACAGCAACAATTTTTCCCACTCATTAATTAGTGTTTCACACCTAATGCCCCAATAATATTAACACGTATCTTGCGCCTCTAACCTCTCCTATTCTCTTCTTTTTTTTCTGTTTTCTTCTGCAATTTTAAATCACCACTTTCGTGTGCATTTCCGTGTACTCGTCTTACTCCCTCGTAAATTCGAGACATTTATGCATTAAAACTTCAATAGAAGGGTCCCAGATTAAGGGATTAAGAATCAATCAAGATGGAGGCGGAAATGTTGTAGGCCCATGTGCTCAGATTTGGGTGCACGTTAGAGAACCCCAGGTGGTCTAAATTTCCGGAGCCCTCCACTACGGCGTCTCTCATAATCATATAGTGGTTTTGGGACGTTAAACCCCACATATCAATCAATCTATTAAGAATCAAAATTAGGCGGAGCCTAACCAAATGCGCATATATGAATTTTTGTTACTGGACACTCAATCTTTAAATGACGTGATGCAACTGCACGTGACTTTCGCAACCCCAAAAATGTGCGAATGCTTAAGTAACGTGTTGTGTTCGAAGGAACAAGTTACACAACGCTTCGTCGACAAGATTTATGCTGTCGCTGGAGCTTGAATTGTGAACTAAAGCACACTTTAATCTCTCGTTCACGTAGCTGAAAGTTATAAGAGCTTGACGAGATGTCTCATCACCGCCACCTTGCCCGCGAACGAAAGATGACTCGCCTTTATTTCTTTAAATGCAGAGTCAGCCGTGACGTGTTGATGATGCGCACGCATCCACTTACTTTAGTCACGTTCAAAGACATCACGCTCATGTTCATGTGCTTGCAAGTACACGCACGCTTAAACACGCGTAGTTTTTGCATGTATATACAAGTGGCGATAAGAGACTGGGTGGCGGGATGATGGATCACCGTAGAAGCAATACCTCTGGAGTGGTTGTTCGGATAAAGCGAACTTGTCTTCTCGTCGCACTTGGCTTGTCTTCTTTAGGGCTTGGCCAAGACCTCTTGCGTTGGCTCCACCCGCATTCCCCGTGGAATGGCTTCACATCGCTTCAAACGTATTTCTGTGGTACTTGAACTGGTATAGCGCATTATGGGGAAGAAGAAATGGCTGAGCAGACCGACACAAGAGGACAGAGCGCTATACGCTCTGTCCTCTCGAGCGCTGTGTCCTCTTGTGTCGGTCTGCTCAGCCGTTTCTTCTTCCCCATAATGCGCTATACCAGTTCAAGTACGACGAACAAACTCGCCCAATCTTCAACACTCGTATTTCTGTGACCCTAATGACCTAATTGGGGACTCCTCGTGGTTTTAATAACAGAAGGCATCCAAGGCTTTAAACACCATTCTCGTATGCAGGGTTAACAGAGGTGATACGCAGTCGTTGGACATCCATCGTTTCGATTAGTCTTCGTCAGAGTTTGACGCAGATGTGTGTGCGTGTCGAGGCATTGTCTCCATTGGTACTCCTTGCGTGGGCATTTCTCCTCCCTTCAAGCTCCCATGTTTCCCGATGCATATAACCGAAAGAAGAGCTACGGGTCTTCAATATCTCAAGTCACTTTGTAGCCCCGCAAGCGTGCGTGTGTTTATATCTCCACCTAAATGATCAGAGTGCGGTTGCGATGACTTACCGTTTCCGGAGCAATAAATGTATTTTTCATTTAATAAATCTATATCTGACCGAACACAGCAGGCTAAGTTGGGCTTCCAGTCAAGAGCAGTGCCAACTTGTCGCCAGGGCCAAAAGCGCCGTCACAATCAGAATGTTGCTGGACTATATGAAGCCCTTCAACCTCTGGGTGATACCTGGCATCGCTCGGAACACTATTAAAAAATGTTTATTTCTCTCTCCCTCTCGCATTAGAATGTTAAGAAAAAAATGTGGAATCACTGGAACGACGTGCGGAACACTTCAGTAGAGGTAACCGCTCAAACAAGCGAACGAAAAAACAATGAGGGGCACTCAATCCAGCAGCCTGAAAACCAGCATTCGCCCGCTGCCTGCCTCTGTATGAGTCTGGATGCGCCCCAAGCGTATTCGTGACGCCGGACGAACTCGCACCGCGCCACTAGCTGGCCCCTTACATATATCTCGTCGTCGACGCAGTGGCGGCGAGCTATAAGCCACTCTTAATAGGGACTGCCGACACATTAGTCAAGCACGGGAGCCGAGGCCTTTCGGGGTCTTCGTCCCAGCGGGAGAGCGGTCCCTGCGGTCTCCGTGTATACCGGTCGGCGACGACACATTCGGCCAGGTGGACATTATTTGTCACGTCCTTCCCCAGCCCGCCGGGCCAGTCGAGGGCCATTTTTCTTGGATCGTCGGCGATCTTGTCCCGTGGTCGGCACACGTTGTTTCGGCTCTTTTCAAATCTTCGTGTGCTCTCGCAAGAGAGCGAGTGAACAAGTAGGTTGATTTCGTTGATTCCATCTGGTCCTGGTACCAGCTTGCCGTTTTCGCACGGCGGAGAAAAATAACGTCTCATCCAGTGCTGTGAAGTATGCCGTGCAAAGTTCGTTGAAACTCGATCCTCAGTCCTTTAGGAGAGCGTGTGGCGGTCTGCGTTTGCTCCTGTTTAGATGTCTTGGTATGAAGTTGCCGCTCGACTTGCAGCTGGGCTATAGCCGATCTCCTCACGGGTGTAGCCTGTGGAAGGGGATCATATCCTCTCTCTAGATATTTTCGAATGTGTATGTTTTTACTCGTACACACTTAAGAACATGAATGAATATTGGTTGAACCATCCCCGAAAAAAATTTGCCTTCGTCTATGGTAACCCTAGTTTTACTCGTATTTTGACATTTTAAGGCCTTTATTTGAAGCATGAAAGAAGAGAGAAACAGAAGTATTCATTAGAAATTTCTGAGATTAATCGAGAATCTTCTAATCAACAACATCGCGCTCTCTGCCATCTCAAGTGTTAATTAACAATTGCATAATTATGCTAAACGCGGAACAATAACAACGAAATCACCATGTTTCTGTTAGGCTGGAGTGACGCTCGCATGTCTGCAATTTGGCAGGAGTCTCCCGATACAGATGGTATAAGTTTAGTTTTTCTGCCATGAAAGTTGTGGCTATGTCTTGCCCTGTATAAGATCGGGCATCATTTTCGATTACCACTCGGCAATAAGCGCACGTCGCTTTGCTGTTCGGAATCTGCGTGCATATAGAGTACATCAAGTAAGCATGTAAGCACACTGCGATAATTCCGTGCGGTCCATGGGATCACTTGCTCTTTCACACTAATGTTTCACACACAACTTATCGCTCGCAAAGAAAGAACAACGAACGTGTGAAAAATGCCAAGAAGCGTTAAGCATATCCTAATCACATGTCCCACCATTGAAACACAGATACAAAAACATTTCAGCAAGCTATGAAAACAACACGTACCTTTACACCCTACTTTGTTCCTGGGAGATGACCCTATAGTACCTCTGCCTGACATGCTAAACTTTTTGAAAGAATGTAATCTGTTAAATAAGCTTTAAAATATCATCTTTTCAGTGCCCATTCCTGAGCGTCTTGTGTATGGCGCAGCATATCCTTAGTTGTTTTTGCGCCATAAAAACCAAATTAACCTAGCCTAACACTAATGTTGTGTAAATCGTTCCACAAATTATAAGTATACTCATTAGGTTTGCTTCAGTGGGGAGTTTTGTACAAAGAGCGGTATTGTGGAGAATAGAAAATGCCAGTGCATAAGCTGTGAGAGCTGTTGGACTTTAACAATGGTTAAACACCAGGCAAGGGTTTGCGAAACCATACGGGACATCAATATTCGATATAGTCTGAGTGGGTCAGTGTAGCCGGCAGATACTCTTTGCCTGCTTTGAATCCTCACGCACTGGGAAGAGAATAAGCGAATAAATAAGCAGACGTTCCAATTCGTTGATCTGGTCGTTGGACATCCTACGTGGCCCACAGATTTAAGGTTTCATCAGTTCAGTACGGTAGCCTATACGACTTTGGTAAAACTAATCAGTTTTTAGTGAATTTACTTTTTCTTAATTTTTATAGAAACATACCGGCGTTTTGGCTGTTATTTTTTTTATTCTGCCTGTACACGTGCTGCATATAGAAACCATATTAGTTCCTGTCTGTAGACGTTCCAGCTGACAAGCCACAACGGCGATTTTTTTCCTTTGAAAAATACCCTTCTACCCTCTTAAGAGTTGTTGAGAGGTAAGAAGGAACATGAAACTTGATGACGGAAAAGAACTACCTGATAACGAAAGAAGATGACGATCGACTTAGGGTAGGTGGTTGATGTTTGTATTGGGCAGGTGCTGATGTGTATTCTGAAGGACGAAGTGGTAATGAGGGTAGCGAGAACAGCGCTACAGTACAAGCTTCAAGTCAGGGCTAAATTAAATGTCCATATTTTAGCATTGCATCCCTTTCATATGCGTTGTCAAACAGCAAGTTTATATTTAGATCGTATTCTCTAATTACGGTAAGCTGAGGTGATGATTACGTTAGTTTACATTTCTCCGTTAGTATTTACTTACTCATTTCCTACAGAGCGTTCCATGAGGATAAATTTAGAAGAATTAGAGACCCGTTGGAGATGCATGGAGAACAAACGAACCGTTGCCGTCAAATTTATCACGTTGAATCAATCCCGTACATCATTTTCTGTCGTGTATCGAAAAAGAAAGTGTTGCCTATCTGTCCAATGACTGTTCATTCAAAAACATACATAGCGTGTAGATAATCATATGCGGGCATACAACCCCCATACTACATCAAGAAACACACAAACTGGCTCATACGGTTATCCCATCACTTAACAAAGCTATCGTCGATTGTTGGCTGCATGGTCGACGTTGACAACTGTGCCAGACAGTCTCCCCTCTAACATAAAGATGCACGAAGCTGCATCAACGAGGTTAATTTCAGGCTGTGTTCGCTTTCGTTTTTTTTTCAAACATTTATGTTAATTTAGGCTCAAACATTGCAGTCTTCTTTCGTGTTGCCTTCTGGTACATACACATGTGTGAAGAGCAATTGCCTTTTGACCCAAGATCTGTGACTTTTTTTTTCAATAGCTGTAGTAGCAATTTGGAAATTCCTTTCTGTACCAGGGTGTTCGGTTGCCATGAAGATTTGCTAACACCTGCGAACGATAAACAATAAAAAAAGCTAGGGCGACCAGATTGCATTGAAAACAGCCATGATATTACACAGCAGGAACGAGTTGAACAACAATCTAGGCCACCAAGCACGGTTGTTCTACCAATGAAAAAAATAAATGGGATTCAAAGGCCCTGAACGTTGCCTCATACACGAAGCAAAAAAAAAAAAACAGTGAAGAAGAACAAAAGCTGCAGAGCTGCACCTCAGAACACTAACAGAAGGAAATACAACATCAGAAGGGAAAAAAAAAATGTCTTGCTATGAAGAATGCCAAACGTTGAGAAAATAAAAAAAAAGAATCTAATGGACGGGGGAAATGAAGAATCACGATTGTGCGGCTGTCTGACCCCTACCCGGTCATAATTTTTCGCGGAGAAGGCAATATGACCCCCTCGGTCGTGTCGCCTTGTCGCGAAACGCGGCCCCTCGCGCGTTTTGCCCGCCGTCGCTGCAGCAGAAACCCCCTGGTCTATCCCTCCGCCTTCTCGAGGAAAGTACCATTGGTATAGACATCAACTCGGAAATTTGAGCACCAGTTTACCGTTCCTGGGGAGAAAGAGCTTGTGACCATTATTGAGCTTTCTTTAGAAATTGATAACTTAGGCGCTTGCCTTGTAGTTTCTAGAAATTTAGAGTGTTGCAATATAGCTTTCCAAGGATTTCACCGGTTTCGACATCGTCATATCATGCTGCGTTTCGCATTCACCATTTTATCAGCTGTGATTGGCGAGCAGGGCTACGTGGCCTGTACGACTTGGCTCGAAGTTTTGTCGGTACAGAATTTGGCAGTATGGTGGACTTTGACAATGAGCTGGGTAGCACAATGGAACGGAAATGCGCGTATCCGTATTACACGGATTTTCTTTGCGCCCAGAAGTGCTGGACAGGGACATTAACGCCTCATCTCCCTCCCGCAAGAAACAGAAACGAAATTCCTCGCCAGGCCATTACCTACTTCTCTCTCTCTCTCTCTCTCTCTCTCTCTCTCTCTCTCTCAAAGTTCATTCTTCTCCAACCACTGTCACTGCATTCTGGTGACAATAGCTGAAAATTGAACTTCAAGATAAACTCCCGCTTCTGAATTCAAACAGCAGAATAAACTCGCCTTTCTGCACTGAAACAGTTTTATTTTCACAGATATGAAATTTTCAACGAAAGATTGCATGTAGGAAATGCAAAGGCTCGTTTGTGCCATGTATGTCCGGACAAACTGCTTTGCTGTGCCTAGAAGACTAGGGATGACAGCTCAGATATTTAGAATGGGCATCTTGAATTATTGAGATCTGGAGTTATTGGATCGACGGTTGGGCTAATACAATTACAATTTGTTTAACTAAGAGTAAACGCTTGGATGCGACCAAGTTTTCCTCTGACAAGCTCAGAATATAGATAGTGACCTACAGAAAAGCGCTATATTATTATGATGAATGTACAGCTGCAACCAGGCGATTGGCAGAGAATGTCGTCGCCATTATGGTGGAATGGGCTCCGCAGAAAGAGGTCACGGGTGCGATTCGAACGGCTGGAATCTTCGGTGCCTGCCACGCACAGCGGCGCGACGGCGTCGAGCACTGAAGACGCCGACGCCTATGGCCACGCGATGCACGCAACAGGTATGGAGCAACGGACAGCGAGCAAGAGTGAGGTGGAGAGGAGGACGCCGTAAATAACCACCGCTCGGTCGGGGGCAACGCATTGCGAAAGGCAAAACGCCCGTCATTCCGGGGGTACCCCTGCTTCTTGGCGAGCCAACGCACGCACGCGAAGAAAATAAAAGAGAGCACAGCGTGGCGCAGCGGGTACTGCTGTCGTTGCCGAAGGGAGAGGAAGAGATGTACGGTCGGGCTGGCTAGGTGTCCTTGCGACGGTTGCAACTGACCGATGTGGGTCTTCCGCTCTCTTGCGGCAAGAGCCCGTTGCATCTGCAGGCTGGGAGATAGGCGTCATTCGCAAAGGGACCCATCGTTGCACGAGCAATCCACTTGCCGGTTGCTTCGAGGCATGTCCGGTGTAGCGCGTGCAGGACTGTGTCCTGCTGGTGCTGCAGTCCTGGCGCGGCGCTGCGCATGAAGACCGACACGATGACGAAGCTGTCGGCCAGGCCGACTGGTTGGACAATTAGCATTCGCGCCACAAGGGACGTGTGTGTGTGAGCTGTGGGTGTGCGCGGGGGACAGAGGGTATGTAGCGTTTGGATGTCCTGCTGGCCGTCCGGGGTTTCCCCTTGCCGCACTTGTGTGTGTGCTTTCGTTTCTTTGTCCTGCACCCAGCTCGTGAATACCACGTAACGCAGTACAACTCAGCTGATGGGGCGGTCCTCTTTACTGCGCGCGCGTGCGAAATCCTATGTGTGTTCCCGCCTTGTGGTTTCGTGAAGGTACTCGGCACATATTTTGAGTAACTTCTGATAGCCCTTGAAATAGCTTAGAAAAGCTAAAGCCGTCATTCATATCGGAAAATCACTTGATAAGACGGATGCTTGGGCTAGTTGGTTAATTGGAATCAATATATTTGCACGGCGCAAAAAAAAAAAATGAGTATCAGCGTAACTATGGAAGGAAGACACATGGACAGGAAAGAGCGCTTGAAATATCAAGTCGCTTTTTCGGCACGAGGGCCTCTGTATTTAAGGCCATAATTTGCAAACCGCGGCTACGGTACATGGACTACGACACGTGGGAAAGCTAAGCCCCGACGGGGATATACATTCCGGGTTCTTCTATTATAAGCGATGTATTCAGTCGTTGGGAACATTGGTGTTCGTCATGGCTGTTCAAGATTTGGTGGCCGAAGTCAGCCGTGTCCCATGGCAGCTTGTATCTCCAATCCTGTATGCCCCATTTCTGTAGCGCATGATCACCAACTGACACCAATGCAGAAATGCACTACTAATGCACAAATATCAATGCACTAATAGTTTATTCTGATTCTCAGAATGAGGTCGCGGTTTTACTGCAGCAGATGTATACCTGATGTGGGCGCAGACTGCTCTGTCACCATTACTATCACAACCATGCGGCCGTCACAGTTAATAGTGCGTAGCAGTTATATTATGTAAATCGCTAACTGTTCACGAAAGAACAAGCAAGTATAGTGTGTTTCGCGGGCAATTTTTACTGCTCAGTTGTCTGCAGTATCCAAGTAAAAAAGACGCATAGACTCCAGGCATATGTTGACAAAGATGAGAACAGCTGCAATCCCTGCAAAACATTGGATTGGTTCGTGCGAATCGCGAAATATCATTTTTTTTTTAGCGGTGTCAGTAAAACGATCAAGTTACTGCATATATTTCGTTTGATCTCCCTTCGCACTTTCGTCGAGCCTGATCGCCAGCGGTGCACATTGAAAATGTACTCGCACGTGACCGCTCGGCACCAAAATGACTGCCTGCTCCCTCTCCCTGGGCGGCCATTTTTGTCCTTCCGCTACTTTATTTTCTCGCAGCTTCATTGAAATGCGCGCGCGGCCGGACTCCCTCCGAAGCTCGGAAACATGAGACCCGTGCTTGAAATTCTATTGCCCGCAGCGAACAAGGCGGGTGGAACAGAGGGGGACCTCACGCCGCTTGCTTGGTTATTCATACTTATTATTCGCGGATAATGTTCGTATAGCGACGGGAAGGGGAGTGTGTGAGAACAGTGTGGGAAAGTTGGCACGATGTTGTTACATGCTATCAACTCGCCGAGCTCACACGTGCGATACTTTGCGCTGCGGAACGTTTGGATATCGCGGACTTCTATTCTATATACCGCGAATCGCGCATTTGTTCCAGGGGTTGTGCTCTGATTTACGGGTGTACATGCAAATTGACTGTTCTGCCAAGATATGCACGTGGGGATGTTGAAACGAAGAATTGAATTGGATATCACATCAAAGAGCTTTGCTTTCTACGTTGAGCGAAACAACGACTTTGACAACTTTAGAAATGAACGTTTGGAACTCTCCTTGAGACGTTTGAAATCCGAAGCCATTAACAAACAAGAATAAATGTTCTTCCAGCACACTTGTGGTATTGGCCTTACAAAACGTGGCTTGCGACACCACTATTGTGATTCCTTGCAAGTACGACCAAATTTTCTTTAGTCCGCCGCATGTTATCACGCTTGTTCGTTTGGATTTGTCTGATGCTTCGTTTTCGGTATAGCAGGCTCACAGAGAGCTGGGTCTTTTCCGATATCTGGTTTGGGATATGTATCTTCACGACTTGCAAAGCTCGTGTGCATTCTCGAGTTAACAGACTCCATGAAGATGAATGTGTAAAGGTGCACTCCGTGGCATGAGGTGTCGGCCACATGACACCATGCATGCTTAAACAGGTTTGAGAAGCGTGCGCGGAACTCTAACGCAGTGATTTGCGACAGCTTGAGCCTGCACTTTAGTCAGCGTAAACCGGCACATTACCAATGACCAACGCGTTACACGTTAAGGTTCCCATGCTAACTGAGGTGCAGTGCCTATAGAGACCGAACTTGTTCGTCGGAGCATGACATAGTGTAGCGCAGTGCAGCTTATTGAATTATCGCACAAGTGACGTCCGGCAATGGTCACTTGGTCAAGGCGAGTTTTAATCGTGGATCGGTTTCCTGTGAAATTCATATATGACAGTTTCGAATCTTTTGACTCGTTTTGTGGGGTATTTTTGTCACCTCTAAACACAGTCTTCATTTTCTTTTTCGCCCCTATTAACTTTTTCACAATCACACCGAAACATGCCAGGCCATGCCTGTGGTCGATACAGTCCTATGGCAGCGTGGTCGCAGTGGCGCCGCTTTTTTACTCCAGTGTGCCCTGCAGATTTCACGGTAAAGAATCCCAGGCGGCCACATTCGAGCAAGAGTCGCTCACTAAAGCATTTCTTATAATCACACTGTGGTTACAGCATGTAAAACGCAGAGAAGAGTCAACTCTGGCGTTTGCGAAAGTATCGTGATTGTTTGTTAAACACCTAGATTACCGAGCGCGGGCAATTCCTTCATCCGCCCCGGGGTCGGTGATCATTCGCCTTCACCACGTGCAAACTTGCACAAACTCTTACATAAAAACACACGCACAAAAAAGAGCGCTGAAAAGGGGGAACGGTGGTGTGTGTGTGTGGGGGGGGGGGGGGGGTCGCTGACAGGAAGGGGGTTTCGGTTGCAGCTGTGGATTCAACAGACCCGCGTGTTTGCCAATCTCCCTTTCGTCGGGGTAGGGAGGCCCTTTTCTTTGCAACCTCTTTTCAAGTCAGCCGGACGTCCCCTTCGGTGTACACTCCTGTTACTACCCCTCACAACCGAAAGCTGGCAGGTCACATGGCGACCGCTGGGCAGGTTTTGGGCCCGACAGGACTTGAAGCCACGTGCTTCGAATTATCCCCATAGTAGCACGCATTAACGACTCGTTCCCGTAAAGTGAACTTTAACGTGACGCAGTTGAGCGAGCACTGAAACCTGATTACAGACTGGCACGCAATAACGATATTTCTCTCGCTCTAAAGCAAACTTTAGTGTGACACAAAGACTGTAAACTAAATGAGATTATACACTGCCAAAGATCGCATGTCGTACAACCGATGCATGATATGTGTAATTGTTCGTTTAGAGTCAAATGAGTGCCGATATAAAAGCACACAAGGCTTACTCTTGCTGCTTTGTATACCTCGCTAGTGATAGAAGCCGCTTAGATCGATATGTACGGGTGATATCAACATATGCCGGTTATAAGTGACTGTCCTGTGTTTTCCAAACATCCTTCATTATTGTGTTTGTCAAAATGCTACCTTTCAATGCTTGCTAAAACAAAAAAAGCAAGGCTATTCGCGAATGTACTTATTTAAGCTTTTACACGGAAACCCGGTGAACGTCCAAGCTTTAGTGTGGCGGCCAGGGTTTCAGTGCATTTAGTTGGCTTAACTAGCAGAGTTCGTATTGCTAATTCAGCTATACTTCTCGGCTAATTATATAACGTGTAATGCGGTCAGTTCAGCATAAACTCCCACATTTAGATTTTGGGACGCTGCGTGTTTTGTTGGTTCATCGTTCAAAAAACAAAAAAAAAACACTGTGTGGGTATATAAGAGAGACGAAAGATAACAGGCCAGAGCGCTTGCTGACCTTTTCTCTTATTATACCTCTTACCTTGTAATGAGAACACAATTTTCGCTATTGCATTTTCTTACCGAGGATTATTCTTGGCATCTTCTCACTGAATAGTGTCCACTCGTGTGCTCCCATCTTTAAAATATAACTGAAGATCTACGTAATAGCGGTATTAGACTAATGCGACAAGCAATGCGTTGAGCTTTGTTACGTAGTAATTTGTGGCGTGTTCTGATCCTGATTGAGTGATCCCTCTTGAAGTCAAACGCGTATGAACTACGTTAATGCAAAATGCTGTATTTTATTTCGTACCCCAGTGTTTTGTATATATGTCAACTTTGCTTTCTAAAGAATGGTCATGACTGCAGAGGTTTTTTTTTTTTTATGCGGCTGCTCATTTTCCCTTGTTACGGAAGAAGGGAATGTTTGAATGGTCAATTATAATTTGCATAATAACGTAAACATCATCTCGGAATATATTCCTTGTTTTTGCTATATCGTATTGATGGGAATCTGATTGATCACTTTCGTACGATCTTTAATGCAACGCAGCCCATATTCATTTACCTCGGAGTCCCGCATATCGTTCCCACTTTCTTTGAGTATGTTTGGCTCCGATCCTTTCATCACACACGCATGAAGTTTGTACTCGGGAAATAAGTACATTGGGAACGAGCTGCCTGCCTGCGTTCTCGCAAAGCATGTGCATATTGCAAGACCATATGTTGTCACGTTTCGTAATTAAAAGCGAGTGAGCGATGATAAAGAAACGTTATTTTTTCTGATTTTTCACCTGTGTTTCTTTAAAGAAAAGGGCCAGTAGGACATCTTTTATTTTCTTTATATGCAGGAGGACACGATGCACATGACGTCTACGATTGGTCGTGGTATGGTACGTTGACAGATCCCTTTTAATTCGAAACGTGACAACACTTGGTTGTGCTGCTGGTTATGCTGCTGCTGCTGGTGACAACACTTGTGCTGTTCGGATTGCCCTGTGCATTTTCTCCCGTCACTGAACGAGAAGCTTAGGAAGAGTACACGGTAGACAATTCACCCTGCAGAGCCGAAATCTTGGACGAGAGATCTCCGACATACATGCAGGAAATGTCTCACTTCTTAAGGGGAAGATAACAAAGTTCAACATCCAGGGAAGAAATGGAAACTTGAAAAGATAAGAAGTATGTTGCAGCTGTAAAGACAAATATGGTTGTCGAAATGAAGTTCAGTAAGGTTGAGAGCTGGGCTAGTTGGTGAGACATCATTTAACCATATGGTGTTGTAGCGAGTGTCGTGTTTTCTTGTCCTCTTCGTCCCCGTGAATTTGCGCTACTACACCATATGGTTAAATGATGGTTGTCGAAAGTTCCGGCGACACTTCCCGAATTGTTCATTTCAGATAGATAGATAGATAGATAGATAGATAGATAGATAGATAGATAGATAGATAGATAGATAGATAGATAGATGGATGGATGGATGGATGGATGGATGGATGGATGGATGGATGGATGGATGGATGGATGGATGGATGGATGGATGGATGGATGGATGGATGGATGGATGGATGGATGGATGGATGGATGGATGGATGGATGGATGGATGGATGGATGGATGGATGGATGGATGGATGGATGGATGGATGGATGGATGGATGGATGGATGGATGGATGGATGGATGGATGGATGGATGGATGGATGGATGGATGGATGGATGGATGGATGGATGGATGGATGGATGGATGGATGGATGGATGGATGGATGGATGGATGGATGGATGGATGGATGGATGGATGGATGGATGGATGGATGGATGGATGGATGGATGGATGGATGGATGGATGGATGGATGGATGGATGGATGGATGGATGGATGGATGGATGGATGGATGGATGGATGGATGGATGGATGGATGGATGGATGGATGGATGGATGGATGGATGGATGGATGGATGGATGGATGGATGGATGGATGGATGGATGGATGGATGGATGGATGGATGGATGGATGGATGGATGGATGGATGGATGGATGGATGGATGGATGGATGGATGGATGGATGGATGGATGGATGGATGGATGGATGGATGGATGGATGGATGGATGGATGGATGGATGGATGGATGGATGGATGGATGGATGGATGGATGGATGGATGGATGGATGGATGGATGGATGGATGGATGGATGGATGGATGGATGGATGGATGGATGGATGGATGGATGGATGGATGGATGGATGGATGGATGGATGGATGGATGGATGGATGGATGGATGGATGGATGGATGGATGGATGGATGGATGGATGGATGGATGGATGGATGGATGGATGGATGGATGGATGGATGGATGGATGGATGGATGGATGGATGGATGGGGTTGCGGTGAGGATTTAATTTCTGGATTGCCCAATGAAAACAAGGAACTACGCTTGAAATGACGTTTTCTATGAGGGCATGTTGTTTTATCCTACATATAAAAAGTGGCCCGTATCTGCATGTATCACTGCAAATGTCGTCGAAAGACGATAGTCTTGCGTCAGGAGAGAGTGAGCAAAAGATGTATTTGATGTTCTGCGTGAGAAAATCGGAGAATGGTATTCTGGAGGCGCTGCGTTAGGGTGCTTCGATGCGTGCAACGGAGGCGAACGAGCGCATCGAGGTACGTGAGACATGAGCGCTATCTGTCAGTTATCTTGTAAAATGAAAGAATGACCTCTGATATACCAAGTGCGCGGCATGCGCGCCCGTCTCGGAAGCAATAAGGTGTAGAATGCCAAGGGACGGGTAGGTGCCGCCACCGTGCTGTATTAGCAAGGCGTTGGAAACACTTGCCTTTTTGTGCTTAACGTTGCATTTGCATTGTCAGCGCAGCGTCATAGACGCTAAGGTCGTTAGAATTACTTACGTATGCCCTCTCTAGCATAAAGATACATTAACGTGCACGTTGGAATAATGCCCGAAGTTAGTTTCAACTTTCAATCTAGGACCCTAGGGCAGATTTGGAACTTGAACAGATTTCGACAAATCAAATTCAGTCGCAAAGTTGTCCACGAGGTCGACAGGCGTTTACGGCAAGCGGCGAAGCTGTCTTGGAGACTGATGAAAATCAAGTCCTAGCAAAATTTCATTTCTGCTTTCAGGGTTTAGGTCCTCATTATGTACGCAAAGTACATATAGAGTGCGGGTGGGTGGACCCTGACTTCATTTCAGACGCAAAGTGGTAAACGCATGCCTAGACAATCCTAAACTATAGATCTGGTGGCTAGTGATCTAGTAGAACCTACAATCGTCGTGCATGATCACACGTCTTTTTCCAGGCGCTTAGATTCGGCGTCGATCAGGCGTTTTCATACGCCTGGGAATTTTATATTGCTAAGTAGAACAATGCAAGGGTCAGGCGTTCTGCGAACAGAAGACGACAAAGAGTCCGGTGTACGTGCTGTCCTCCATCTTGGTCGATGCTGTGCACAACACTGTTGTGCCTCGTGTTATTTTACACAATATGTTTTTCAGCACATTTGGCAAGCACTTTCAAATTATGACAGTTAGATTGCCGCTATCCCTCAAGAGGAAGGTATATAAGAGCTGTATCTTGCCGGTACTTAGCTACGGAGCCGAAACCTGGAGACTTACAAAGAGGGTTCAGCTTAAATTGAGGACGACGCAGCGAGCAATGGAAAGAAAATTGGTAGGTGTAACCTTAAGATACAGGAAGAGAGCAGAGCGGATTAGGGAACAATCCGAGTTTTAAAATGTCATATTAGAAATCAAGAAGAGGAAATGGACATGGGCCGGACATGTAGCACGTAGACAGGGTAACCGCTGGTCATTAAGGGTATAACTGAATTTCTAGAGAAGGCAAGCGGGTCAGGGGGAGACAGAAGGTTAAGTGGGCAGATGAGATTAAGAAGTTTGCGGGTATAAATTGGCAGCAGCAAGCACAGGACCGAGTTAACTGGCGGAATATGGGGGAGGCCTTTGTCCTGCAGTGGACGTAATCAGGCTGATGATGATGATGATGATGTTATTGAGTTCATAGGTGCGCGTATCACAAAGAGAATCATTTTCTAAAGTAATACAAGTACGTGGTGCGTACGCACCACGTACTGAACATTTAATGACTGACTCTTATTGCGCAATCAGAACATGCGATCAAGTCATGGACTGCGCATCTGTAGGGAGAGACAAAAAGCGCAGTAAACTAACGACAAACGCGGGCTCTTAATCTCTGCGACGCACACTTCACGTTGCGCACTGCCCCGTAGTAAAGCACTTTATAAGAGGTTGTTCGCCAACTGTTCGGACGGTGAGTCAGGACTAACAAACCCCGCGGCGTCCACCTCCCGCGCTCTATCAGTCGAAAACCAGTGCTGTAGCGGAGGGCATATCCCGCGTCAAGTGCGCGAAGTGATCGGCAGCGGCGCTGCATGCGTTGGTTCCCCGCCGAGATCGCAGGCGCCCGACGCGCCCTCTCTCGCCAGCGCCCGCGGCGTTCCCTGCGCTGTGTGCAAGCGGCGCTTGTATCCTTGTCGCAGCGTCGACAGTCAAGCATACCTCCGGCACGGGGATGGAAGAGGGGTCGCTGAGAGTTTTTCGGGAAATCTCGGCGACCCTGTTTTCTTACGGTGCGAAAGCTGTACACACCACTCCCATCACGCTCTTTCACCACCGAACCGTCTACAGCAGCGCGTGCTGTAGTGACGTCGGCGGTTATGGAGGAAACCGTTAATCGCGCGAGAAGCGCGCGAGTTAATCCGGGATCAGCCCTTGGGCAAACATCGGAGCGGGGGTGCTGCCGCCTGCCTCATGCGCGCGGGTGGCGAGACCGGGACGCCGTTTGAGATTTCGCCCGGCAGCCGCCGTTCTTTACACATATATCCGAGAACGGTCCTGCGATTCTTTCAGAATGCACGCAGTGGTGGTGGCACTTCCAAAAGCCCAGCGTGGTCCTGCTCTGCGGAGTGCCTCATGATGACGGTGCATCCTCCGACTGCCAGTCATCTCCTCGTTTTGTCAGGCTTTCTTATTCTTCCGTTCGCGTTTAGACCCTGTTGAGTTACAACTCGAAATAAACAAAAAAAACTGCGAAAAGAAACACGTCTACATAATCTCTAGCTGGCAAAAAAACTGTGGGCGACATAACTTGTGCCTTCTTAACTACGGCATAAGACTCTCACTTAATATGAACGTAATTAAAGCGGAAGAAAACGTGCTCGTTCGTCGGTGATATGTAGACCCAAAACCTTCGAATTACACTTCCTGCGTTCGACTACTTGAACTACGATGTACGGCGCTCACCCGTCCACCTATTTGCAGGGAATTTATGTGTGTTTAATACCTGGGAGCGTAAGCCAACACAATTGCCCATAAAAAACCTAGAAATACCTTCTACCGACTGTGTAGCAGCATTTAGGCGATCACTCAACAAACAATGGCAACTAAAGTGGGATAAAAATATTAACAAACAAACTCCGTGTTATCAAACCAACGATTGGAGAATGGGAGTCATGCAGACACCAGGAGAGTTTCATAGAAGTAGTTCTGTGCAGACTACGAATGGGGCATGCACACCTGACCCATAGTTACCTTCTGCGTAAGGAGCAACCGTCTTATCAGAGGTGTGGAGAAATCTTGACAGCAAACCATCTTTTGATCTCTTGTACAAAAATAGAGCGGGAACGGAAACTTTTGTTCAACCCCTATACCATCAACAAACACCATTTCATCCAGCTTTTTTTTTTTTATTGGCGAAAACCTTACAATAGAACTGAAGAATCTGATCACATTCCTAAAAGCTATAAATTTACTGAAACTACTCCGGCAATTATTACCAAAAACATTAGGACCTGTTTTCAGTATTTCTCTTGTACACAAAAAATACCTTGCTTTTGGCGCAATATAGCCTTAGTCGCTTTTGCGCCACAAAACCTGACACAACAAACAAACAAGATTATTGCAAGATTTTCATTAGGTTCGCAACCGTAGCTGGTAACCGTGGTTCCTGCAGCTGCACGGTATTCAAGAATTCGGGTAATCTCCGTCTTGAATGTGGGGTGTTTAGAACAAAGGGACTTACTTGCCCTCTCGTACAGACCATCTGTATACCGTTGCCCATGCGCTTAGTTTTATACACGTATTGAATCAAGTGGATTTGCGCTAAACGATACAGTGGCCGATAACAAGTCATGACTGATTTACAGGATGCGATCAATCACGCGATGAGCATGTTCGTCTGAAATAGACTGCTCTCGTCTGTTGAAACATCATGAAGCCACTACAAATATTAGCAAGCTTTTGGTCATATATTCACCTATATTGGAACACAAAGAAAATGTATGCAGTTACAAATAGTTTGCTAAACACACGCACAACCACGTTAGTGTGGTCCTTGTCGCGCTGTGTCGTCATACATTATGACGTATGGAGTGCCGCTCACTACAAAACATTCGCTGGGCAACTGCAGTTGGAGAAATAACCTACGAAGTGCAGACTGGGCAACCACTGACACCGCAGGTTGGTTGGTAGATTACCCGGTACATCATTCAGTTTCAGATGTGGTCCCTTTAGCACCTAGAGGCACCTTCGTGTTTTGTGATTCCTTTTTCCTTTTGTCTCACAATTATCAATTCGTTTCCCACATTGTCTCGAGTTGAAGTTCGCAATGATGAAACCGATTTGCTTTCGTTGGGTCCATTATTAGTCTGCTGCACAGGGTCACAAAATAAATGCCAGCTCCTCGATCCCTTCCTGTACCGTATGTCAATTTGTTGCCGTCATCTATGTATGGTGTAATGATAGCCAGACACGGATAACTTAGGTATGGAATTCAATACATTGCCTTTTGATGTGATGATACGCCACTCAGCTGAGGCTTACGCTGGTATTCATGAGGCTGATTCACACTACGTGCGATAATCATGAAATTCGTGTGTTTCAATAACTTCGCAAGATTACCAAAAGCGGGTGATGTACTTTCCATGAACACTTTACATCTTTCGGCCAACTTTGTACAAATAGCAGCTTTAGAGCGTTCGCGATTCCTCATGCTCGGATTCTTTATATACGCCAGTCACCAGCTTCAACTGGTGTTCTACACGCCTAGCGCATGCTTTGCAGAGTGCAGTGCACTCGCTTTTAGTAGTGCCTCGGCTCAAGATTTTGCTGTGTAGTGTCATTGATCTGTACAGAACTGTGAATGTGAATTTAAAGAAGTGTTGTTGTTACCACACGCTCCTAATGTCAGCCGGTGGACTTAAAACGCGTATTACTATTTAGTCTTAACGAGAGCCTTCACACGTACCAAGAACTCTTTAGCAGCGACACATGGCACCAGCGAGCTACGTGCCTCGATTCGCTCTGCACGGGGCCCAGCTTCATAGACCTGGCGATTGCAAACCTGTCGGGGCGAGGCTGGAGGCAATTGTCGCATGGCTCGCCTCGACTGGATATTTAGATACGCTGATTGAGACTTGACAAGCGTGCCTTTGCGCGTGCGCCGCCCACTGAAGTCCTGCACTCCCTTTCTTCTATACCTGTCTCAGTCCTGGCAGGGGTTCACATTTCTGGCATCCAGTTCGCCCTTGGGGGAAACCAGCACTCTGAATGTGTACGTGTGTGTCACGGTGTTTGCCACGGCACGACTCACCGTGGCAGTAGTTTGCCCGGTCATCATCGGCCACGCTGTCCCGACGGGCCCCCGTGGCACACCATTGTGTCTTCACGTTCCTGGCGGCCGAGTCTGAAATTGCTTGGACGCGTGGGTGGCTGGCTTGTCTACACTGCGGGTTCGTGTGTGTGTGTGTGTCCAGCGAGACCTAGGAAGAACGCGCTATGGGGGAGCCCCCAAAGGGTTTTTTGAAGAAAGCGCGCAACAAGAAGGGAGCAGCGGGGGGCCTTCATTGTCGCAGCCGACGCTTGCGGCCGGTCTGTCAAAATTCCTTCGGGAGACCTGTGTGCCTTCTCAGCTGAAGTTCTCAGTGTGGCGTATGGATATCAAGCGTGCAGAAGCGGAAACCGATTGCGCGGAGAGGGGTGTTTGTGGCCGCGGACTCTGTTGTACCGGTGGAGGCGCGAACACTGAGATTGTGTGCGGTAAGTCGGACCTGTACGTTGGTGAAGCGGCCGATGAAACTGTGTCCAATGCGGCTGGTATGCCCTGGACCCGTGTGTATCCGAGTGCTGTACCACGTACTGGTGGGCTCTACCTTGTGCAATGTGTGGCCTAGCGGTGTGCCAAATCGAACTTTATACACACTGCGACAGATAGTGTTTTTATTCAAGTACTCTTGAATTCACTCTTCAATTTCTTTAATGCAGGTGCTGATATACTCAGACGAATGTCGGGTTGTAAAGGATAATAATGATGGGCCCTGTGAGGGTACCTCTTCCTATGCTTCGAAGTAAGGTTATCTATCTATCTATCTATCTATCTATCTATCTATCTATCTATCTATCTATCTATCTATCTATCTATCAGGGGTGAGACAACTGCGCATATTGCGCATTTTGGTACATTTATGTTTTTTTGCACCAAGCTGCTCTAAAAGCATAAAAATTACAAAAATATGCACCGAACTGCTCCGAAACAGCCTCAAAAGCTAGAATTTTGATGCCAACTTCAGCTTCATTGGGGTTAAAAGGGCGAATTTGACTAATAAGACGCACTCAATTGTTTTTTTTTCCACTTTGCACCTTTTTGGTCACAAAGGCCCCCACGGTGCCGCATAATCTTTAAACTTTAGCAAATATGCGTGACGCCACACACACGCACACAAAAATGTGCTGCCGTGCATCGAGTTTGCTGTTCCTACTATAGTTAGGCTGTGTGTTCTGGTGCCACTGTCGGCTAGCGAAAACCACCGAGTTTGGTGGCAAGCATAGCGGGGTTGACTCTCCGGTTCTCTGTTGTGCGAAGCGCGTTGCTCCGGTCGCTGTGGCTTTCATGTGGACGCTGCTGCGTGCGGCCACCTACGAGTACGTGTTGGCCGTGAGCGAGTAACTTGTAAACGTGGAGTCACTCTTTCCCTGCATCCAAGTGTCTCCCGGATGCTCTGCCGCGTGCAAATGGGTTCTCAAAATGGGTTCCGTGAGCGGCAGGATCCCATTAGCTACTAATTAGATGCACATTAGCTACCCATTAGCTACTAATTAGCTACCCATTAGCTACTAATTTATTTATACAGGTGAGTTCTCATTGCATTTCGCATTCGAAAAAGCCATCGCAAGCGAAATCCGCACATCGGTGTCTGCAGGTGAAGAGGAACAGTTTTGGTTACATGCGAAGCCGTTGTGACAAAACGAGTGTTCGAACCTTTGTAAACAATGTTAACGGGCACCTAGGCGCTTTATTCGTGACTCATTACGCATCGGCAATCGCTTGGCACAGTTTTCGAGAATCGCGATTTGCCACTGCTTCGTTTCGTAATCGAAACTCGCAACAAGTGCTTAAAGAGGCGTCGCTGTTTGCCCTCCGGTTCTGGGCTACACGAGCTTTAGGCCTATCTCGATCAGTGTTTCGGTCAGCTGCAGTGTGACTTCAAACACGGATTTTTCTCACCTGCGCTGCGCGAGCACTTCACGCGAGTCACGTACGGAGCGGCGCGGGCAGCAATCGCAAGTCGATTTACCCCCGTATTCTAGAACGTCCCTTCACTCAACGCTTCACCTTCACTTGAGAAAGCCGATGGGAGCGCCCTCTCTTGGCACGGAAAGTCACTGCATGTCAGCGATAGTCTGCTGCGATTCTCGAGTAGCGCGGCGTCATTTTGAGCCGAGGTGTGGCGCAGTGCTCACCTCTGTCAAGTGAAAGGCGAAAGTCGAGTCGAGGAGCGTTTGTGAATACGGGGGGTTATTATTGCGAGTTCTACATCGACGGTGATGACCTATAGATATTGAAAAAAAAACAGATACAGAACTGGCCAACTGTTGCTGTACTAAAAACGCGTGGTTGCTCGTGTGGAGATGCGTTATCAGTATCACTCGCTTATCACTTAGTGCCATATGCACGCGCTTTACGAGATGGTCGATGCGGCGAGATTTCTTGGTTTCTCGCGCTGCACTCGTAAAGGTGGTCCTGCATGAGGTGGCTGTGAACGGCAGAGCAGCATAATTTTGTTGTCTGTTAAAAAGCTCTTGACGGTATCATGTCAGGGTTTTCTTTAAGCGAAGGACCACTGTTACGTCACTAACATTCATGTGCAATCACAATTTTTCATAATTTTTTGTGCAATCACAATCACAAAAACGCATCACAAGTGTGGTGCTTTTTTTTTTTAATGTTCCCTCTGAACCTAGCTTTCAACAAAACCTTTTTTAAAGAAAATTTCACATGTTACGAGGGCTAGATATGTCATGCGGTATATAAAAATGTAGTGCAGTTCATACCTAAGGATAATCTATTTAAAAACTTCCTTCCAAATCTGTTTCAGTGTAATTTGTATTATCAGCGAAATAAAATATGCCCTGGTGTTCCCACGTTGCTAAACACTGGTATTTTTAAGTTCCCAGGACAACCAATAAAAGGCTACTAACTGCTCCTAATTTAGTTTCAGCCCTTTCACCCCTGATCTATCTATCTATCTATCTATTTATCTATCTATCTATCTATCTATCACAATTTCGCACGTGCGTAGGGAAATATTGTCAAAATGAGGTACATTGCCTGCTATTAATCTTGCAGTTTCAATCGGGGTAATTTTGCTGCATACTGTAGGTGTATCACTTTTTCCCTCCATCATCAGACACACTCCTCAAATAAAGACTTGCTTAACAGATGTGCTCAAAGCCCTTGAAAGTGTTGAGCGTCTATATACATGCGGAGTTGAACACGGTTTTGTTTGACGTATATTTCTGCTTGTGTGTTTTTATACGTGCTTCAGCACTGCACACGCACTGTAATACCCATACTTGAGCAGCTTTAAGTTCAGTTTGTTACTAACAAGTGAACTAGAATATAAACATTCGTTGGAGTGCTAGAAACGAATATGGTGTGTATTTGTTCACCGGTGCAATTACCGTAACACACGAGATTGTTTTCCGCGTGAAGCCCTCATTTGTAGCGTGTGTATTATTATTTTTGTTACGTCCCCCCCCCCCCCTGTTTCATTTCTATAGCACTGCCGTAGGTTATACTCTACATCACACACTAATTCGCTCAGCACCATCGCAGACGTGGGCCATAACGTCACTCCTGTTCACTGGTGTTCTTCTGTGAATCCTTCTTCGTATAGCCAGGTAAAGCTAACGTGGTCGAGTCCTTTTGTCGAGTAAAGCTCGTTCAACTCAAGCGCAGTTCGGCTACGTTTCACTGCGTGAACTTTTGCGAATGTATTCGCTGCTGCCATCTGCTATGAGCCAAGGCTGCCGCCGAAACTCGACATAGATGCCAACAGTGAGCCGAAAACTTTTCGCACAATCGGCGCGGCACTTGCACCCTTGCCCTGGCAGCCGTGCTTCATGTTCTTCGCGAAGACCTATTATGCATATACGTTTCACACAATAGACGTCCCCGATGGAAATACCCCCTCGAGACGCACTCCGAATCTCGTTTCTTCTGATCAGCATTGCGTTTCTGACAGGGCGGGTGCATAAGCGACAAGGCGCTATGCGGAGACAAGCCGTATCTGTATACACCGGGTGCCCAAGTGGCGTGTTTCTAGTGGCCTCCGCTGGACGGCCGGCGGCTCTCGTGTAGAGTTGGCCGACGCCTCTCGAGGAGGCGTCGAGAGGATCCCATCGTGCATTGCGACCAAGAGACCACACGCTGCGCCAAGGGTCTGCGCCACGGTGCCAGTGCGGTGCAGAAAGAGAGAGAGAATCGAAGTGTAAGGAGGAGGGTTGACTGGAACTCTCGATTCGATTGGGCAACGCGGTGTATCGACCCGGCTCTATGGGCGGGGGCCGGTGGTGCTGCCCCCTCACGTCGGCAGAGGGGCGCGCCACGCCGAGGACGTTGGCTCTCCGCGCTAAGCCTATCGATGCATCGAGCGTTCGCGACCTCCTTCCCTGCCTGTCTGGCAGCGCTGGGCTCTTTAGCCGCAGCCTGAACCCTAGCGACGTAACGCTGGCTCGTGGACCGTTATCGACCGCCTCTCTTGACGTTGCGCTGCGTCGGCATCCAACCCACACATCTGGCGGTTGCGTTGTCCCGTCAGCGTGGGTATACGTTGTAGCCACCGGTCTTTTTTTTAGGGCTACGCGTGAAAGCTGCAGTGTTGGTGGAGGTGTTGAGACACAGAATTCTATACGTATTGTGTCGAAATTCAAAGTGAAACGATATTACAATTTTTAAAAAGGGTGTGAACTCCGAGTACCTGTACGTTAAATAATGGTTTCGTCTGCTGCGGAGTTTGATCCAGGCCGCATCATCGATTGAAGCGAAATACTTTACAGGGCGTGTAATTATATTCTGGTTTATGTCGCATGAACCTAGGTGGTCCAAATTAGCGATGCCTTTCACATGAGTGGGCCTCATAATCACCTCATGGTTTTTGGTTGTAAATACCTAAGAATTATTTTTGTATTCCAAGTATTTTTGTAAGCCGGTCACATAGACAAGCAAGTAAGTGTAAGTGTGTCGTATCAAAGAAGTGTATGGTACTTGTGCTAACTCCAGATAACGGGAAGTAGAAAATGATTAACCCAATAACGCCAAACAAGCCATACATGAGACATTTTGCACTCTTATTCGTTGAAGTTCTTTATGCACTGGAAAATTGACGGGGTACTTAGCCGAGTTGTCACCTCAGGCGAAATTTAAGCACACCGATAAATAATTACGTACTATTAATATCAGTTAGGCTCTGCCTCAAATAATACACCATGCCTGTAACTGTTCGTTCCGAGTGAAGTAATAAGAATGTACAGGTTATTCAACTTTTATTAGATCTGCAACATAGAATATTTTTGTCATCATACTAAGGCCACCTCATCATCATTATCACCACAGGTTTATCTTTATCAGCTTCATGACACTAAAAATTTCATGCACAGCTGCTTACCATGAGGGGTTAGATTAGTTTGCGTGCCACTGATTCGCTGATGTAGTCACTCGTGTCAGATAAGGCATGTGATTTTCGGTGTACGTTTCTTTCGAATATATGTTTGTTTCTCGATGAGATCTCGTTCTGATATTCTAATACCGTGTTTCTTTCGTTCGATTCTCCTTGACTTTATAAGTGGCGTAATTGTTCCGTTCCACGTATGCAATATGCTCTCTTTAGAAGCTTGCATGTCCGGACCGCATTTCGAGGGAACGCATATTTTCGACGTCACAATTTATGGCTCTCAAGTTTCGAACAATGACGTTCTATTCGGTGGGTCAGCGTGACTCGGAACATTCAATCTTCGAAATTTCTTGAGGAGGACCAGCATGGAGCGATTGAGAAAAGCCGAAAAAGGAAAAAAAAAAGAAACGTTCGAAGGCCCTTAGGTCTTCCTTCGGAGCTCGCTTTTCATGACCGCAATAAGCGTTTCGAAGGAGAGCGGGGAGGTTGCGGGCTGCGGGGCCACAAGCGTTACACCTTTGCACCTGTAGCGATAGACTGCCTGCCTCCACCACCTCGCCACCTTGACTTCCCCCGGTACAAGTGCCGTTCACTCACGACGAAGCAGCGGCGCGGCTGTGACCTGTTCGGGTCCTAGATGTATATACCAACTCACACTGAGGGTGGCGCGGATGTTTCTTTCGTCGGCGTGGCTCACGGGCAGCGCGGCGGACCCTTTTAAAAAAGAAAGTACGAGCGAAAACAAAACGCTGCCGCTGCTCTCTGATGCTCGGCCATGCATGCGCATCTCGATAGCTCGGAAGCTGCGTAAAAACAGCGGGCGCCCGTTTACGACGCGAGCGCAGCGTGCGCTTGCAGCGCTCCCCCGCGACGGTTGCCGCCACCGCCACCATAAAAGAAACGACGCCGCCACCACGACGATGCGGCCGCCGCTCACGACGCAGTTGTAAACCGCTCCTGACGCAATAACGCGCCCGGCAATTCGACGCGAAAACAAAACAAAAAAAGAGCGAGAGAGCTTGCTGTTCCTTCTCCCCGCTGACTCCGTCGTTGGCGTCGTCGGGCTCGCGCCTGGCAACATCCGGCATTGTTTCTTTTATTCCCCGCTTTTTTTTTAACCTCCGAGCTTCGTGCTTCTCTTGTTTCGTTTCGTTTTCTTCCTAGCGGGAAACTACAGCGAGTTTTCGGTGCTGCTGGAGGGAGACGACGACGGGTCGGGCGGCGCGCGCGGAACCTTCTTCTTCCTACGACGCTGTCATTGATGCATGAGCCGCTCGTCCCCGAGGCGCTCCTGTCGAAGAACGTCCTCCAGCGCCCCGTGACGTACCGTACCGCCGCCGCCGCCGCCTTAACTAGTGGCAGCATCCCCGAGCAATGATGGATCTCCGGAATCCGCCATGCATTGATGACAGAGCGCCGAAGCGCGCCGAGTAAGACACTTTTGCACGGCTTACGTGCACGTCTGCCGTACGTGAACCTGTACCCCTCCGCCCTGCGTTGCCGCGGCGTGTCCGACGAAGTCTGTTGTTCGTCGCTGGAACGAGACGGCCAGGAGACACTTGCTCGCCTCTCGGGCTACAAGATGAAAGGAGAGAGGGGCATAGGATACGAGGAGGAGATGTACCCTTGGTGCGGTTTGGTTAAAGAATGTCACGAGGAAACAGTCGTACGGCGGCTGGAGGTCTCCCCGTCTGTATCGATAGGAGCTTCGAACGGTTTCCTTTCTTAGCGTTGCGCTTGGTACCGGCTTTAACGTGCAGAGAAAGTGATTGAGCATTGTGTACACATCTGTGAAGCTTTATATCGATGTCGTCGAGCTTGCGGCAGTCCTCTTTAACTAGAGTCGCGTGACTAGTTACATCGGTGTTATAACCATGTTTCGTACATGTACATGTAAGACGTCAGACTCTTGACCATGCGCCGCTGCGAGAAACGCCGTCACCAGCCCTCTTATTGCCGCCCTGACCATAACTGGGTAGTGCAAAGAGAGCAGTCCGCAAGCGAATATGCATTGGTCAATATAGAACCTTCCTCTTTCGTTGCTGTTGAGGTGCGCTTTCCTGAACATTCAGGCCCTCAAAAGTTTATTCCGTCAATCCACGCTTGCTTCAGAAAAGTAAGAAGCTCATCAAAGCAAACTGCGGGTACAAATGCGTTCTGCAACTCGCAAGGGCAAGCGAGCATCGCAGGACATCAATTCAGAGGCAAGCTCTCCGAGGTGTGTTCTGTAACGCGTAAATGCGTTAAATTTAGCATACGCAAAATGCCGAAGCGATGAAGTACGTTTACGAGCAATATATCTTACGATCAGTGGAACGTAGCTTCGTTTTATCAGCCGCGAATGGAACCGGCGATTTTCACCTTTGCAGTTGCACATGAAACACGAAATGGATGGAGCGTGCGTTTTATTATGCATCCTCGAATGTTCTCTTGACGACACCTTCCGTTTTTATATATTACAACCAGGGGGTATGCGTGCGAGTGCACTTTCTCGGTGTACAATGAAAGGCAAAACCGAGGCCTCCGAGGCAGCTCCGGCAGTCGCGGAGACCACGGGCAAGGAAAACGGGATGGTGGTCATAAGCAACATTTTGCAGTTTACTTGTTTAACGCTTATTAACACTTGCCAGCTAAAGCCAGAACCTCGAGCCTTCAAAGCGTACGTTCGTTATTATGTGTGGTGATGATCAGTTGAGATTAGAGAAGGCGCGGAGTGCGCATCACGAGTCTGCATTTTACTGTTGCTCGCCAAGCGCCCCTGTCAGAGGCTCCACGGAGCTTCACTGTGAAGGTTACCATGCTTCTCTGTCCCGGCTACTGAAAGCAATACGGGAGACCTGCATTATCACACTATCTCACGCGACCGGCTGTGGAGAACGCGAGTAATTCGCTTATTCAACGTGTTCGCAACGGCCCATGTCCTGCACTCTCGCCGTTCTGCTTCGTGCGACAGCTACCAAAATCGGCGAAACTGGGGTCCTTTACGGCCGTACCAATTCAAAACGTCACCGTAGCGTCGACATAGGCCTTCGCAGAGCGCGGAGCTGTTGGGTCTGCTCTTGTTTTTCTCCGTCGTTCTGGCGAGTGATTTAGGAAGTGAGGTTCGGTTGCGTGTCCCACTGGCGGAGGGAACTTCATGGCTCTTTTTTTTTACTGTTCAGTGTGCCAACACACTTAACATTCAGCTCAATTGTTGTTTCGTTCTCGCTAGTTGAACCTGGTTGCACAGCAAACTGTGCCAGCTGTAGCGAGCTTTGCACTACCCAAAACTACTTCGACAGGTGGCGCTACGTGTCTGCTAAACTCCAGAGTCGGACGTCTATGTGTAAGATAAATGGCGCGACGTGAACGTTTGCCGGTCAGCGGATAATAACAGCATTGCATAGTCCCCCACGCGTTATCTCGCAGTCACAGTTTAAGGTATTAACTGGAAAGTCTTACTTCGTTCATAATGATCTATGATTCCTTGAAAACGTCTGGGCTATTGCGCAGGAGCGTGTACTGTAAAATGTCTTACTGAATTTGACGCCGTTTGGCAAGCTTACGCAAAAGAAATAAACAAGGAGTAAGTTCCCTCATTCGATGAATACTGCTAAGGATGGCCAAATACCAACGCCACTGCTGTTACAGCGGTGTCGCTCGCGAGCTCGAGCTGTATGCCTTTGCTGATGACCGCGTTAACTCTTGCGAATTTTCTTTGAAGCCAACCAGATTGCATCACGAAGGCTGTGCCCGAGATGAGCGAATTAGTGGAATGCCTGGCAAGCCCCGGATAGCATCTTCATAAGTTCTTTTCATTAACACATCACCATACTGTTACAATTTTACTAAGGCCATCATTGCACCAGATATGGTGGCATCTGACTAGAGATAACGCATATTTATATGCAGAAACTGTTAACTTAGTCAAATCTTTTGTTATCATAATGGTATGCGTGCTAGTTGCGCATGCCTTGTCAATTAAATTGAACCTTTACTATGTATTATCGTCATCGCCACTTATGAAGATCTACTGTCATCTTTTGACCACATAATCATCTTTCTGTGCGTACACAGAGAGTGCACTCACATTTGAACCCACGTCATTGTCTCGTCGATCAGTGATGTGGTGTGCCATTCAGCAAAGGGGGCGGCAGTTTATAATTCCTTATATATTGTCGCGTCGAGGCGTCAAGCGAATTCGTGCCACATAAACGAATGCGATCAAGGTCGATCAAGCGATATCTGCTAATATAAAGTCAGGTCAAAAGAAGGCGTTATGCTGCAGGGTTATAAGCAGCCTCTAAGCGTTGCTGGGGCGCATGTCTTGCCAAATTTCACAGCCTTGCACAACCTATAAGCATTCATGCGATATTGCGATGACCCAACTAAAACTGATTATGTATGTCACATTGAAGAGAGGTCGCTTCTGCGGTGATTACATAAGATAAAGCACATGTCTGTCGGCCCTTAGATACAAGGACGTTCAAGAGGCACCTGTGCTAATGTCATACACCACCATAGTATTATTATCATCACTATTTCACATTTCTTCTCACTACCCACATTTCACGTCACACCCGTGATCTCGATAGTCGTACGTTTTTATCCGGCTTAGTGCGCGAAATGTTTGGGCCCTATACAACCACGTACCATAATAAGTGTCCAGATCTCTTGTCTCATGAAATGGTGCTCTTTGACCATCAAATGGCCCTTGCGTCGTAAAGCACCACACATGATGATCTGCTTATAGCGCGTTGGTATAAGCAGTTTGAGTTTTGTTTCTGTAACAGCACAGTGCTCAAGACTGCTCTGTACAGAAACGGTGATATAACTTGATGTATCGTGTTTCACCAAGATGAGTCTGTGATTACGTGGTAAGATTTCACACACAGCAGCTGCCACAATGAATTCAAGATTTGTACTTGCACGAACGCCCTACCGAGAAAAAGTACTGGCTCTTATTTTTGTGTGCGCTGGCATATCAAGAGTAATCACTATACTGTCAGCATGTTCATTCTGGTCTTTCTTTTGTTGTTTCAAGCATGCATGGAGCATGGGATTGAGGGCGCAGAAGAATGGCACGTTTTTTTTTTTTTTTTTTCATATCGCAAACATGTAGAGAACGAGCTCTTCATTGCTAAACCCATGTGCTATTTCGTCTGAGTAATGTTGATCCACCTCGAATGCGTGCGCAGTTATTTTCTGGGCTATACTTTCAACTCCTGGTAACCAGACCTCTTCTTAGATTAGATGTACTTCAGGGCCTCCCCCTATAAATTCCTTATACATTTATTCCGAGCAATGAAACCATTCGTGAGATTATTGCCAAAACTTGAGAGGAATGAGCAGCGCTCTGTGAAAGCGTAAAAGGCTCCCTTTTACGAACGAGTCTCGCGGGCACACTGTTTAAAAAACATGAGCTGCCAAATCAGCTAAGCGACCAGAACCAGAACAATCGCACCAGCAAAGGGGGAAACCATTTGCATGCGTTGTTTCTTACTCTGTGTGTCATTCAGATTGACGCCTTTTGTGGCGCATGAACAAAAAGTTAAAAAAAACAGATGGACAGATCTCTTATCGTCACGATTAGAGATAACGTCAAAACAGGCGCCAAGATTACGTATGGCTCAGCCAACCGCTTTAATGTATTAATTTAGGCGGCTCGGCTTCTTTTTTCGCGCGCTTACCGCCGTATAATTGGCGATTTGGCGCAGATGCGTGGTATATACGTGCCAGAAAGTATAAAATGTGCGTGTATGTATACCTTGCGGCGACCTCCGGCCCCGTATGTGCGCTTCGTAATCGACTCACCGATCTCCCGTACAAGTCGCGCACGTGTTCCCGTCGGGCCTCGGCGCGTTCTGTGCTTACAGCCTTTTGTCATGGTTCCGCGAACCAGCTGCCGTTGAAAATGAGTATACGGCTTCACCCGTCGTTCCGAACTTGATGATACCCCACAGGGCACGTAACGTTTCGCCGCTATACACTGCCCTCGCCAGAGGTCGCAGACATATTGATACTCTTTCATATTTCGTGTGTGCACGTTGTCCTCTTGCCTCCCACATGTTCGAGTGAAAGGAGGGCACAATGGAAGGTCTTCAAGCCTCGTGGGGGATCCCCCCCTCTCTCTCAATGTGCCGACGGGTTTTCAGTCATGTCTGCTAGCGATAAGGATCTTACGTCGGTACCTGCCTTTCTGTCGGTTGCGCATCCCGTGTCACATGATGAGCGATGTAGGGTTTCTGCGCCGGTGGGAGGCTTTTTTTTTTTTTGAAGCCCGCGGTTCACTCAGTGGTCTGGGAACGGTGGTTTGTGTGTGTGTGTAGTAAATGTCGTGGATTTGGCGCGTACGGTCCGAAAGCTTGACTCAGTTTTTTTGTTTTTTTTTAAGGCTCAGTGCGCACTTCCGTGCCATTTCATTGACTGTACAATTGAATAAAAGGAAACTAACATATATTGCTCACCATGACACTTCAAGAAACCAGAGTAAAAAAAAAACTAGAACTGCCAGTAATCCTTGTGAATAGAGTGAAAATTTGCTTTCATGTATTAGCGGAATACAACCGTTCATGTATTCCGCTGGACCATGAAATCAAATCTTCACTCTATCCACAAGGATTACTGGCACTTCTATTTTTTTTTTTGTAGATGTAAGTGCAAGAACTGAAAACAAAAAGTAGAATCCAGAGAAAGGATGAAGACCCACTCCCCGCACCAATGACGTGCGTGGATAGCGCACATGGCGTTATATCGACATGTGACACACGAATGCGCCACTAAGGTGCCGAGGGTGATTCTCTAATTTCGCCGTTCTAATTTGAAATGTTGTGTTCTGGCTTCACACTTTGGCATATAGAACTGCGTAGATGTTTTCAATAACGTCGAAGACATCCAGCCACCGCAATCATGCATCTTCATGTGACCGCTGTTCGCGCGGTCCCTTGAAACGGGCAACTAGTAATACTTCAATCCTTACTGCTCATTTTTTGAGGCTTAACATAAGACGAATACGCGCATACCTTTCTTGGTATGGAAACAATCACTCTAAACGGATTGCGAAGCGAGGGACATTCTTGGTCATTTGAGCCGTGACTTTTTTTTTCGATCAAGCAGTGTGCTATGAGTTTGGTCAGCTTTGTAAGTAAATTACATCATCATCATCATCATCATCATCATCATCATTATCATCATGATAAGCCTGGCTACACCCACTGGAGGGCAAAAGCCTCTCCCGTGATCCGCCTATCAACCCAGCCTTGTGCTTTCTGCTACCACTTTATACCTGCGAACTTTTTTTTACCTTATCGGCCCACCTAGCTTTCTGGCACCCCCCTCGTGCGTTTGCATTGTCTGCAAATCCAGTCAGTTACCAATAATGACCAGTGATTACCCTGCTTACGCGCTACGTTTCCGGTCCATGTCCATTTTTTTCTTCTTGATTTCAACTATGATATCCTTACCCCGATTTGTTCTCTGACCCATGCACTCTGCTGTCTTGTCTCTCAAAGTAGCACCTATCATTTTCTTTTCCATCGCTTGCTGCGTCGTCCTCAATTTAAGCTGGACCCTCTTTGTGAGCCCCCAAGGTTACTGCTTCGTAGATAAGTATGTACAGGCAAGATTCAGCTGTTATATTGATGGTTAATGGTAGATTACCAATAATCTGAGAATGCTTGCCAAATATGATCCACCCCATTCTTATTCTTCTATAGTTAGTTCACTCTCATGATTCGGATCCGCTGTTACTAGCTTTCCTAAGTAGATGTATTCCTTTAAAACGTTCAGCGTCTCTCCACCCATCGCAAAGCGCTGTTTTGTGC